>NW_024061932.1:1204375-2408750 GCF_006381635.1 Hibiscus syriacus | reverse complement strand
CAAAGACAGAAACCATACGACAACAAACAACAGCGACCCAGCAAACCCACAACACCGCAACCAGAAAGAAAAATAAAAGAGAAGAGAGGAGAGGAACTTACTCTGTCGTCGAAAAACCCTAAACGCCACTGGAGAACCAAAAAACCGAAGGTTAAAATCGTAGATTTACGATGTATTATAGGGTTTTAGGTTTAAATAACCTCATATTGGGTTTTAGGACTTCTAGATCTATGTTTTAGGGATAGGGTTATAATTTTTAACCACCATTCACGGATGGCCGGTGGTCATGACCGACGCTGGAGCACGGTAGCCGATCAGTGTCCAGGCTCCCTCGGGGCAGGGCCTTTTAGAGAGAAGGGAGAGGGTTCTCTCGTTAGAGAAAGAACCCAAAGAAAGAAATGAGAGAAAAGTGGCCCTCTTAGGCCGGTTTTAGGGTATTTATACCCTCTCCCAAACGACACCGTTTTGGGGCAGGGTCTCTGTGTAATTTCCCTTTTGGGAAAATCATTTCCGTAACACCCATAGATTTGTAATATTTCAATTTAGTCACATGAATTAATTGCTAATCCTTTTAATTTGGTATCGTAATTTTATTTTATTTTAGTCTTTATCTGTATATATATATATTTAGGGTAAATACCTAATTTAGTCCCTTACAATTTAGTAATTATTATTTTAACCCGAATTAATTAAATAAGGCTAAATTACATTATTAACACTTAGATTTTTTTATTATTCGAGTTAAAGACTTTAATTTTAATAATTATTATTTTAATCACTGGTTAATTAATTACGATTAATTACACCAGTAGTAATTATTTTTTATGAAACTTCAAATAAAGACCATTAATTTATATATTTTATATTTCAATCCCTAACAATTTTGATATTTTTAATTTAATATATTTTTCATTTTAATATTATTGCTTTTAATTTCTTTCATTTTGATTATTATTATTTTATTTTACTATTATTTTTTTATATGTTTAAATTATTATTTTCATTATTATTATTATTTTAAGTCATATAAATATATATATAATATTTATTTATTTATTCTATTTGTTTGTTTTCTATTAAAATCCTATTTATAAATTCAATTTTATAAATTACTTTTAATCATAATTTAATATATATTTATCAATATTAAGAAAGTACAGTCTTAAAGCAACTTGATGTCCATTTTCTGATATTTTTAAATAAATAAATATTATACTTTATATATATTTTAATTTTTTAGATAAATGTTTTAATATTTATTTATTTTTTAATGTTATGAAAAGAGCTGTCTTAAAGCATCTAGAATCCCTTTTCTGATATTTCTAAATAAGTAAATATCTCTTATATATATTAATAAATTTTCTTAAAATTATAAAATTGAAATAAAAAGATTATGAATTAAATATATTTTTGAAATTTTAAATTTCTAATAATAGAGACAATTTATAATTAATAAGTACCAATTTTGGGCGTTGTGGGGGTGCTAATCCTTCCCCAAACGTAATCGACCACGAATACCTTTTTATTATTAAAAAGAATGAAGTTTTGGTTAAAACGTAGACCAGTTTATCTTTTAAATGATGCTTTCTTAAAAACTCTTTTAAAAGATAATTTTTAGGTATTCGACCTACCTGACCCAAAAGGCCGATGGCGACTCCCAAAATATTTTAAAACCATTTATTCACATCACTTTTCCCGCCAAGTACAAATTTCGTACCCAGGCGAAAACAGGTTACGACAGCTTGGCGACTCTGCTGGGGACCTAGTTAAGCTTTAAAATCAATTATAAATTGTCTCTATTAATTAGAAATTAAAATTCATATATTCAATTTATAATTCTTTATTTTCAAAATTTTTATATATACTTATTATTTTCATAATATTTTTTACTAATATTCTTTATTTTATTTATATTAAATTTCATTATTTATTTGTTTGTTAGAGGTTTGAACATTTCTCCTCACACACAACACGTACATTGCATAACATAAGCTTTATAATTAAGCTTGTCCCTTTTAAGTGAGAGTGAAAGCGACGTCTTCGTGAGAATTTATTCTCCGTGTCAAACCTAGCAAGTAGCTTTCGGGGTTCATATGCTCTATGTCTTCGTGAGAATTTATTCTCTGTGTCAGGCATAGGAAAATGTGTCCCCTCGAATTGAACTCGATCCATTTTAGTCTGTGATAGACTAGGACAATTCGGGTACTTTTACTCCTAGAACTGAAACCCTGCATATAATAAACCCTAGCACTTCACCTGATCTAAGAAGTACTGAAACCCTGTCTATAGGTGTACACAAAGGAGAAATAAGCTCTAGCTTTTAATTTATTTAATTTATTATTATTTTCTCTGAATAAATGCATGCGAACTAGAAATCATGCAGTTAGGTTAATTTTTCCAAACAAAGCATGGAACTAGAAAGTATGAGGTTAGGATTTATACCTAGGATCTTTTCTTGGTACTAACCAATTTTTTTTCTTTCTCATTTTTATATTAATTTGTTGTGTTTGCATTGCATGATCATGGCATAATCAAAAGGTGTTGACTTGAAAGACTGTTCATCAAATTGGAAAGACTTCAAAAATGGAGAAAAAGTTTTATGATCAAACAAAATAAGATGCGGCCAAGGAAAGACATCCTGAGGAAACTCCGAGGATTGAAGCGAGCAGTGCACACAGAGATCCTATTATATTAATGCCAAAAGTACTCCACAAAGATCTTGCCAGATTGATACCAAAAGTTGTCTATGGTAAGAACATTAGTCAAGGCATTTAGAGTAGAGGAGGTTTTTATAAAGCTCAAGCATGTTATTTGAAAGAATTGAATGACCAAAATAAGAAATTGAGCACAGAAGTGGAAACCATGCATGAAGATTCCCAAAAGATCAGTCAAACCTTTCAAAAAGCTGGCATTGGAAACACTCCAGAAGAATGGATAACAGGGGTTACCAAACTGAAAAATAATTTCAACATATATGAAGATCTAATCCAAGAACTTCTTGGACAGAAAGGTTCTCTTACAAGGGAAAACGAGCAATTACGAGAAATGACACAGAAGATGAAGAAACACCAGAATATCATGGAAGAAGCTACAGTCCAGACAAGCTGATAAACTAACTTGGCTTTCAAAAAGAAAATGGGAAAGTTATCTCCTATATGTAAAGTTTTGTTGAAGTTAGGATTGAAAGTTGTCCCCTATATGTAAAATTTTGTTTGATGCATGGAAACTTTTGTGTTGAATGAAATCTGTTCTAAGATGATCACTCTTGAGTAACACCTTTTCATACATGGATTTGCATTTTGCATCTTTGCATTTTCATTTATACTTTTATGTTTACTTTTTTATTGCACAATTTGCATTTTTATTATTACATTTACATATTTACATTTGCTTTTGCATTTTGCATTTTTATGTTTGTATTTATATTTTCATTTTTTGCATTTGCATATTTTCATAATTACATTTTATTTCAAACTATTTTACATGCATTTAATCATGACGACTGGAATAATTCGTGGAGAATTCCATGACATAATTTTTGAAATCAAAGTGGAGTTAACTTGGTCTTCCTAAAGAAGGATAATAGACATGAATGAGATTTTAGCAAGGGTTGGTAGAATCGAGAAACTGCAAGAGCAATTTATCGAGACACAACAAAAGATGTCTGATCAGGTGAAAAAGTTCCAGGATGATTCAAAGGAACAACTGACCAAATTGATGGACCTGGTGAATATTGTAATCCATGGAGAGAAACCCTTAGAGGATCTTGTTGTGAAAGATTTGAATGTGATTATGAATGATGTAGCTGATACAATGGAAACAAATCACCAGAACTTTGTCAGGAAATGTGGAAATTTGATAAATCTCCAAAAATCGGGTATGTCCCCAGAAAATGCGACAAAGATCAAGTTGAAGAGAAGCATGGAAGAAATTTCAGTGCCATTGAATAAAGCTAAACAAAGCAAACATCTAGATCGTCAGTCACAAGAAAGAAAAGAAAACAATTGTAATGTGACAATGATGTCAGGGGAAATTCTACCCAAGTTTCCTTCAGTTTCATGCAGCAAGTTATATCCTGAGTTACTCAAAGCCCATCTTATTGGCCCATGTCAATCTAAGCCTTTGTTGCCTCCTTACCCGATATGGTATAATGAGAAAGTCTTTTGTGAATATCATGCTGAAATTCGAGGATACTCCATCGAGAATTACGGTAACTTCAAACAATAATTTCAAGACCTCTTAGTTCATAAAATCATAAGAGTGGAAGTTAATAGTCAGTCCATTTTGATCAAAAAATTGGGATTCAAACCCCAAAATAAAGTTAACAGGGTCAAGGCAAAAGAAGATCATACAACAGAAGAAATTGAAAAGAAAAAAGGAAAAATTGAGGAATATGAAGTATGTATGACAGATTCAACTTATGATACTTCTCTGATGCTAAAGAATGAGAAAGAAATGAAAAGAGAGGTAATTCGAGACTGGCCCACATGTTTAAGAATGAATGGGAAAAATGTAACTCTGAAGAAACCTCAAACATTTGTATCAGATGTTATGAGGACAAGTGAAGCAGTGGGCAATATAAAGAGTCTGGTGAATACTACTCCAATCACAGCTGCAAGATGCATTCAGAATCAGAAGAAAACTGTCATCGCCAAAGGAAGCTGTTTTGAATATAAATTTGTGCCCAATTTCCACTCGGGGAAGAAAAAGATGATGATAGAGACTGATCAGGAAGAATAAAATATTTGTGCATTTGAGGGTTTATCCAAAGAAGTTGACACAAAAGATAATCAAGAATTGGGGGCAAATGAGGACAAAAACCTTAGTCTTATTACACACCCAACATTATAGGAGTAACGAGGCATGATAAATAAACAAGTGGAAGTGTTATCTACCACTGTAGTACTTTTCATTTTCAGCATCTTGTTTGAACTTGTTTTTTTGTTCCTTTCTATGCTTTTGTGCAATAAATAAATTTGTGTTGCTTTTATGGTTATGAGCAAGGAATTAAGTTTTAATCTTGAAATTCTTGAGTATCAAGTAGATTAAATATTCTTTTAATTTTTCAAGAGTTATAAATCTTTGGCATGTGGTAAAATTATATCTTCCATATCCCATCCAACACCAATTACTTAACCCTTACTAAAACCAAATCCTGGCACTACAATTATCTGAGACTCTGAAGAAATATCTTTGCCTATTTTTGAGAGACCAACTCCATATGTTTACTAGTTTATGATGCTACCTTCCACCACATACACGACTTCAAATTCACACATTTGTCCTTCCAAATACAAAACCATCATAAACCAAATGACCTCAAAAAAACCAAACTTTCAAGTATCCATGAATCTTCCTGCAAGAAGAGACGAGATGAGGCATTTTGGACCAGCTTATCGAAGATAATTTCGAGCGATTGGGGCATACTCAAAGAAGAAAAAAGGATTGATTTAAATAAATATATCATGCATTAATTACATTGTTTTCATGTAAATGAAAGTTAATCTTGAATATTCATCCCCCTGGAGATACATTTTTTTACAAATACTTATATGTATGAGATAACTGAATTTTGCGATCAAGTATGCAAACTCAGTGACATATCGCCCAAACATGAATAGGGCAGTTGAGGGATTAAATAAGAACATTAAGAGGATCATTACAAAGATCACTGAAACTTACAAGGATTCGCACGAGAAGCTACCTTTTGCCTTATATGCATATCGAAATACTGTTCGAACATCACTTGGGCAATACCTTATTGTTCAGTCTTACTAATTTGAGATCCCATCACTTTGTATCTTGAAGGAGCTAAAATTTGAGGAGGCTGAAGGGATCCAAGCTCGATTTGATCAATTAAACCTTATTGATGAGAAGAGATTGAAAGATATTTACCATGGGCAGATGCATCAGAAACGGATGAAGAAAGATTACAACAACAAAGTACATCCGAGAGAGTTCCAAGAGGGTGATCTAGTGTTTAAAAAGATCTTGCTTATACATAATGATTTTCGTGGGAAATGGATGCCTAATTGGGAAGGGTCATATGTTGTAAAAAAAGGGCCTTTTCCGGAGGAGCATTGATTTTGGCAGAAATGAATGGGAAAGTTCTGAGAAACCAAATAAACTTAGATTCTTTCAAGAAATACTATACTTGAAAAAAAAGGAAAAGAGGAAAAAAAGAAAAAAAGGAAAAAATTGAATCAAGATGAGTGACTCATGGAGCCTCAAGTTACAAGATTGATCAAGTACAATTAGTTCAAAGATTCATATTCAACAAGAAGCGCAAGAAATATTGGAGATGAATAAATCTTTGAATCCCTTTTTGATTCAATGTAAGAAAACAAATAGATTTCATATGTCTGATATTTATCATAAAACGGAAAAGAACTTTGTATAAATTCTTGAAAAAATAACAAAAAGTTAAGTTAGATTGAGGAGAACAAATTGAGAAAAGCTTGTAAAACTTTCAAAGAAATAAAAAAACAAGAGTAAATAAAGGGTCGATGATAAGGGTGAATTTTCTCGTAAAGATGCTTCGTAGATCTTTCTCATATCTTGGATATCTGATGAGTATCATTGGAGGATTTAGAAAGATGAGAAGACGTGTTTAAAAGTGATGTAAAAATTCTTCGAATCCACCACCGACATAAACAGTGAGGCATCACCGAATTCTGGAATTTTTTTTATAAATTTTATGAGTAATGAAGAACACCTTAAAGTCTTTCAGATAAATGAGAGGGACTTGATCTGTAAACCCATTTCCCTTATACGTCCCCGTGCAAGAGTCACATTTGTCACATGACTTTTAAAACATTTTTCGTACTTAAAAAACAGTAAAATTTGTTTCTTTCAATAAATAGTTTTAATATAGTTTATAAACATTCTTCAACGATTAAAATATAAAATAACGTTTGAAAATTCATCAAATAGTAGTTTAATTCAAACGTAATATAATACTACAACCAATTCCAATTATCTTATCAGAGTATCACAACATACCTATGTACATGCCAACTAGTAATATCAAAATAAACATCTACAGATGTCATACTGTTACTAATGAGGCAATCTTTGACAGATGATATCAGTTGCACTCCTTACTTCGATTATACTCGATTACCTACATGTGAAACTAACCCACGCTAAGTATTCACTTAGTGAGGAATAATATTATAAATGAGGCGTAACCAAAACATAAGTATGTAATAAAAGATAAAAATGTAAATTTAGTCGTATAAATAATAATAATACATAAAACTAACTTGGAACACCAAGTTTCTTTGAAATAACATGCGAAACAATATTTAGTATACCACCATACCTATCAATCAGTATTTTTATGCCCATCATACCTATCAATCAGTATTTTCCAAAATATCCATTTATTTCCCAATGTATGTAAAACGAGAATGCAAGTTACATGAGTTGCATATAAATGCTAAATGAAATCATAGGTTATGTAGTGACAACAACACTACACTAATATATCGAAATGGTAATTCACAAACTCATTATGAATATCATGGATGCACACATAGTTCCAAAAGTACACAAAGTACTTCCAAAAGTACACAAAGTACTCATTAAACAAAATCGATCGATAACCATCATACATAAAGTATGTCGAAATGTAGCTACGACTCTCAATACACATACAATAGGCCTTTAGATCAATTTCGCGGAATAAGCATTTATTTTGAAATGTCGATAGTTGTTAAAATAATATAAAAGTTTATCCATCTATTTTAGGGCAGTTCATACCCTAAAATTATTCGTAAAATCATTTTCATAAACTTTATGAAAATATTTCAAAATATTGTAAAACATGATATTATAAAAACATTCGAGGTTAACTCATCGTAAGTCGTCCTCATATCATATAAGTCCATAATAAATGCACTCACCTGGTATGCCTCGCTATTATGACTTACTATCGAAACCCAATTATTCTTGAACTTTTTCCTTGCCTTTCGCTTTGCTCGTATCACGGGTTCAATCACGATCTAAACAATCATCCATACAAAACATATACAATTATAAAAATACATTGTTAGTATCCTTACTAAATTTTTTACAAAATAATAATACTCAAAATTACTATTATTTTTGAATTCTTTTAAAATTCATCTTAACTTTTCATTTTTATTCATAATGGGCCCTTTTCATAAATTCTTCAATCCAATCCCAATTAAGCCCAATAAAATTCCAGCATTTAATTTCTAGCTCAATACCTCAACAATACCATAATTACCACTTAAGCCACTAACTTTCTCAATATTCACCATTTTCTACTTAAACTTTGCCAACTATCCAAAATGACTTAATTTCACATTCTAAATTCAATTTCAACCCTCAAACAGTAATTTCCAGTAATGTATATCAATTATTGAGTAATTACACAATCATCCCATAATATTTCAAAATTTTTGAATAGGTCCCTCAAATTTTGAAAAATTACAAAATGGCCCAAAATTTTTATATGGCTTGTAGAACCTTAAAAATATCATTTCAAAGCCATGGTAATTTTTCTAATTTTTTTCCCATAATATTCCTTATGGACTAATGGTTTATGTACCCAAGACTAGGGTTTTCATGATTTTCACTTGATTCAAGCATGAAACTAACCTCTATTCAACACTTCAAGACCTATAGAATCAAACTCCTAACTTAATTTCATGAAAATACATCTTTACCCTAAAGCTAGGGTTTGGTTGAAGTCAACATAGGCTTATATAGCCATGTACAATTGACTTTAATCAACAATCATGATTGTATATGATTCTACAACCTTAAAACATCAAAATCCTTCATCAAATTCAAAAACACTAATGTGAATACAAACCCTAAAAGTTGGGATCTTTAAACACAAGCAAAATTAACATGCAATATTGGTACCAAATGATAAAGTTTTTTGCATAGAACAATTTTCTATTTCTCGGCATAATCCAAAATCAATTGAAAATTATTCAAAAATGAAAAATAAAACTTCTCTCACTTTGTTCATGGGGAGCACGAAATGGAACTTAAAAATGGCCTAAGTTTCATGAAATATTCAAGTAATTTCATGTTAATTTAACATCTATTTAAGCTTAAATGAATAAAATATTCATTTAATGAGAAATATCCATTTTGCCATTAATGAAACTTGATTATTATCATCCAACCAAGCCACATCAACCTTATCATTTTTTAAAAGTCAAAGACGAACCAATTATTTTACCATTTTCCAATTTTACCAAGCAACTTTCCAAAAATTACAATCTTGCCACTTTAATCCAAAGATCCAAATTAAACATGGAAATAAATCTTCAAAACCCATAATTCAAATTATTTTTCCATCATTTTAACATGTAGAAATAATATTTTTAAGCCTAATTTATCATCTTTCAGTTTTTTCCAAAAATTCAGTTCGATCCTGTTTACTGGTTTTTTTTCTCGAACTTTATCGTTTTATAGCTTTTAGTACAAATTTCGTACAAAAAATCTGATTCCCACGGAAATGTCATTCTTGGGGGTAGACTATTCATTTATGGGACCGGATTACATAACTTTTAAAAATTACATTTTAGTCACTAAACTTTTCTAATGTTTATACTTTGGTCACTTAACTTTCAAATTTTATATTTTGGTCACTAACCAAAATTTGGGGTATTACATGATCTAAAAAAATGAAGAAAATGTTTTTTTTCTAACTTTGGCCTTTTCTAGGTACTCAAGGACCCAACCTAGATCCCTCAGAGGATCCATGTGTTTTATAATGAGTAGGGTAAAATCTTTTTCATCATCCCTTAAAATTATTTTAAAAATTCAATTTAATCTTATTCTCGTAAATTTTTTAATAAAAAAGTGAAGAATAAATGGACAAAATTATTTCGAAGAGTAAAGAACACAATAAGAAGATTTCTTTAAGAGAGCACAAGATCAACTCTCTAAATGTTCAAAATGTTTGTTGTTATCAATGTTTGGGAAAATGACACAATACAAGTCAATGTACTAATGTGAGCACCGTGATGTCTAAAGATGTTAGTGAAGTTCTCACCAAAGATGAACCGAAAGATAAGATAAAAAAAGAGATAAGTAGGCTAAAACATCTTATCAAAGAAGAATTACTTGACACTAAACAAATCTCAACTGTTGTAGTCACAAGCAAAGATGAACAACAATGGGGAAATGTTATTAAAACTAGTTGCCACACCAAAGAATAGAATTATAATGAGATCAAAGACTAGGGAAGTTGCAAGGATGAATCTAGTCAATGTTGGTGAAACAAATTGAGGTGCCTAAAAAGAGACTTCAACCTTTCAAGTTATGTTGGTTGATCGATAAAAATGTTATATGAGAGATATCTGGAAATATGAATGGCAATTTTTACTTGGTAACCTTTCTATCAAGTGCCTAGTAAAGTTTGACAGATGGCCAATCACTATTATCATTCCCGAGGCCCCGAAGCTATTAAAGGTAAAACAAAATTTGCCTAAGAATGGCCCAAAATTTTCAAAGATTTTTTTTTTGTTTCAGGTTTTTATAAACATATTACGAGTGACTCAATTGGATTAGTCTACCTTAGCAAATATTATTTAATATTTATCATGGATGTTCGTTCATTTATCTATGTTTTCAATTAGAGGGAGAATAACCTTAAGAGAGAGGGAATGATGTGAGCATAGCTATGAGCCTTGCTAGGTTCTCAACAATTTTTATGTAGCCATTGACAAAGAAAAATTACTAGTATCTAAGAAGCCTCTCAGTTCTCAAATGAGCTTATTTCAATCATTCTGAATCAAGCTCTGATATTTGAAATCTTTTTTCAATCTACAAGAAGAACCTCCACCACACATATTGTGACTACAAAAGTGATAACTCCGTAAAAAGGCCATATTTCGGGCCTTTCCACTTAAGTTATTGATTGTCTAAGAGCTCATATAGGATCATATAGATGTATTTAGGATTATATACTTACATGTGCTGGATATATATTTTGTCGTGGCATTTTATTTTGTAAACAGTGATGCGTTATGGGAAGGAGTTTTGTTTGATGATGTACAAGATTTAGTAGCAATGATAAGTAAAAGGGAATTGTCATGACATGATGAGACTCCTGAGGAGAATGCAAATGCCAACTTTGATTGCATTTTGGAAGTGGAAAAGATGAAAGATGATATTTTCGAGAACTAGTTGTCCTTGTCTTCACGTGCCCTCAACCGTTAGTCACCTAGGAGGGAACATCTGCAACCTGGGTGTGATCTTGTCAGCAAGTATGCCCAGCTGCAAGCTGCCAATTGAGAGGACCATGCCTAGTTGCCTAGGAGGGGACCACTTCCAACTCTGGTGCATCTTTTACATGAAAGAAACTAATTCAGGGTATCCTAAGAGTTTTAACATAAATTCCTAGGTTTATTCCCTCTATAAATAGGATATGAAGCCACCAGATTAAAAATAGACTTTACACATCGTTGGAGCTTAAATTCAAAAGAGAAAAGGATCTCTCATTTTTCCATCAATAAATTTTTCCATGGCATTTCTCCATTAACAAGCTATAAAGAATGGCGAGCTAGGCGTCCGAGAGGAGCCAGTGAGATAAGGCAGTTCGTGGTGGCGGGGGGAGCTCCAGCATTACACATCGAAGGCTTTTCCTCCATCTCCTTGTTGTTTTCTTCCATTTATCTCATTTGGGTTGTATGGAACGAATTAATTTCATGCCTTGTTGGTCTTATTTGGTGGGAGTTCCTTATGGATACTTAAGTTTTATTTTAATGGATGATCATTTTTGTATGTTGTTATTTGTTTTGCTTATGATGTTTAATTCCTTGAGGTTGTAAGAGCTGTGAGAGTTTCCATTCCTTAGGAGGATGCTTAGTGTTAAGCAAGGGGTTCTAGATATAACTAGACCTAATACAACCTTAGACATAAGGTTAGGATTTTTAAATGACTAAAAAGAGTAGTGCTCGGTCGAGAGGTTAGATGCTAGTGCTGACACTGAGTGGTATTGCCATGACATATTTTGTTATTTGAACCAATAGGATCCCTGCACCTACTAATGCCAAGACGTATTGCCATGGCATCCTCAACCTGTTGAGTCCCTTGACTAGAGATAGCATAGGGCACCTTTAGAAAACTCTCTCGGGAAAGTAAGGCATAGAGGTAAGACCATCCTGAAAAGATATAATTAAGTTTCCTAAGTGAATTCTATCATTCATTCCCATAGTAGCTTGTTGAGTGAGGAGTCTAAATTCATTTTAATCAAATCTAGTATTTACATTTCGTTTTGCCTTTTCATTTTCAATTGATTCCACTACACTCAATTTAATTTTTCCAAGACATTTCCATCCACTTTGCCACGACATCTGGATTTGCTACCATATTACATTACACCATCATTCTATTCCCACCAACATCTATTTCATTTTTCCACATCATTCTTATTTGTATATATCATCACTAACTATACTTAGGTAAAGTAGATAATTGCTTTGATTAAACTTATAAATTTCCTCCAATCCCTGTGGATACGATACTCACTCATCACTGTATTACTTATTCGACTGTGTATACTTGCACAAATTTGCGCAACCATATTTAGTAGTCACAAATCGCAAACAAGTTTTTGGCGCTATTTCCGTGGATTGGCAACTGGAAGTTTATTAGTATTTTTATTTTACTTTTTTATTTTTTTATATATAGTTTTACTTGTTATTTTCCTTTTATTTTTCAGGTTTTTCTTAGTGTATAACCAGAAGACACTCTGACGAGCCATTAGAACCAATTGAACCTGATATTGAGAGACTATTTAGGCAAAGAAGACGTGATCAATGTGCAAACATGTATCAAATTAGAAATCAAGGTATTGGTTATGAGGAAGATCAGAATTCCGAGGCAATTTCGTATGCTGAGAATGCATCTAGACCTCATGTCGTTCGTGATCACGTAAATCCTATCTTGGACGAATTAAATCTAGGAATTGTGGCACCTGAGATTCAGGCAGACCATTTCGAGCTCAAACCTATCATGTTCAATATGCTAAATTCTATAGGGCAATTTGGGGGCATGCCTAATTAAGATACCATACAATATATTCATAACTTCTTAGAGGTGTACGATTCTTTCCGACAACAATGAGTGCACAAAGATGTATTAAAGTTAAAGCTATTTCCATATTCTCTGTGTGATCGAGGAAGGGCTTTGTTGAGTTGTGTTCCAGCAGGTTCCATGGAGTTTTGGATTGATATGTGAAAAAGTTTTTTGTTGCAGTATAATCTATCGAACATCAATAACCAATTGAGGAATGATATTGCTTCTTTTCGTCAAACTGATGATGAATCAATGTATGAATGTTGGGGATTGGTATAAAGGATTTCTTTACAAATGCTCAAATCATGGTTTTCAAGATTAAACTGAAGTGGTAATGTTCTATAATGGAGTAAATGCACCCACGAGGATGATGTTAGATGCCTCACCAAATAGGACATTGCTCGATAATCACCTGCAGAGGCATTCAACATTCTAGATAGGATTACCAACAATGATTATCAATTCCCATCTACAAGGCTTAGAATTGACCAAAAATAACATGGAGCATTCGAGTTAGATGTTAAGGATTTAATGTCTGCCCAACTTGCTGCTATCACCAATGTGTTAAAGAATTTGCAAAGACCAAGTGAGGTGAAAGAAGTTAAGGCAACCAATTCAACATGTTTATTATGCCATGACAATCACCATGAGAGCGAGTGCCCAACCAATCAAGAATCCATCAACTATGTAGTAAACTACAATCGAGGTAACAACAACCCCTATTCTAACATCTAGAATCCTAGATTACGTCAACATCCAAACATCTCGTGGGGAAATCAAGGAACCAACAATACTAATCAGCCCACTATACAACAGAATTTCAATGACTCCCAAGGTTTTTAAACAAATATGCCATGGCATAATTCTAACAATGGAGTGTCATCTTTATCCAACACAAATTGTTTGTAGGCCACAATGCACGAGTTTATAACACCCACAAAGACCATGCTTCAAGACCATGAGACCTCCATAAAAAACTAATGAGCTTTGCTTCAAAGCCACAGCTCATCTTTAAGGGCGTTGGAGAGTCAGGTTGGTTAAATTATCGTGGCATTACAAGAACGTCAACAAGATCATCTACCGAGTGACATTGAAGTCACCAAACCTCATGGCAAGGAGCAATATAGTGTACTCACTCTACGGAGTGGCACCCAAATCAATGTTCAAGATAATTTTGGGGAAGACCGAAGAATGATTTACCCCCTGTAACTATGCAAACTGAGAGTGAAATTTCAGAAGAAACGCAAGTGGAAGGAGATAATTTTGTGGGTTCATCTAGTAAAATAACTAAGGAAACAAACAAAAATGTCTTGGAAAATGTTGTTCTCATCCCTTCATTAGAGGAAGTCAGACCCTCACCTCTTTTCCCACAAAGACTGAACAAGCATAATGATGTCATTCAATTGAAGAAGTTTGTCGACATTTTGGACCAACTCCACATCAATGTTCCTTTTCTTGAACCTTTAGAACAAATACCGACATGTGTTAAATTCCTCAAAGAGATTGGTACCAAGAAAAGAAAACCTGGAAGTATGAGACAGTTGCCATGGAAAAAGCATACTGCTCTACCTTAAGCAAGTTGTCGCCAAAGCGATAAGATCCAGGTAGCTTTATCATTCCATGTTCGATAGGAGAAAATTATGTTGGAAAGGCACTATGTGACCTTGGCTCAAGCGTGAGCTTAATGCCTAAGTCGATCTTCGTGAAGCTTGGAATAGGAAATACGAGACCCACCTTTGTTTATCTTGCAACTAGCTGACTGCTCCCATGTTCGTCCCAAGGGGCGAGTCGAGGATGTCATTGTAAAAGCGGAAAAATTTGTGTTTCCAGTACACTTTCTTATACTGGATTACGAGGTTGATGCCACAACACCCATATAATCTTGGGGAGACCCTTACTAGCTTCCTGGCATATTCTTATCGACTATGAGAAGGGTGAGCTCATCATGAGAGTGATTGACCAATGTGTTACCCTTAATGTTTTTGTACTCTCAAGTACATGGATGAGTCTAAAGAATGGCAGAGTTTATGAAGTAGATTCATTGATAGCAGGAGAAGTTGATCAATTTTATAATGACAATTTCATTCAGCTGGAAAATTATAAGAGGCTCATTGAAGACAAATATGCCGATGAGCTAAATGACTTTTCTTTGGAGGAGTAGCAAACTCTTGATTTCAATGAGTTTGTTCATCCTAAGCCCTCGTTACAATATGCACCTACCCTAGAGTCAAAGAATTTGCCATATCATCTTAAATATGCTTACCTGGGTAGTAACGAAACTTTACATGTTATTGTTTCCTCTATTCTTACTCTTAACCAAGAATGTAGCTTGTTAAGTGTTTTGTCACAACACAAGAAAGCATTATGATGGGCTATGTCAGATTTGAAGGGGATAATTCCCACCATTTATATGCACAAGATCCCACTAGAAGATTGCCATGGCAAATCCATAAAACCACAAAGAATATTAAAACTAATCATGAAGAAAGTTGGGATAAAAGAAATCCTCAAATGGCTTGATGGTGGAGTGATTTACCCCATCTCTAATAGTTATTGAGTGAGTCCAGTCCAATGTGTGCCAAAAAAAAGGAGGCACGATCGTAGTGACTACTGCAAACTAAACAAGGCCACCAAGAAAGACCATTTCCTTTGCCTTTCATCGATCAAATATTGGATCGATTGGCAGGCAAGGCATTTTACTGCTTCTTGGATGGATTTGGGGTATAATCAAATTGCCATCGCACTAGAGGACTAAGAGAAGACTATGTTCACGTATCCCTATGACAATTATGCTTTCAGGAGGCTGCCTTTTGGACTCTGTAATGTCCCAATAACCTTTCATCGCTACATGCAAGCTATCTTTTCTAACATGGTTAAGGACTTTCTAGAAATCTTTATGGATGACTTCTCCATTTCTGGAGATGACTTTGAAAAATACCTCGGCAATCTGGCAAAAGTTCTCAAGCAATGTGAGGAGGCCGATCTCATGCTGAATTGGGAAAAGTGTCACTTCATAGTGACTGAAGGCATTATGCTAGGCCATAAGATCTCTTATAAGGGCATTTAACTAAACAAAGCCAAAATCAAGGTGATCGAGAAGGTACCCCCACCAATATCTTTCAAGGGTATTAGGAGTTTCCTTGGACATGCTGGGTTTTATAGAAGATTTGTCAAGGATTTCTCCCCGATAAGCAAGCCCTTATGCACCCTGCTTCAACAAAATCAACCCTTCATGTTCAATAAAAATATCCATGGTGCATTCACCGACCTGAAACAAAGACTTATCTCTGTACCCATCGTGGTTCCCCCCGCGGATGTCACCATTTGAGCTAGTGTGTGATGCGAGCAATTTTTCCGTGGGAGCTGTGATTGGGCAACACCGAGGTAAAATTTTCCATGTTATATATTATTCTATATATACCTTGAATGAATTATACTACCACTGAGAAGGATTTACTTGCCGTGGTATTTGCATTTGACAAGTTTAGGTCATACTTGATAGACACCAAAGTTATTGTTAACGCTAATCACTCAGCTATAAAACACTCAGTGAACAATAAAGATGCCAAGCCTATACTAATTAGGTGGATATTACTATTGCAAGAATTTGACTTAGAGGTGGTAGATAGAAAAGGTACTGAGAACCAGGTTGCAGATCATTTATCTAGGCTAGAGAACAATTATAAATGCCATGACATTTTAGATATTCAAGAAGAATTTCCTGTTGAGAAAATCTTATATGCCAAGACAATTCTGTGGTACGCTGACGTAGTCAATTTTCATGTTAGTGGTGTTTTGCCTTATGAATTGAACAGCCAGGGCAGGAAGAAGTTCAATCATAATGCCAAGTTCTACTTCTGGGATGAGCCATACTTATTCAAACAATGCACCGATCAAATAATTTGATGTTGTGTCCCTGAGGAGGAGCAAAGAGACATTCTACACCATTGCCATACAACTCCCTATGGAGGCTATTTCATAAGTGTGAGGACTGCTGATAATGTCCTCCAATCAGGCTTTTATTACCCTTCACTTTTCAAGGATGTGCATGAGATTTGAAAAGCATGTGATAGATGCCAGAACACTGGGAGCTTTTTCAGGTGACATGAAATGCCATTGCATAACATTCTGGAGATTAAGCTCTTTAACGTGTGATCCATTGACTTCATGGGACCGTTCCCATCTTCTTTTATAAACTTTTACATCTTTATTACTGTAGACTATATATCTAAGTGGGTTGAAAAAATTGCAATACTGAAGAATGACTCTAAAACCATGCTCAAGTTCCTTCACAAGAACATCTTCACCCAATTTGGAGCACCTAGAGCCATCATCAGTAACGAGTTCATTTTGATAACAACTAGAGCCATTCCAATGCATTTTAAAGATATAGAGTACGATGCAAAATTCCCATGGCATATCACCCACAAACTAATGGGCAATCTAAAGTGTACAACCGGGAGCTTAAGTAAATCCTGGAGAAGATGGTGAATCCTAGAAGGAATGATTGGTCCCCAAAGCTGGACGAAGTACTCTGGGCTTATCGAATGATATTCAAAACACCTTTGGGAATGTCACCATTCAAGATGGTATATGGGAAAGCATGTGACCTACCTGTGGAGTTAGAGCATAAAGCATATTGGGCTATCAAGAAGCTTAACTTTGACGAGCAACTAGGTGGGGAGCAATTACTCGATCTGAATGAAATAAAAGAATTTAGAGCACAAGCATATGAAAATGCCAAGCTTTACAAAGAAAACAACCAAGAACTGGCATGATCAAATGCTTTTGCCAAGGTATTTTCATATTGTCCTGCAAGTGCTCCTCTTTAACTCGAGGCTTAAGCTATTTCTCGGTAAACGAAAGTCACGATAGTCTGGTCCTTTTGAAATACACCATGTCTACCCTCATGGAACTATTCATATCAAGAATATAGATAATGGGACTATTTTTAAAATTAACGGTCAGCGTCTGAAGGCTTATCAAGTACCTCTGCCCTTGCGTAACAAATCGAGACTTTTCTTGCAAGATACTGGAATCTGTTAAGCATTTTGAAGATACCTTGACAATTTAAATTTACTCATGTGCATAAATAAATGTTTATTTTATTCTATTTCACTTTTTATTTAGTTAGTTTAGAATTAAATAAAGTTAATTTGACTTTTTAAGGACCCACCCAGAAGGCATGTGAGACCCGTAATGCTGAGGACATGGAGTGGACGGCACCTATACAAAATAGAATGGAAATTTTTTACCTTTTTACCTTTTAAAATTTTTAGGGTTCACTTTTTTATTTATTGTTTTTGTCTTTTTCCCATAACCCAAAGAGCTGCTTGAGGACGTACAATCAGAAATGCACAGTAAATCCCTCCGTGAAGGAGTCGACGCCGGTTGAAGAGGGTGTCTCGATGTGAGGAACCTAAATTTCCCCTCATCCATAAAGGCCTTAGGACTCCCCGTACTGCACCACCATCAGATTCTGAACACTCCAACCCCGCACAATTGTACAAGTGCTTGTGTCGCACCGCTGCCGCACCACCAGTCGCATAAACAGTCAAGGTTTCCATGCATTACATTGCATTGAATAACATGTAGTCTAGTTTGAACTTATTTTTTATTAGCATTGAGGATATTCTTCTCTCAAGTTTGGGGGAGGTAAAGCTGTCAAGTCATTGCATGATAGTATTAGTAGAATGAATATTCCATGACATTAGTAAGTGCTTGTATTAGTTTTCTGGAATAAATTAATGATTCCCAATGATGATGAACTCTTTATGGCTAGAATTAAATTTACATGGTTGTTGAGGATGATAGAACTAACTCTAAGACTAGCTCCTTTGAAACTTTTTGATACACGAGTGTATGTTTTCCATGCTTAAGAAACTTAGACATTTTTTATAAAATAACTCTTTCATGCCTTGGCTTAAAATTTAGACAATGTCCCTGAATAATAAAAACCCCACATGTTCCAAAGAGAAAAAAAATGAATGAAAAATAATGAAAAAATTGTGAATAAATGCTTCAACATAACTGCAGATGGACACTCCGCTATGCCATGGTACTGCCTGGATACTGCCTTTAAATAAAAGGCAGCCATGGCATATGAGTGAATGAAAATAATCACGGGATGACTCTACCTGACTAGCTCGAGGTGGAAGGTATGTTCCCTTTCACCTAGAATGTGGGATGGTAGGTGTGATGGGCTGACTCCCCTAATAGCAGTTAAAAATAAGAATAAGAAGAAGAAGAAGAAAACAATGTGGGAGTAAACTTGTAAATATCGTGGCAAAACAAGAGAGCTTGCTTAGAAATTTT
This sequence comes from Hibiscus syriacus, assembly GCF_006381635.1. Classification (NCBI taxonomy): domain Eukaryota; kingdom Viridiplantae; phylum Streptophyta; class Magnoliopsida; order Malvales; family Malvaceae; genus Hibiscus; species Hibiscus syriacus. Next base: position 2,389,364 of record NW_024061932.1, on the reverse strand, counting down.
CTAGATTTGTTAAGCATAGACTTGATACAATCACACACATACACACAAAAGACCTTTCCCAAGGGGACAATACTTGATTTCTTAAATTAGTCTAGCATGTTGAAGCCAAATATTCTAAGGGCTAAAATTCTATCCCATACGACTATCTTGAACCTGAACTTGCCATGGTATATTTATTTTGCTTACTACTATCCATTGCTTGAGGAAAGAAATAGCTTAAGTTTGGGGGTGTGATAACTTCGTAAAAACGCCATATGTACGACTTTTCACTTGAGTTATTGTCTATCTAACAGCTCATATAAGATCATATAGATGAATTTAGGAGCATATAGATGCATGTGGTAAAAATATATTTTGTCGTGACATTTAATTTTGTAAACGGTGTTGCGTTATGGGGAAGGTGTTTTGTTTGATGATGTGCAGGATTTGGGAGCAAGGATAATTAAAAGGGAATTGCATTGACATGATGAGAATACTACACAAAATGTAAATGCCAACTCGGAAGGTATTTTGGAAGTAGAAAAGATGAAATATGATATTTTCAAGAGTCAATTATCCTTGTCTTCATGTGCCCTCAATCGTTATTCACCTAGGAGGGAACACCTACCACCTTGTTCGGCTGATCCTATCAGCACGTATGCCCAGCTGCAAGCTGTTTAGGAGGAGATCATGCCTAGCTGCCTAGGAGGGGACCACTGCCAACTCTGCTACACCCCTCGTGTGAAGGAGACCAGTTTGGGGTATCCTAGAAATTTTAACACAAATTCCTAGGTTTATTCCCCCTATAAATAGGAGATGAAGCCACCAGATTAAAAAGAGACTTTACACACCGTTGTAGCTTAAATCCAAAAAGAGAAAAAGTCTTTCCTTTTTTCATCAATCATTTTTGTCGTGACATTCCTCCATTAACAACTTAGAGGGAGCGGCGAGCTAGGTGTCCGAGAGGAGATAGCGAACAAGCTTCAGCAGTGCACGTAAAGTCTTTTCCTCCATCCCTTTGATGTTTGCTTTCATTTATCTTAGTTGGGTTGTATAGAATGGACTTATTTCATGCCTTGTTGTTTGGAATATTCAAACCCCACCATGAACTAGTCTTATTTAGTAGGAGTTCCTTATGGATACTTAAGTTTTATTTTAATGGATGGTTGTTTTTGTATACTATTATTTGTTTTTCTTATGATTTGTAATGCCTTAAGGATGTATGAGCTATGAAAGTAGCCATACCTTATATGCTTAGTGTTTGAGAGAATGACTAAGTAGCATATCCTTAGTGTTCGAGAGAAACTAGGAATGGTCCACAAAAGCAAAGGGCTCTAGATATTAACTAGACCTAATTCAACCTTAGATATAAGGTTAGGATTTCAAACGATTAAAAGGAGTAGTGTTCAGACGAGAGGTTAGCTGCTAGTGCTGACGCTGAGATTTATAGTTGTGGCATAGTCTGTTATATGAACCACTAGGATCCCTGCATCTGCTAACGCCAAAAGGTATTTCCATGGCATCCTCAACCTGTCGAGTCCTTTGACTAGAGATAGCATAGGGAACCTTTAGTAAACTCTGTCGGGCAAGTAAGGCATAGAAGTAAGACCACCCTGAAAAGATAGACTTAAATTTCCTAAGTGATTCCTATCATTCATTCCCGTAGTAGCTTGTTGTGTGAGGAGTCTAAATTTATTTTATTCAAATCCAGTTTTACATTTCATTTTACCTTTGCATTTTCAATTGATTCCACTACACTCAATTTAATTTTACCAAGACATTTCCATCCACTTTGCGACGACATCTCCATTTGCTACCATATTACATTACACCATTATACCATTCCCGCCAATATCCATTCCATTTTGCCACAACATTCTCATTTGTACATACCATCACTAACTATACTTAGGTAAAGTACATAAATGCTTTGATTGAACTTATAAATTTCCTCCAACCCATGTGGATACGATACTTAGTCATCACTGTATTACTTGTTCGATTCTGTATACTTGCACATATTTTCACAACCATATTTAGTAGTCACAAATCGCAGATAAAAAATTTGGAGGGATTTTCAGTATTACCAAAATTTGGTCACTAACCAAGATTTGGGGTATTACATGATCTAAAAAAATAAAATGAAGAAAAAGATTTTTTTCTAACTTTGGCCTTTTATAGGTATCCAAGGACCAAATCCATGTCCCTCAGAGGATCTATGTGTTTTACAATGAGTAGGGTAAAATCTTTTTCATCGTCCCTAAAAATTAATTTTTAAAATTCAATTTAATCTTATTCTCGTAATTCTTTGAATAAAAAATGAAGAATAAATTGAAAAAATTATTTCGAAGAGGAAAGAACACAAGAAGAAGATTTCATTAACCGAACACAAGATCAACTCTCAAAATGTTCAAAAATGTTTGTTGTTATCAATGTTTGGGAAAATGACACAATATAAGTTAATGTCCTAACTTGATCACTGTGATGTCTAAAGATGTTAGTGAAGTTTTTACCAAAGATGAACTGAAAGATAAGATAAAAAAAGAGATAAGTAGGCCAAAACATCTGATCAAAGAAGAATTACTTGACACCAAACAAATCTCAAGTGTTGAAGTCACAAGAAAAGATGAACAACAATGGGGAAATATTATTAAAACTAGTTGCAACACCGAAGAATAGAATTGTAATGAGATCAAAGACTAGGGAAGTTGCGAAGATGAATCTAGTACAATATTGGTGGAACAAATTGAGGTGCCTAAAATGAGACATCAACCTTTCAAGTTATGTTAGTTGATCGATAAAAATATTATATGAGGGATATCGTGGAAATATGAAAGGCGAGTTTTACTTGGTGACCTTTCTATCAAGTAACTAGTAAAGTTTGACAGATGGCCAATCACTATTATCATTTCCAAGACCCTGAAGTTATTAAAGGTAAAACAAAATTTTCCTAAGATTGGCCCAAAATTTTCAATGATGTTTTTTCGTTTCAGGTTTTTATCAACACATTACGAGGGACTCAATTGGATAACTCTACCTTGGAAAATATTATTTCCTATTTATAATTGAACTTCATTCTTTTATCTATGTTTTCAATTAGAGGAAGAATATCCTTAAAGGGAGAGGGAATGATGTGAGCATGGCTATGCCTTGCTAGGTTCTCAACAACTTTTATGAGGACATTGACTGAGAAAACTTACTCGTATCTAAAAAGCCTCTATGTGCTCAAATGGGCTTAATTCAATCATTCTAAAGTAAACTTTGATATTTGAAATCTTTTGTCAATCTACAAGAAGAACGTCCACGACACATATTGTGACTACAAAAGTGATAACTCCGTAAAAAGGCCATATTCAGGGCCCTTTCACTTAAGTTATGGATTGTCTAAGAGCTCTTATAGGATCATATAGATGCATTTAGGAGTATATAGTTGCATGTGGTGGAAATATATTTTGTCGTGGCATTTTATTTTGTAAACAGTGTTTCGTTAGGGGGAAGGTGTTTTGTTTGATGATGTGAGGATTTAGGAGCAATGATAAGTAAAAGGGAATTGTCGTGACATGATGAGAGTGCTGAGCATAATACAAATGCAGCTGGGATGACATTTTGTAAGCGAAAAAGATGAAAGATTATATTTTTCAAGAGACTGATGTCATTGTCTTCACGTTCCCTCAACTGTTAGTCACCTAGGAGGGAACATCTTCCACCTAGGTCCGTTGATCCTGTCGGAACGTATGCATAGTTGCAAGCTGCCCAAGAGGGAACCACTACTAGCTCTGATATAGCCCTTTACGTGAAGGAGACCAGATCGGGGTATCCTAGGAATTTTAACACAAATTCCTAGATTTATTCCCCCTATAAATAGTAGATGAAGCCACCATAATAAAAACAAACTACACACAATTGGAGCTTAAATTTAGAAGAGAAAAATGTATCTCCTTTTTTTGTCAATCTTTTTTACTGTGGTAGGGTGTCAAGCAAGGTTTTCGAGAGGAGCTAGCTAGCTAGGGATGTTCTTGGTGGTCGAGAGGAGCTCCGATAGTGCACGTCGAAGTCTTTTCCCCATCCCTTTGTTGTTTACTTTCATTTATCTTATTTGGGTTCTATGGAATGGGTTCATTTCATGCCTTGTTGTTTGTAATATTAGAACCCCACCATGAACTAGTCTTATTTGGTGGGAGTTCCTTATGGATACTTAAGTTTTATTTTAATGGATGGTTGTTTTTGTATGTTGTTATTTATTTTGCTGATGATGTTTAATGTCTTAAGGTTGTAGGAGCTATGAGAGTAGCCATTCCCTAGGAGAATGCTCAGTGTTTGAGAGAATGACTAAGTAACATATCCTTAGTGTTCGAGAGAAACCAGGGAGGATCCACATAAGTAAGGGGTTCTAGATAGTAACAAGACCTAATTCAACCTTATACATAAAGTTAGAATTTTAAACGACTAAAAGGAGTAGTGCTCGGTCGAGAGGTTATATGCTAGTGCTGACTCTAAGTGGTATTTTTGTGACATATTTTGTTATCTGAACCAATAGGATCCCTGCACCTACTAACACCAAGAGGTATTGCCTTGGTATCCTAAACCTGTCGAGTCCCTTGACTAGAGATAGCATAGGGAACCTTTAGTAAAATTTGTCGGGTAAGTAAGGCATAGAAGTAAGTCCATCCTGAAAAGATAAACTTAAGTTTCTGAAGTGACTCCTATCATTCATTCCCATAGTAGCTTGTTGTGAGAGGAGTCTAAAGTCATTTTAATCAAATCTGGTGTTTACATTTCGTTTTTCCTTCGCATTTTCAATTGATTCCACTACATTCAATTTAATTTTACAAACACAATTCTATCTACTTTGCCACGAGATCTCCATTTGCTACCATATTTCATTATACCATCATTCCATTCCCACCAACATCCATTTTATTTTGCCACATCATTATTATTTGTACATACCATCACTAACTATACTTAGGTAAAGTAGATAATTGATTTGATTGAACGTATAAATTTTCTCCAATCCCTGTGGATACTATACTCACTCATCACTATATTACTTGTTCGGTTGTGTATACTTGCACATATTTTCGCGACCAAATTTAGTAGTCACAAATCGTGGAAAAAAAGCTTAGAGGGATTTTCAGTATTACCACATATTTTATTTTTCATTAACCTTTAAATATCTACACATATGGTTGTTATATTATGAAGTTGAAAAGTTAGCACTTGGAGCTCAGACGTGCACCATGTATCTACTCATGCATGGCTTTAACGTATGAGTATGACTTCACTTAGTTTGCTTGGATTGCATTGATATGGTTGGTTGCATGAAAATTAGAGCAATGAAGAGTCAAGGAATAATTACCATGCATTCAAGATAGATTTCCTCCATGTTGGATGTCCTATACATTCTCCTGAGGTAGAAGATTCATCCATATATGTTTAAGAGCATTTTAGCAAAACTTGGAAGGTACACATTCATCCATGTATGACCAACCTTTCTTTCCTTTATGTATGGTTGACTAAGAGGGTTGATTTAGAGACTTTGAATATTCATTCATGAAGCTTTTATCATTCTAATACATTCCTATAAGTTAGATGGCCCAAGGGGGATGATTAGAGCTTTTTGAACATTCAAGAGACATATTTTATTCATGTATGGGTTGCATTAAAGAGATACAAGAGCTAATTCATCTTACCATTCATTCACTCTTCTATTTCATATATTGAAGGCATGGAAACATCATTGAATATCCCTAGAGCCTTGGAAAACTCATTCATCCATCAAATACATGAATCGAGGACATGAACCAAGCAAATAAAACTAAAATTTCATTCATTCATCTTTGTAAGATTCATGACCAGCTATCCTTAGAAGAATGCACCTAAATGAATCTAATTTATTCATGTATTTAAATTAATTATTTCCTTTATTTTCATATAATCCATTTATCTACTTTGTAAGTTTATATAAAGGTCGTCATCCTTCAATTGTACATATCATAGAATCCTTTTGAAATACAATATAAATTTGAGCTTGTCTCATTTATTTTACCCAAGACTTATCAAGGTATCACATTGTGGCGTCAAATCTCTATCGAACTTATCACTCTTCGAGTGTGGCATTCGTCCATCATTTTATATCGAAGGTTCCTATTTCTATATAGATATTGGGTATTCGATCCATTTATTCGTTTAAAATTCCTACACAACATCATCAATCCATCACCATTCTTTCAGCTTTTGCATAAATCAATTCAAGTTTTTAACTAGAACACAACTTAACTCGGATACAACCTTAATTCGATAAAAAATATAAGCTTCTTGACTTCGTCTTCGAGGACAAGCACACATCATTGATTAAATTTGATTTTCAATGGCCTAAATAATTCAATAAGATAACGATATATGCCACATTTTGAACTTGCAATATTATTAGCTATAAAAATCAATAAAAAATTAAAATATGTTTAAAAACTAATATCCTATGATAATAATTAAAAAATAAAACTAAAATGTTATTTAATTATTTAAAGGACCTAACTTGATATTAATTTTAATAATTATATAATAATAATAAAATAAATAACAAATTAATTTATGGAAATGGGAGTGGAGTAGAACAAGTGGGGTGTGTAGGAAGAGGTAAAAGTTTCAAGTTCCTACTTGAGCGGGGCATTATTGTGATGCGTCTGACTCACCCTACAAAGTTGGTGGAGTCAATGATATTGACTTCATTGACTATTGTTACTTAGTGCTGGATTGTTGTGTCAGATAGTTCAGTCCCACGTAATCTTTTTCGTCTGCTCAAAAACTTGTTTTGATTTTCCACAAAGGTCTAGTCATAATCTCCATGACTCTTGCTTTGGTTCTTTTTGTTTTTTCGTTTTCTAAAGTAGAACAATATAGACATTGGACAGTTACGAAATTAAATGGCATATGCCAAATTTGATTATAATAGTTGAAAAGAATACTGCCTGCTTTTTTTTTTAAATTTAATTAACGATCTTAACTGTGATTTGTGCTCATCCATAATAGATAAAACAGAATCGTTTGGCCTTCAATTTTATAATGAAAATGCTCTCTCATATTTATATTAAACATTTTTTTGAATTTATCTTGAATTTATCGAGTGGTTTTTGTGATTAAACAAAAATCATACTAAGAGGGCAGAATTTAATCGTTGATTCTTTTGAGGATCAGGGAATAATTTTGTCATTATACTAAATTATAATTTTAAATTTTTTGCAGGGAAGAATGGCCTACGCTATTAGTCGTAGAAAATTAGTACCAAGTCCCTTTAAATTTTACGAAATTATAAATTAATTTATTGATAAAATTGTGCTTTGGCCCTCTAGAAAAGCATTTTGCTCAATTTTCTCTCCCTAAACTAGATTTCTAGCTTCACCTTGGTGGGCACTCACACTTAAAATTTGATTCACATATTTTAAATTTATCACATGATATATTTGTGTTGACATTAAGAATGACAAAAATATCTTACCAACACAATTTAAATACCTTGAGAACCTAATTAGAATATTCTTGAAATATGATAATGTTACATTTTGTATCTTTATTTTGACAAATTATTTAATATTGTATCTGTATTTTGACAAAATATTTAATATTGTATCTGTATTTTGATAGAATATTTAATATGACACCTATACTTTAACAGAATGTCTAATGTGATACCCGCCGTTATAAAATGTCCAAATAATTTCAAATCAAGTATTGTTATAGTACTTAGAGTTAGTACTATTAATTTCAAATCAAGTACTGAAAAATCGATATATGGAAATTTTTTGTAGTAAAATCCACGTGTATGTCATGATATTATAATAATATACAAATAAAACAAAATGGCATAATTTTCTTTTAAAATATAAATTTGCTCAAAATACTGGTGCCGTATTATACTTTTTTCAAGTATATGTATGATACTAAACATTTTAAATATATATAAAAGAATAAGATTTTTTCAAATATATATATATATACATATATATATACACTATAATAAATATTTTATCAGAATATAAATATTATATATAATATTGTCCTAAATTTAAAAATCAATTTGAATTTATACCGTAATTTGTGAGCACAATTAACTTTTTTTCCCTTTTACAAGGTCATGTGTATATAATAACTAAGGCTTAAGGTCACATTTTACCCTATAGTAGACTCAATTTATCAGTTTTATTCCTATCGTATTTTCGCATCAATTTAACTCTCCAACTTATTCAATTACATCATTTTCTGCCTCACCCTTAAAACCCTAAATTATAAATCTAAGTTAGGATTTATGATTTAGGGTTTATAGTTTAGAGGTTACAGTGATATGGTTTAGGTTTAAGGTTTATAATTTAGGATTTTAAATTTGAAATAGGATATAGAATGTTGAATTTAAATAAATTTGAGAGTTAAATTGATGCGAAAATACGATAAAAATAAAAATGATTAATTAGGTGTACTACAATAACAAAAGTTATCATTTGGTTAATAACTGATTATGGTACGTGACTAACGTAAGATGTGAACTTATCCTACAACATCACATCTAGAAGTTGGATTAAATAATTCACATTTATGGTCCATGGCATGCAAATTCTAAAAGAATTTTAAATAGAAAGATGGATTTAAAAAAAAAATTTCCTTAAAGAGATCAATATCATTTGTCTGTGACTGAAAATATTCTTGTACTTGACAACTTAAATATATATATATATATATATATATATATATATATATATATATATATATTCTGATTTTCCAATTATTATTAATTTATTATAAAGAATTGTAAAGTACAACAGAGGTCACTGAACTATTTTCATATCATTATTTTAGTTACTAAACTTTCAAAAGTCATAAAATAATCATTAAAATTTATTGAAGAATTATAAAATGATCCTTAAAGTTTATCAAATTGATAGAGAATGATCACTAAATTTATCAATCTTTTACAATTATCAAAACAATTACAATGACCATTTTGTAATAATTCATTATAGTTAATGATCATTTTATAAAATTTAAAAGTTCAACGACATAAACAATCATCCTAACATAGTTCAATGACCTTTAATATAATTTATCCTATAAAAATAGTGTATTTTTCGAAAATAAATTAGCTATTGATAACTTAAGAAGTCGGAATATTTAGATCACAGAAACTTGGTCCTCTTTTGAAGAGGATAATGTGTCGCCAACTAAGAAATTTTGTCAAGTATAAAAGCATTAAAAACATTGTTAAAACATAGAAATAATGAGGTTATACACATAGAATCATGTAAAATGGATAAGTTGTACCCCGAGCATGGTGGAATCACAATCACATTGTCTTGATCCACTTCACTACATCCGACCCTATATCATACCGTCATTTTATTATTTTATATTTTATCTAAATATACACTCAAATTGATAATTCAAAGAGTTATTATTCTATGGTAATGAAGGAACAATATTTCACAAGTACACATGTTTATATGTAAATTCTCATATTTGAATGACTCTAAACACTAAATCATAATTCCTAAACTTTAAACTCTAAATAATAAAATTTATATTCATAAATCCTAAATACGACACACAACAACATTAAAATTTTGTTTGTGATTGTATGATGACTAATAATTCTAATTTGAATACATTCAAAAAGACCTTAAAAACTTCTATTAAAATAGATCTTAAATTCAAACCTATCGCCTTGATCCACTCAAATGATCGGACCCAATGGTGTTTTCTCTATTTGTTAGGTTATTTTGTATTTGAATATAAAATCAAACTGATAATTATTATATTCAAATAAATTCAAAATTTGAATATACAAACTTAATTTTTTTTAATAGATTAGGTGATTACAATATATGCACATCTTGCGGATACAACTACTCGAATAAGTATCTCTAGTGAGAGAACATTTTCTTTTACCACTAAAGTCACTTAATGGTTCCAAACTTAAATTTTCGAATTCACATAACATGGATGCTTGTTATTAAACCAAAAATTTTGTTATTCATTACAGGTGAAATACAAATATGAAAGAATAAGGTATGATCCGAATGACACATATTTCTTAAAAGGCAAGGCAGGGGGTTTCCTAAATTCCGAAGCTTATTCGTTGTGGTCATAATTGGAATGGGAATTTTGGATGATAAAACCATAAAATAAATATATAACTAAATAAAATGTATAGACAAAGATAATGTGATGTTCTACGAACAGAGTTAAAAAAAACTTAAATGTTTGATAGTTATCACCGTTAAATTTTTGACACCAGCCACCCTATAATAGGGGTATTTATACCACGATGAGAGGCTAAAGAAAATATCTTTTTTCTCTTCCAGATCTCATCTACAACATTTGTCTTCCCATGGATGCTACCTTGTTTCCCACATGGTTTTCATCCTCCAAAAACTTATAGAGATTCACCGACTCACGATGAACCTGGTACCAACAGTGGCTCTCCGCCTAAAACAAAATGAGTGAATCGTCAATGACCAACATAACTCAATTGTTCCTATAAAAATGGTGTGGTGAGCGTGTACCACATGTGACCCAAGACAATTAGTCCATATGAATTCGCAAGAGAAAAACAATACTTACGCTATTCTTAAACTAATGGATTACATCCTAAAACCAACCAAAAGAGTTTAAAGCCTCTGTTACGACATCAAAATATCTTTACCTTATTTTTACCTTAGCAAAAATGTATCAATTCCACCTACATTGTATGGTGTGTCTCAATATGCCTCTGCACCAATCACAGTGCACTACTGCATTCTAAAAAGACTCTTCTACTTGGTTGAAAAATGTTGAGATGCCTTGCACTACATGATTATGTCCTGAAACGACCAAAAGAATCCAGAGCCTCTACTCCAGAAAACTGTTAAGATGTCCTTACATCGAAATCATTGAGATACCTCCAAAAGCTAGGTTGATGTGAGGACTGTAATACCCCAAAAATTTGGTTTGTGACCAAAATGTAAACTTTGAAAGTTAAGTAACCAAAGTATAAACTTTGGAAACATTCAAGGACCTAAGTAGTAATTTTATCAAAAAGAATTTTTATTCAATAAATAGATAGTTTACTCTTGAGAGTGGTGTTTTATTGAAAGAAGATTTTTGATCTGAAAATTGTGTTAAAAACTGGAAAGTGTTAAAGTCTGGTAAAAATTCAGTAAATCAGATCAAATAGAAATTTTGGTAAAATTTGAAGGATGATAAATTAGGCTTAGAAATATTATTTCCACATTTTAAAATGATAGAAAATAATATGGAGCTTTGGATTTGAGAATTTATTTCCATGTTCAAATTGGATCGTTGGATGAAAAATGGCAGGATTGAAATTTTTGGAAAATGGCATGAGCAAAGTTGTAAAGGGAAACAATTTTGTCCATCTTTGACTTTGGAAGATGATAATGTTTATGTAGCTTTCTATTAAGGTAAATATCAAGTTTCATTAATGGAAAAATGGGCATTTCTCATTAAATGAATATTTTATTCATTTAAGCTTAATATAAGGTAAATTGACATGAAATCCATAGAAATTTCATGAAAAATTAGCCATTTTCAGCCAACATTTTGTGCTCCCCATGAACAAGGTAAGAGAAATTTTATTTTTATTTTTTGATCAATTTCCTTTGGATTTTGGATCTTACCGTGCAATAGAAAATTGTTCTCTTCGAAAAACGCTATGATTTGGTACCATTATTGTTTGCTAATTTGGTTTGTATTCAAAGATCCCAAATTCTAGGGTTTATGTTCACATTAAGGTTTATGGAATTGATGAAGGATTTGATGTTATTGAGGTTGTATAATCATTTTCAAGCATGATTGATGATTAAAATCACTTGTACAAACATATAAAGTTTCGGCCAAACCCTAACTTTAGGGAAAAGATGTGTTTTGATGAAATAAGTTAGGGCTTTGATTTTATATATTTTTTTAAGGTTGGATTGAGGTTGATTTCATGCTTGAATCGAATCAAAATTGAGTAAAATCATGAAAATCATAGTCATGGAACTTTTAAGTATATGGCCTTTGCTTAAATGGATGAGAATTGTTTTTGGAAAAATTATGTAAGGGCTAGAAATGATGTGGGTATTATTTTACAATCCTTAGAAACATTTTGGGACCATTATATAATTTTATGAAAGTTGAGGGATCAAATCGATAATTATGGAAAAGTCATGGATTGTTGTGTAATTTTTTAATAGTTAATGTACTATGATGGAAATTAATGTTTGAGTGTTGAACATAAAGTTTGGATGTGAAATTGGATTATTTTGGAAAGCTTGTATAAGTTGAAGTTTAAATCTCAAATATGGAAAGATTGGGAACTTAAGTGAGAATGTTATGTGAACATGGATTAAATGAAATTTGAATGGTCAATTGGAAGTGTTAAGGTCAACGTTTATGTTGTGACATGAAAATTATATCGAATAAGCATCGAAAAAATTGTTAGGAATTTATTTTCGAAAGTAGGCCTATGTTAGTAAGATTCTAACATTTGGTTTGAATTTGTATATGTTTGGTAATGATGTTCATTTAGATTGAGTGCTTGAAATCAATATCAAATATTATTAAAGCTAAGGAGAAGCTTAAGGATGGAATGGGAAATTTCAAGGAAGGTTGCAAGCTAAGGACATCAGATGAGTGCAAATTTAATTTGTACTTATGTTATGAACAACCATTGGTTTGCGATGAGCTAGTGAAGGAGTTACTATGGTAAGGAGTGACTCCTAAAATGTTATATGATTTGTGATGCAGGCATATATGTGCATTTGGTGAGCTAATAGAATTAGTGAACAAGTTGAAAATGCAAATTGGTGAAACCTGGTTAGAAATTTATGTTTTGGATAGTTAGTTTAGAAAATCACCATAAATTATAACAAAATTTATTAGAGGATGATTTTTGTACCATTGGATTAGTATACTAGACTAGTTTTGTAAAGAACAAACGGAAACTGATTTTGATGTGTATACAAAAAGATATGAACTTTTAACCGAGGAAGGGTCAAAAAATGGGGCAACAGATTCTGCTCAAAACAAATTCTGAAGGCCAACTTTGAAAATTCACCATAAATTGTACAAATGGAACTATAAGGTGTGACTTATATGGACATATTCATATTTGAGTCTATTTTTGGTGGTATAAAAGAAATAATTTTTGAGTGTGTATATTAATACATAATAATATTTCTTTGAAGGTAGTGTAAACTACCTGGATATGGAAATTGTGATAAATTTTGGTTTAACCAAATTAGAAGCAAAAGATCAAGTTAAAGCTTAGTGAGGCTTATATTTTGACTTTTATATAATGTCAAAGTGAGTGCAATGCATAAATAACATTATACATGGATTTTTTATACATCATTGGGTAGGACTTGCAATAAGTCTACCTTGTTTATATTGGCATCATATTTATGTCATTTATCATATATTTGATATATTCTAAATATGTAAAAGGTTGAATATAAAATGTATTGATAATTGTTTATTATATATGATGTTTATTTCGAATGTTATTTCTGGTATGAACTACCCAAGGTTAAAATATATTAATATATATTGCCATAGAATGAATAAAAATAGACTATATGCCCAAGTAAGTCATTGAGGGACAAGGTATAGTTGGCATGCCATAGAGTCTAGCAGTAGCTGCATATTCGGGATTCCACTAATGTATAACTAGTACATATGGTGGGCACGACCTTATGTGTCATACTTGGGATTGCAATAAAGTATTAGTACATATGGTGGGCACGACCTTATGTGTTATAGGGCTGTGGTGAATGTATTATAGGGGAGAGTTGTAACACCCAAAATCTCATAGCCTAACATGAAAGGAGTTAAAAAACCCACTAGAATTATAGAATAACTTAGACTAAGTTAAGTATGGAATTGGGCTTGGGTTAGGACAAATGATAGAAAATGAGGGCATTTTTATTAGTTGAGTGGAAGATGAATGACCAAAAGGGATATTAGGCCATTTTAATTTCAAAAACTAATTTGTTTTAATTGGGGATGATGTAAGTGGCTGAACCGCTCCCTTTATTCACCAAAATTTTATCATTCCTTGTCCCTATCTTCTTCCCCTTCATTTCCATAGTTTTCTTCCCCAAGCAAAGTATAAAGGTGAAAACTTGGTAACCCTACAAGCTCATTATGAAATTTACATGGTAAGAATCATAATCTACTCACCTAAAGCTTTTATTCAAGCTCTCAATCTCAAAGGTTGGTCACCATAGCCATAGATGGGGGTTTAGTAGGGTTTAGGGAACTAAGGAATTCTAGCTCATTTTAGGAAGATTTGAGTTTAGAACAGAGTTTCTGGCCTCATTTTAGTCTTATAAATAAGTTAGTAACTCATTTTCCTATGTTATGCTAGTGAGGGAGATTGGAAAAGGTTCCAAAACCAAGGGCAAGGAGAATTAGGTCTTGATTGAGTGTGGACATTTTCATCAACTTAAAGGCCAAGTTAACACATTTTTACCATTTGAAGGCCATTAAGTGCATTTGCTTAGCTAGCACAAGTTAATGGAATATTGAGCATGTTCATGGTAGATTCTAGTTAGAAGTGTTTTAAAGCGTGAAAATGAATCATTAGAACCTCTGTACACTTACATGAGACTTAAACATCAACTAATGGCCTTAAGGGGCAAATGGGTAGGATTAGGTTGCATTTTCGTGCCCAAAACAAGGCATTTCTAGGTTCAATTATCGGTACAGTAAAAATAGTATCGATATTGTTCATCAGTTAGTTTGAAACAAGGTAGTTTTGAAGGGTAAGTATTGATACTTATCCATAGAGTATCGATACTATTGACCCAATTTTGATACTCATAGACAATATCAATATCGAGCACAATTAGTACATTCCAATAGGTAATTTTAGTATCAGTACTCATGGGAGTATTGATACTGGGGATAGAGTACCAATACTTCCAGTAGGAGTATATATACTAAGGAATTTTTCAAAACATCAAAGCTATTTTTAGTATCGATACCCAGAGAAGTACTCATATGGAGTAGGTTGGCCAAGTGGATGTTTTCAATATAGAAATTCTGGATCCCACCTTAGGTAGGCTAGAGGGGTGTGTGTCCTTGATATGTAGTGAAACCCTACGAACACACCATGATGCCTACCTCTGTATGTATATTTAGATTAGCATCCTTATATGCTAATATTTATGTTGCAAGCATGATTATATAATGGACACATATAGTATTGTTTAGTCATTAGTGTGAGACTGAGCTTGTGAGCTCAACGTTCAGAATTTATTCCGTACGTATGTTTTTAGGAGGAGCGTTTTGTAGAGCTTATCATGCAGTCCATATTCCATACCGACTTAAGCTTTTGAGTACGACTTGAGTATGTTTTTACAGGGTATGTATTGTATATGTATACGAGTCGTAATTATATTTTGAAATACTCTTTTAAATAAGTTTGTATGTACTTTTTGGGCTCCTAATTTGTAAACTTGCTTTGAAGAGTCTTTTTCTTTTGGAAAAATTCAAAAGAAAGAAGATTTATCTAATATTTGAATCCCTTTTTGATTCAATGTAATAAAAAAAATAGATTTCATATGTCTGATATTTATCATAAAAGCAAAAAGAACTTTGTATAAATTCTTGAAAAAAAGAAGAAAAAAAGTTAAGTTAGATTGAGGAGAACAAATTGAGAAAAACTTGTAAAATTTTCAAAGAAATAAAAAACAAGAGGAGAGGAAGGGTCGATGAATGAGGCTGAATTTTATCGTAAAGATGTTTCGTAGATCTTTCTCACCTCTTGGATATCTGATGAGCATCGTTGGAGGATTTAGAAAGATAAGAAGAAGTGCTTAAATGTGATGTAAAAATTCTTCGAATCCACCATCGACATAAACGATGAGGAATCAATGAATTCTGGATTTTTTTAGAAATTTTATGAGCAATGAATAACACCTTAAAGGCCTTCAGATAAATGAGAGGGACTTGATCTGTAACACCCATTTCCCTTATACGTCCCTGGGCACAAGTCACATATGTCACACGTCTTTTAAAACATTTTTCGTACTTAAAAACCCGTAAAATTTTGTTTCTTTAAATAAATAATTTAATAATATAGTTTATAAAACGTTCTTCAACTACTAATATATAAAATAATGTTTAAATTTATCAAATAGTAGTTAAAGTCAAACATAATATAATACTATAACCAATTCCAAGTATCTTATAAGAGTATCACAACGTACCTAAGTACATGCCAACTAGTAATATCAAAATAAACATCTAGAGTGTCATACTGTTACTGATGAGGCAATCTTTGACAGATGATATCAGCTGCACTCCTTACTCCTTACTCCAATTATACTTGATTACCTATGCGTGAAACTATCCCACGCTAAGTATTCACTTAGTGAGGAATAATAATATAAATAAGGTGTAACCAAAACATAAGTATGCCATAAAAGATTAAAATACTAATTTAATCGTATAAATCATAATAAAACATAAAACTAACTTGGTAAACAAAGTTTCTTTGAAATAACCTGCGAAACAATATTTATTATGCCCACCATACCTATCAATCAATATTTTTATGCCCATCATACCTATCAATCAGTATTTTCCAAAATATCCATTTATTTCCCAATGTATGTAAAATGAGAATGCAAGGTACATGAGTTGCACATAAATGATAAACAAAATCATAGGTTCTGTAGTGACAGCAACACTACACTAATATATCGAAATGGTAATTCACAAACTCATTATGAATACCGTGGATGCACACATAGAGCCAAAAGTACGCAAAGTACTGATACGAAAATGCAACATATGCATTAAACAAAATCAATCGATAACGATCATACACAAAGTATGTCAAAATATAGCTACGACTCTCAATACACATACAATAGGCCTTTAAATCAAATTTGCAGAATAAACATTCATTTTGAAATGTTGAAAGTTGTTAAAATAATATAAAAGTTCATCCATCTATTTTAGGGCAGTTCATACCCTAAAATTATTCGTAAAATCATTTTCATAAACTTTATGAAAATATTTCATAATATTGTAAAATATTGAAAAATATTGAAAAATATGATTTTATAAAAACATTCGAGGTTGACTCACCGCAATTCGTCCTCATATAATATAAGTACATAATAAATGTACTCACCTGGCATACCTCGCTATTATGACTTACTATCAAAACCCAATTATTCTTGAACTTTTCCTTGCCTTTCGCTTTGCTCGTATCATGGTTTTGAACACGATCTACACAAGCATCCATACAAAGCATATACAATTATAAAATACATTGTTAGTATCCTTAATAACATTTTTACAAAATAATAATACTCAAAATTACTATTATTTTTTAATTCTTTTAAAATTCATCTTAACTTTTCCTTTTTATTCATAATAGGCCCTTTTCATAAATTCTTCAATCCAAGCTCATTTAAGCCCAATAAATTTCTAGTATTTAATTTTCAGCTCAATACCTAAACAATACCATATTACCACTTAAGCCACTAACTTTCTCAATATTCACCATTTTCTACTTAAACTTTGCAGACTATCCAAAATGGCTTAGTTTCACATTCTAAATTCAATTCCAGCCCTAAAACAGTAATTTCCAATAATGTATATCAATTATTGAGTAATTACATAATCATCCCATAATTTTTCAAAATGTTTGAATAGGTCCCTCAACTTTTGAAAAAGTACAAAATGAGCAAAAAATTCTAGGGCTTGTAGAACCTTAAAATATTATTTATAAGCCATGGTAATATTTCTAAAAAAAATTCTCATCATCTTCCTCAAGACCTAATGGTTTATGTACCCAATACTAGTTTTTTTTTCATGATTTTCACTTGATTTAAGCATGAAACCAACCTATATTCAACACTTCAAGACCTATAGAATCAAACCCCAAACTTAATTTCATCAAAATACATCTTTACCCTCAAGCTAGGGTTTGGCTGGAATCAACAAAGGCTTATATAGCCATGTACAAGTGATTTTAATCAACAATTATGGTTGTACATGATTCTACAACCTTAAAAATATCAAAATTCTTCATTAATTTCAAAAATACTAATGTGAACACAAACCCTAAAGTTTGGGATCTTTGAACACAAGCAAGATTAACATGCAATATTTGTACCAAATGATAACTTTTCAGCATAGAACAATTTTCTATTCCACGGTATAATCCAAAATCCAAAGAAAATTGCTCAAAAAAGAAAAATAAAATTTCTCTTACTTTGTTCATGGGGAGCACGAAATGGAACTGAGAAATGGCCTACGTTTCAAGAAATTTTCATGTAATTTCATGTTAATTTAACATTTATTTAAGCTTAAATGAATAAAATATTCATTTAATGAGAAATGTCCATTTTGCCATTAATGAAACTTGATTATTACCATCCAACCAAGCCACATCAACCTTATATATTTCAAAAGTCAACGATGAACGAATTATTTTACCATTTTCCAATTTTACCAAGCAATTTTCCAAAAACTTGCAATCTTGCCACTTTAATCCAACGGTCCAAATTAAACATGGAAATAAATCTTCGAATCCCATGATCCATATTATTTTCCATCATTTTAACATGTAGAAATAATATTTTTAAGCCTAATTTATCATCCTTCAATTTTTTCCAAAATTTCAATTCGATTTGATTTACCAATTTCTTAAACTTTATCGTTTTATAGCTTTTAATACAAAATTCGTACAAAAACTGATATCCACGAAAATTTCATTCTTGGGGGTAGACTATTCATTTATGGGGCCGGATTACATAATATTTTAAAATTATATTTTAGTCCTTAAACTTTTCCAATGTTTATACTTTAGTGACTTAATTTTCAAAATTTATATTTTGGTCACTAACCAAAATTTGGGGTATTACATGATCTAAAAAAATAAAATGAAGCAAATGATATTTTCTAACTTTGGCCTTTTATAGGTACTGAAGGACCCAACCCAGATCCCTCAGAGGATCCATGTGTTTTATAATGAGTAGGGTAAATCTTTTTCATCGTCCCTAAAATTAAAAATTCAATTTAATCTTATTCTCATAATTTTTTGAATAAAAAAAGTGAAGAATAAATGGAAAAATTATTTCAAAGAGGAAAAAACACAAGAAGAAGATTTCTTTAAGAAAACACAAGATATAATCTCAAAATGTTCAAAAAGTTTGTTATTAATGTTTAGGAAAATGACACAATATAAGTCAATGTCCTAACTTGAGCATCGTGATGTCTAAAGATGTTATTGAAGTTGACAACAAAGACGAACCAAAAGATAAGATTAAAAAAGAGATAAGTAGGCCAAAACATCTGATCAAAGAATAATTACTTGACACCAACAAATCTCAACTATTGAAGTCACAAGCAAATATGAAAAAAATGGGGAAATGTTATTAAAACTAGTTGCTACACTGAAGAATAGAATTGTAATGAGATCAAAGAATAGGGAAGTTGCAAGGATGAATCTAGTGCAACCTTGGTGAAACAAATTGAGGTGCCTAAAAAGAGACTTTAACCTTTGAAGTTATGTTGGTTGATCGATAAAAATGTTCTATGCGGGATATCATAGAAATATGAATGACGAGTTTTACATGGTAACCTTTCTATCAAGTACCTAGAAAATTTCGACAGATGGCCAATCACTATTATCATTCTCAAGACCCTGGAGCTATTAAAGGTAAAACAAAATTTTCCTAAGAATGGCCCAAAATTTTTAATGATGTTTTTTCGTTTCAGATTTTTATCAACATATTACGAGGGACTCAATTGTATTATTCTACCTTGGAAAATATTATTTCGTATTTATCTTTGAAGTTCGTTCTTTTATCTATGTTTTCAATTAGAGGAAGAATAGCCTTAAAGAGGGAGAAAATGATGTGAGCATGGCTATGAGCCTTGATAGGTTCTCAACAATTTTTATGAGGCCATTGACTAAGAAAAATTATTAATATCTAAGAAGCCTCTCGGTGCTCAAATGAGCTTAATTCAATCATTCTAAAGAAAGCCCTAATATTTGAAATATTTTTTCAATCTACAAGAAGAACCTCCACCACACATATTGTGACTACAAAAGTGATAACTCCATAAAAAGGTCATATTTTGGGCCTTTTCACTTAAATTATTGATTGTCTAAGACCTCATATAGGATTATATAGATGCATTTAGGAGCATATAGTTGCATGTGGTGGAAATATATTTTACCGTGGTATTTTATTTTGTAAACGGTGTTGCGTTATGGGGAAGGTGTTTTGTTTGATGATGTGTAGGATTTAGAAGCAAGGATAAGCAAAAGGGAATTGTCGTTACATGATGAGATTGGTGAGGAGAATGCAAATGCAAACTCAGATTGCATTATGGAAGCGGAAAAAGATGAAAGATAATGTTTTCAAGAGCCAGTTGACCTTGTATTCACGTGCCTTCAATCATTACTCACCTAGGAGGGAACATCTGCCACTGGGTCGGTTGATCTTGTCGGCACGTACGCCTAGCTATAATAGGCCCAGGAGGGGACCACTTCTAGCTCTGCTGCACCCTCACGTGAAAGAGACCAGTTTAGGGTATCCTAAGAGTTTTAACACAAATTCCTAGATTTATTCCCCTAGAATAGGAGATGAAGCCACTAGATTAAAATTTAAAAAGAGACTATGCACTCCGTTGGAGCTTAAATTCAAAAGAGAAAAAGATCTCTCCTTTTTCCATCAATCATTTTGTGGTGACATTCCTCCATTAACAAGCTAGAGGGAATGGTGAGCTAGGCATACAAGAGGAGCTAGTGAGCTAGGCATTTCGTGGTGGCCGAGGGGAGCTCCAGCAGTGCATTTCGAAGGATTTTCCACCATGATCTAGTCTTATTTTATGGGAGTTCCTTATGGATACTTAAGTTTTATTTTAATGGATGGTTGTTTTTGTATATTGTTATTTTTTTGCTTATGATGTTTAATGCCTTAAGGTTGTAGGAGCTATGAGAGTAGTCATTTCTTAGGAGAATGCTTAGTGTTCAAGAGAATGACTAAGATATCCTTAGTGTTCGAGAGAAACAAGGGAGGATCCACATAAGCAAGGGTTCTAGATAGTAACTAGACCTAATTCAACATTAGACATAAGGTTAGGATTTTAAATGACTAAAAGGAGTTTTGCTCGGTAAAGGGGTTAGATGCTAGTGCTGACGCTGAGTGGTATTGTCATGACATATTATGTTATCTCAACCAATAGGATCCCTACACCTGCTACCGCCAAGAGGTATTGCCAAGGCATCCTCAACCAATTGAGTCCCTTGACTAGAGATAGCATAGGGCACCTTTAGTAAACTCTTTTGGGCAAGTAAGGCATAGAATTAAGACTATCCTAAAAAGATGACTTGAGTTTCCAAAGTGGCTCCTATCATTCATTCCCGTAGTAGCTTGTTGTGCGAGGAGTCTAAAGTCATATAAATCAAATATAGTGTTTACATTTTGTTTTGCCTTTGCATTTTCAATTGATTCCACTGCACTCAATTTAATTTTGCCAAGACATTTCCATCCACTTTTCCACGACATCTATTTCCTACCATATTACATTACACCATTATTCTATTCCCACCAACATCCATTTCATTTTGCCACAGCAGTCTCAATTGTACATACCATCACTAACTATACTTAGGTAAAGTAGATAATTGTTTTGATTAAACTTATAAATTTCCTCAAATCCCTGTGGATACGATACTCACTCATTATTGTATTACTTGTCCGATTGTGTATACTTGCACATATTTTCGTGACCATATTTAGTAGTCACAAATCACAGACAAGTTTTTGGTGTTGTTTCCGGGGATTGAAAACTGGAAGTTTATTAGTTTTTTCATATCATTTTTATTTTACTTGTTTATTTTTTACATATTGTTTTATTTGTTATTTTCCTTATATTTTTCAGGTTTTATTGGTGTATGACCAGAAGACACTCTGATAAGCCATTAGAACTAATTGAACCTGAGATTGAGAGACTGTTTAGGCAGAAAAGACGTGATCAACGTGAAAACATTATCAAATTGGAAATCAAGGTATTGGTCATGAGGAAGATCAGAATTTTGAGGCAATTCCGAATATTGGGAATGCATCCAGACTTCATTCCGTTCGTGATCACTTAAATCCTATCTTGGGCGACTTAATCTAGAATTGTGGCACCCGAGATTCAGGTAGCCCATTTCGAGCTCAAACCTGTCATGTTGAATATGCTAAATTCCATAGGGAAATTTGGGGGCATGCCTAATGAAGATGCCAAACAACATATTTGTAACTTCTTGGAGGTGTACGATTCTTTCCGACAATAAGGAATGCACAAAGATGTATTAAAGTTAAAGCCATTTCCATATTCTCTGCGTGATCAAGCAAAGGCTTGGTTCAGTGGTGTTCCAGCAGGTTCG
The DNA here is from genome assembly GCF_006381635.1 of Hibiscus syriacus. Lineage (NCBI taxonomy): Eukaryota > Viridiplantae > Streptophyta > Magnoliopsida > Malvales > Malvaceae > Hibiscus > Hibiscus syriacus. The sequence continues at coordinate 2,366,947 of NW_024061932.1, read as the reverse complement.
ATGGAATCTTGGATTGATATGTGAAAAAGTTTTTTTATTGTGGTATAATCCATCGAACATCAACACCCAATTGAGGAATGGCATTGCTTCTTTTCGTCAAGCTGATGATGAATCAATGTACGAATGTTAGGATCGATATAAAGGATTTCTTTGTAAATTCTCAAATCATGGTTTTTCAAAATTAGACTCAAGTGGTAATGTTCTATAATGGACTAAATGCGCCCACGAGGATGATGCTAGATGCCTCAACAAATGGGACATTGCTCGATAAATCACCTGCAGAGGCATTCGACATTCTGGATAGGATTACCAACAATGATTATCAATTCCCATCTATAAGGCTTGGAATTGGTCGAAAATCACATGGAGCATTCGAGTTAGATGCTAAGGATTCTTTATCCGCCTAACTTGCTGCTATCACCAATATGTTAAAGAATTTGCAAAGACAGAGTGAGGTGAAAGAAGTGAAGGCAACCAATTCAACATGTTTATTATGCCATGGCAATCACCATGAGAGCAAGTACCCGACCAATCAAGAATCCATCAACTATGTAGGAAACTACAATCGAGGTAACAACAACCCCTATTCTAACACCTATAAACCTGGATGGAATCAACATCAAAACATCATGTGGGGAAATCAAGGAACCAGCAATACTAGTCAGCCCGCTATGCAGTAGAATTTCAATGACTCCCGAGGTTTTCAAACGAATATGCCATTTCATAATTCGAATAAGGGAGTGCCATCTTAATAACAAGTTTTTGGAGGCCACAATGTAATAGTTTATAGCAACCACGAAGACCATACTGCAAGACTATGCGACCTCCAAAAAAAACCAATAAGCTTTACTTCAAAGCCACAACTCATCTTTAAGGGCATTGGAGAGTCAAGTTGGTCAAATTACCGTGGCATTATAAGAACATCAACAAGGTCGTCTGCCGAGTGACACTGAAGTCACCAAAACTCAAGACAAGGAGCAATGTAGTGCACTCACTCTACGGAGTGGCACCCAAATCAATGTACAAGACAAGTTTTGGGAAGACCGAAGAATGGTTTACCCATGTAACCATGCAATCTAAAAGTGAAATGCCAGAAGAAACACAAGTGAAAGGGGATAAGGATGTGGGTTCATCTAGTAAAGCAACTGAGGAAGCAAACAAAAATGCCATGCAAGTGATGTTCCCATCCCTTCATTAGAGGAATTCAGACCCCACCTCCTTTCCCACAAAGACTGAAGAAGCATAATGATGGCATTCAATTCAAGAAGTTTGTCGACATTTTAGACCAACTCCACATCAATGTTCCTTTTCTTGAATCTATAGAACAAATGTAGACATATGCTAAATTACTCAAAATATTATTATTAAGAAAAAAAAACAGAGAAGTACGAGACAGTTGTCATGGAAAAAGCATACTACTCTTCCTTAAGCAAGTTGTTGCCAAAGCAATAAGATCCAGGCAGCTTTATTATTCCATGTTCGATAGGAGAAAATTATATTGGGAAGGCACTATATGACCTTGGCTCAAGCATGAACTTAATGCATAAGTCAATCTTCGTGAAGCTTGGAATAGGAAATGCGAGACCCACTGTTGTTATCTTGCAACTAGCTGATCGCTCCCATGTTCGTCCCAAGGGGCGAGTCGAAGATGTCATTGTAAAAGTGGAAAATTTTGTTTTTCCAATACACTTTCTTATATGGGATTACGATGTTGATGTCATAACACCCATAACTTGGGGATAACCTTCCTAGCTTCCTGGTGTATTATTATCAACTATGAGAAGGGGGAGCTCACCATGAGAGTGGTCGACCAATGTGTCACCGTCAATTTTTTCTGTACTCTCAAGTACATGGATGGGTCTGAAGAATGCCATAGCATTTACGAAGAAGATTCATTGATAGCAGGAGAAGCTGGTCAATTTTATCATGACAATTCATTCAGCTGGAAATATTATGAGAGGCTCATTGAAGAAAAATTTCAGATGAGCCAAATGACTTTTCTTTGGAGGAGTAGCAGGCTAGCTTTCTCATAGATAACCCAGGTACACGTTTTGAACCTCTTGATTTCGATGAGTTTGTTCCTCCTAAGCTCTCATTACAGCATGCATACTCTAGAGTAAAAGAATTTGCCACATTATCTTAATATACTTACCTGGGCAGTAATGAAACTTTACCTGTTATTATTTCCTCTGTTCTTACTTCTAACCAAGAATGTAATTTGTTAAGTGTTTTGTCACAGCACAAGAAAGCGTTAGGATGGACTATGGTGGATCTGAATGGGATAAGTCCCACTATTTACATGCACAAGATCCTACTAGAAAATGGCCATGAAAAATCCATAGAACCATAAAGAATATTAAAACTAATCATGAAGAAAGTTGTGATAAAAGAAATTTCAAATGGCTTGATGCTGGAGTGATTTACCCCATCTCTAATAGTTCTTGGGTGAGTCCAGTCTAATGTGTACCAAAATGGAGGCACGACCATAGTGACTAGCGAGAACAATGAGCTATTGCCAACATGCACTGTCACTGGATGAAGAATATGCATTGACTACCGTAAACTAAACAAGGCCACCAAGAAGGATCATTTCCTTTTCATTTCATCGATCAAATACTAGATCGACTAGCAGGCAAGACATTTTGATTCTTCTTGGACAGATATTCAGGGTATAATCAAATTGTCATTGCACTAGAGGACCAATAGAAGACTATGTTCACATGTCCCTATGGCACTTATGCTTTGTGGAGGTTGCCTTTTGAACTTTATAATGTCCTGACAACTTTTTAGTGCTGCATGCAAGCTATATTTTTTGACATGGTTAAGGACTTTCTAGAAATCATTATAGATGACTTCTTCATTTCTGGAGATGACTTTGAAAATGCCTCATAATCTGGTAATGGTAATCAAGCGATGTGAGGAGGCCGATCTCGTGCTGAATTGGAAAAAGTGACACTTTATGGTGACTGAAGCCATTATGCTAGGCCAAAAGATCTCTCATAAGGGCATTGAAGTGGACAAATCCAAAATCGAGGTGAACAAGAAGGCACCCCCTCCAATATCTATTAAGGGTATTAGGAGTTTCCTTGGACATATTGGGTTTTATAGAAGATTCATAAAGGATTTCTCCACGATATCCAAGCCCTTATGCACATTGCTTCAACAAAATCAACCCTTCATGTTCGATAAAAATATCCATGGTGCATTCAACGAGCTGAAAAAGACTTATCTCTGCACCCATCTTGGCTCCTCGATTGGACGTCGCCATTTGGGCTAATGTGTGATGCAAGCGATTTTTCCATGGGAGTTGTGCTTGGGAAACACCGAGGTAAAATTTTCCATGTTATACATTATGCTATCCATACCTTGAATGAAGTACAACTGAATTATACTACCACTGAGAAGGAATTACTTACCGTGGTATTTGTATTTAACAAGTTTAGGTCATACTTGATAGGCACTAAAGTTATTGTTCACACTGATCACTCAGCTATAAAATACTTAGTGAGTAAGAAAGATGCCAAGCCTAGACTCATTAGGTGGATATTACTATTGCAAGAATTTAACTTAGAGGTGATAGATAGAAAAGGTACTGAGAACCAGGTTGCAGATTATTTATCTAGGTTAGAGAACAAATATGAATGACATGATATTTTAGATATTCAAGAAGAATTCCCTGATGAGAAAAGTTTATATGCCACGACAATTACGTGGTACGCCAACATAGTCAATTTTCTTATTAGTGGTGTTTTCCTTATGAATTGAAAAGCCAGGGCAGGAAGAAGTTCAAACATAATGCCAAGTTCTACTTCTGGGATGAACCATACTTATTCAAACAATGCACCGATCAAATAATTTATTTTTGTGTCCCAGAGGAAGAGCAAAAAGACATTCTATACCATTTCCATACAACCCCCTATAAGAGGCCATTTTGGAGGTGCAAGGACTGCTATTAATGTCCTATAATCAGGCTTTTATTGGCCTTCTCTTTTCAAGGATGCGCATTAGTTTTGCAAAGCATGTGATAGATGCCAGCGCACTGGGAACATTTGCAGGAGACATGAAATGCCATTGCAAAACATTCCAGAGATTGAGCTCTTTGACGTGTGAGGCATTGAATTCATAAGACCGTTCCCATATTCTTTTGGAAACTTATACATATTTATTGCTGTAGACTCTGTATCTAAGTGGGTTAAAGCAATTTCAACACCGAAGAATGACCCTAAAACTATGCTCAAGTTCATTCACAAGTACATCTTCACCCGATTTGGAGCACCTAAAGCCATCATCAGTAACGAATGAACTCATTTTTATAACAAGCTAATTGTCAAGGAATTACAAGGATATGGAGTACGACACAAAATTGCCATGGCATATCACCCACAAACCAATGGGCAAGCTGAAGTGTCCAACCGTGAGCTTAAGCAAATCCTAGAGAATGAGGTGAATCTAGAAGAAAGGATTGGTCCATGAAGCTGGACAAAGTGCGCTAGGCTTATCGAATGGCATTAAAAAGACCTTTGGGAATGTCACCGTTCAAGATGTGATACATGCATCACAAGGCTCACATCAAAGGAAGAAGTAATAACTCTTCCAAATGATCCACTCGTCCAAGCCTTGGAAAAGAAGACCAGAACAGTGGCAGACTTGTGACGAATTTTTGAATGGATCCTGATCTTATTTAGTTAATATGTCCTCTGGAGATACAACCGTATGTCTCTTATATTTTCAACGGTTCTTGAATTGCATCAATTCGATATCGGGAACTCAAGATATGGTCATTTCACTGAAGACGGTGCATGCAGAAAATCCTTTACGGGATTTTATAAATATTACGAATTTTCAATATTTTTATTGATTATTTATAATATAATTTTATATAGGATGATGTATTATCTTTTAGGATTAGATTTATTATTTTATTAGGAATTAAGGTTGGGTTAAAATATTATTAGTTATTATTATTTTATTAGGAATTAGAGTTAATACATGTTTAGTTTATTATTATTTTATTCATCAGTTATTTAGGACTTTTAGAATTCAGCCCCTATATAAAGGAGGCTTCATTCAACTTTGTAATTAAGACTTATTTGATTAATAATACAACGAGAGTTCGTTTTTGCAAGTGCTGATTACTTTGTGCCTTCGAAACTTCTTCTCCTGGAGTTCTTTCAAGTTCTTGTGAGGGAGATTAATCTTCACACTCTAATTTACCTTTTCATTGCGACTAGGAGGGTTGGTTAAAGCCATATTATCATGTTTTCCTTTCATTGCGACTATGAGGGCTTGATAGGACATTATCAATCGATTTTCCACATATCCATCCACGCCATCAATCATCTTTACCGTTCACCTTCATAAGGGAGATCTTTTGATTTCTTGGTTATCTTATTTTATTTGCAATTCCTTTATCTTTTCTTTATCTTGTTTAATCATGTTTCTTACCTTGTTTCTAGCACCTAAAGAACGTCTAAGAACCCGAATTGCTACCGCCACCTTCCCCTATTCATTCCCCATTATTCTTCATCGAGTCTAGAGCTTTCTAGGTTTCATTCTTCAAAAAGAGCAACGTTCATTAACCCGCCACCACTTCCCTATCAATTGGTATCAGATTTGAGCCGATTCTTAGAAAGAAGCAAGCAATCTTTGCTTGTTCTTGCACATAAAACTGTCAAGGTATCCCAACAGAGCTAGCCCATAGAAGATTCATCATTTCAGGTTCTTTTTATTTAATTTTAATTTAGATTCAAATCTTTTTTGTTAGTTTGCTATTTTTTTACAAAAAAAAACCAAAAAACAAAACAAAAAAAAGCCAAAATTTCAAAACAAAATTGTAAACGAATGTATTTAGGGCTTATTTTCTCCATATATCATATTCATCCTAATATAAATCTTCAGTCCAAAATTAACCCAAATCGAAGTTCATTAGAGCCTTCAAATACATTCTTCAAGTTTCATCGGCAGATTCGATCTAGGATCTTGTCGAATTTATTGAAACTTATACAGGAGGAATTTCGTGGTGAAAATTTCCAGATTGAAACTTAATATATTGAAGATAATTTACACAAAAAAGCAGAATATTTGGAGATCAATAACACCTTCAAACAAAGCGATCAAGAAAAACAGATTGTTTGAGGACTCACTGTTCAACAGAGTCCCTGGATACTACTGAAGGTATTTGGTTCTGAAATTTACAGGTGGTTTTTTGACGCATCGAAAAACATTCAAGAATTTTTCCAAAATTTTCAGACACCGGTAACCCCTCAAAAATGTTTCTCAAGTTGATCCAGCTTTTTCCAGGTTTCTGGGTCGGTTCTTTTTTTTTTCTTTGACTCTTAGTGCTTTATGTTCTTTTTTTTATTTTTATTGTTCTTTTGCATTATCTAACAAATTATCTTTCTTGTGTTAGTAGGACTAAAGAGTTTGCATATTTCTTCCTTCTTTGCATTCTCGTTCTCTTGTAGTCTAACCCTTGTTTGGCCTCTTAGAACTTTTAAGTTTTTCTAATCATCTTTGCTAGTAATCAAACTCCGATACGAACTGTGGAAGACTACTTGGTAAAGTGATTTTTAAAGAGTACAAGATCGGCTTACTTGCCTCTCATTGTGTTACTTTCTTGGAGTGACTTGTGAGGTTTCTTGCTTTGTTGAATTTTTTTTTATTTTACTTTAAAATTTTCTTTTGAGTGTTATGATTTCAGAATGGGCGACAATAACAACAAGACACTTACGGCTATCTTAGCCAAACTTGCCCGACTACGACTCAAGTTGAAAGATTTGATGAAATCGTGAGAGAATGACAAGAACCACAACTGGATCTACCAAACCAGAATCCAAGACCAAACAATGCTGAACTTTTGGTACCCGGGCGAGAACAACCACGTTTCCAAGCACCCAAACTCTTTGCAACACCAAAGTTCATGATTTCATCTTTCAAAGGAGACAACTATCCAGACAGGTACATCGAATGGGAAGGAAAAGTTGATCTCATGTTTGCATACCATGACTGCCCCCAAGCTAAACAAGTTCACCTCATCACCATACAATTTGAAGGATATGCTCGAACTTGGTGGATGCAAACAAGGAAAAAGATCCAGAACTTCCAAATTCCAACAATCACTTCTTGGACCGACCTCAAACAAACTATGAGGAATCGAATCCTACCGACACATCATACACGAGAAGTTAAACAACGACTACACCGACTTCGACAAGGTAGAAGTTCAGTTGAAGATTACTACAAGGAGATGCAGTCCTTACTCAATAGGGCTAACATAACCGAAAAAGAAGAAGTCCCCGTGTCAAGATTCGTCGTCGGCTTAAAGTCAAATATCACTGATCTTCTTGATCTACAAGGGTACGAAAACCTTAAAGATACACTAAAGAAAGCAATGACAATCGAAGCACAAATCCAAAGGAGATCTCAATTCAGTGAACATTACCAAGGTACTTCATCCTCTTACCAAGGTAATCCTTCAAATCCTTCCTCATCTTCTACTCTATCTTCTCTGAAAAAGACAAGAGATGACAAACCTGATAAGGAGAAAGAATGACCAGCAAAGAATGACACACTTTCAGTCCATAAAGATCAAATGATAATTTTGAGGAGGTAGGGAAAGCAAAAAAAGAAAAAGTTGAGAAAGAGGCAAAAGCAAAAGAGGTCACTAGTTATAAAAGCCAAAAGAATAATGACCCATGGGAGGTGAGTGAACCTAATTGTGAGAAGAAAAGAGTGACTCAAAATCTATGTGTGAGCACAAAAGAATTTAGAGAGAACCTTCTTTACAAACAGCCTTCCATCATTGTTTTCTTTAGGGAATTAATTGTTTCGATTTCTAACATAACAAGGATTTGCCTAGTTTGTTTTCATTTTTGTTACAGATTTTCGAGAAGTGTTAGGTGATCCACCTATCGAATTACGACCGGAAAGAAGAAAACAACACCAAACCAATCTAATTCAAGGTTCCATCATACCTCGTCAAACATACAATATCGAAGAAACCAAAAAGTTAGATTTGTTACAAAAAGGCTACATCCAGGAAAGCCTTAGTCGCGACGTCATCTTAATGAAAAACATGACTTGAACAACTCCACATGCTTTATAGTTCGTGCACAGGGAATCCATGTAAATGATGAGAAATTAAAAGCAACACGAGGCTGGTATACGCCATCTTCTATCGCAAGAGTTGTCGAATAGTGCTAGGTGACCCTCCTGACGGGTTACCACCTGAAAGCCCTAATCACTATGTCATATCAATGAAGAGTCATGATTTATGGGATTCCTAAGATAAGTATTTTATTATTTATTTTAATGACATTGTAACGTACTTCTCCTCCTTTTTACAAGGTAAGGCTCTTGAAGCTGTCATCCATACTAAACACAACTCTTTTAAGTGTGTAACAGACCGAGGTAAACAAAACACAGTAGACGATGCACTACCATGAAGGTATACTCTTACCAATCAAACACATACTAATATTCTGAGAATTGAACATATCAAAGATCTATATCATAATAACTCAGATATTTCTGATATTTCTACCCATACTTTTAAAAGTGCTTCTAATGAGTTTTATCGTGTATATGACTTTCCTTGCCAACTAAACAGGTTCTACAGTACAAAAATCTCCTCCAGTGAATTCTTAATTCATGAACCACACTTAAGAGACTTAAGGGATTACTTTAACAATCCCCAGTTGATATGGTTTTTAATCACTCATTCTCGCCACACACGAATAAAACCATGGAGAAATTATTTGAAGCAATCATACAGAAAACCAAGAGTTGTCAGCACCATGTTGAATTTCAACCTAAAATCAGAATACAAGACTTGTATGTAAAAGAGGATTTCAAGACTACAAGAAATCAGTTCCTACAAAGAAGAAACCTCGACTAAAACGCATAAAGACACATCACATTGATCCTGGTAAATGTTTCACAAGTTTTTCTTCCAACACATCTAATTCTCTTTCTTTTGGATTTTCATATTCGAGGACTAATCCTTTTGAGGAGTGGGAGAATGATACATGCACCAGAGTCCATAATACATGCTTCTTTGGACTAATGTTTCTACTCAAACCTATTAGAAGAACAAAGTCTCGAAGATTCAAAGCATATCTATTCGGTAAGCATAATGTGAATGAATCATCAAACGATTATAATATTGCTCCCTTTAATGTTTCAGATTTGAGGACGAATCTTTTTGAATAAAGGGAGGATGATACATGCATCACAAGGCTCACATCAAAGGAAGAAGTAATAACTCTTCCAAATGATCCACTCGTCCAAGCCTTGGAAAAGAAGACCAGAACAGTGGCAGACTTGCGACAACTTTTTGAATGGGATCCTGATCTTATTTAGTTAATATTTCATCTGGAGATACAATCGTATGTCTCTTATATTTTCAACGGTTTTTGAATCGCATCAATCCGATATCGGGAACTCAAGATATGGTCATTTTACTGAAGATGGTGCATGCAGAAAATCCTATACGGGATTTTATAAATATTACGAATTTTCAATCTTTTTATTGATTATTTGTAATATAATTTAATATGGATGATATATTATCTTTTAGGATTAGATTTATTATTTTATTAGGAATTAAGTTTGGGTTAAAATATTATTAGTCATTATTATTTTATTAGGAATTAGAGTTAATACATGTTTAGTTTATTATTATTTTATTCATTAGTTATTTAGGACTTTTAGAACTCATCCCCTATATAAAGGAGGCTTCATTGAAATTTGTAATTAAGACTTCTTTGATTATAATACAACGAGAGTTCGTTTTTGCAAGTGTTGATTGCCTTGTGCTTTCGAAGCTTCTTCTCCTGGAGTTCTTTCAAGTTCTTGTGAGGGAGATTAATCTTCACACTCCAATTTTTCTTTTCATTACGACTAGGAGGGTTAGTTAGAGCCATATTATCGTGTTTGCCTTTTCATTGCGACTAGGAGGGCTCGATAGGACATTATCCATCGATTTTCCACATATCCATCCACGCTATCAATCATCTTACGTTCACCTTCATAAGGGAGATCTTTTGATTTCTTTGTTATTTATTTTATTTGCAATTCTTTTATCTTTTCTTTATCTTGTTTTAATCCTGTTTCTTACCTTGTTTCCATCACCTAAAGAAACTCTAAGAACCCTACTTGTTGCCGCCACCTTCCCCTATTCATTCCCGATTGTTCTTCATCGAGTCTAGAGCTTTCTAGGTTTCATTCTTCAACAAGAGCAACGTTCATTAACCCGCCACCGCTTCCCTATCATGATGGTATATGGGAAAGCATGTCACCTACCTGTGGAGTTAGAGCATGAAGCATATTGGGCTATCAAGAAGCTTAAATTTGACATGCAACTAACTGGGGAGCAACGATTACATGATCTGACTGAAATAAAAGAATTTCGAGCACAAGCATATGAAAATGCCAAGCTTTACAAAGAAAAAACCAAGCAGTGGAATGATCGAATGCTTTTGCCAAGGCATTTTCATATTGGTCAGCAAGTGATCTTCTTCAACTCGAGGCTGAAGCTTTTTCCCGGCAAACTAAAGTCACGATGGTCTGGACCTTTTGAAGTACACCATGTCTACCCTCATGGCACTGTTCACATGAAGAATATAGATAATGGGACTATTTTTAAAGTTAACGGTTACCGTCTGAAGGCTTATCAAGAAGCTCCGCCCTTGCGTGACAAATCGACACTCTTCTTGCAAGATACCAAAATCTGTTAAGCATTTTGAAGATGCCTTGACAATTTAAATTTACTCATGTCCATAAATAAATGTTTATTTTATTCTATTTTACTTTTTATTCAGCTATTTTAGGATTAATTAAAGTTAATTTGACTTTTTAGGGACCAATGCAGAAGACATGTCAGACCCGTAATGCTGAGGACATGGAGTGAGATGCACCTAGACAAAATATAAGGAAATTTTTTACCTTTTTACTTTTTGAATTATAAGGGTTCACTTTTTCATTTATTATTTTTGCTTTTTTTCCCGCAACACACAGAGCCACTTGAGGACGTACAATTAGAAATGCATAGTAAATCCCTCTGTGAAGGAGTCGACACCGGTTGAAGAAGACGTCTCGATGTGAGGAGCCTAAATTTCTCCCGATCCATGAAGGCCTTAGGGCTCCCCCTACTGCACCACCATCAGATTTTGAACACTCCAGCCTGCATAATTACACAGGAACCTGCACCGTACTGCTGCTACCCCACCACCCGTATAAACAGTCAAGGTTCATTGCATTGAATAGCAAGTAGTCTAGTTTTAACTTATTTTTTTATTTAGCATTGAGGATAATTCTTCTCTCAAGTTTGGGGGAGGTAAGGTTGTCAAGTCATTGCATGATAGTATTAGTAGAATGAATATGCCATGACATTAGTAAGTGTTCGTATTAGTTTTCTGGAATAAATTAATGATACCCGATGATGATGAACTCTTTATGGCTAGAATTGAATGTACATGACCGTTGAGGATGATAGAACCAACTCTAGGACTTGCTCATTTGAAACTTTTTAATAAACGAGTGTATGTTTTCCATGCTTAAGAAAATTAGAAATTTTTTATAAAAGAACTCTTGCATGCCTTGGCATAAAATTTAGACAATGTCATTGAATAATTAAAACCCCACATGTTCCAAAAAGAAAAAATTAATGAAATATAATGAAAAAATTATGTGTAGATGCTTCGACATAACTGTAGAGGGACACTCCACTATGCCATGGCACTACCTGGATACTGTCTTTAAATAAATGGCAGCCATGGCATATGAATGAATGAAAGTAATCACGGATGATTCTACCTGACTAGCTCGAGGGTGGAAGGTATGCTCCCTTCCACCTAGAGTGTGGAATGGTAGGTGTGATGGGTTGACTCCCCTCATAGCAGTTAAAAAAAAAGAAGAAGAAAAAAAGAAAACAATGTGGGAGTAAACTTGTAAATTCGTGGAAAAACAAGAGAGCTTACTTAGAAATTTTCTAGATTTGTTAAGTATGGAATTGATACAATCACGCACACACACAAAGGATCTTGCCCTAGAGGACAATACTTGATTTCTCAAATTAGTATAGCATGTTGAAGCCAACTGTTCTAAGGGCTGAAATTCTATCCCATACGACTATCTTGAACCTGAACTTGCCATGGTATTTTTATTTTGCTTACTATTATCAATTGCTTGAGCACAAGTAATAGCTTAAGTTTGGAGGTATGATAACTTCGTAAAAAGGCCATATTTAGGGCCTTTTCACTTAAGTTATTGACTATCTAAGAGCTCATATAGGATTATATAGATGCACTTAGGAGCATATAGTTGCATGTGGTAAAAATATATTTGCCGTGGCATTTTATTTTATAAACGGTGTTGCGTTACGTGGAAGTTGTTTTGTTTGATGATGTGCAGGATTGGGAACAAGGATAAACAAAAGGGAATTGCATTGACATGATGAGACTATTGAGCATAATGAAAATGCCAACTCAGACGGCATTTGGAAGCAGAAAAGAGGAAAGATTATATTTTTTAAGAGCCAGCTACCCTTGTCTTCATGTGCCCTTAACCGTCAGTCGCCTAGGAGGGAACATCTACCACCTGGGTCGGCTGATCCTGTCGGTATATACGCCCAGCTGTAGGCTGCCCAGGAGGGGACCACGCCCAGCTACCTAGGAGGGGACCACTGCCAGCTCTACTGCACCCCCTCGCATGAATGAGATCAATTCGGGTATCCTAGAAATTTTAACACAAATTCCTAGGTTTATTCTGCCTATGAATAGGAGATGAAGCCACCAGATTAAAAAGAGACTTTACATGCCGTTGGAGCTTAAATTCAAAAGAGAAAACGTCTTTCCTTTTTTTGTCAATTATTTTACCATGGCATTCCTCTATTAACAACCTATTGGGAGTGGTGAGCTAGGCGTCCGAGAGGAGCTAGCGAGCTAGGCAGTTCCTGGTTGCCAAGGGGAGCTCCGGTAGTACACGTCAAAGGCTTTTCCTCCATCCCTTTGATGTTTGCTTTCATTAATCTTAGTTGGGTTGTATAGAACGTATTAATTTCATGCCTTATTGTTTGTAATATTCGAACCCCACCATGAAGTAGTCTTATTTGGTGGGAGTTCCTTATGGATACTTAAGTTTTATTTTAGTGGATGGTTGTTTTTGTATGCTATTATTTTTTTTTCTTATGATGTTTAATGCCATAGGGTTGTAGGCACTTTGAGAGTAGCCATTGCTTAGAAGGATGCTTAGTGTTCGAGAGAATAACTATGTAGCATATCCTTAGTGTTCGAGAGAAACTAGGAATGATCCATATAAGCAAAGGGCTCTAGATAGTAACTAGACCTAATTCAACCTTAGACATAAGGTAGGATTTCAAACGACTAAAAGGAGTAGTGCTCGGTCGAGAGGTTAGATGCTAGTGCTGACGCTAAGTGGTATTGTCGTGACATATTATGTTATTGAACCAATAGATCCCTGCACCTGCTAACGCCAAGAGGTATTGCCATGGCATCCTCAACCTGTCGAGTCCCTTTACTAGAGATACCATAGGGCACCTTTAGTAAACTCTTTCGGGTAAGTAAGGCATATAAGTAAGACCATCCTGAAAAGATAGACTTAAGTTTCCTAAGTGATTAATATCATTCATTGTCGTAGTAGCTTGTTGTGTGAGGAGTCTAAAGTCATTTTAATCAAATCCAGTTTTACATTTCGTTTTGCCTTTGCATTTTCAGTTGATTCCACTACACTCAATTTAATATTACCAAGATATTTTCATCCACTTTTCCACGACATCTCCATTTGCTACCATATTATATTACACTATCATTCCATTCCCACCAACATCCATTTCATTTTGCCACAACATTCTCATTTGTACATATCATTACTAACTATACTTAGGTAAAGTAGATAATTACTTTGATTAAACTTATTAATTTCCTCCAATCCCTCTGGATGTGATACTCACTCATCATGTATTATTTGTTCGATTGTGTATACTTACATATTTTCACGACCAAATTTAGTAGTTACAAATCGCGGACAAAAAGCTTGGAGGGATTTTTAGTATTACCACATATTTTAATTTTCATTAAGCTTTAAATATCTACACATATGGTTGTTATATCATGAAGCTGGAAAGCTAGCACTCTGGAGCTCGAATGTACACCATGTATCTACTCATGCATGGCTTTAACATATGACTTCGCTTAGTTTGCATTGATATGGTTGGTTGCATGAAAATTAGAGCAATGGAAATTCAAGGAATAATTACCATGCATTCAAGCTAGCTTCCCACCATGTTGGATGTCCTTTACATTCAGCTGAGCTAGAAGATTCATCCATATATGTTTAGGATCTTTTTAGAAAAACTTGGAAGGTACACCTTCATCCATGTATGACCAGCCTTTATTTCTTTTATGTATGGACGACTAAGAGGGCTGATTTAGAGACTTCGAATATTCATTCATGAAGCTTTTATCATCCTAATACATTCCTATAAGTTAGATGGCCGAAGGGGGATGATTAGAGCTTTTTGAACATTCAAGGGACATATTTTATTCATGTATGGGTTGCATTAAAGAGATTCAATATCTCATTCATATTACCATTCATTCACTCTTCTATTTCATATATTGAAGGCACGGAAACATCATTGAATATTCATAGAGCCTTGGAAAATTCATTCATCCATCAAATACATGAATCGAGGACATGAACCAAGCAAATAAAACTGAAATTTCATTCATTCATCTTTGCAAGATTCATGATCAGCTATCCTTAGAAGAATGCACCTAAATGAATCTAATTTGGTCATGTATTTAAATTAATTTTTCCTTTATTTTCCTATAATCCATTTATCTACTTTGTAAGTTTATATAAAGGTCGTCATCCTTCAATTGTACACATCATAGAATCATTTTGAAATACAATATAAATTTGAGTTTGTCTCATTTATTTTACCCAAGACTTATCAAGGTATTCACATATTTTAAATATCTTATCAACACAATTTATACTGAGAACCTAATTAGAATGTTTTGAAATATGATAATGTTACATTTTGTATATTTATTTTGACAAAATATTCAATATTGTACATGTATTTTGATAAAATATTTAATATGACACCTATACTTTAGCAGAATGTCTAATGTGATACCCGTCGTTATAAAATGTCCAAATAATATATATTTTGACAAAATATTTAAAATGGCACATGAATTATAATCTCACGTAATGTTATAGTACTTAGAGTTAGTACTATTAATTTCAAATCAAGTACTGAAAAATCAAAATATGGAAATTTTTTCAAGTAAAATCCACGTGTTTGTCATGAGATTATAAGAATATACAAATAAAAAATGGCATAATTTTCTTTTAAAATATAAATTTGCTCAAAATACTGGTGCCGTATTATACTTTTTTCAAGTATATGTATGATACTAAACATTTTAAATATATATAAAAAAAGATATTTTCATATATATATATATATACACTATAATAAATATTTATCATAATAAATATTATATATAATATTTTCCTCAGTTTAAAAATCAATTTGAATTTATACCATAATTTGTGAGCACAATTACTTTTTTTTCCCTTTTACAAGGTCATGTGTATATAATAACTAAGGCTTAAGGTCACATTTTACCCTGTAGTAGACTTAATTTATCATTTTTATCTCTATCATATTTTCGCATCAATTTAACCCTCCAACTTATTCAATTACATCATTTTATGTCTGACTCTTAACTTAAAACCCTAAATTATAAACATAAGTTAGGATTTAGGATTTTGGGTTTATAGTTTAGAGGTTACAGTGTTTTTTTTTTTTTTTGCTCAGCACAAGCAATCTCATCCTCAACTAAGAGCCTCATTAAAAACCCCCCTAATCCTATATGGGGTAAAAGAGTGCTCCATAGTTAAGGGATATTACAACCGACCTGCAGAAAACATGAACAAACAAGGACCTAAATTACAACTCCTACTAAACAATCAAGCATAAACCAAACCAGTCCACAACACAAACAATAAAGTTCAACCTGCTAATTTACCAAGTAGCTTTAAACATAACATTTCTACTCAATCCAACTTTGGCAAGTTGATCAGCCATGTTGTTTCTTAACCTCGGCGTGAAGTCAAACTTAACATCTTTAATCTTTAATACCATCGCATCAATTTCTTCAAAGGTAGCTCCCCACCTCCAAGGACAACCGGAGCAAGAATGTATCCAATTTAATACTACAGAAGAATCGGATTCAATAATCAAATTAACCTTCCTCAGCCACTTAGATCCACAAAATAATTCAAATGCAAATTTTACTGCAACCAGCTCAGCAAATTCAGCATTAGCCAGTGAAACAGGCCCGAAAAACATAGCCACCACATGCCCTCAGAATTCCTTAACACTCCACCGCACCCCGCTGCCTCTTTGTTAGCCGATCCATCCACATAAAACTTCATAATCCCCAATCCTGGAGGCTGCCAAATCAAATTCGCCTTCTCAGTTCTTCACAGGTATCCACACTAGACCCCGGATACACCCACCAACGTTTCTCATCCAGATCATTAAACTCCTTGAGTGCCTTACATCAAACCAAAGCACACATTTTGACTATACATACAACATCTTTAAGTTTTGCTTTTTTCTCCCTGAAAACAAATCGTTTCTGACCAACCAAATGCTCCACAAAGCTGCCGCAAAGCTAACTTTCCATGCTAAAATTCTTGGCACAGACCAACGAACCTAGAACCCAAATTCAAACAGCTCACCTATAGTTGACGCGCTACTCCCTCCTATTTGCCACCACCTGCAAAAAGACATCCAGAAAGACGCCATATATATGCAAGAAACAAACAAATGATCCGAATCTTCTTCAGCATCGCCACACCATGGACATAAGCATTGATTCTATGGTTTAGGTTTAAGGTTTATAATTTATCGTTTTAAATTTGGAATAGGATGTAGAATGATGAATTTTAGTAAATTTGAGAGTTAAATTGATGCGAAAATACGATAGAAACGAAAATGATTAATCAGGTCTACTACAAGAACAAAAGTTATCCTTTGGTTAATAACTGATTATGGTACGTGACTAGTCTAATGTAAGATGTGAACTTATCCTACAACATCACATCTAGAAGTTGGATTAAATAATTCACATTTATGGTCCATGGCATGCAAATTCTAAAAGAATTTTAAATAGAAAGATGGATTTAAAAAAAATTATTCCTAAAGAGATCAATATCATTTGTATGTGACTGAAAATATTCTTGTTGACAAATTAAATATATATATATTCTGATTTTCAAATTATTTTTAATTTATTATAAATAATTGCAAAGTACATCAGAGGTCACCGAACTATTTTCATATCATTATTTTAGATACTAAACTTTCAAAAGTCATAAAATAATTATTACAATTTATTGAAGAATTATAAAATGATCCTTAAAGTTTATCAAATTGATATAGAATGATCACTGAATTTATCAATCTTTTACAATTATCAAAACAATAACAATGACCATTTTGTAATAATTCATTCTAGTTAATGATCATTTTATAAAATTTAAAAGTTCAACGACAGAAACAATCATCCTAACATAGTTCAATTACCTTTAATATAATTTATCCTATAAAAATAGTTTATTTTTCGTAAATAAATTAGCTATTGATAACTTAAGAAGTCGGAATATTTAGATCACAGAAACTTGGTCCTCTTTTGAAGAGGATAATGTGTCGCCAACTAACAAATTTTGTCAAGTATAAAAGCATTAAAAACATTGTTTAAACATAGAAATAATGAGGTTATATACATAGAATCATGTAAAATGGATAAGTTGTACCTCGAGCATGGTGGATTTACAATCACATTGTCTTGATCCACTTCACTACATCCGACCCTATATCATACCGTCATTTTATTATTTTATATTTTATCTAAATATACACTCAAATTGATAATTCAAAGAGTTATTATTCTATGGTAATGAAGGAACAATATTTCACAAGTACACATGTTTATATGTAAATTCTCATATTTGAATTACTCTAAACACTAAATCATAATTCCTAAACTTTAAACTCTAAATAATAAAATTTATATTCATAAATCCTAAATACGTCACACAACAACATTAAAATTTTGTTTGTGATTCTATGATTGTATGACTAATAATTCTAATTTGAATACATTCAAAAAGACCTTAAAAACTTCTATTAAAATAGATCTTAAATTCAAACCTATCGCCTTGATCCACTCAAATGATCGGACCCAGTGGTGTTTTCTCTATTTGTTAGGTTATTTTGTATTTGAATATAAAATCAAACTGATAATTATTATATTCAAATAAATTCAAAATTTGAATATACAAACTTAATTTTTTTAATATATTAGGTGATTTTGCAGATACAACTGCTCGAATAAGTATCTCTAGTGAGAACAACATTTTCTTTTACCACTAAAGTCACTTGATGGTTCCAAACTTAAATTTTCGAATTCACATAACCTGGATGCTTGTTATTAAACCAAAAATTTTGTTATTCATTACGGGTGAAATACAAATATGAAAGAATAAGGTATGATCCAAATGAGACATATTTCATAAAAGGCAAAGCAAGGGGGGGCCCTAAATTCCAAAGCTCTTTTAGTTATTCGTTGTGGTCATAATTGGAATGGGAATGGGAATTTTGGATGATAAGAAGGGTCAGCAAATGGAGAATAAAGCTCATCATCTTGATCAGCCAAAAGGAAAACCAGAAAGTTGAGCAATATCGTGGTAGGAAAGTGATTTTAGAACCGGCAGCCATTGATAGATGCTCCAATCGAATCATTAAAATAAACATAAAATAGAGAGAGCAAAAGATGCGTTGAGTCACTTGGATAATCATGTCAGCCAAGATAATTTTATTTCAAACGTTTTTTTCATGGCACTGGGTTTAAGCTGATGGCATCCAAGTATTTGTTTATTTTTTTCCTTAGAGAAAGGGATGGAACACTTTAATTTAATTTTTGGGTAAACTACGTATTTAGTCACTTACATATTCTTGTGATTCTATTTTGATTATCAAACTATTTTTAAAAAATTTATAACCAAGTTACGTTTTTATTCCGTTTTGCTCATCAGGCGTTACAAAATAAACAAAATTATTGATTGGTAATTTTATTTACTGATAATGTGACATTATCTTATGATTACACATCAACATTACCGTTAATTGTTTTAACGTTGAATGACAAAAACGAAACCAAGATGTAATGTTAAATATGATTTTGAAAAAAAATATTTAGAAAAAAAATAAAACCATAAAAATAAATATATAACTAAATAAAATGAATAGACAAAGATAATGTGAAGTTCTACGAATAGAGTTAAAAAACTTAAATGTTTGACAGTTATCATCGTCAAATGTTTGGCACCAGCCACCCTATAACAGGAGTATTTATACCACGATGAGAGACTAAAGACAATATCTTTTTCTCTTCCAGATCTCATCTACATCATTTTTCTTCCCATGGATGCTACCTCCTTTCCCACATGGTTTTTATCCTCCAAAAACTATAGGATTCACCGATGAACCTAGTACCAACAATGGCTCCCCGTCTAAACCAAAATGAGTGAATCATCAATGACCAACATAACTCAACTGTTCCTATAAAAAATGGTGCAGTGAACGTGTAACACATGTGACCCAAGACAATTAGTACATATGAATTCGCAAGAGAAAAACAATACTTACACTCTTCTTAAACTAATGGTTACATCCTAAAACCAACCAAAAGAGTTTAAAGCCTCTATTACGACATCAAAATATCTTTACCTTATTTTTACCCTAGCAAAAATGTATCGATTCCACCTACAATGTATGGTGTGTATCAATATGCCTCTGCACCAATCGCAGTGCACTACTGCATACTAAAAAGTCTCTTCTACTTGGTCGAAAAATGTTGAGATGCCTTGCACTACTGGATTATGTCCTGAAACGACCAAAAGAATCCAGAGCCTTACTCCAAAAAACTGTTAAGATGTCCTTACCTCAAAATCATTGAGATACCTCCAAAAGCTAGGTTTATGTGAGGATTGTAATACCCCAAAATTTTGGTTTGTGAACAAAATATAAATTTTGAAAGTTAAGTAGCCAAAGTATAAACTTTGGAAAAGTTCAAGGACCTAAGTGATAATTTTACCAAATAGAGTTTTTTATTCCATAAAAGGATAGTTTACTCTTGAGAGTGGTGTTTTATTGAAATAATATTTTTGATCTGAAAATTGTGTTAAAAATTGGAAAGTGTTAAAGTCCAGTAAAAATTTAGTAAATCGAATCAAAAATAAATTTTGGTAAAATTTGAAAGATGATAAATTAAGCTTAGAAATATTATTTCCACATTTTAAAATGATAGAAAATAATATGGAGCATTGGATTTGATAATTTATTTCCATGTTCACTTTGGACCGTTGGATGAAAAATGGCAAGATTGAAATTTTTGGAAAATGGCATAATCAAAGTTGTAAAGGAAGACAATTTTGTCCATCTTTGACTTTGGAAGATGATAAGTTTTATGTGGCTTTCTATTAAGGTAAATATCAAGTTTCATTAATGGCAAAATGGATATTTCTCATTAAATGTATATTTTATTCATTTAAGCTTAATAAAAGGTAAATTAACATGAAATCCATTAGAAATTTCATGACAAATTAGCCATTTTTCAGCCAACATTTCGTGCTCTCCATGAACAAGGTAAGATAAATTTTATTTTTATTTTTGAGCAATTTCCTTTGGATTTTGGATCTTGCCGTGAAATAGAAATTTGTTCTATTTAAAAAACAGTATCATTCGGTACCATTATTGTTTGCTAATTTGGTTTGTATTCAAAGATCCCAAATTCTAAGGTTTATGTTCACATTAGGGTTTATGGAGCTGATGAAGGATTTTGATGTTATTGAGTTTGTAGAATCATTTCCAAGCATGATTGATGATTAAAATCACTTGTACATGACCATATTAACATATAAAGTTTTGGACAAACCCTAACTTTAGGGAAAAGATGTGTTTTGATGAAATTAAGTTAGGGCTTTGATTTTAGATATTTTATAAGGTTGGATTGAGGTTGATTTCATGCTTGAATCGTATCAAAATCGAGCAAAATCATGAAAACCATAGTCTTGGAACTTTGAAGTATTTGGCCTTTGCTTAAATGGATGAGAAATATTTTGGAAAAATTATGTAAGGGCTAGAAATAATGTAGGAATTATTTTACAATCCTTAGAAAATTTAGGGAACCATTATGTAATTTTATGAAAGTTGAGGGATCGAATTGATAATTATAGAAAAGTCATGGATTGTTGTGTAATTGTTCAATATTTAATGTACTGTGATGGAAATTAATGTTTGAGTGTTGAACATTAAGTTAGGATGTGAAATTGGATTATTTTGGAAAGCTTGTAAAAGTTGAAGTTTAAATCTCAAATATGGAAAGATTGGGAACTTAAGTGAAAATGTTATGTGAACTTGGATTAAATGGAATTTGAATGGTCAATTGGAAGTGTTAAGGTTAACATTTATGTTGTGACATGGAAATTATATCGAATAAGCATCGAAAACATTGTTAGAAATTTATTTTCCAAAGTATGCCTTGTTAGTAAGATTCTAACATTTGGTTTGAATTTATATATGTTTGATAATGATGTTCATTTAGATTGAGTGCTTGAAATCAAGATCAAATATTATTAAAGCAAAGGAGAATATTAAGAATGAAATGGGAATTTCCAAAGAAGGTTGCAAGCTAGGGGTACCAGATGATTGCAAATTTAATTTGCACTTGTGTTATCGAACAAACATTGGCTTGCGATGAGCCAGTGAAGGAGTTACTATGGTAAGGAGTGACTCTTAAAATGTTATATGATTTGTGATGCAGTCATATATGTGCATTTGGTGAGCTAATAGAATTAGTGAACAAGTTGAAAATGCAAATTGATGAAACCTGGTTAGAAAGTTATGTTTTGGTTAGAAAATCACCATAAATTATAAAAAAGTTATTAGACTAGTTTTGTTGAGAACAAACAAAAATTTTTTTGATGTGCATACAAAAAGATATGAACTTTTAACCGATGATAGGTTAGAAAACGGGGCAACAGATTCTGCTCAAAACAGATTATGACGGCCAACTTTGAAAATTCACCATAAATTGTACACATGGAACTATAAGTAGTGACTTATATGGATATATTCATATTTGAGTCTAGTTTTTGGTGGTATAAAAGAAATAATTTTTGAGTGTCTATATTAATACTGAATAATATTTCTTTGAAGGTAGTGCAAACTTTAGGATATGGAAATTGTGATAAATTTTGGTTTTAACCAATTTAGAAGGAAATGATCAAGTTAAAGCTTAATGAGGCTTATATTTTGACTTTTATATAATGTCAAAGTGAGTGCAATGCGTACATAACATTATACATGGATTTTTTTATACATCATTGTATAGGACTTGCAATAAGCCTACCTTGTTTATATTGGCATGATATTTATGTCATTTATCACATATTTGATATATTCTAAATATGTAAAAGGTTGAATATAAAATGAATTTATAACTATTTATTATATATGATGTTTACCATGAATATATATGATGTTTATTTTTGAATGTTATTTTTGGTATGAACTGCCCAATGTTAAAATATATTAATATATATTGCCATGGAAGGAATAAAAATAGACTATATGCCCAAGTAAGTCATTGAGGGACAAGGTATAGTTGGCATGCCACAGAGTCCAGCAGCAGGCTGTATATTCGGGATCGCACTAAAGTATGACTAGTACATATGGTGGGCATGACCTAATGTGTCATATTTGGTATTGCACTAAAGTATTAGTGCATATGGTGGGCACGACCTTATGTGTTATAGGTGTGTGGTGCATGTATTATAGGGGAGAGTTGTAACTCCCAAAATCTCAAGTTAGTACTTTCAGCCTAACATGAAAGGAGTTAAATAAGCCCACTAGACTTATAGAATAGCTTAGATTAAGTTAAGTATGGAATTGGGCTTGGTTAGGAAAAATGATAGAAAATGGGAAATTTCTATTAGTTGAGTGGAATAAGATGAATGACCAAAAGGGATATTAGGCCATTTTAATTTCAAAAATTGATTTGTTTCAATTGGGGATGATGTAAGTGGCTAAACTGCTCCCCTTATTCACCCAATTTTCATCATTCCTTGTCCCCTATATTCTTCCCTTTTATTTCCATAGTTTTCTTCCCCATACAAACTGTAAAGGTGAAAACTTGGCAACCCTACGAGCTTATTCTGAAATTTACAAGGTAAAAATCATAATCTACACACCTTAAGCTTTTATTCAAGCTCTCAATCTCAAAGGTTGGTCACTATAGCCATAGATAGGGTTTAGTGGGTTTAGGGAACTATGGAATTCTAGCTCGTCTTTGGTAGATTTAAGTTTAGGAGAGCATTCCTCACCTCATTTTTTTCTTATAAACAAGTTAGTAACTCATTTTCCTATGTTATGCTAGTGAGGGAGATTGGAAAAGGTTCCAAAACCAAGCGCAAGAAGAAGTTATCTCTTGAATAAGTGCGGACATTTTCATCATCTTAATGGCCAAGGTAACACATTTTTAACCTTCCTATACCATTTCTACGTCATTAAGTGCATTTGCTCAGCTAGCACAAGTTAATGGAATATTGCACATGTTCATGGTAGATTCTAGTTGGAAGTGTTTTAAAACGTCAAAAATGAATCATTAGAACCTCTGTACACTTACATAAGACTTAAACATCAACTAATGGCCTTAAGGGGCAAATGGGTACGATTAGGTTGCATTTTCGTGCCCAAAACAGGGTATTTCTAGGTTCGATTATCGGTACTGGAAAAATAGTATCGATATTGTTCATCAGTTAGTTTGAAACAAGGAAGTTTTGGAAAGGTAAGTATTGATACTTATCCATAGAGTATTGATTGCTTGTAAATGTATATGCTAAGGAAAGCAATTATGTGCAATTATACACAATCTAATCAAGTAATATAGGGTAAGTGAGTATCGTCTCCTCAGGGATTGATCGAAAGTTTTTAAGCTTCACCACAACCAGAACTAGTTGTCACAAGCTAATTCCTATTGTCTTGTCAAACTAGAAAACTATTTTTAATAAAACAAGAAAACACTATAAAGTATAAGTGCAAAAAGGTTTGGTCGAGATAAAATAAATCTATAAACTATCAAAATAAAATAAAACAAGGGCAAATGTTGATTCAAATATAATTCAAACAACCTCGTTATTCAGATTTATCACATATCACTTATGTTAATCTATTGCGTTGTCAAACAATTATTCGAAGTCCAGAATGAATTATTATGGCATGCTTAAGCTGCCCTATAGGATTACTAAGTATTCTTAGATGGTTGATATGGAAATACTACTCAGCGTTAACTACAACCCTTGGTTTGTTAAACTTTGTTGTAGCAATACCTCTCAGCGTGAACTATAGTCGTTGTATATCCTACTAGCGTCTATCCCTTTTAGTCGAATGAAACCCGCTCCTTATCTCTAAGGTAGATAAGTTAGAACATCACCATCTCAGATCCATTCCATTGTTCACGTAGATATATCTTAATTCTCTCGAATCTAAGAATCACTATCTAGACAAAAGGCAATCTCTCGACGCTCTTACATTGTCAAGACATGTTTCACCAAGACCCCAGGCAATCTATCGAAGCTCTTACAGTGTCAAGGTAAAATATTTAAACAATGAACAAAACAGTCATTAGCAAAATCATAATTCATCATTCACAAAACATAAAATAATTGTCTAGGCAAAACAAAGATTAACACCAAGTAAGACAGTCATGGTGTTATCAAAAAGTCATCCAAGTATCATCGTTTAATACAACCCCAAATATGTAAAAAATTAAGAACAAATGAAGAATGACTCCCAAAACTGGTGGTTCTGTCATGACAATTATGATCACCATCGTGCTTGCCTTGGTGATCAGCCTCTCTCGAGACCTGATCACCGCTCTGCTACAGTCAGGCTATGGAGAACACCAAGGAAGGTCGATTGGTAATGGTGTGGAAGCACTACAGTTGCTTGCTCACACTTTCAGTAAAGCTCTCTAACTTCCTTGTCTTTTTCTTTGGTGGCTACGGTTGGATATTTATAAAGGGGGATCTCATAGGGTTTTGCATGAGTGGAGATTCCTTATATAACAGTTATTGTTCTATCCAAATACAAAAAGCAAAGGCGGTTGATGGCTTTCAGGATGTTGAGGGCTTGCTTGCTTGTGAAGGAAGTCGTACAGCTGGCTTCAGACATAGGCAATTTCCTCATACCCGCTTCAGACTTTCCAGATAAACCTTGCCTTGGCGAGATAAATATGCTCCTCACGTTCTTTAACTTCTCTATTCAATTAGCCCTTACAAATTTCGTTGTCGCGACTAAAATGTTCTTGCTCCGTAATTTTCCTGCACATACAAGTTCACACAAACTCTTTCTCCTCAGCAGCATTAGTTAAACCAAATAAATCTAGTCGAAGCAAAACTTATCCACCACAAGCAAATATAACCTAAATGCAACTAAATTGTTGTGCATACTTTGTTTATACGAGCAATAACTTAGTGAAAATACTAGAAATTGATTCTTTTTACAGAGTTGTCAAGTATCGATACTATTGACCCGATTTTGATACTCATATGATAGTATTGATATCGAGAACAGTTAGTACATTCCAATAGGTAATTTTAATATTAGTACTCATGGGAGTATTGATATTGGGGATAGAGTACCAATACTTCCAGTAAGGGTATTGATATTAAGGCATTTTTCAAAACATCAAAGTTATTTTTAGTATCGATACCCAGAGAAGTACTCATATGGAGTAGGTTAGCCATGTGGATGTTTTCAATATAGAAATTATGGATCCCACCTTAGGTACGCTAGAGGGGTGTGTGTCCTTGATATGTAGTGAAACCCTCCGACACCATGATGCCTACCTCTGTATATTATTTAGATTAGCATCCTTATATGCTAATATTGATGTTGCAAGCATGAACATATAATGGACACATATAGTATTGTTTAGTTATTAGTGTGGCACTGAGCTTTTGAGCTCAACGTTCAGAATTTATTTCTGTACGCATGCTTTTAGGAGTAGCGTTTTGTAGAGCTTATTGTGCAGTCCACATTCCATACCGACTTAAGCTTTTGAGTACAACTTGAGTATGTTTTTAGAGGGTATGTATTTTATATGTATACAAGTCATAATTGTATTTTGAAAAACTCTTTTAAATCAGTTTGTATGTACTTTTTGGGCTCTTAATTTGTAAACTTGCTTCGAATAGTCTTTTTCTTTTTGGAAAAATTCAAAAGAAAGAAGATTTATCTAATATTCGAGTCCCTTTTTTATTCAATGTAATAAAACAAATAGATTTCATATGTCTGCTAATTATCATAAAAGGGAAAAGAACTTTGTATAAATTCTTGCAAAAAATAACAAAAAGTTAAGTTAGATTGAGGAGAACAAATTGAGAAAACCTTGTAAAATTTTCAAAGAAATAAAAAAAACAAGAGGAGATGAAGGGTCGATGAATGAGGGTGAATTTTCTCGTATAGATGTTTTGTAGATCTTTCTCGCCTCTTGGATACCTGATGAGCATCGTTGGAGGATTTAGAAAGATGAGAATATGTGCTTAAAGTGATGTAAAAATTCTTCGAATCCACCACCGACATAAACGGTGAGGCATCACCAAATTCTGGAATTTTTTGAGAAGTTTTATGAGCAATGAAGAGCACCTTAAAGGCCTTCAGATAAATGAGAGGGACTTGATTTGTAACACCCATTTCCCTTATATGTCCCCGTGCACGAGTCACATATGTCACTTGACTTTTAAAACATTTTTCGTACTTAAAAACCCGTAAAATTTTGTTTCTTTAAATAAACAGTTTAATAATATAGTTTATAAAACATTCTTCAACTACTATTATATAAAATAACATTTAAAATCATTAAATAGTAGTTTAAGTCAAACATAATATAATACTACAACCAATTCCAAGTATCTTGTCATAGTATCACAACATACCTAAGAACATGCCAACTAGTAATATCAAAATAAACATCTAGGGATGTCATACTGTTACTGATGAGACAATATTTGACAGATGATATCAGTTGTACTCCTTACTCCGATTATACTCGATTACCTACGCGTGAAACCATCCCACGCTAAGTATTCACTTAGTGAGGAATAATAATATAAATAAGCGTGACCAAAACATAAGTATGCCATAAAAGATCAAAATATGAATTTAATCGTATAAATCATAATAATACATAAAACTAACTTGGTAAACCAAGTTTCTTTAAAATAACATGCGAAACAATATTTAGTATACCCACCATACCTATCAATCAGTATTTTTATGCCCATCATACCTATCAATCAGTATTTTCCAAAATATCCATTTATTTCCAAATGTATGTAAAATGAGAATACAAGGTACATTAGTTTCACATAAATGCTAAACGAAAGCATAGGTTATGTAGTGACAGCAACACTACACTAATATATCGAAATGGTAATTCACAAACTCATTATGAATACCATGGATGCACACATAGTGCCAAAAGTACACAAAGTACTGATACGAAAATGCAACATATGCATTAAACAAAATCGATCGATAACCATCATACACAAGGTATATCGAAATGTAGCTACGACTCTCAATACACATACAATAGGCTTTTAAATCAAATTCGTAGAATAAACATTTATTCTGAAATGTCGATAGTTGTTAAAATAATATAAAGTTCATCCATATATTTTATGGCAGTTCATACCCTAAAATTATTCGTAAAATCATTTAATAAACTTTATGAAAATATTTCAAAATATTGTAAAACATGATTTTATAAAAACATTCAAAGTTAACTCATCGCAAGTCGTCCTCATATCATATAAGTACATAATAAATGCACTCACCTGGTATGGATCGCTATTATGGCTTACTATCAAAACCCAATTATTCTTGAACTTTTTCCTTGCCTTTCGCTTTGCTCGTATCACGAGTTCGATCATGATCTACACAAGCATCCATACAAAGCATATACAATTATAAAATACATTGTTAGTATCCTTACTAACATTTTTACAAAATAATAATACTCAAAATTATTATTATTTTTGAATTCTTTTAAAATTCGTCTTAACTTTTCATTTCTATTCATAATGGGCCATTTTCATAAATTCTTCAATTTAAGCCCAAATAAGCCCAATAAAATTCCAGCATTTAATTTCCAGCTCAATTCCTCAACAATACTATAATTACCACTTAAGCCACTAACTTTCTCAATATTCACCATTTTCTACTTAAACTTTGTAAACTATCCAAAAATGGCTTAATTTCACATTCTAAATTCAATTTCAGCCCTCAAACAGTAAGTTTCAGTAATGTACATCAATTTTTGAGTAATTACACAATCATCCCATAACTTTTCAAATTTTTTGAATAGGTCCCTTAACTTTTGAAAAATTACAAAATTACCAAAAATAATTTCTAGGGTTTGTAGAACCTTAAAAATATCATTTCTAAGCCATGGTAATTTTTCTAAAATTTTTCCCATCATATTCCTCAAGGCCTAATGGTTTATGTACCCAATACTAGTGTTTTCATGAATTTCACTTGATTCAAGCATGAAACCAACCTCTATTCAACACTTCAAGACCTATAAAATCAAACCCCTAACTTATTTTCATCAAAATACATCTTTACCCTAAAGATAGGGTTTAACCGAAATCAACATAGGCTTATATAGCCATGTATAAGTGATTTTAATCAACAATCATGATTGTATATGATTCTACAACCTTAAAAACATCAAAATCCTTCATCAATTTCAAAAACACTAATGTGAAAACAAACCCTAAAATTTGGGATCTTTGAACACAAGCAAGATTAGCATGCAATATTGGTACCAAATGATAACATTTTTCACATAGAACAATTTTCTATTTCACGGTATAATCCAAAATCCAAAGGAAATTGCTCAAAAATGAAAAATAAAATTTCTCTTACTTTGTTCATGGGGAGCACGAAATGGAACTGAAAAATGGCCTAAGTTTCATGAAATTTTCATGTATTTTCATGTTAATTTAACATTTATTTAAGCTTAAATGAATAAAAATATTCATTTAATGAGAAATGTCCATTTTGCCATTAATGAAACTTGATTATTACCATCCAACCAAGCCACGTCAACCTTATCATATTTCAGAATTCAAAGATGAACCAATTATTTTACCATTTTCCAATTTTACCAATCAATTTTCCAAAAAATTGTAATCTAGTCACTTTAATCCAACTGTCCAAATTAAACATGGAAATAAATCTTCAAATCCCATGATCCATATTATTTTTCCATTATTTTAACATGTAGAAATAATATTTTTAAGCCTAATTTATCATCCTTCCATTTTTTTCCAAAATTTCAATTCGATCTGATTTACCAATTTTTCCAAAATTTCAATTCGATCTGATTTACCAATTTTTTCTCGAACTTTATCGTTTTATAGCTTTTAATACAAAATTCGAACAAAAAATTTGATATCCACGAAAATGATATTCTTGGGGGTAGATTATTCATTTATGGGACTGGACTACATAACGTTTTAAAATTACACTTTAGTCCTTAAACTTTTCTAATGTTTATACTTTGCGACTTAATTTTCAAAATTTATATTTTGATCACTAACTAAAATTTAGGGTATTAGATGATCTAAAAAAATAAAATGAAGAAAATGATTTTTTTCTAACTTTAGCCTTTTATAGGTACTCAAGGACCCAACCCAGATCTCTAAGAGGATCCGTGTGTTTTATAATAAGCAGGGTATTACATGATCTAAAAAAATAAAATGAAGAAAATCTTTTTTTTTGAATAAAAAAGTGAAGAATAAATGGACAAAACAAGATCAACTCTCAAAATGTTCAAAATGTTTGTTGTTATGAATGTTTAGGAAAATGACACAATATAAGTCAATGTCCTAACTTGAGCACCTTGATGTCTAAAGATGATAGTGAAGTTGACACCAAAGACGAACCGAAAGATAAGATCAAAAAAGAGATAAGTAGGCCAAAAATATGATCAAAGAAGAATTACTTGACACCAAACAAATCTCAATTGTTGAAGTCACAAGCAAAGATGAACAACAATGGGGAAATGTTATTAAAACTAGTTGCTACACCGAAGAATAGAATTGTAATGAGATCAAAGACTAGGGAAGTTGCAAGGATGAATCTAGTACAACCTTGGTGAAACAAATTGAGGTGCCTAAAAGAGACTTCAACCTTTCAAGTTACGTTGGTTGATCGATAAAAATGTTCTATGAGGGATATCATGTAAATATGAATGGTGTGTTTTACATGGTAACCTTTCTATCAAGTGCCTAGTAAATTTTGATAGATGGCCAATCACTATTTTCATTCATGAGACCCCGAAGCTATTAAAGGTAAAACAAAATTTTCCTAAGAATGGCCGAAAATTTTCAATGATGGTTTTTCGTTTCAGGTTTTTATCAACATATTACGAGGGACTCAATTAGATTATTCTACCTTGGCAAATATTATTTCGTATTTATCAGTGAAGTTCGTTTTTTATATATGTTTTCAATTAGAAGAAGAATAGCCTTAAAGAGTGAGGGAATGATGTGAGCGTGGCTCTGAGCCTTGCTAGGTTCTCAACAATTTTTATGAGGACATTGAATAAGAAAAATAATCGTATCTAAGAAGCCTCTCGGTGCTCAAATGAGCTTAATTTAATCATTATGAAGCAAGCTCTGATATTTGAAATCTTTTTTCAATCTACAAGAAGAACCTCCACCACACTATTGTGACTACAAAAGTGATAACTCCGTAAAAAGGCAATATTTTGGACCTTTTCACTTAAGTTATTGATTATCTAAGAGCTCATATAGGATCATATAGATGCATTTAGGAGCCTATAGTTGCATGTGGTTGAAATATATTTTGCGGTGGCATTTTATTTTGTAAACGGTGCTGCGTATGGGGAAGGTGTTTTGCTTGATGATGTGTAGGATTTACGAGCAAGAATAAGCAAAAGGGAATTGTCATGACATGATGAGATTGGTGAGGAGAATACAAATGCCAACTCGGATTACATTTTAGAAGAAGAAAAGATGAAAGATGATAGTTTCAAGAGCCAGTTGTCCTTGTCTTCACGTGTCCTAAACTGTTACTCACCTAGGAGGGAACATTTGCCACCTGGGACGGCTGATCCTATAGGCATGTACGCCCAGCTACAAGCTGCCCTGGAGGGGACCATGACCAGCTACCAAGGAGGGGACCACTTCCAGCTCTGTTGCACCCCCTCTCGTAAAGGGGACCAGTTCAGGGTATCCTAAGAGTTTTAACACAAATTCCTAGTTTACTCCACCTATGAATAGGATATGAAGCCACTAGATTAACAAGAGAATTTACACGCCGTTGGAGCTTAAATTCAAAAGAGAAAAGGATCTCTCCTTTTTCCATCAATCATTTTTGTCGTGGCATTCCTCTATTAACGAGCTAGAGGGAATGGCGAGCTAGGCGTCCGAGATGAACTAGTGAGCTAGGGCAGTTCGTGGTGGCCGGGGGAGCTCCAGGAGTGCATGTCGAAGGCTTTTTCTCAATACCTTTGTTGTTTTCTTTTATTTATCTCAGTTGGGTTGTATGGAAAGGATTAATATCATGCGTTGTTGTTTGGAATATTCGACCCCATCATCTTATTTGGCGGGAGTTCCTTATGGATACTTAAGTTTTATTTTAATGGATTTTTTTATGTTGTTATTTGTTTTGCTTATGATGTTTAATGCCTTCAGGTTGTAGGAGCTATAAGAGTATCTATTTCTTAGGAGAATCCTAAGAGAATGACTAATTAGCATATCCTTAGTGTTTGAGAGAAACTAGGGATGATCCACATAAGCAATGGGTTCTAGATAGTAACTAGACCTAATTCAATCTTAGACATAAGGTTAGGATTTCAAATGACTAAAAGGAGTAGTGCTCGGTCGAGAGGTTAGATGCTAGTGCGGACGTTGAGTGGTATTGTCGTGACATATTTTGTTATCTGATCCAATAGGATCCCTTCACCTGCTAACGCTAAGAGGTATTACCATGGCACCCTCAACCTGTTGTGTCCCTTGACTAGAGATAGCATAGGGAACCTTTAGTAAACTCTGTCGGGCAAGTAAGGCATAGAAGTAAGTCCACCCTGAAAAGATAAACTTGAGTTGCCTAAGTGACTCCTATCATTCATTCCCGTAGTAGCTTGTTGTGTGAGGAGTCTAAAGTCATTTAAATCAAATCTAGTGTTTACATTTCGTTTTGCCTTTACATTTTCAATTGATTCCACTACACTTAATTTAATTTTGCCAAGACATTTCTATCCACTTTTCCACGACATCTCCATTTGCAACCATATTACATTACACCATCATTCTATTCCCACCAACATCTATTTTATTTTGCCACAGCATTCTCATTTGTACATACCTTCACTAACTATACTTAGGTAAAGTAGATAATTGCTTTGATTAAACTTATAAATTTCCTTCAATCCCTGTGGTACGATACTCACTCATTATTGTATTACTTGTTCGATTGTATATACTTGCACATATTTTCGCGACCATATTTAGTAATTACAAATCGTAGATAAGTTTTTGGTGTTGTTTCCGTGGATTGGCTACTGAAAGTTTATTAGTTTTGTCATATCATTTTTATTCTACTTGTTTATTTTTATATATAGTTTTACTTGTTGTTTTCCTTATATTTTTCAGATTTTTCTTGGTGTATGACTAGAAGACACTCTGACGAGAATTAGAACCAATTGAACCTGAGATTGAGAGACTATTTAGGCAAAGAAGACGTGATCAACATCCAAACATGTATCCAATTGTAAATCAAGGTATTGGTCATAAGGAAGATAAGAATTTCGAGGCAATTCCGAATACTGGGAATGCATCCAGACCTCGTTCCATTCGTGATCACTTAATTCCTATCTTGGACGACTCAAATCTAGGAATTGTGGCACCCAAGATTCAGGCAACCCATTTCGAGCTCAAAAGTGTCATGTTTGATATGCTAAATTCCATAGGGAAATTTGGGGGCATGCCTAATGAAGATGCCAGATAACATATTCGTAACTTCTTACAGGTGTACGATTCTTTCTGACAATAAGGAATGTACAAAGTTGTATTAAAGTTAAAGCTATTTCCAAATTCTCTGCGTGATCGAGCAAGGGCTTGGTTGAGTGGTGTTCCAGCAGGTTCGATAGAGTCTTGGATTGATATGTGAAAAAGTTTTTTGTTATGTTATAATCCATCGAACATCAACACCTATTTGAGGAATGACATTGTTTCTTTTCGTCAAGATGATGATAAATCAATGTACGAATATTGGGAACGTTATAAAGGATTGCTTTGCAAATTCTCAAATCATGGTTTTCCAAGATTAGACTCAAGTGGTAATGTTCTATAATGGAGTAAATGTGCCTATGAGGATGATGCTAGATGCCTCGAAAAATGGTACATTGCTCAATAAATCACCTGTAGAGGCATTCGACATTCTGGATAGGATTACCAACAATGATTATCAATTCCCAACTATAAGGCTTGGAATTGGCCGAAAATCACATGGAGAATTCGAGTTAGATGCTAAGGATTCTGTGTCCACCTAACTTGCTGCTATCACCAATATATTAAAGAATATGCAAAGACCAAGTGAGGTGAAAGAAGTGAAGGCAACCAATTCAGCATGTTTATTATGCCATGGCAATCACCATGAGAGCGAGTGCCCGACCAATCAAGAATCCATCAACTATGTAGAAAATACAATCGAGGTAACAACAACCCCTATTCTAACATCTTTAATCCTGGATGGCATCACTATCAAAACATCTCGTGGGGAAATCAAGGAACCAACAATACTATTCAGCCCGCTATGCAATAGAATTTCAATGACTCCCGAGGTTTTCAAACAAATATGCCATTGCATAATTCTAATAAGGGAGTGACATCTTCATCCAACACAAGTTCTTTGGAGGCCACAATGAAAGAGTCTATAGCAACCACAAAGACCAAACTGCAAGACCATACGGCCTCCATAAAAAAACCAATGAGCTTTTCTTCAAAGCCACAGCTCATCTTTAAGGGCATTGGAGAGTCAAGTTGGTCAAATTATCGTGGCATTACAAGAAGGTCAACAAGGTCGTCTGTCGAGTGACACTGAAGTCACCAAACCTCATGGCAAGGAGTAATGTAGTGCACTCACTCTACGGAGTGGAACCCAAGTACAAGACAAGTTTAGGGAAGACCGAAGAATGGTTTACCCCCTGTAACCAACAAGCTGAAAGTGAAATACCAGAAGAAATGCAACTGAAAGGGGATAAGGATGTGGGTTCATCTAGTAAAGCAACTGAGGGAGCAAACAAAAATGCCATGGAAAATGTTGTTCTCATCCATTCATTATATGAAGTTAGACCCCCATCTCATTTCCCACAAAGACTGAATAAGCATAATGATGACATTCAATTCAAGAAGTTTGTCGACATTCTGGACTAACTCCACATCAATATTCCTTTTCTTGAAGCTATAGAACAAATTTCAACATATGCGAAATTCCCCAAAGAGATTGTTACCAAGAAAAGAAAAACATAGAAGAACGAGACAGTTGTCATGGCAAAAGCATACTACTCTACCTTAAGCAAGTTGTCGCCAAAGCAGCAAGATCCAGGTAGCTTTATCATTCCATGTTCGATAGGAGAAAATTATGTTGGGAAGGCACTATGTGACCTTGGCTCAAGCGTGAACTTAATGCCTAAGTCAATCTTCGTGAAGCTTGGAATAAGAAATGCGAGACCCACCTCTATTATCTTGCAACTAGCTGACCACTCCCATGTTCATCCTAAGGGGCGAGCCAAGGATGTCATTGTAAAGGTGGAAAATATTGTGTTTCCAATACACTTTCTTATATTGTATTACGAGGTTGATGCCACGATACCCATAATCTTGGGGAGACCCTTCCTAGTTTCCTGGCGTATTCTTATCAACGATGAGATGGTGAGCTCACCATAAGAGTGGTCGACCAATGTTTCACCGTTAATGTTTTCGTACTCTCAAGTACATAGATAAGTCTGAAGAATGCCAGAGCATTTACGAAGCAGAATCATTGATAGCAGGAGAAACTAATCAATTTTATCATGATAATTTCATTCAGTTGGAAAATTATGAGAGGCTCATTAAAGAAAATGTGCAGATGAGCCAAATGACTTTTCTTTGGAGGAGGAGAAGGTTAGCTTTCTATAGCTAGCCTAGGTACACATTTTGAACCTCTTGATTTCAATGAGTTTGTTCCTCCTAAGCCCTCATTACAGCATGTACCTACCCTAGAGTCAAAGAATTGCCACAACATCTTAAATATGCTTACCTGGGTAGTAACGAAACTTTACATGTATTATTTCCTCTGTTCTTACTTCTAGCCAAGAATATAATTTGTTAAGTGTTTTGTCACAACACAAGAAAGCATTAGGATGGACTATGGCGGATCTGAAGGGGATAAGTCCTACCATCTACATGCACAAGATCCTATTGGAAGATTGCCATGGAAAATCCATAGAACAACAAAGAATATTAAAACCAAACATGAAGAAACTTATTATGAAAGTTATGATGAAATAAATCCTAAAATGGCTTGATGCTGGAGTGATTTACCCCATCTCTAATAGTTCTTGGGTGAGTCATGTCTGATATGTGCTAAAAAAGGGAGGCACGACCGTAGTGACTAGCGAGAACAATGAGTTATTGCCAACACGCAATGTCACCAGATGAAGAATATGCATGGTCTACCGTAAACTAAACAAGGCCACAAGAAGGACCATTTTCCTTTGCCTTTCATCGATCAAATGCTAGATTGATCAGAAGGCAAGGCATTTTACTGCTTTTTGGATTGATATTCAGGGCATAATCAAATTACCATAGCACCAGACGACCAATAAAAGACTACGTTCACGTGTTCCTATGGCACTTATGCTTTCCGGAGGTTGCCTTTTGGACTCTGTAATTTCCCGACAACTTTTCAACGCTGCATGCAAGCTATCTTTTTTGACATGGTTAAGGACTTCTAGAAATCTTTATGGATGACTTATCCATTTCTGGAGATGACTTTGAAAAATGCCTCGCCAATCTGGAAAAGGTACTCAAGCGATGTGAGGGGCTGATCTCATGTAAATTGGGAAAAGTGTCACTTCATGGTGACCGAAGACGTTGTGCTAGGCCATAAGATCTCTCATAAGCGCATTGAAGTGGATAAAGCCAAAATCAAGGTGAACAAGAAGGTACCCCTACCAACATCTTCAAGGGCATTAGGATTTTCCTTAGACATGTTGGGTTTTATAGAAGATTCATCAAGGATTTCTCCATGATATCCAATCCCTTACGCACACTGCTTCAAAAATCAACCCTTCATGTTCGATAAAAATATCCATGGTGCATTCAACGAGCTGAAACAAAGACTTATCTCTGCACCCATTGTGGTTCCCCCAATTGGATGTCACCATTTAAGCTAATGTCTGATGCAAGCAATTTTTCCTTGGGAGTTGTGCTTGGGCAATTCCAAGGTAAAACTTTCCATGTTATATAATATGTTATCCATACCTTGAATGAAGCACAACTGAATTTTACTACCAATGAGAAGGAAATAATTGTCTTGGTATTTGCATTTAACAAGTTTATGTCATACTTGATAGGCATCAAAGTTATTGTTCACACTGATCACTCGGTTATAAAATACTTAGTGAACAAGAAAGATAGCCTAGACTCATTAGGTGGATATTACTATTGCAAGAATTTGACTTAGAGGTGATAGATAGAAAAGGTACTGAAAAATAGGTTGTAGATCATTTATCTAGGCTAGAGAACAATTATGAATGCTTTGACATTTTAGATATTCAAGAAGAATTCCCTGATGAGAAAATTTTATATGCCACGACAATTTTGTGGTATGTTGACATAGTCAATTTTCTTGTTAGTGGTGTTTTTCCTTATGAATTGAACAGCCAGGGCAGGAAGACGTTCAAACATAATGTCAAGTTATACTTCTCGGATGAGCCATACTTATTCAAACAATGCACCGATCAAATAATTCGATGTTGTGTCCCAGAGGAGGAGCAAAGAGACATTCTACACCATTACCATACAACCCCTATAGAGGCCATTTCGGAGGTGCAAGGACTGCTACTAATGTCCTCCAATCAGGGTTTTAATGGCCTTCACTTTTCAAGGATGAATATGAGTTTTGCAAAGCATGTGATAGATGCCAGCGCACTGGGAACATTTCCAAGCGACAAAAAATGCCATTCCAAAATAGTTTAGAGATTGAGCTCTTTGACGTGTGGGGTATTGACTTCATAAGACTGTTCCTATCTTCTTTTGGAAACTTGTACATCTTTCTTGATGTAGAATATGTATCTAAGTGGGTTGAAGCAATTGTAACACTGAAGAATGACCCTAAAACTATGCTCAAGTTCTTTCACAATAACATTTTCACTCGATTTAGAGCACCTAGAGCCATCATCAGTAACGAAAGAACTCATTTTGATAACAAGATAATTGTCAAGGCATTACAAAGATATGGAGTACGACACAAAATTGCCATGGCATATCACCCACAAACCAATGGGCAAGCTGAAGTGTCTAACCGGGAGCTTAAGAAAATCCTAGAGAATATGGTGAGTCCTATAAGGAATTACTGGTCCCCGAACCTGGACAAAGTTCTCTGGGCTTATCGAATATAGAATTCAACAAACCTTTAGGAATATCACCATTTAAGATGGTATATGGAAAATATGTCACCTACCTGTGGAGTTAGAGCATAAAGCATATTGGACTATCAAGAAGCTTAACTTTGGCGCGCAACTAGTTGGGGAGCAACGATTACTTGATCTGAATGAAATAAAAGAATTTCGAGCACAAGCGTATGAAAATACCAAGCTTTACAAAGAAAAAACAAGAAGTGGCATGATCAAATGCTTTTGCCAAGGCATTTTCATATTAGCCAACAAGTGCTCCTCTTCAACTCGAGGTTGAAGCTCTTTCCCGACAAACTAAAGTAACGATGGTCTAGACCTTTTGAAGTACACCATGTCTACCCTCATGGCATTGTTCATATCAAGAATATAGATAATGGGACTATTTTTAAAGTTAACGGCTAGCGTTTGAAGTCTTATCAAGGAGTTTCACCCTTGCGTGACAAATCGACACTCTTCTTGCAAGATACCAGAATCTGCTAAGCATTTTAAAGATGCCTTGACAATTTAAATTTACTCATGTCCATAAATAAATGTTTATTTTATTCTATTTTACTTTTTATTCAGTTATTTTAGGATTAATTAAAGTTAATTTGACTTTTTAGGGACCCATGCAAAAGACATGCGAGACCAGTAATACTGAGGACATGGAGTGGGTGGCACCTAGACAAAATATAAGGAAATTTTTTACCTTTTTACTTTTTAAATTTTTAGGGTTTACTTTTTCCCGCATCCCACAAAGCCACTTGAGGACGTACAATTAAAAATGCATAGTAAATCCCTCTGTGAAGGAGTCGACGACCATTGAAGAAGGCGTCTCGACGTGAGGAGCCTAAATTTCCCTCGATCCATAAAGGCCTTAGGACTCCCCCTATTGCACCACTATCAGATTTTGAACACTCCAGCCCCACACAATTACATAATCGCCTGTGTCGCACTACTGCCACACCACCACCCGCATAAACAGTCAAGGTACCTTGCATTACAGTGCATTGAATAGCATGTAGTCTAGTTTTAACTTATTTTTTATTTAGCATTGAGGACAATTCTTCTCTCAAGCTTGGGGGAGGTAGGGTTGTCAAGTCACTGCATGATAATATTAGTAGAATGAATTTACCATGACATTAGTAAGTGTTCGTATTAGTTTTCTAGAATAAATTAATGACGCCCGATGATGATGAACTTTTTATGGCTAGACTTGAATGTACATGACTATTGAGGATGATAGAACCAACTCTAGGACTTGCTCATTTGGAACTTTTTGATACACGAGTGTATGTTTTCCATGCTTAAGAAACTTAGAAATTTTTTATACCTTAGCATAAAATTTAAACAATGTCCTTGAATAATGAAAACCCCACATGTTCCAAAAAGAAAAATAAATAATGAAAAATAATGAAAAAATTATGAATAAATGCTTCGACATAACTGTAGAAGGACACTTCGCTATACCATGGCACTGCTTGGATACTGCCTTTAAATAAATGGTAGCCATGGCATATGAGTGAATGAAAGTAATCACGGGATGACTCTACCTAACTAGCTCGATGGTGGAAGTTATGCTCCATTTCACCTATAGTGTGGAATGGTAGGTGTGATGGGGTGAATCCCCTCATAATAGTTAAAAGAAGAAGAAGAAGAAAAAGAATAAAACAATATGGGAGTAAACTTGTAAATGTCGTGGAAAAACAAAAGAGCTTGCTTAGAAATTTTCTAGATTTGTTAAGCATGGACTTGATACAATCACGCACGCACACACACACAAAGGATCTTGTCCTAGGGGACAATACTTAATTTCTCAAATTAGTCTAGCATGTTGAAGCCAATTGTTCTAAGGGCTGAAATTCTATCCCATATGACTATCTTGAACCTGAACTTGCCATTGTATTTTTATTTTGCTTACTACTATCCATTGCTTGAGCACAAGAAATAGCTTAAGTTTGGAGGTGTGATAAATTCGTAAAAAGGCTATATTTAGGGCCTTTTCAATTAAGTTATTGATTGTCTAAGTGCTCATATAGGATCATATAGATGCACTTTGGAGCATATAGTTGCATGTGGTAAAAATATATTTTGTGTGGCATTTTATTTTGTAAATGGTGTTGCGTTATGGGGAAGGTGTTTCGTTTGATGATGTGAAGGATTGGGAACAAGGATAAACAAAAGGAATTGTATTGACATGATTAGATTGCTGAGCAGAATGTAAATGCCAACTCGGACAGCATTTTGGAAACAGAAAAGATGAAATATGATATTTTCAAGAGTCAGCTACCCTTGTCTTCATGGTCCCTCAATCGTTAGTCACCTAGGAGGGAACATTTGCCACCTGGGTCGGCTGATCCTGTAGGCACGTATGCCCAGTTGCAAGCTGCCCAGAAGGGGACCACGCCTAGCTACCTAGGTGGGGACCACTGTTATCTCTGTTGCACCCCCTCGCGTGAAGGAGATCAGTTCGTGGTATCCTAGAAATTTTAACACAAATTCCTAGGTTTATTCCCCTATAAATAGAAGATGAAGACACTATATTAAAAAGAGAATTTACACGCCATTGGAGCTTAAATTCAAAAGAGAAAAAGTGTTTCCTTTTTTCGTTAATCGTTTTTGCCATGGCATTCCTCCATCCCTTGTTGTTTGGAATATTCGAACCCCACCATGAACTAGTCTTATTTGGTGGGAGTTCCTTATGGATGCATAAGTATTATTTTAATGGATGGTTGCTTTTGTATGCTATTATTTGTTTTTCATATGTTGTTTAATGTCTTAAGGTTGTATGAGCTATGTGAGTAGCCATTCCTTAGGAGAATGCTTAGTGTTCGAGAGAATGACTAAGTAGCATATCCTTAGTGTTCGAGAGAAACTAGGATCCACATAAGCAAGGGGTTCTAGATAGTAACAAGACCTAATTCAACCTTAGACATAAGGTTAGGATTTCAAACGACTAAAAGGAGTAGTGCTCGGTCGAGAGGTTAGATGCTAGTGCTGATGCTAAGTGGTATTATTGTGACATATTATGTTATCTGAACCAATAAGATCCCTACACCTACTAACGCCAAGAGATATTTCCATGGCATCCTCAACATGTCGAGTCCCTTGACTAGATATAGCATAGGGCACCTTTAGTAAACTTTTTCGGGCTAGTAAGCATAGAAGTAAGACCATCTTGAAAAGATATACTTAAGTTTTCTATGTGATTCCTATCATTCATTCCCATAGTAGCTTGTTGTGTGAGGAGTCTAAAGTCATTTTAATCAAATCAAGTTTTACATTTCGTTTTACCTTTGCATTTTCAATTGATTCCACTATACTCAATTTAATTTTACCAAGACATTTCCATCAAATTTGCCACATCATCTCCATTTGCTACCATATTATATTACACCATCATTCCATTCCCACCAACATCCATTTCATTTGCCACAATATTTCATTTGTACATACTATCACTAACCATGAGTATTAACTTCAGTAGCACTGCCTTCTCTAGAACGAACATCAAGGTTAGCAGAAATACCCTCGCTCAAGAACACCTTCTGTCGAGCTTCACAGTCTAACAACATCTCAGTAAGCACATCAAGAGATAATGCTTCTCGTGATGCAATTACAATGATGGATTCAAACTCCATTGATAACCCAACCAACACCACACTGACATGTTCTTGTTCAGTAACCACACTCCCGGCAGCATTCAACAAGTTACAAATAGACTTGACTTTGGCAAGATATTCTTTATAGTCAATCCAGACTTTCGTTGAGAATGAAGATTATACCAGAGAGAAGAGATCTTTGCACTGGAATGAGCACCAAAGAGTCGTGCAATAGTGTTCCATATCGACAAGGCTGTTGTGAGACCAGTCAAATGGGGAAGAACCTCAGTGCTTACGGTGGTTAAAATCCAAGAAGCAAGAAGCTTATCTTGTTGACGATAAGCTGCAAAGCCTAGATTTTCTTCAAGTTGACCAGCTACATTTGTGAAAAACTCAACAGGTATAGTAGAACCAGCATAAATAAATTTCAACAACCCATAACCATCAATTATCAAAGCTATATGATGCTTCCAAAGAAGATAGGTGGACTCAGTGAGTTTAACCGTATCATGCTTTGGTATGTGCTGAACACCAAGCATTCCTCGCGAAGCTCCCAGACTCAGGGAAGACGCATTCGGAGACACATCCTCGGGATCAACCGTCAAATCAACCATGATGCCAAGAATCACACGAGACTGGAAGCTTAAGCTCGTGCAGCTACTGGAAAGGGGAAGAAACAGCGGAAGAAACACACCCAGGTATTGGCGACTGATACCATGATAAGATAGCAGATGAGCTATCTAAGGAAACAATAAATGAACTGAAAACTTGTAATTCTTTATTAACAAGAAGCTGACCTCTCTTGAATTAGAGAGAAGCTATTTATACAGATAAGAATGGTAGCGTCTGCTGTTACAACAAACTGTTACCAGCTCAACAACTTAACTGCTACAAGATAACAAACTATTCTAGAACTCACAACATATCCACAAGCACGTGTTCGTAACACTAACATCCCTCTCGCTCAATATTAAATCATTGTTAGCCTCATTTATTCGAGCAACTTTCACATGCATTCCATGGCCCACCTACGATATAAACAAACAGAATGTCTTAAGAAGCACAGAATCAGTGAAAGAAACAAAGACAAAAATAGACATATCTGATTCTCTAATTATTTCCTTCTTGTCACCAAGACGTTTCTCTCCTCCTTATGACTATCAAATTAAGCAATATTTTCTTCTTTTTTCTTATTTCAAAACTATTTTGAAGCGCAGAACTCCACATTTCAAGCCTGTTCCGTGTTTCTAATTCTTCAATATATAATGCATTACTTCATAGATCATAAACCTTATCTGTTAAAACTGTTCTCTTCAAAGAATGTTCTCAACAAAAACAGAACTCAGTTACTGAAATGTTCATGGCAAGACACTTACATATTCCTTCAACTCGGAGAAGTTGTTTATTCTCTTCATCAACTCTGCTTTTGGAAGGAAAGCTCGTAAACCCTGTAAGACAATCAACATCTGAAAAGTGTTTCACATGGAATATGCATGCAAATCTACATCACATATATGGGACGTACGAACCTCAATTCTTGTCAGTAAGCCACCTGTGTTCCACTCAGTAAATTTAACCTCTATAGGTTCATTGAGTTGTTTTATTTGGCCAAAATTCAGATTAAATAATTAGTTAAGGTTAAGAATTGGAGACTCCTCAAGGTTATCAGGATATGCTAATCTTTCATGGTTAACAAGTTGTCAACCGATCCCCATTCTTGTTGATGTTCAAAAGCAACTACAATATCAACAAATTTACCATGAAGGAAAAAAAAGTGAGAAAAGAACATGCCTCACTCATGCCAGGTAATCCTCCTGAAGAGCCGTCTAGTCGAGAGCAAAGGTCGACCGCTAAGTGTTCTTCCAAGTACCTCGGCGAACAGCACAGTTCCAGTCTCGACCACGGGCCTTCCAGGAACCGGTGCCCCACTCATCGCATCATCATCCTTAACAATTCCCATCTTCCATAAACCATAAACTCCTCAGCTCTATTCTCAAATCACACATCAAGTAATCCATCTCTTTATCATACAATGGCAACACATCTTTAGTCAACACCGTAGCCAGCATGTCGGCACCGACATTCAAATCAAGCTTATTCTCGTTACCATAAACAATAACACCAACCACAAAATCACCAGGCTTTGGCTCATATTATTCAAGGCTAACTTTCTTCACTTCATCACTTTCCTCCTCAGAAACACCTAATTCATCCCCCTCTTCTACTTCTAACGAATTACCAGGCCCAAAGAACTTCAAAAAAGGCTCCAAGGCCTCATCTTTACCAGGTTTCATAGATTCTTCATCAATATCAGAGATAAACCCATTATTCACAGGTGTTGGTCTAGGCTTATTAAGCAGTTCAACCTCTTT
Organism: Hibiscus syriacus; assembly: GCF_006381635.1. Lineage (NCBI taxonomy): Eukaryota > Viridiplantae > Streptophyta > Magnoliopsida > Malvales > Malvaceae > Hibiscus > Hibiscus syriacus. The sequence continues at coordinate 2,323,108 of NW_024061932.1, read as the reverse complement.
ATTACCTTCAATCCCACTGTCATTTTCAAGCTGTTCAGGCATCTGGGTATTTGAAAACTCATCAAAGGTTTCATTTTGAGAGCAAAACACAATATGGGTACTTCTCGAAGACCCAAATTTCCTCGAAAAAGACAAAGCTTTATGTGGCCCGGTGGTGGTAAAGGGGTAACAAATTGTTTGAAGAGAGTATTGCCACTTTGGGGCGGCGATTTGACCAAACTGACACTATTTAACCGAATATTTACCTTTTTAGCACCGTTTGATATATATTTCCCGAAGTGGCACCCTTTCGCTGAGCTGGCAAAAGGCACATCCCCGGGGACGCGCTTTACCCGGGTTTTCGCTGAGTTGGATGCCATGTGTGGAAGGATCATCCTCGGGGACGCGCCTTCATGGTATTATGATGACTCGCTGCCACGTGTGAAGACGCATCCCCGAGGACGCGCCTTCCATTAAATGCCATAAATGCCTCCATCCATTTTCCCCTAACTACCCCTCTTCCTCCCCTATATAAACTCCCTCAACCCTTCCTCATTCTTCACACCAAAATCATATTTTCCTCTCTTATATAACTCAAATTCTCCAACTATTTGAGTTTTAAATTTTTTATTAGTGGTAAGAAATTTATTTTTATGTTAGTATTTTTTAAATAGTTATTATATTTTATATTAATATAATTATATAAATATTATTTTTTTATTAAAATGATATTTATATAATTATTTTTTTAGAATTATTAATTATTTTTTTGTGTGCTAATTATATTGTTTTGTCTACAGTTATAATGGAAAATGAAATGCTGCTGCGATTGGATGTTGATCATATCTCCAAACATTTTAGCGATATGGTAATATTTTTTATAATTAATGTTAATATTTAAATTTATTTTTAATTTAAAGTTATTATGAATTTATATTAATTTTAATTTTTTATAATGTATATTATTTAGGATACTAATCGTATTTTAGAGACTTTTATTAAAAATCCACGTATACCGACACCAGAACTTAGTTTGCCATATTTGGCTTCTATCGGGTTCGGGTATATTGCAAAATTATTGGCAGTTGCAAACTCGAACCTGTCCTAATTTCTGCACTGATTGAGAGATTGAGGCCCAAGACACACACTTTTCACCTTCCATGTGGAGAGGCTACAATTATATTGGAGGATGTCTCTATGCATCTGGGGCTTCCCGTCGACGGAAATATGATGTGTGGTATGGCAGATGGTGATTGGCAGTCAATGTGCATTGATTATCTTGGAGTTGCTCCGCCAGATTTTAATAGAGGTAGAATAGCTTTATCTAGGTTGAAAGTTAATTTTGAGGTTTTAAATGAAAATGCTTCATAGGATCAAGCAAATGCATGTGCTCGGGCATATATTCTATGAATAATTGGAGGAATATTGATGCCCGACAAATCTCACAACCAGGTGCATTGTATGTGGTTGCGGCATCTGATCGATTTTGATGAAGCTGAAAGATATAGTTGGGGCGCTGCAGTTTTGGCATTTCTCTTTAGAGAAATGTGTCGGGTGACGAATTATAAGAAAAATGCTATCGGTGGATGTCTCTGCTTCTACAATCATGGGTGTGGTTCCGCATGCCTTTCTTATACCCGATCGTGAATGAACCATACGTATTCCCCTTATTGTTGAGGTAATTTTCAAACTAAATTTTGATTTAAATATTTTTAATTAAATCGGGTGATATTTAGTTTATATTATATTTCATAGGTGGTCGATGAAAAGAAAGAACCATAAAAGTATACCTACTGGGTTAGAGGAAATTCGTTTACTTATTGATACGAAAGCTGGGTATGGGGTATATTTTTAAATCTGTTTAAATATTAATATTTTAATTTAAAATGCTATATAATTAGAATATTTTATTTATTTGAATTGTATATTTATATTTCAGTGGAAACCTTATACGAGCGATGAAGTGAAGGCTTACATCCCACCCCACCTTAGTGGGTCATTAGAGGTATGGATGTCGGTTAAACCTCTTATATGTTATGCTATTATTGAGTGGCATCCAGTTGATCGCGTGCTCTATCAGTATGGTTGTATGCAATATATTCCTAGATTACCTAGGAATTTAGACGACGTGCATAACATAGATAGACAAGGAAAGAAAGAGGTTAACTGGGTGGTGAGACACAGAGATTGGATTGCGCTTTGGGAGAACCGATATGCACTGTTAGCCCCTCGACAATATTACGCTGAAACTGGTCATATGGTTACGGATAACTATATGGAATAGTTTAATGAAAATGGGAAGCCATTTCTACTTTTGGCTGAAGCACGAGGGGTTAGCATTCCTAGGCACCGAGAAAGACGTCAACCGTCTCAATATCATCGTCCCCCGATGCGTGGACGGAGAGAAGGCACTACCGGTTCTGCATCAATCCCACCACAACGTCCTTATCCGCCGATGCCGCAGGGGTACATGCCCAGCCCTCCACTTCATATGCCAAGCCCACCAGTTCATATGCCATCTCCGCAGGGTTACATTCCTAGCCCGCCAGGTTACATACCTAGCCCGCAGGGTTTTATACCATATGGAGGTGCATATACGACTATGTTTAATGATCCAGCATATGGTTCATATGCATCTTATTTGGCTGGTGGTGCTTCTCCGTAGACACCTCAATCTCCATCTGGATCACAGACATCGATGCCAATGTTTCCACGGTTTTCACAGTTCCCGAGGAGCGGTGAGATTGTTACTAGCACTCATCCAGGGTCGTTATTTTATACAGGCCCTTCAGCCCTTCAACGTCATCTACACCAAATGAAGAAAATGATGATGATGATGATAGTGAAGATTAGAAGACTGAAGAACAAGTTCCACGAAGAAATCCTCCACGAAATAGACAACCACCGCCATGTGGAACTCATTCGAGAAGACGACATCGGTGATCCAGTTGTATTTTAATGTTATTTAAATAGTTATATTTCATAATTTTATGTAATTTGGTTATGTTATTTAAATGTTTCATGGTTGTTACATACATATTTTTAATGTTATTTTTTATTCACATTTAACATTAAATGTTTGATAAATGTTTTTAAAATACAAATTATATTGTTCGAAATTTAAAATAAAAATAAAAATAATATTATTTGAAATTTAAAATTAAAATATAAATTATAGTATTCGAAATTTAACATTAAATTTCAACTTAATATTCCAATTGTATTCGAAATTAAAAGTTATATTCTAATTATAGTTCACAATACTTAAATTGAAATTAAATTTATCCATACATATGATTTTATCATTAACATATATATTAAAACGTATACATTAAAATCAACTTATCACTTCACATTTATTCGTAAAAACATCTCGATGCTCATTCCATTCAATTTCAATGTCACAATCAACTTATCATTTCACATTCATTCAATTTATCCATAACATTTTATCTAATTTATTCAAACTTCACATAACGTTTTAATTTAAGTTATGAACTTAAATTAATCTATATGTATAATTTATTCTTAACTTGCTGAACTTTCAAAAGAAGTTAAATTTCGGTTATAATTTACCTGATTTCACAATCCATCTAGTGTCCCCGAGGGACATGAGTGACATAATAGGGCAATGATAACATATTCTCTAACAAAATAATAGAAGGCGCGCCCCCAGGAACGCGCCTTCAAGTCCCCTGAGAAATAATAGGTACTGATATGAATAGTGTCCCCGAGGGACATGAGTGACATAATAGGGCAATGATAACATATTCTATAACAAAATAATGGAAGGCGCACCCCCGGGAACGTGCCTTCAATTCCCCTGAGAAATAATAGGTACTGATATGAATAGTGTCCCCGAGGGAGATGAGTGACATAATAGGACAATGATAACATATTCTCTGACAAAATAATGGAAGGCGCGCCCCCGGGAACGCGCCTTCAAGTCCCCTGAGAAATAATAGGTACTGATATGAATAGTGTCCCCGAGGGACATGAGTGACATAATAGGGCAATGATAACATATTCTCTAACAAAATTATAGAAGGCGCCCCCCGGGAACGCGCCTTCAAGTCCCCTGAGAAATAATAGGTACTGATATGAATAGTTTCCCCGAGGGACAAGAGTGACATAATAGGGCAATGATAACATATTCTCTGACAAAATAATGGAAGGCGCGCCCCCGGGAACGCGCCTTCATGTGAATAGTACCCCGATTATAGACACTATTATATGCAACGTATTATAAACTTTCAAAACAAACTTCAGTTCACAAGCTTTCAAATTCTCAAATTCCCAAACTCTAAATTCTCAAATTCTCTAAAAATGAGTCGTCTTTCTGCTGTTGTTTTGTATGATGGAGAAATTAAGGAAGCTGAAGAGGGGGTTGTTTTTGAGTCAGATCATTATATCCCCTTAACCTTGAAGAGAAACATCACAATTGAGGAGTTAATCACAAAAATTTCGTTAAAGATTCGTGTAGCAGGCTGGAGAAGACTATCTTCACTTCAGTACAGATTTCTTACTGAACTTTTTCGGCTCACGTATACATCATTTCAGCTTTCAAACGATGATGATGTTTCTATGATGGTTGATGCTCATATGGGGAGTTGACAATCTCTTATTGAAATGTATGTCATTTTTATTGAGGTTCGTGCTTCTCGTGGTCTCTCATATTCCTCTCACTTTGGCATTGCATATCAAGCTGATCAAGTTGATAGCTCGACACAACTGATCTGTAATGATTTCACATTATTAATGGTGGATCCAACGCCAGATGCCATGCCATCAAGTTCAATAGAAAGGCATTCATCTGCAATTGCTTATGATCTCAACCCACGTGGCTTCACCAATAATCCATATGGCAACATCTCTTCTACTTAAAGGGGCAGACATTCATCTGCCAATGTTTTCAACTTACATATGGAAATGCCAATGAGACGGCAGTCTATTCACATCCCACATGATACAATGGCCTCAAGTTCAAGGGGAGGACACGCAAGGGGGAACTTATTTGACCTCAACATTAGATTATCGGAGGAACCCTCATCTCCACCAGAAGAACCTCTTCGGGAGCCAGGTGCAGATGGTGCTGAAACGGGATTATTCGTTGAACCTGACTCACCACAGTTTAATGTACATTCTGATGATGACAAGGATAATGTTCCGATAAATACAACACCAGCCGAACTTCTGCACATATGTATGAGGCTGATTATGATGCAATGTATGAGCCTGAATTTCCAGATCTTCCTGATGTTGGCAACTATGGACTTCAATCATCAGTCAATAATGGTAATTTACATATTGGAATGGAGTTCGCATCGAAGGAGGAAGCAATGATGGCAATAAAGAGTTACAATATTCGTAACTCAGTTCAGTCTCGAGTTGATCGATCTAACACGGAGAAATATGCCTGCTACTGCGTCCAACGTGACAAAGGATGTCAATGGATGGTCTGTGTATCAAAGAGGAAGAGGAAGAACAAGTTATAGGAACTAACCAGATACAACGGTCCTCATACATGTTGTGCAAGAGGTATAAACCAGGATCATCCCAACTTGGACTCCAACATTATTTGCCAAGCAATCATGCCCATTGTGAAGCAAAGCTCTCATATAGCTGTTGCAGTGCTGATTTCTGCTATACAGTCACAATATGGGTACACTGTCTCATATAAAAAACCATGGTTGGTAAACAGAATGCCATTTGCAAACTTCATGGCGAATGGGATTCCTCTTACAACGAGCTGCCCAGTTGGTTTCATGTTGTGCAAAGACTCAATCCCGGGAAAATTGTTGAGTTCGAAACTCAACATCACTATGTGAATGATCGAATGGTTCGCGATCGCTGCCAATTTTACCGTGTCTTTTGGACTTACCCTCAGTGTATTAATGCAGTCAAGTACTGTAAACCAGTTTTCCAAATTGATGGTACTTTCTTGTATAGGAAATACAAGCAAGTTTTATTATTGGTTGTGGTCCAAGATGGAAACCGCAATATTCTTCATGTTGCATTTGCCCTTGTTTAAGGAGAAGACACTGAGTCTTGGGCTTTTTTCCTTAAAAATTTACGTTTACATGTTGTCACCAGGGAACGAGTATGCATTATTTCAGACCGAGGAGCCGGGATAAAAGCAGCAATGGACTCTTTGGGTACAATGTATATACCTCCACATGTTCAACATCATTATTGTGTTCGTCATATTGCTGCAAACTTTAAAGAAAATACAAGAAGAACGATGAATGTCAGTTAGTCGTGCGAATGGGTATGTTACTTTTTCCCAATTTTTCTATCAATTTCTTATTACTTATTTATACTTCATATTAGCTATTACATATTCCTAATGTCTTAATTACGAACTCTTACCTCAAAGGTTTGAGTCGATGCTACAAGAGCTGTTTGGCAAAAATAAGAAGGGGTGCGAGTACATTATGGACATCAGCAAAGAAATGTGGAAAATGCGTATGACGGGGGGTATCGCTATGGTCATATGACAACAAACTTGGCTGAAGCAATAAATTCAACCTTAAAGGGGGCGCGTCATTTACTAGTCACGGCATTGGTTAAAATGACTTATTTTCGTTTGGGTCAACTCTTTGCAAAACTCGGTGGACAAGCTCTTACTTGGATGCAAAACGACCATATTTACCACCCAAGACTAGTAGCTGATTTACAGAAAAAAAGTGATTGCATCAAATGGGATGTTAGTTACAAATGTTTCTTACACCCGTGAATTGTTTCGTGTAACCGAAATGCCACGTCCGCTGTAAGGGATTGAAGCTAACTCTTTCAGAGTTAATCTGCAAGAGAGGTGGTGCGATTGTAGTTTCTTTCAAGCACTCAAATATCCATGCTCTCATGTCATTACAGCTTGCTCACATTCACATTTGGACTACAAAAATTATGTTGATCCCGTATACCAACTTTCACAAGTATTCAAGGTATATGAATTTGAGTTTCCGCCCATAGGAAATGAAAGAGACCCAAATGAGATTCAAACTTGGCTTACAATTGTACCAGATCCATTGCTATTGAGGGACTCAGGTCGTCCAAAATCTACTAGAATACATTGTGATATGGATATTCGGGAGAAGTCAACAGAACAAAAATGATGTGGGCATTGTAGAAACATCGGGCACAATAGAAAAAAATGTTCAGCTCTGTTATCATCATATAACAGTTAACTCTTATGTAATTAATATTGTATTTACATGAATGTTTTGTTTCTAATAATTTAATGTTATTGCATTTTATATAATTTGTCAATGTATGTACACCTAAATAATTTTTTTAACTTTTAAATACATAAATATTTTCAATATATTTATTTAATATAATAATTAATATTATTAGTTATAAATTTTTTTAAAATATAATAATAATTCCACCTTTTAAGTAGAGAAAAATATTAAATTAAACAAATTAAAAGTTATTAAAAATTTTATGTATACGATGACACATTTCATGTTCTGATTGGAGGATTAAATTTATTAAATTAAATTTTCAATAAGACTAAATTCATAAAATATGTAAGTCTTGAAGATTAAATGTGTAATTATACTAATTTATTAACTTATGCATCAATATTTTCGTTAAATATTGATAAGAGATGACTAGATTGATAACATTTAAATAATTAACTGATAAAATTAATAGATCGATAATCAAAGTCAAAAATAATAATATAACCATATGTGTAATATTATAATTTCATACATTTTTCCTATAACTACAATAAAATCAAAACTTGTTTTCATATATTGTTCTATCATATTAATGTGGATAATTCACTCCACCTTTAACACACATTAACAAAATATATTTGATAATTCTTACATTATAATCGAAACACTTTACATAATATATTACTAATTTATAATAATAATAAAAATAAAATATTTATTATTAAACAAAATACCAGCGTGGCATCCGAGTCATCAGAATCCCGTGAAGGCGCGTCCCCGGGATGCACCTTTCACCAGCTCAGCCGAAAAGGTCCACTTTGGGAAATATATATCAAACGGTGCTAAAAAGGTAAATATTCGGTTAAACAGTGTCAGTTTGGCCAAATCGCCCTTTGGGGCACCATTAAAAGCAAAGAATTGAGTAGAAAAGTTGAGAAAAGAAAAAGACTTACAGGGTTGAAGCAGTGTTTGCATCCTCCTTATCCTGCTTGTATCTCCACAGCTCTCTCACACTATATCAATAGAGTTTAAATACTTGGCCATTCCATGGCTGTTTTATCTTCCCCGCTTCATTATTTCAAGCTTTCTGTAGGCCCATTTTTTTAGAACTGGGTATGCTTTTTTAATGGAGCCTTCAACCCAGCTTCCCCCTTTTTTGGGGTTTTCATTATTAGACCTTTTTGAGGGTTTCATTATTAGACCTTTTTGGGGTTTCATTATTAGACCTGACAAATATGACTCGTATCTAAATATCCTAGTCGATTCATTCAATCTGAGATCTGAAATTTGAATATGATAATTCAAAATCTCAAATAAATCCAATCAAATCGAAATTTATCTGAATTTTAATAGAAGATTTTCAACCTGAATCGAAAGCAATTCGAATTAAAGTCAAATTGATTAGAAATCAATTCGAACTGAAATTAACTTAAACTGAAATCAACTCGAATCAAAAGCATCCTAAACTGAAATCAACATAAATTGAAAATAACTCAAACCAAAAATAACTCGAATATAATTTACCCATATTTGATCCGTACCGAACTTCGACCCGAAACTCGATAATTGTGCCTAAGTGAATAAATAATTTATTAATATTATTATTATTATTTTCTATTTTTAATAATTTGATAAATAGTAAAAATGATGCATGCTTTATTATAATTTTGTAGAATACTACTAGTTGAGATTGATGTCCCTTATGGATGATGCATATATTATCAAAGGAAGGCCACGAAGAAAATCATACAAGGTAATAAATATGTATCTTGTTTACGCCTGAATGCTGAATTTAAATCTTTTAACAAAAAAAAAAGTTGATTCGTCTTAATGAAATTATTCCTCTGATTTTTCTACAATTGAAGTTCTTGCTCTTTGTTGAACCTATTTTGATATAATAATTTTAAGGGAAAAATATTTTTGAACTTGATTGAATTTATTCAAAATTTTCAAAAATAATTCAAAGTCCATTAAACAATAATTTGAACACAATAATAGTTTTCTAGGTAAGCAATACCTATATTATTCTTACAGTATTGATATCGCATGAACAATATCGATATTATTCTTGCAGTATCGATACACATGGTAAGAGATGTATCGATATTCTAATGATAGTATCAATACCGCCAATTCTTTTCAATTGTGTTCATATTCCAATATGCAAAATTGGTACCAATACTCAAAGGAGTATCAATACTACTTTACATAGTAGTATCAATACCATAACCCTAGTATTGATACTCTCCTATCCCAACTGTCATTAACGACTATTTCATTTAAAAGTTATTAGGGCAGTACCGATACTCCTATTCTAGGAAGTTTTATTTTGCTACAATTAATTCCTCAACGACTCAAAAACATCCTCAGTGGGTAGAAACAACTACAAACTCTTTCTAACATATAAAAACAAGTTGAGGACACTTGAAGAGAGCTAGAACACCTATCAAAACAATCCACATCAAGAGAAAAGCTCTTTCAACCTTTTTTTCCTTTTCTCTTGTAAATAGAGTGTTTTTGTGAGCATAAATTGTAAACACCTACTATTGCAACCGTCCTTCTCGACTTTAAATAATGTGATGGAGTCGTCATCGATCACCTTTTGTAACAGGTGGATCGAACACCTCGAACTTACTGTTTACCGAATCTTTGTCTTACAAGAGATGCATAGGATTCGGGAGTCGTTTATGTTTGGGGAAGGATGAGCACCCCGAATTGCCCTTTTAGTACCATTTGATAACCCGATTGCCTTAATTGTGAAGATTATAATTTTAAATAAAAATTTAAAATTGATTCAGGTTATTTACCTTTGATGGCCTTCGAATTTTAATTGGATCCCTTTTGAAAAAAATAAATAAAATTAAAGAAAAACATAAATAATAAAAGGAAATGAATTAAATAATAAAAATTAAATAATAATAATAAAAATGTTGTAAAAAAAAAAAATAAATTAGGGTTCTAATTTATAAAAATAAAAATATAAAGAAGGACTAAATTAAATTAAATTGAAATTCAGTTGCCAAAGTATAGTAGGTGACCGGATTGAATTACACTTCAAAAATATAGGAAGAACTGCAAAAATAATTTAAGATTCTTGTATTTGTAAAATGGTCCTAGTATTTAAATACCCCAAAATTCCCTTTTCATTTCATTTTATGCCATTCTCCTAAAACCAAACTCCCAAAATGCTCTAAATCCTCATCTCCATCTGGTCACTTTTCCAATGAGTAACCACCATCGCGTCGTCGTTTTGGCCACCACCCACTGTGGTCGGAGCAAACTAAAACTACCTAAAATGTTTGTCTCACCCCGTGAACTCCGATTTGCCCATGAAATCCATATGCAAAGCCCTTCTTGGCCTAGATCAATAAATAAAAGGATATATATATATATATATATATATATATATATAAAATATATAATATATACATATTTCAAACCTATATATATTTTTAAAAACTATAGATATATTTTTTTAAATATATATATACTTCAAAATTATATGCTTTTGAAACATAATATATATTTAAAAACCATAATAATATATTTATATAGTAAAACTATATAAATAATATTAAAATACTAAAAAGTGTTACATAAATCCTAGATGAAAATGGGTTTCTACAAATGGCCATCTTTATCTATCATCATGTAACGATAATATGACAAAGATAAAAAAAATACACAAATTTTCGTTTGATTCTCGAAGCAAATGGATTCTGAAGCCAAGTTTTCTCTTTTTATATTGAAATATTATGTTTTTCTTCAAGAATCAGGTTGGGCTTCTGTTGAATTGAAGTTAAAATCTCTATTTTTGAAAATCGATTCTAAATGTACTTTTGGGTCAAGTATCTCTGTAGTTGATCTTAAAAGTTCGAGTGAAATATTGTTCCATGTTGCTATCATACAGTCTATGTTCTCTCAAGTTGAGTGGAATCAATCTTGAAAGCTTTGGTTGACAAATAGATCTTCCCGGCTTAAGATATGTTGAAATCTGGATGGAAAGCGATTATTTGTTACCAAATCGTAAACTTGGGTATTCTTCTTAGCTTAATGACCTTGGTTTGAATTTTAACTGGAAAGTAGTTCCTTGATGCTACCATATGGTCACCATGCTCTCGAGTTGAGTGAAATCAAACTTGAAAGCTTTGGTTGACAAATAACTCTTCTTAACCTAAGCTAAGTCGAAATATGGTTGGGAAGCAGTTCATTGTTGCCAAATCATAGTCCACCAGGGTATTCTTCTTAGCTTAAAGACCTCGGTTTGGATTTTGACCGGAAGGTAGTTCCTCGTTGCTACCATGCGGTCAATGTGCTCTTGAGTTGAGTAAAATCGAACTTGAAAGTTTTGATTGATAAATAGCTCTTCTTGATTTAAGCTATGTCGAAATCTGGCTGGGAAGTAGTTCCTTATTGCTAAATCGCAGTTGATTTAGGTCTCTTCTTCTCGACTTAAAGACCTTAATTTGGATTTTAACCAGAAGTTAGTTCCTTGCTGCTACCATGTGGTCAACGTGCTCTCGAGTTAAGTGAAATCGAACTTGAAAGCTTTGGTTGACAAATAGCTCTTCTTAATTTAAGCTATGTCAAAATCTAGTTGGGAAGTGGTTCTTTGTTACCAAATCATAGCCCACCTAGGTCTTCCACTTAGTTTAAAGACCTTGGTTTACCTGTATTATCTTTTGTGAAATTGATACTAACTTGAATAATCCTACAAAATTGCATATTCATGTATAGTGTTTGCAATTAATGTCTTAAGGTATGCCTAAAATGTGAATGCCATTGTAGTATTGTTATTCATTGAGGAGATGTCTCGATATTCTTCAGTTAATCAAGATCTTCTCTCTTATCTTAATCCCTCGGTGTCTTGTAAATGAATCCGGTCATTGTAGATTCATGTTTCCATCGTGAATGTTTACCTCTTTTCCGTGAATTGTGGCATGAATGGACTATCGATGTGAAATCCATACGATTTCCACTAATCCATATTGATACCTCTTTCAGCTCCTGAAATGCTTACACTTTTCAAGAAATTTGTGTAGTAATATTCAATGGTCTCTTTTTTCGAGGCAAATAAATTATCCGTATTTAGTTTCAATGTAAGATGCAAAACAAAATTGGGCTTTTGAAAAGAAACATTTTTTATTTATATACATGAAAGAAGTGTTTTTGAGGATTACACGACAAACATTTAAAAAAGAAAACAAACATAGTGGACAAAATAGGCTCCCTATATATCAATGACATATATTCCTTTGAACTAGCAAACTGTAGGAAGGATCCAGTGTAGTTTATGCCGAAAGGATCTCAAAGCTTGTGATGATGCCTGAAGAGTGCGAAATTATTCCCGGATCATTAAACCATATGAGGATGCCAAATGCTAAAGTTGAATTTCAAATGTATTCAACTACTATCAACAATGCTATTTTGACTCTGAATCTTCCCTTTCACGACCCTGAATTGTCACTCAAGCCACCCTTTACGGGTTTTCATCTTGAACCCTCTATTTTTTAAAACCTATAGCACCATTTATGGGTTTTCACTCTAAGGTTTTTTTCTTCAGGAAAAGTACTTCTTGACGGTGTCTGAATTTAAAGGATTAGGTAATTCTTGTTCATCCATCTCATTCAGGATTAAGCGCCGCTAGAAAAGGTATTCTTTTTTACATAAAGTCATTCCCATTTGGCATCCATTTTCCTCAAAAATCCTTCTGAATTGGTAGAATCTTTCTTAAAACCAGATCGCCCTCGTGGAACTCCCTTAGATGAACTTTCTTGTTTTGTTCTCGGATCATCTACTTTTGATACATTTGGCCATGATGGATAGCTTTTAGCCCCCTTTATTCGATCAGGTTTAATTGGTCATATCGGGCTTGAGCCCACTCAGCATCATACAACTTTATTTCTGATAGTACTTGAAGTGATGGTATTTCCACCTCAATGGGTAGTACAACTTCCATTCTATATGCTAGGGAGAAAGATGTTGCCTTGGTCGAGGTTCGCACAGAAGTTCGATATGCAAACAATGCGAATGACAGCTTCTCGTGCCAGCCTTTATATGTCTCAACCATTTTATCCATTATCCTTTTGATGTTTTTGTTTGCAACTTATACTGCTCTGTTCATTTTTGGTTGGTAGGTAGAGGAGTTATGGTGCTTTATGTTGAACTGCTTGAACACATCATCCATCATTTTGTTGTTCAAGTTAAGCACAATATTTGTGATAATCCTTTTTGGCAAACCATACCGATAAATGATCTCTTTCGTTAGGAATTTAGATATGGTGGATTGTTTCACATTAATATACGATGTTGTTTCTACCCACTTGGTAAAGTATTTGATTACCACAAGTATGAATCAATGCCCCAAGAGTGCGAAATTTTTCCCAGATCATTAAACCATATGAGGATACCAAATACTAAAGTTGAATTTCAAATATATTCAACTACTATCAACAATGTTATTTCGACTCTGGATCTTCCCTTTCACGACCCTGAATTATCACTCAAGCTGCCCTTTACGGGTTTTCATCTTAAACCCTCTATTTTTTTAACCTATAACACCCTTTGTGGGTTTTCACTCTAAGGGTTTTTTTTTGCTTTAGGAAAAGTACTTCTTGACGGTGTCTGAATTTACATGATTATGTAATTCTTTTCCATCCATCTCAATCAGGATTAAAGTACCTCTATAAAATGTCTTCTTTTTTACATAAGGTCATTCCCATTTGGCATCCACTTTCCTCTAAAATCCTTCTGAATTGGTAGGATCTTTCTTAAAACTAGATCGTCCTCATAGAACTCCCTTAGATGAACTTTCTTGTTATGTGCTCGGATCATCTACTTTTAATACATTTGACAATGATGGATAGCTTTTAGCCTCATTTCTTCGATCAGGTTCAATTAGTCATATCGGGTATAAGCCCACTCAGCATCATCCAACTTTATTTCTTATAGTACTCAAAGTAATGGGATTTCCACCTCAATGGGTAGTACGACTTCCATTCTATATGCTAGGGAGAAAGGTGTTACCTTGGTTAAGGTTCGCACAGAAGTTCGATATGCAAACAATGTGAATGACAGCTTCTCGTATCAGCCTTTATATGTCTCAACCATTTTCTCCATTATCCTTTTGATGTTTTTGTTTGCAACTTCTACTGCTCTGTTCATTTTTGGTTGGTAGGTAGAGGAGTTATGGTGCTTTATGTTGAACTACTTGAACACATCGTCCATCATTTTGTTGTTCAAGTTAAGTACAATATCTGTGATAATCCTTTTTGGCAAACCATATCGACAAATGCTCTCTTTCGTTAGGAATTTAGATATGGTGGACTGTATCACATTAACATACGAAGTCGTTTCTACCCACTTGGTAAAGTATTTGATTGCCACAAGTATGAATAAATGCCCATTAGAAGCCTTCGGATGAATATGTCTGATTTCATCCATTCCCCACATGGAGAAGGGCTAAGGTAAAATCATCACATGAAGTGAGCACGGGGGAATATGTATTTTATCCCTGTAAATCTGACACTTTTTTACATTTATGAGCATAGTTGATGCAACCCTTTTCCAATGTAGACTAGTAGTACCCGAATCTTATAATTTGTCTTGCCATTGTGTGCCAATTCGTATTTGTGTTTCATATTCCTTCATGCACTTCTTCGAGTATCATTTTAGCCTCTTGTACATCCACGCTTCTTAATAGGATATGATTGTGACTTTTCTTATAGTGTATTTCTTCGTCCAAGATATATTTTGCAACCATTCTTCAGATTCTTACCATTGGTGCCCATTCGTATGAGTGTCACATACCCCTGTTTGCCATCAGTTTATCAATCAAAGTATTCTGATTTTTAACAATGGAGTCCAAGGTAGTCTTCAAATTTTGACTCAGTCGAAGTTTTTCTCTATCTCCTTCATTCTAGTTTCCATTTGTCTTTACTTGAGTCGGCTGTTATGCGGATGCGATGTGTCCAATTCTTTTTCCTTCGATAAATAAAATGAATTTGATTAGTTATTCATATTTTAATAGAAAAAGCATAGTATGGACTAATTAAAATGCAATAGAATGCATGATAAGTATGAGACGTTGATCTAAAAGTATATGTTATTATAGAATAGCCTTTATTGAGACAAAAGTGTCATTACAACAAAATCAAAACATTCAAAAGAAAAACTTGAGCCAGATCTTCTAGACTTTGGACAGCCTCCAGCAAGTTGATGAGTTTATGTGCTTCATTATTCACTAGTTGAATCCCTTGTCTTACAATGCCAACTTCTTTTGATAACCCATACAAGTGAAAATATTTTTTGTACTTGTTTTAAGAACTCATGGATAACTACATCCCTTTCATTCATCTTCCGTTGAGCCTATTCCTATTGACATTGCCACTGAAGTCCTCTGTCATAAGGAACTATCTGAAGTTCGTTTTCTTGCTTCTTGTAACCATCCATGATCACTTCTAACACAACGATATGTGTTTTCATGGCTTGATTGTCTTAATTTTGTTGTTTTTGGAAGGCATTCTCTAGGTCAGTCATCTTGGTTTTAAGCTTTTTATTATAATATTGTCTCTCAAATAATTATTTATAGGAAACCTTCAATTGATCTTTCAACACTTCTCTATCATCTTGCCTCTCAATTTTCCTCTTCAGGTTGTATACTTCATCTTTACAGAACTCTGATGACTTCTTTAAATTAGCAATCTTCTGAGCTTGATCCTTGAACCTCTTCCTCAGATCCTCTAGCTTATTATAAACTTTCTTCTGCTCTTTTTTCTACTTTATCACTATATTTTTTGGACCTTTGTATCCATCTTCCACTAGAATATCTCATTTTCTAACTTTTTAAGTTTTTCCTCCAATTCTTTTCGTTCTTCCTCAAACTCAGTCCTTGCTTTCTCTAGCTTGGATAGGATAACTTTGAGATGTTCCTCCAAAGATCGGGTATCATCAACATTGGCTATCGGGATGTTGTCATTTTTCATTAGCCTCATCCACTTGATATAATCTGGCGTAAGCATTTCACAAGCTCCTACGACATCGATCTGAAATAGTTTTTCTAAGATTCTGACACAACTTTGATTTTTCTCTTGTAGTCGTCTTCATGATATGTGAACTCATACATCCACAACTCATGAGTGACCTGAATGAATTATCATGCCCCATACTACCTCAGAGCTAAAAGTGGAGTGTAGCCAATTCCTCCCCACAGTCCAAGTAGCATTACTATACTGGGGTCTCCACATCAATAGGTTATATCACTATTTTTCAACCAAGGGACTCACCATACAATCTCTCTATCATGAAGGTGTGTGAACATCTTTGACCATCTTTCTCTCGGGACACCTTCATTTCATTTTTAGGAAATCCTCTAAGATTGAATATCTTGTACTGAATCGTCGAAAAGAAATCCCACTAGTCTTCCAAAAATGATTGTTGATCCAACCTTATAACAATTGCATACAACCTATGAAGCGATTTCAACGATGGAAAAGTTTCAGCCAGGATTGTTAGAGTTGGGTTCGTCTTCCTTGGTAATTGCTCGAACAATTCCACTACAGCTACTTCAATGTCCTCCGAAGTCTTCGGGAAGATGACAATGTCATAAATTCCTAGCGCAATGAGATCTATTACTTTTCATTCATTTGGACGAGTCTCTATCAATTTCTTAATATGGATCCAAGATATCCCTTTCCCTACATCTTTTTGTTTTATTCTGTCAACCACCCATTTTTCATCTACCCCATCGATCTTTTCTAGTGAGCTTTTGAAAGGTGGGTTGTTGGTGTTCTAGATAAATACTCAATCCAAATGGATCCCCTCGCAATGTAATAGAGTTGTATATTTCTCTATTGTGGGCACCATATCCTCCTTGTTAAAGGCGAAGCAATTATAACCCAGATTCTAGAACTAGACTAAAGCTCGAATCAAAGGCTCGTCCACCTTTACGTATAGTAGATATACAATGTCACCGTAGCGTTGGTAGAACTTTTCTTTCTATCATCCTCCCTATTATCCTAGATTTTCGGTAGTTCATGGATGTTGTGTTTGAGGTTGACTAAAGCATAATCTGCCAATCCGAACACATAATTGCTTGACATATTGTTCCCTTTCTTATTTTGAATTTTTTGGGACCATATTTGTACTTCTACGTTCTTGACTTCTTGCATTATAACCCCTTTGTCCATTAATGAAGACTATTCAGAGTTTGACGAACACTTTGCTTATCAATGACCCTATGAAATGATACAAATAATAAATAAAAAAAGAAACAGAAGAAAGAAAATAATTAGTACATGGATTTAATAATTAAAAAGATATCATCTCCTACCCCGTATAATATCTACTAATCATGCTTTCGTTCCTACCCGAACATGATTTCTAATCCCATATGCTTTTCGTTAAAATAAAATCCTAACAGCGTAAATATCTAGTTTGCATGCTTATAACAGTAAAATCAAAGCAAAAAATGAACGACCAAAATCCTAAGGTTTTGCATGTGGTTTTGGGGTGAGCTCTAATCACACCGCTATTGGGTTTGGTTCTATAAAAGGGATCTAAGTTCTCCTTGCTGGTGCCACCTTGGGCCTATCAGACCCTCGATCTTAAACCCATTACAGGCTCATGCAGATCGAGTTAAACTCGAGAAGGTATGTTCCCTTATGCCTAGAACGAGAAATAAATTCCTATGAAGACATAAGGTATATGAATATCAACGGCTAGTTACTAGGCCTATGTGGAAAATAAATTCTCTCAAAGGCTTCACTTTCACCCCCACTTAAACGGGTTCGAAGCTTGGGTTTAGAGCTTAAAGTGAAATGTTTTAAAAAAATCTAAAAATACTGAAAAAAAAATCAATACAACTATTTATTTGAAAAAAATAATCAAAGGTAAATAAAATGGATCGAAAATAAATTAAAATTGAAACTTACAATTTTTACTTAAGAAAACAATCGGTAATCAATTTTTGGCTTAATTCTTTAATGTCCTCAGCGGAGTCGCCAAGCTGTCGCAACCGTCTTTCGGGTGGTCCCAGGTTCGCATTCTGACTTTAAATGATGTGATGGAGTCCCCACCAATTGCTTTTGAAATAGATGTATCAGACACCTTGAACTTACCGTTTACCGGATCTTCGTCTTACTAGAGATGTGTAGGATTTGAGAGTCGTTTACATTCGGGGAAGGATGAATACCCCTAAATTGCCCTTTCGATACTATTCCTTTACTCAATTTCCTTAATTGTGAATATTAGAATTTTAAATAAAAATTTAAAATCGATTTAAGTTATTTACCTTTGACAACATTTGAATTTTAATTAGATTCCTTTTGAAAAAAAATAAATAAAATTAAAGAGAAAAAGAAATAATAAAAAGAATAAAGTAAATAATAGAAATTAAATAATAATAAAAATGATACAAAACTAAAACAACATATTAGGGTACCAATTTATAAAAATATAAATATAAAAAATGGACTAAATTAAATTAAATTGAAATTAAATGGCCAAATTATAGTAGGTGATTGGATTGAATTACGCTTCAAAACTGGAAGGACTGCGGAAAGAATTTAAGATTCTTATATTTACAAAATGGTCCCTAGTATTTAAACACCCCAAAATACTATTTTCATTTCATTTTATGCCATTATCCTAAAACCAAACTCCAAAAATGCTCTCAACCTTCCTCTCCATCGGATCACCTTCTCCGATAAGCAACCATCGTCACGTCGCCACTCCAGCTACCACCCACGATAGACGAAGCAACCTAAAACTACTTAAAAGGCTCGTCTCACCCCTATGAACCCCGATCTTCCCACAAAATCAACATATAAATACCTTCTTGGCCTAGATCGAACTGAGCAAACTCGATTTTTGTGCATTCATTCTCGACAGTCGTTCACTTTTCCACGATGTTTTTTTACTTCACGACGATGTTTACATTCACAAAAATATAAGTTCTCTTTTTTTCTCTCACTCTTCGATTTATGGTTTTTTTAAAGCTTGTTGATTCCTCATCTCTTCTTCACATGTTGGCTTTATAGGAGGCTCTAGGGAACATGATTCACTTTATTCTGGTATTTGTAAATCCCTATATTCAAGGGATTATCCTTTTTTTCTTTGATCTTCGTTGAAACAGGGATATATTGCCTTTTTTATCTCGAATGCTTTCTATCATGTTGATTTTGGTTTGATATGTTACCATTCCTTGCTTCGATTTGATTGTTGTTTATTTTCACTTTTTTGGCAGGATTTTAGGTTGACTTGGGTGTTCATTTCTTGTCAAAGTTACTTGAAATTGTCTGAAAAAGCTTCTATTTGGTGCGCATAGTGCGTTTGGTGATGTTTTCGTCAGCATGTGGTTTTCATGCACCGATCACCGAACGATTTGTGGCCCATGGATACTTTCTGGAATGTTCTGGAGCTTTCCTAGTCGTTGATCACTTGATTTGATCTAACGACCTAGTTTAGTGCCGCGTTGGTTTTTGTGTTTAGGGTTTTAAAACCCTAACTTGAATCCAATCTGAACCATCCATTCGCCCTTCGATCCAATGGTCCTTGTTTGTGCAATGCATGCCTTAAGATGAGAACCTTAAGACGTTGGGTCAAGCGTCTTGGGCTTCCTGAATGATCTATGCATGCTTGTTCCTCTGTTGGGCCCCTTATTTTAAGACCTAACTTAATCTGCTGGGTCAGGCGGATTAGGTTTGGGTTTACTTATGCCACTTCTTGGACTTGGACCTTTGCTTTGAACCAAACTTGACTTGGACTGAAACTGTATTGGACTTAAATTGAGCCAGAAAGTTAAAATTTTAAAAATAAATAAAAGGAAAATAACAATAATAATAATAATAATTAATATCTTCAAAATACATATTGTATATTTTTAATAAAACTATATATATTTTAAAATATATAATATATACATATTTCAAAACTATATATGTTTTCAAAATATATAATATAAATATTAAAATAACTATAGATATATTTTTAAGATATAATATATATATTCCAAAACTATATATATATATATATATTAAAAACTATACACATTTTTTAAAAAATATTATATATATATATATATTTCAAAATTATATGCTTTCGAAACATAATATGTATATTTAAAAACCATAATAATATATTTATATAATAAAACTATATAAATAATAATAAAATAATAAAAAATGTAGAATAAATCCCGGACAAAAATGGGTGTCTACTGCTACCTTTTAGAGGTTTTATTGTTTATACTTTTTTTTATTCTTTGTAAAAAGGGAGTGGTTCTATCTTAGCCGTTAAAAAGATAGAGAATTTGTAAATGTTACTCTTGATCCTAGAAAAAGAAAGAAAAAATTAGTGAATTTGTTAGAAATCCTTAGTGTGAAGCTAAGGTAATGGATGTAAATTTCATTAAGGAAGTTGAACCACTATAAATCATTATGTATAATTTCCTTATTATTTCTGCTCCTTCCCATTTAAAAAAAAGATAATTTACCCCTCTTGGCATATTTAGGTTGTTCGTAAGAGCAACAATCAGTATCAGAGCTTGACTCATTTGTAGGTCTTACAACCTCTTAAAAAGATCCTTAAAGAAGCTCTATCAATTCTCGACACAACCGAGAAGATAACTTCCACATCCATCTCTTACTACGTTGAGGACTCTCATTTCATCACAAGACCTCCATACTTCAATGGAGCAAATTATTGTTATTGAAGGAAAGGATGATGTTGTTCATCCAAGCCATCGAACTTTCGGTTTAGCATGCCATCGTTGACAGTTCTCACACCCTTTCAAGGAATCGATCAAAATGGACAAGTGAAGGTAAGAAGCTTTCTAAACTCAATTTCAAAGCCATGCCCATTCTCTTTTGTGCTCTTGGCCTGGATGAATATAATATAGTATCTTCATGCTCTAATGCTAAGGAGATTTGAGATAAGTTAAAGGTGACTTATAAAGGAACAAGCCAAGTGAATAAGTTCAAGATTGGAATTCTCACTCTCAACTATGAGAATTTAAAGATGAAGCCCAATTAAGACATAAAGATGATGTTTGATCGTTCTAATTCCATCATCAATGAGCTTAAAGGATTTGGGAAAGTTTATCATAATGAAAAATTAGTGACAAAGATGTTCTCTTTCTTGTCAATGTATTGGAAAGGAAAAGCCACTTTCATCGAAAAAGCTAAGGATTTGGAGTTACTCACTCTTGATGAGCTCATCGGTTCTCTACTTACTCATGAGATAAGACTCCAAAAGAAGAAGAGAAGAACAAGACAAATGAGGTAGGAATCGCCTTCAAGTCCACCAATGAGAGTAATCAAGACTCAAATGAAGAGTTGGATAAAGATGAAAAGATAGCTAAGCTCTTCTAAAGATTCACGAGATTCATGTCTTCCAAAGGAAAATAACTGAAGCATAAATCAAGCAAGAAGAAAGGTACCATAGTGTTCTTTGAATGCCAAAGAACGTGACACATCAAGTATGAGTCTCCCCTCCTAAATAAGAAGAGATCAAGCAAAAAAAAGGCATTTGTGGTTTCTTGGAGTGATGAAGACAACTCTAATGATGAAGATGAAGTAGTCAACCTATGTCTCAAGGTCATCGAAGAAGATTTAATGATAACTTCTAAATCTTGTGATTTAAATTCTTACCCATTTAAAAAGTTACAAAAAGCCTATGATGAAATGCATTTGGAATTTGAGACCATGAATTCCAAATATAAGAAATTGATTTCTAATTTAAAAATGAAAATGATTTAGTTTTGAAAGCAAAATTTGATTTTGAAAAACAAAATGAAATTTTGAAAAATGATTTTGAGCTTTCAAATATCAAAATTGAATATTTAGAAAAAGAAAATTTCAATTTAAAAGTTAAGCTTGAATGCTTAACAAAAGAAAAATAAATCATCTCTCAAAACAAATCATATATTTTAAAAATGAAAAATGATTACATTGTCATTCATGGTCATAGTCCACATATTTGTCCTATAAATAAAAGAAAACATTTTAAATTTAGACAAGTATGAGTTTCTAAGGGAACTAAAGACATTGGAACTAACCCTCTAGGACCCACAGAAATTTGGGTACCAAAATAAAAATGAATGTCTCTTGTAGGTGTGTTGGAGCAATGGTGATAAAGTTAAAGAATTTCAAATTCTCTAGTCACACAAGGAGAAAGGATGGGTAATATCTAACCTTAAAGCTTTTTGATTTTGTAATTTGATTGTATATTCTATGTTTCTGTGCATGCATGAATGTTGAGCATAAATGTTTACATATTGTTTATTTTCTCATGTATGTTGAAAATATGTTATAATGAATATTTTTTTGTTAATTGTTTTAATGTGTTTGTTCGTCATAATGATTTTTCACCAAGTTGTGTTTTTTAAAATGTTTTTAAGAATTTTTTACCTTAATTTGAATGCTTATGCATAAGTTTTTTTCACTTAAATGATATTTCTCTAACAATTGATATCAATTTTCGAATGCATAAAGTATGATAGACTTGGTTAAACCTAATTTGTTCCTTAATTTATTCCTCTGATTTTTTTACCATTGAAGTTCTTGCTCTTTGTTGAACCTATTTTGATATAACAATTTTAAGGGCAAAATTTTTGGACTTGATTGAATTTATTTAAAGTTTTCAAAAATAATTCAAAGTACATTAAATAAGAATTTGAACATAAGAAAAGGTTTTTGGGTAAGCAATACTGATATTGTTCTTACAGTATCGATACAACATGCACTACAAGAATAATTTCTATTGTTCAACAAAATTTGTCAAGATATATTTATTTTGAACAATTTTATTTGTTACTATGTTTGTTAGAACAACATTGTAATGTAAAGTATATTGTGACGAAATCGTGTTTGTTACCATTCTATAATATTTATTGTAACAATGAAATTTCGTTACTATAATTAACTTATCCTGATAAAACATTTATCACTATCAATTAACTATTTCGTCACGAGAAGTGTATTTTATCATAATTAACTTATATTTTACAATCAAATGTAAAGGGTTTTTGTGATGAAAATACATATTGTAAAAAAATTATTTTCTCACTGTTTCTATTTCGTCACTAAATAAAACTTACAGAGACAAAATATTTGTTGAAAAAATATTTATTTTATCACTAACAGTAAATTTTGTCACAATTAACTTAAATTATAACATTGAACAAAAAAAGTTTTCGTGACAAAAAACATATTACAACAAAATTTAAGTTCTCGCTACTTTTATTTCGTCACTAAATATTTCTTATA
Organism: Hibiscus syriacus; assembly: GCF_006381635.1. Taxonomy (NCBI): domain Eukaryota; kingdom Viridiplantae; phylum Streptophyta; class Magnoliopsida; order Malvales; family Malvaceae; genus Hibiscus; species Hibiscus syriacus. Next base: position 2,299,677 of record NW_024061932.1, on the reverse strand, counting down.
ATTATTTTTATGACTAAATAAATTTGAAACAAATCGTTATTGTGAAAAAAATATTATTTTTCATAAGTTTTTATGTTGAGAAATTAACATTTGTTATAAATTTTTATTATGACTAAATAAATTTGTCAAAAGTTTTTATCTTGAGAAAATATTGTGATTAAATAATTTTGACATAATTTTTTACTGTGACTAATTTTAATATGTTATTGTGACTAAATATATTTGTTAAAATCTATTATTATGTAAGAATATATTTGTCCTAATTTTTTATATTGAGAAATTACTATTTGTTATAAATTGTTATTATGTCTAAATAAATTTGTCAAAAGTTTTTATTTTGAGAAAATATTGTGATGAAATAAATTTGACATAATTTTTATTTTGACTAAATTTAATATATTGTTGTGACTAAATAAATTTGTTACAAAGAATATTATTTTTCATAAATTTTTATATTGAGAAATTAATATTTGTTATTAATTGTTATTTTGATTAAACAATGTTTTCATCATTATTTATTTTGATAAAATATTGTGACTAAATAAACTTGACATAATTTATTCTTTTGGCTAAATTTACTATATTATTATGATTAAATAAATTTGTTACAAATAGTTACCAATAATTGTTATTATGACTATATAAATTTGTCATAATTAGTTATTTTTTAAAAAAAATATTGTGACTAAATAAATTTAACATAATTTCTTATTTTGATTAAATTTAATATGTTGTTATGAATAAATAAATTTGTTACAATTAGTTACTATGAAAAATATTATTTTTATAATTTTTATATTAAGAAATTAATATTTTTTATAAATCTTATAATAATAAAACTAATATGGAGGAAATGTTTATGACAATATATTTGTCACTATAATTAAAATATATCTAAAAACATTATTTTCACTAAAAACTTGAATCTCATTATTTTTTGTGACAACCTTTTTTAGTAACAATAATTATAGCATATAGTAACAAAATATGTCACTATATGATTTTGTTTTTACATCAAAAATTGGAAATAATCATTTGTGGCTATACATTTTGTATATATAATTAAAATATATTACAAATAAAATTTATCACAACATATTTAAATCTCATTATTTGTTGTGACAATTTTTTCTGTCATATTTACTAAAACTTTTTAGTTACAAAACTTGTCACTATAAGAGTTTAATTTGGTGCCAAAATATGGAGGGAAATATTTGTGACAAAAATTGGTAACAAAGTTTGTTTTGTCACCATATATTACACATGTTTACTAATTGTGATAAATTATTATGATGATTTTAGTTTTGTCAAAATTGTATATCTTTTTTTAGTTTAATGTGATGATTATTTATTTTGTCACAAAAAAGTTATTAATAGTGACAATAATAATTTTGACAAAATTAGATTTGTTACAATAGTACAAATTTCTTGTAGTGATGTCACACACTCATTTTTTTTTAATTTTATTAATTTATTGGGATTTTAAGGGACCAAATTAAAAGATTCTAGAAACTTTAGGCCAGTATTTGAATTTCTAAAAAGTTCATAGACCCAAGCCTGCATTTGCCCCTCCTTTTGGTTATATATGTTGAGAAAGATATTTTTTAGCATCAACAGGAAAAAAATAGTTCAATAATTTCAAAATATGAGAAAGCTTCAAAGACAATTGTAAGAAAAAGATGAATTGTTGAACTTATATCTTTTTTTAATTATTGTTTTAATAGCTTTGTAATAGTCTTACGTTAGTTTAGCTAAATTTTGCATTAATTTATCGAGTATTAATGTTATGTATTAATTTATTTAATTTTATTTAGATATTGTAATTAAAAATTATGATACTATAATTTGAAATTTCTAACTCTATCCCGACTATCATCACAATCATACTGACATCTCAAATCAGATGAGAGATGAAACTTGATTTTAACCAAAATTTTATTGTGAAATAAAAAAAATAAATTAATAATATAAATAAAGTGATGAGAATAAAGAGGTAAATTTGTATTATTTTTTAATGCAAAGAATGTACAATACTTTCTCCAAATTTTATATTTATATACATACAAATAAATATTATCAAATAAAATTTTAACTATAAAATATGTCAAGTACTATTATTGAAGTACATCAAAGAATTCTAATCATAATAAACATCTATGAATAGTAATTATTCATAATAATTAATATTATTATAAAAATATCAATATACTATAAAATATAATTTACATCTTTTTTTAAAAATATTATCCATACATTTATCCCTATTTACTAAAAAATATTATATATATTTAAAAAATTAATATTATAATCTAAATTTTATTATAATTATGACAACAAATTATGTCATAAATTAGTGAGCTACCTTAATGTTTGCAACCTACTGTATGTATAAATGTAAACCTGCGGAAGGACAGAAACAAAAGATTTCCATTTATTAATTAGGGTAAACTACTATAAATACCATCATACTCGTTTATGCCACCAACATTTTATTTTTGTCAATTTTAACATTAACGTTCAGAAAAAAATCAAAGAATTATTATGAAGAATTGGTCTGTAATTATATTGGTGATGATTCGACATTTGAGAAACAAAAAATAAATATAGAAAAAATTATTGTTATTCTTTGAGTTTTTAGGTTCGAGTATAAAAAATGTCAAGAGTGTAAGCGTTTAATATTAAATGATTAAGAGTTATCTTTAAATAAATATTTTCTTGTACTAACTTATATATATATATATTACTCTTTTAAATATCCACACCATAAGAAGTGTTGAAAAAAATATTATCTATCGCATAACTTATTTATGTTTTTTTTTCTTCCTGAAATATTTATCTTAATCCCTTACGTTCACTGTCCTCTCCTCACTCGTTGCAAATTGAAAAAATCCTTTCACACTAATCAGGGGGCGTTAATTTCCTCCCTTCCAGGCGGCTGTTTCCATCCCTCCCTTGGATGTAGCCATCCTCTCAGGTTGGATTGCTGGGAAATCCCTCTACCATTGATGTGACATTTTAAATTTATAAAATTAGAGATTTAAATTTTAGATATTCAAGAGTTTAGAATAACAATGAAAATATGATAATTGATAGATTAATGGATGTTTAAAAAGGGTTTAAAGGTTTTTAATTTTGAAAAATAGATTAAAAACAATTATATTTTTTAAAAATATATAAATACAACACGTGTTATATTATAATTTTTTATTAATGATATAATATATTTTAAAAATATTAAGCATCTATTATAAATAAAAATATCTTTAAATATTTAAAATTCATTTCCATGTAATTTAATCCCTTATTTGAAGCCTTAAATCTATGAAACAATCATCGAGTACTTATTTGTTTTCAACGCCGCCCAGCCCTTTATTTTTCCCACAAAAGGTAGTTAGCTGCTGACCTTTTCCCTACAGCTTCCATTCTTTTCCCTCTCTTTTTCTAAAAAGCTTTTGGCTTCTATTGTTTTTCTTTCATCTTCTTCTTTCCTTTTCTCCATTTCTTTACTTATTTTTGGATATACAGCCATGAAGCAGAGTTCAAAGCACCAGCCCGAGGTATTTTCATTTCTTTATCTGAGCCTTTTTATTTTTTCAATTACGGGATATCTAAGAGAGGACTTGCAGTGAAGTTGGGCTGAAATCTGCTGTTTTGGTTGCTTCTGCATACAGCACTTTTGGCCTCGTGTTTTCATGCGGAAATTGCTCAACATCGCTCCCAGAGATTCCGATTACAGCGCTGATACTGAGGATGAAGACGACATTAGCTCTGGATCCGAAGGTAATTTTCTTAATTTTCCTTTAAACATCGGAATTTCCGCTACTTAAATTAAAAGGAAATTTGAGATTTGGGGCGCTTTTTATGTCTTGTTGAGTTGTTTTTAATGATTAGTTTTTTTTGGTTATGGGAGTACCCCGTTTTCGAGGGTGTGAGACTAAATATGAATTATGTTTTTGCAGAATACTTTGAATGTGGCCATGGCAGAGAATCAAGGTTTAGAGACAGCAAAGAGGAGGAGCCTCAGCTTGATCTAAATAGTAATGAATTACACCCATGTTAAACTACTCATTTTTCACTTCATCGTGGCAACATTTTAAGCAACAATTTATTGTGAAAGGAAAATCTTTTACTATATCTTTGGACTAAAATATTCAACTATTCAAATTGATGAAGAAAATTTCAAACAATGTCAAAGCTAATCTAAATTTAACGCTATCTTCACTATACTTTAGGTTTCACACCTCTTTGGTTCCACAACATTCATCAATAAGCTATTTGAATGATAATTCTATTGTTCGTAAAATAATTGATACATATACAACCAATTCAGTAAGTAATGTTCAACTATTTGTTAAGTATCACAAGCAAGAGACAACTCCTTCCACTTCAAATATTAAACCAAAAAAATCATATGGTAATATAGAAGCTGAACTTGATGCACTAGAACTATTTGTACATAGGAGAGAACAAGAAAAACAACAAAATATTGAAAACTTAACTTCTGATGAGTTAACTAACATGAAGATAAAGATGATGTTGCATTGGATGTGAAAGTTTTGTTAGGAAATAAATCGAGTACAAGTAATTTCCCTATAACCAGATTAGTGAGAATGTGAAATAAAAGCGGAAAAATAATACCCGAAATTGATAACGGAGTTCAGCCAATTTTGCTTACGTCTCCGGACTGCTGCAAATCTTTTACTAAGAGAGAAATTTTACAGGTGTTTACAAAACACTCACTACTCACAAGAAAGCTCTCTAGTATTGGGAGAAAGAAATGATTTTTGGGATGATTTTGAAGCTAAATGAGCTAGGGTATTTATAGTTGAAACTTAGGGACTAATTATATAAATACCCTAAAGTGCAAAGGACTAAAAAATGCACTTTCCCATTTTTTTTCAAGGCAGTCGGCTGCTAATGAATTAGCAGCCCATGTGCCTTTATAATTTTCAACAATCTCCTACTTGAAGAATGATTTTAATCTGTCTTCACACCTCGATCGATGCAGCAGCATTTCTGGTCTTGTTATTCTAGCATGCCAACTGAAGCTGAACACAACTTCAGTTTGTCCGTGGTCACCGTCTTTGTCAACATATCTGCCGGATTTTGAGCTCCATTGATCTTTTCAAGTTTCAAAATCCCATCTTCCAGAAGGGACCGGATAAAATGATATCTCAATTGTATGTGCTTCGTCCTGGAATGAAAAGACGGATTCTTTGCTAGATGAATAGCACTTTGACAGTCGCAGTACAAAACATTGTTTTCTTGTTTCTTGCCTAACTCTTCCAAGAAATTTTGGAGCCACACCATCTCCTTGATGGCTTCCGTAACAGCGACATATTCTGCTTCAGTTGTGGAGAGAGCAACTATCTTCTGTAGTTGAGAAACCCAACTCACTGCAGTTCCTCCTAGAGTATAGACATACCCTGTAGTGCTCCTTCTGATGTCAACATTTCCGGCTAAGTCAGCATCTACATAGCCTGTCAGTATTGTATCTCCACCTTTGAAACAAAGTGCTTTGTCTGTGGTACCCCGCAGATATCTGAAGATCCATTTGACTGCTTCCCAGTGTACCTTGCCCGGATTATTCATGTACCTGCTAACAACTCCCACTGCATGAGCAATATCTGGTCTGGTACAAACCATGGCATACATCAGACTTCCAATTGCTGAGGCATACGACACCTTCACCATGTGTGCACGTTCTTCCTCCGTCTTTGGTGATTGGTCTTTGGAGAGTCTGAAATGAACACCTAAAGGTGTACTTACTGGTTTAGCATCTTGCATGTTGAACCTGGAGAGTACTTTGTTAATGTACTCAGCCTGTGATAACATCAAAGTCCCCGACTTTGTGTCTCTCTTGATCCTCATCCCAAGAATCTGTTTTGCAGCACCCAGATCCTTCATAGAAAACTGCTTCGACAATTTTTGCTTCAAGTTTATAATCTCTTGCATGTCTGAACCTGCAACGAGCATGTCATCAACGTACAACAATAAAATAATGAAGCTATTGTCGAACCTCTTGATGTAGCAACAATGATCTGCTTGGCATCTGGTAAAACCACTGCTACCCATGAAGCTATCGAACTTCTTGTACCACTGTCTGGGAGCTTGTTTTAAACCATACAAGCTCTTCTTCAACCTGCATACCAGGTTTTTCTTGCCTGCCTCTATGAAACCTTCTGGCTGCCTCATATAGATTTCTTCCTCCAAATCACCATGAAGGAAAGTTGTCTTTACATCTAACTGCTCAAGATGTAAATTTTCTACAGCTACAATTTTCAACACCAGTCTGATTGTAGTCAGTTTCACGACTGGAGAGAAAATTTCATTGTAGTCAATACCTTCTTTTTGCTGAAAACCTTTGACTACCAATCTTGCTTTGTAGCGTTTGCTCCCATCGTGCTCTTCTTTGATCCTGTAAATCCACTTGTTATGGAGCGCTCTCTTGCCTGGTGGTAATTCAGATAATTCCCACGTCTGATTTGACATAAGCGAGTCCATCTCATCTTTCATGGAAGACTCCCACTTGATTGAATCATCCACCTGCATCGCTTCATCATAGCACTCTGGTTCACCATTGTCAGTCAGCAACAAGTAGTGCAAAGAAGGCGAATACCGTTGGGTTGGTTTAGGAATTCTGGAGGAGCGTCTCAGTTCTGGTGTGCCTAGTTCTTCCTCTTGAACTGCTTCAGGACTGATCTGAACATCATTTCCAGAAATCTCCTCGAACTCAGCAAATTCCTTTGTTTCAGCTTTGGTATTACTTGATTCTGCAGTTGACCTATCTTTGTACATCACATTTTCATTGAAAATGATGTCTCTGCTTCTGATGATCTTTCGATTTTCGTAGTCCCAAAATCGGTAACCGAACTCATCACCATCGTAACCAACAAAGACGCATTTGTTGGACTTGGCATCAAGTGTACTTCTTTCAGCAGAGTTTATGTGTACATAAGAAATACAACCAAACACTCTTAAGTGTGAAAGGCTTATTTCTTTCTTGCTCCAAACTTCCTCTGGTATTCTGCCATCCAAAGGAACTGAGGGCCCACGGTTGATCAAGTAAGCTGCAGTGTTGATTGCTTCAGCCCATAGAAATTTGGGAAAGCCAGCATGTATCCTCATACTTCTGGCACGTTCATTCAGAGTTCTGTTCATGCGCACTGCTACACCATTATGTTACGGTGTCTTGGGAACTGTTGTCTCCATCTTGATCCCATTGTTTGCGCAGAAATCTCTGAATCTACTGTCTCTGTACTCTCCTCCATTGTCAGACCTCAACCGCTTGACTTTCAAACCAGCCTCATTTTCCACCATGGCCTTCCATTTTCTGAAGGTATCAAAGACTCTGATTTCTTCTTCAGAAAATAAACCCACACCTTCCTTGTTGAATCATCGATGAAGGTGACATAATATAGTGAGCCTGCAAGATATGGAACTGGGGATGGTCCCCATACATCAGTATGAATCAATTCTAACCTTTCTGCCTTGGGTGTCTTGCCAATCTTTGCAAAATTGACTTTCTTTTGTTTGCCAAAGATACAATCCTCGCATAGTCTGACATCTACATTCTTTAGATCCGGCAGCTTCCATTTTGACAAAAGTGTCTTCATCCCTTTCTCGCTCATATGGCCAAGCCTTTGGTGCCATAGGTTTGATTTTCCATCAGCATCTGCTACTGCAATGATATTCTCTAAATTTGAGGTTATATAGAGAGTACCAGTCTTCTTACCACGAGCAATGACGAGTGCTCCTTTGGTAGTCTTCCATTCACAGCCTGAAAAGGTTGTACTATATCCTTTTCCATCAAGCTGTCCAACAGAAATCAGATTTCTTTTGAGGTCAGGAATATGTCTCACTCCTGTCAGCTTCCAGGTGGTCTGGTTTGGCAGCTTTAGTCGGATATCTCCTTTTCCGACGATCTTCAAGGTTTCATCATCAGCAAGATGAACCTTCCCAAAATCACCACTAACATAGTTCTCCATGATTTCTTGGCATGGGGTAGAGTGGAAAGATGCCCCTGAATCCAAGATCCATGATTCAATCGGACTGTTGACGCTTAGAATCATGGCATTACCTGTCTCCTCTGTCACGTTTACAGATTCCTGTGCACCGGTATCTTTCTTCAGTGCTCGACAATCTCTTTTAAAGTGACCTTTCTTGCCACAATTATAACAGGTAAAATCTTTCTTTCCCGTTCTGGATTTTTCCCGTCTGGATTTTGATCTGCCACGATTTGAATATCTTTCTGAAGTTCTTCCTCTAGACTCCGTGTGCAAGGCTAAGGAGATTGATGTTTCACCCGATTCTCTCCGTCGAATTTCTTCACTCAATACCAGATCCCGAACATCGTCGAATTTCAATTTGCTGTTTCCTGACGAGCTGCTGACTGCTGTAACAGTAGCATTCCAACTGTCTGGTAGAGATGATAAGAGAATTAAAGCTCGAACTTCATCATCGAACTCAATTTCCACTGAACTCAACTGGGTTGTGATTGTGTTGAGTTCATTTAGGTGTTGTGCCACCGATGCCCCTTCCGTCATCCGCAAATTGAATAATCGCCTCATCAAATGAACTTTGTTTGAGGCCGATGGCTTCTCATACATACTGGAGAGAGCCGCCATAAGACCCGCCGTGGTCTTTTCCTTTGCTATGTTGAAAGCAACATTGCGGGATAACGTCAGTCGGATAACTCCGAGGGCTTGTCTGTCGAGAAGAGCCCAATCTTCATCCTTCATGCCCTCTGGTTGCTTTCCTGAGAGTGGTTGATATAGATTTTTCTGTACAGAAAATCTTCGATCTGCATCTTCCAAAAGCCAAAGTCCGCACCATCGAACTTTTTAATTTTCACCTTCCCTTCGTCTGCAGCCATCGCTCCCACTCGAATCTGGCTTCTTTGAATCGTTTTTGACAATTTCTGTGAACCGTCGTGTATTTGAACACCTCCGTCGACAAATTCGTATCGCCGACAAAATTTCACTATTCACGAAATTCACTATTCACGGAATTCACTATTCACGTGAATAGTAACCTCGCAGAAAAATTGGCAAAATTCACAACCAAAAGCTCATGATACCAGTTGTTAGGAAATAAACCGAGTACAAGTAATTTCCCTATAACCAGATTAGTGAGAATGCGAAATAAAAGCGGAAAAATAATACCCGAAATTGATAACGGAGTTCATCCAATTTTGCTTACGTCTCTGGACTGCTGTAGATCTTTTACTAAGAGAGAAATTTTATAGGTGTTTACAAAACACTCACTACTCACAAGAAATCTCTCTAGTATTGGGAGAAAGAAATGATTTTTGGGATGATTTTGAAGCTAAATGAGTTAGGGTATTTATAGTTGAAACTTAGGGACTAATTATGTAAATACCCTAAAGTGCAAAGGACTAAAAAATGCACTTTCCCATTTTTTTTCAAGGCAGCCGGCTGCTAATGAATTAGCAGCCCATGTACCTTTATAATTTTCAACAAGTTTATGTTATGTTTTATGAGAATGTCGATAACCAAGTTCTACGATAATGTCGAATCGATAGTTAAAAAATATCCAACTTGTACGAAAATTTTGTTTTTAAATCATTTTTTAAAAGTTTTTGCTTAATATTGTGTTTATTTAAAAAAAACACACATACAATATTCAAGTTCCATTATTCTTTTAAAATAAAAATTTCATATATATATATATAATAATAATAATAATAATAATAATAATAATAATAATAATAATAATAATAATAATAATAATAATAATAGTAAAGTAAATAATTTTTATATTTCAAAAGAAGCTCCTCATGATGACAAAAATTCAAATTCTATGAAATTTTGTTTTTAAGTCATTTTGTAGTTTGAATTTAATATTGCATTTATTTTTCACTAAAATAATCAAAACATACATACATTAAGATATTTCAAAAATTCATAAATAAATTGAAATATAAAATTTATAAAACACATTAACATAAATAAAATTTTAGTAAATACATAAACTCATAATTACTTATATTTTCTTAATTCTGGTCTATATCGAGGTGTCACCGAATGATGATATAGTGGGGCACGTTGATTTGGGATTACTTACCTTGCTCTTGCTCTTCTTTGTTTCATTCCTCATTCACTAATGTGTCAACAATTTGTGTACTATACATCAGTTCACCATTTTTTTCTCCAGTTTCGAATTATATTTGCTGGTAATGCTCAGATTTAAAATCATTTTTATTGTTAATTCTTTGGCTCTTTATCCAAATTTGAATTGGATATTTACTAGCTATAGCTGTTTAATTACATCTCTATTGCAGTTGTAATGGTTATTTATTTGCAGCTATTATAGCTCCTTAATTATAGTCGTTACAATAGCTTAAATGCAATCTAATTGCAATTGAAATCTTGTGTTTTTACTTGTATTCTTAGTCTATAAATATTAATGATTTTCAGAATTTAAGAGCGAAGAAAATGACTTTTATCTTATCTTCTTCCAAAGTTTTTCTTCTCACTTCAAAAGCTTTATTTTTTTTGAGTTTTGAGATGAGAGCAATACCGTATAAGTCCACTCCATTTTTTGGGTGTATGAGATTTGGAGAGTCGTCCTAACTTCGGAAGGTCATTCATACATTGTAGCGATTACATACATCGGTACGAATTCACTTCAAAGACAGTGGTTAATATCACGACGCGATTAATCAGTTCTTTTTTTATATAATTCATATATATTTTTAGATAGTGTTAATGCCTCATTTTGCAGCAATCTAATTTCTAACAATTTACATTTTGATTTTTTTAGAATCGAATTCCATAATGCTGATAATAATACGATCTGATGGGCACATATCGAAAGCAAAGAAATTGAGGCTATCAATTCCGGTTAGTCTCTTGATTTATCGTGTTTTCTCGATGATCAAAAGGACTTTGATAGTGCCATGATCAGAAAATATGGTAACAAACTTGTGGTTGCTAATGTTTCGAAGTTTTTCATGCATTAATTTCATGATTAATTTATAATTATTAAGAGCAGCAGCAAACACGCACGACGGAGGCTACTTTCATGCGTTAAAATATTGAAAATTTTAAAGGATGAATTAAAGTTGAAAATGCATGGAAACATTATAGCTGTTAAATAATTCTTAACAACTGTTTATAATCCATTAATATTTGAATATTTATGGATTTTATATTATAATAAGCATTAATGATATTATGATTTTATAATAAGCATTAATGGTACTATAAGGTCTTATGGATTAAAGAAAAAAATGTTTCATTGGTTGTTGCTTTATGAGTTTAAATAATGGAAGCGTTTTAGTTTTCAAAATAAATTCTTAATGAATTGTCTTTATATTACAAAATTGAAAAGATAATGAAGACGTGTTTATTGCTTTTAAACGGTATTAGGCTATTATCAATAAATACTAGTCAAATAGTATAATAAAAGTAATATTTATTGATAATTCATTGAGGATTTTAATGCATAATAGTGCATGAAATGCTGGTATGAATTTTATTTCAATTCCTTGCATATATAAAGGAATTAGCTTTATACTATATTGATATTTATAAGATAATACATGGTATATAGCATTCGTTGTGCTTACTGCTTTAATAAGCATTTATTGCTTTTAAACGTGTATACATAGATATATAGGTGAATTAGCTATTTTGCATTTTAGCATATATATATATATATATCATGTATATACTGCTAATATTTGTGCAATAAAGATGATGTTTTAATGACTATTTTATTATTGTTTAAATGAATTTATAGCTTTTAATAACTATTTAAAATCATTAAAATAGTAAATAATGAAAATCGATTGTCTAGGAGAACAACAACCTTTAGATCATGTGGAGATATAAAATCATTTGTTCCCACATGAGATTAAAATTATACAGACTAAGGTGAAAATATATTCTCCATACCAAATAGTTGTTAAATTCAAGTTTGATTTTCACAATCTATTGAAGATAAGGAACCAAACATTTTAAAGATAAGAATTTTGTTACTATTAGTAAATTATTTTAAATTTTATTACTGTTAGTAAATTATTTTTGTGACTAACCTGATATAATCTTCATTTGAATTTCGAAGATTCAAAATAGGTGTTGTTTACATGAAGTGATTGCCATAATAGATTTTGGGATCAAGTTGATTAAAGATAATGATGCGAAGACTGAAGTTGCACGCATGGTGAGAATGAACAAGTCAGTTTGGGAGTTATAATTGTACCTACGAGGTCAGATTATTTAGACTTGTTTCATGTTAATTCATGCTTAGAATGATACATGAATTAGTAAATGAACCTTTTAGTCTTTTAAACTTAGTGAAAATACTATGAAATGAGATGGACATCTAGTAAAGACTAAGGAGTGGAATCTACTAAGGCTAAGGCAATAGTGAGCCCAAAATGTGTATGCTTAATAAGATACTGTTGTGAGTAAAAATATCAAGCATAATTCTTTTAGAAACCTTAAGAAAGAGAAAATTCAAAAAATAATTTATTAGAAAGTAGTCTGATAAGTATGAAAGTGCATGTCTATTATTGACTCTATGAAGACTTGATACTTAAGTGTGCCTAGTGCACTACATCTATTTTATAGACACTGTCGAAACGATTTTTCCGGAAGGGGAAAAAGGGGGGTCTCGTTTCGAAATAATATTTTTGATGACCAGTTAATGATAATACGTGGTTTGAGGAGTCGCAACCAATCTTTGATTAGGGTGTGATTGGGCACCCAAAAACGTATTTGTCGTTTTAATAAAATATTAATGTTAATTAAAACAACAAACTTGCGGTCTGCGTTATCAAAATTCCAGTTCGGGAGTCGGTTATGTGTGGGGAAGGATTAGCACCCCACAGTGCCTTAAATTGGTACCTAATCGATTAATTAATTGTCTTTGCTATTAAATTTACGAGTTCGAGTATAATTTAATTTAAAGTCCCTTAAAAAATAATATCCATTGAATTTTTGGACTAAACATGATAGTATTTAATTATTTCCTATCTAGATAAATCGATCCCTCATACCTTAAAGCAATTAATTCTTACTCCAATCGAAATAAAGAAATATTAAAAATTCAAATAAAAAGTTCATTATTAATTCAAATAACAACTCCCAAAATAATTTTAAGAGAGAAAATAATAATATCTAATTATTTCCAATCGAGAATAAATGACATTTCATACCTTAAAACAATCATTTATTACCCCAACCGAAATGAAAAGATATCATTATTCTGTCTTAAAATTCAATATCTATCCGAGTGAAAACGAAAATATCTAATAATTTACAATCGAGAATAATTGACCTCTCATACCTCAAAAGTAGGATGAAAACATAAACAATCAAACCATCATACCAAAATTAAAATAAAACAAAGTATAAAAGTGACTAAAATGAGCATGCTTAAGATTGGGTCCTAAAATTACAAAAAATATAAAAATAATAAATTTGGGTTTAAATTAAAAAAATTAAAATTGCATGGATAAAATAAAATAAATAAAAATAGATTCAGGTTTGAAATATAAACATGCAGAAACTACAGGGGCTATTTCCAAAATATTCCATTTTCTGGCCTAAAATATGTATTCAAAATAAAAAAAGTGGAATTACCAAATCAATCAATAAACATTTAAAAAAATTAAACAACCACTACACATGACCAAATTGCAAAAAATGCATAAATATAAGGACCAAACAAAAAATAACTCTAAAAAGATATATCATAAATAAAAGTGGGTAAATTACAAAAATAATCCCTACAGGTGACTAACATGAAAAACACGACTAAATTAGGGGGACTAATTAACAATTAAACAAAAAATTACAAAGCACAAACAAAAATGGGTAAATTATGAAAACGACCCCTACACATTACCATTCTACAAAAATGCACTAAAAGTCGAAGGACCTAAGAGTGATTTCCCCCGAAATTTCCTCTCTATATATACAACTTTTTGTTTTTTTTTTCGTTTGAACCGAATTTTGAAAAAAGGGAGAGTTCTCTATTCTCTCTCATTTCTCTTCGGTCGACCCACTGCGGCTGCCCTGTAATCCCGTCCGACCGCTATCTGACCACCGTTTCGACCACCGCATATGGTGGTCGAAGCTCCAAAACTCTCCCAAAATCCCCTACACGCTTGAATCAAGACCCCTAAGTCTAGATCTAGGGTTAAAACTACCTAAAAAGACCTTAAACCAACGTAAAGATACCTCCGACCGTTCGACTTTTGAGCATCTACGGCAGTCGCGAAGACGAATAGGCCGTACAGTTCGACTTCTCACCTCAGGAACTACTCGATTTCTTAGCTTTTACTACATGCAAATCGGGTTTTTACTTTTTTGCTATTTTTCCGAAACTGAAAATAATATACAAAAATACTTTTTGAATGTTTCAAATTTTATTGGTTTGTATTGTTTTTCCTCCAAAATACCGAGAGGGGAGGAACCTTCTTTACATAGTTCATTCAGAGTTTTATAAGCCCTAGTTTTATAGAGTTTTATAAGCCTGAGTTTTACAGACTTTTCTCTCTTTTTTCTGATATAAAATCATTACAAAAAATGTTTTTTGTGGCTTGTGAGTATGGATTTGTTGCTTGTGTGTTGATTTGTGTTTCTGACATGGCATGGGGCTTCAGTTGGTGGCATCGACGATGGTAGCTGACTGGTGGAGATGGACGGTGGTCGAGGCTCGATCTGGACCATTGGATGGGTCCAGATCCGATGGTTGAGATGAATGGTAGTGTCAAAGGGTTTCCCGAAACCCTAATGGTAGAGGTATGTGGACCATTGCATCTAACTTGATCCAATGACAGAGAAGCTTGCGACGCGGGACTAAAGATGAAAACCCTAACTGGGTTTAGGCTCCAAAATGGGTCCTGCTCCTGTTAGGCCTCGGGTCTTGGGTCGATATTATTGGGGTCAGATTGGTGGCCCGATTGGGACTGTTGTATTTTGGTATGTAAAACAAATTAATTAATTAATAATAATAATAATAATAATAATAGATAACCGGATGAAAACTAATGTCGACAAACACCTAACTAGTGCATTGTTAATTACTATGCTCACAATTCCAATTTATAAAATATTATGACAAGTTAAGTTCTTTTTAAACTTAGAGCAGAAGTTAAAAGTGTAAAAATTAATTTAGTATAGTAGAAAACCAAATTTAGCTGTAGTAAATAAAATATGTGATGGCCTCTTTAAGACTAATATGTTGAATATTAAAAATGAAAAAAATGATAGACACTATTGCTACTAAAAGATTGACTGTAGCTATTAGATCTCTTTGAGTATTTTTCCTAAGTAGATAAAAGAAAAAAGAACATATCTCAGAAATTGTACTGAAATCTCTTGTTTTAAACTTGAAATTCTTTTTCATGCTATTAGGGAAAGTTGAACCTCCTCATAAATTATATTCCTAAATACTTCTTATGAAGAATTAGAAAAATCAAAATTCATTTTAAAAGAGAAAAAGTCATGACTGGCTAGTGATGAGATATAAAGAATTCCATAATCATTTGAGACTATGAATACTAATTTAAATAATTAGTAGTTTCTCAAAATTTTAAAAATATAATCATGTGTAAACAGGATTTGAGTTTGTTAAAGTGTAGTTTTATGGTTAAAATTAACAACAAACTTTACTATAATATGATTAAGTATAAGTGTAAGAAATTTTTTTACACATTGTTCAAGAAACTTATGGATTTAATTTTATCCTAAAAATGTTAGAGATGTGGGATTGTCGTAAATGATGATTAAAGTTGGAGAGGAGCCTAGTTGATCCGCTTACCAAAGGTTAAAGTCGAAAGTTCGTTCTTCATTCATTGAGGGGGATGGGTTTAAATCCCATTGGTTGAGGAATTCATGGTAGATACCCAACTTAGTTATCTAAATTCAATGTTGTCAAACAAAGCCATGGAAAGGCTCACAGTGTACATTTCTAATTTACTATCCCTATGACGAATAATGTATATGCGTAGGATGGGCATAATTGCTATTAATAAATTCATAGCCCATGCTTTGGGTGATCTTAATAAAAAGATGAATTTATTGATTTTTTAGTTGAATATCTATTCTTAATAAGTTCACAACCCAACTTTTAGTGGGTAGTCATAATTGTGAAGGACTAAATGAACTTACTGCAACAGAGAATGAGTTTTCTTAAGACTCTTCATGAATTCAAACTCAAGAGTTTGAGAGTTCCTAGTGAGAAGGACATATTGAATTCACCGATTAATGAGGTTGAATTTTTATTTTTAATGATTTCTTATCCCACAGGTTGAATTCACCGATTAATGAGGTTGAATTTTTATTTCATAACCCGATTTTGGGTGTTTTATTTTGAGATAAACATGAATGAAACAAACTACATAAGTGAGAAGGATTAGGCACCTTCTATGAAAAACATTGAACCCTTTTTCTAGTACATATTAGAATCTTGAGGAAAGAGGGCTCAACATATATACCTCATTTATATACTCTTTGTAGACACATCAAGGACTTCGATGGATAAAGGGGTTAGTTGTGTGTTATGAGTTCACCGTAATCTTAGAAAGTTCAAGATTAATTCATTAATATATGAGAAGAATACTCATCATCACTATGTACGAGTTCTAGATACGTTCACTAGTGCTCAAGCAATTAATCTCGCTATTGCTCTTCTCATGTTTTAACTTCAACGCTCTCATTTTTTACGAAAAAAATTCTTTCACATTAGTGGGAAAATATTAGTAATACTGAGATTTAAAATCATTTTTATTATTGATTTACTGGCTCTTTTATCCAAATTTGAATTGGATATTTACTAGTTATTATATTTGTTTAATTACAACTTTATTGCAGTTGTAATGGCCATTTATTTTTATCTATTATAGCTGCTTAATTGAATTGAATTCTTGTGTTTTTATAGTATTCTTAATATATAAATATCAATGATTTTCAGCACTTAAGAGTGAAGAAAATGACTTTAATCTTATATTCTTCCAAAGTTTTTCTTCGCTCTTTAAAGTTTTATTATTTCTGAGTTTTGAAAGGAGAGTAATATCGTCTAAGTTCACTCCTTTTTTCGGGTGTATGAGATTTGGAGAGTCTTGCTAACTTCAGGGAGCCATTCATCCATTGTACAGATTACACACATGGGGACAAATTCGCTTCTAAGGCAGTGGATTAATACCACGACATAGTCAATCGGTTCTTTTCTTATATAATTCATTTTATATTTTTCAGTTAGTGTTAATGCCTCGTTTTGCAGCAGTCTAATTTTCAACATTAATGTTGGACTATATAAGTTAGTATTACCCATTATCGATGTCATATACCCGTAACTTATGCCAACATCGACATATGGTTATGCATGTTGAACTAGCAATTGTACTGCATCCTTTCTTGTAATCAGATCATGATCAAGTTGGATCTCTAAAGAACCTAAATATAAGCTCGATTGATATGTGCATCCACCATAATTATGTTGAGATTCACCCTAACTCGGTGACGATGATTGTATTTTCTCTCATTTGTGACGTTTTTCCTTCATTTTCACTCATTTGTCCCTTTCTGTCTTTGTTGTCAAGAATAGTTTCCCACTTACCAAGTAATTAACTAGCTAAAATTATATCGTGAAATCAAAATCATCATTTTCAAGTTGAGTACGATATGAAAAATAAAAATGTATTTTATTCCAATTTTGGATGTTTATTTTGTGCAGAGCTTTCAAGTTGACAATTTGTGTCGGAATGGGTTGATGGAAGTCAATTTGTCTCAACAATCTCTTCGCAACATGCACCTCAACAATGGCAAAGTGGAGCAATGATGTTACAACACACAAAATATCTGAATCTTGCCAAAAAAATTAGTGGGAAACACTACAAATACAATTAAACTATAAACAAACAAAATTTATTATATATAGAAATAAATTATCCAATTTTATATTATCCATAAAAAATTCAGAAATTATACCTCATATCTACTCTCTTTATCGATGGTCATTTGTACATTTAGTTTGGTTGCACGTGTTGATTCTTCAATTTCATGTCACCATTTAAATAACAAAAAGAAATGTCAAATATTTTTATAAATAAAAAGTTGTTTATAACTAAAAATATTTTAAAATAACAATTCAAAATATTACCTTGCAGCAAGAGGATACTCAACTAGAGCAAATATAATTTGTTTTAGATGTGAAAGTCGATACCAATCCCACGATTGTAATAGGATGAGACAACCACTGACATTCATTTTGATCCTCTTTGTCATTAATGTCGCTTCCAATGTTTGTGATATAAGAATGCCAAAATTGTGGATTTATACAACATCAACATTCCTCAAGTGATAATATATACTCGAGTTGCATATATGATATTGTCGTAACGGTTTTCGTCCGGGCACGAATTTTTTACTTGGCGGGAAAAGTGATGTGAATAAATGGTTTTTAAAGTAATTTGGGAGTCGTCATCGGCCTTTTGGGTCAGGTAGGTCGAATACCTAAAAATCATCTTTTAAAAGCGTTTTTAAGAAAACATCGATTAAAAGATAAATTGATATGTGTTTTAACCAAAAATTCGTTCTTTTTAATAATAAAAAGGGATTCGTGGTCGGTTACGTTTAGGGAAGGATTATAACCCCTACAACACCCAAAATTGGTACTTTTTAATTATAAATTGTCTCTATTATTAGAAGTTTAAAAATTCGAAGATATATTTAATTTATAATCCTATTTAATTTAAATTTATTACTATAATTTTAAGAAAATTTATTAATTTATATATATATAAATAATATATTTATTTATTTAGAAATATCAGAAAAGGGCTTCTAGGTGCTTTAAGACAGCTCTTTCCTTTGATATTAAAAAATAAATAAATATTAAAACACTTATCTAAAAATAATAATAAAAAATAGATTAATATATACAATTTTATAAAAGTAAAATATTTATTTATTAAAAAAATCAGAAAACGGACATCTAGTTACTTTAAGATTGTCCCTTTCTTTGATATTAAAAAATAAATAAATACTATTATAAATTTTTTATAAAATTAATCAAATAATATATTAATATGTTTAAAATAATAATAATAATTACTAATTTAAATATATAACAATAAAATAAAATTGCAATGTAATAAAAACAAATAAAATTAAAATTATATGATCAAAATATAAAGTATTGAAAATAAAAGATCAAATTCGAAATATTAAGAAATCTATATCCTAATAGTTTAATTTAACCTTAATTATTTATTCAGGGCTAAAATAAAATTTATAAAATTATGAGGGACTAAATGCGATATTTATCCTAAATATATTATTTAATATAAAGGACTAAAATAAATAAAATTAAAATTAAAGAACCGAATTATAAAGATCTAAAATTAGATTCAGTGTCTAAAATATAAAGTTATAAAATTATAATGGCTGCGGAAAGGGTTTTACCCTTGTCAAATTACACACAGGTCCTCCCTTAAACGACGTCATTTAAGAGAGGGTATAAATACCCTATTATGGCTGGCCCGAAGGGCCATCTTCTCATCTCTCTCATTTCTTCTCTTTCTCTAGAACTGAGAGAGAGATTTATCTCTCGCCTCTCTCTAGATTCCTCTAACCGGAGGACGACCGGCCACTGGTCGGCAGTCGTCTGCCGTCGTTAACTCTACCGCCAGCCACCGCCTTCGGTGGCCGAAAATTCCTAAATTTACCTAAAATACAGATCGGAACGTCCTAAGGCCAATTTCAGTCTTAGTTTTCCCTAAAACCCCTTTGGTTCCCGTAGATCTAAATTTTTTACCTTCGAACTCTTGGTTCTACGGCGGTGGGTGGAGGCTATGGTGAGTCTCTTTTTCTTTTTTTCTTTTCTTTGTTTGTTGTTCGCCGCCTCTATTCGTGGTTGTTGTGTGTATTGCTGTCTCGTATTCTGCTCGTCTCCCTCTCTGTTTTTTTGCTCGCTGTTCTTGTTGTCCTCTTCTGGGTTTTCTGCTCTCTGTTCTCCGTTGTTTTTGTTTGCAGGGAACCAGTGGCTTTTATAGGCCTCGTCGGAGCTTGTCTCTGACCGGTCACAAGAGTGGATTTCGATGAGTCATCGAACTCTGTGGTGACTCACCCTGGGGCATCGACGTGGGGGGGTAGCTGGCTTCTGGAATCCTCGTTTGGTGTCGTGGCAACGACGGAACGACGTAGAGGTTTCTGGCGAGGCCGCTGGAAAGCTGAATCGTCAACGTGGAGCGGCTGGGGTCTTTTGGAAGCTTGGAGAGGCGGCTGCTGGTGATGACACAAACCCTATATGGGTTTAGGGTTACTGTTGGGTCATCAAATCTGGGCTTCCGTGTTTGGGCTTCAGTTTTTTTGGGCCCCGATTGTAATCGGGTTGGGCTATTTATAAATTAGGCTTGTATATATATATATATATTTTATTTAATAATAATAATATATATAGTAATATAAATAATAATAATATAATAATAATAATAATAAAAATAGAATGAAAAAATAATGTCTACAGCTGCCCCTTTTTGTTCATTCTTGTGTTAACAAGAATAGAGCAAAGACGAAAATGACAATAATTTTTCATTTGGCTTCTTTTGAGTACGATGAAAATGTTGAAAACATCATGCACTGAAGGGCTTACAGATGACCCGAAGGCTTTGAAAACATCAAAAAGCTCCCGAAGGCTTTTTGGAAACATCATGCACTGCAGGACTTACAGATGACCCTAAGGCTTTGAAAACATCAAAAAGCTCCCGAAGGCTTTTTGGAATCATCATGCACTGCAGGACTTATAAATGACCCTAAGGCTTTGAAAACATCAAAAAGCTCCCGAAGGCTTTTTGGAAACATCATGCACTGTAGGACTTACAGATGACCCTAAGGCTTTGAAAACATCAAAAATCTCCCGAAGGCTTTTGGAAACATCATGCACTGTAGTACTTACAGATGACCCTAAGGTTTTGAAAACATCAAAAAGCTCCTGAAGGCTTTTTGGAAACATCATGCACTGTATGACTTACAGATGACCCTAAGGCTTTGAAAACATCAAAAAGCTCCGAAGGCTTTTTGGAAACATCATGCACTGTAGGTCTTACAGATGACCCTAAGGTTTTGAAACCATCAAAAAGCTCCCGAAGGTTTTTTGGAAACATCATGCACTGCAGGGCTTACAGATGACCCTAAGGCTTTGAAAACATCAAAAAGTTCCCGAAGGCTTTTTGGAAACATCATGCACTGCAGGACTTACAGATGTAGGAAATAGTTTAATAAGTAAAAAAATTAAGGAAATCGTTTTCTTACTTTTCAACAATTTCATTTTTAGAAAAGATTGAATGAGAAACTATGGAAATTGTTTTCTCATTATTTTTCAAAATAACATGTTGATTGGGTAACATGCCCCAATCTCAAGATAAGGCTGGTGGAAATAATTTACTAAGTAAAAAACTAAGGAAATCGTTTTCTTACTTTTCAATAATTTCATTTTAGAAAAGATAAAATGAGAAACTATGGAAATCTTTTTCTCGTTTTTTTTTTTGAAATAACATGTTGATTGGGTAACATGCCCCAATCTCAAGATAATGCTCATTTTTGTGGATTGCGTCTATCTCTTCTTCAGATGTTTGCATGATTCCTGTATTTGCGGTTTTGAATACCTTCTTCTTGTAAGGTATTTTTACCATGAATCTTCTTGTTCTTCCGAAGATATGTAAAACTTCATGTTTGAATGCACTCAGATGTATCAATGGAATGCATTGTCTATTGTGCAAATGATGTTCTTATGAATGCATGAATGTTGATGCAATCTTCATTTGACTTCTAAGTGGTGAACTTGGTCTTCCTTCACTTCATCATTTATTGCCAGGGTTACCTCTGGATATCAGTGTAGAAACTTATGCTATCAAGCTTGCATTTCTGCAGAATCATTTGATCAACTTGTATCTTGGTGCCTTCTTTGCTTCATTTAAGTCTTAGAAGAAATGTTTCATTTATGGAACTCTTGTCGTAGTCAAAATTATGACCCTGATGCCCCATTTTGTCTTGGATAAAACCAACTTTATTTGCTTGGACTTGTGTATAAATCCCATAAAGATTTCATCTTTAAAAAGAGAATCTATCATCTTTAAAAAGAGAACCTATCATTTTTGAAGAGTGTAGATGTAGATATGTCTGACTCAGCGGGGATTAATTAGGAGAGCAATGTTTGTTCTGATTTGATTCTTGAAACACATCACAAGGAGGATTTATCCTAATTCCTTTCATGTCTTCATATTTAAATGGTTATTGAACAAGGCAACTTGGACCATATCATGTTGAGATGCTTAACAACAACCTGTCGTTCAACCTAGTTGGCTCCACTAGTTTCTTGTTGTTAAAATTTCAGCTCTCCTTCCGTGGAAAGAAATCTTCATCATATCTCATTTCTAATCTTGGGGTTGTAGAAAACAGACTTTATCTTGGATTAATAGATGGAAACCATATGATCACAACATTGGTTTAACACCATAATTACTGGTTCGTATTTGACAGCATATTCACCCTTTCTTGTGGCTTCTGCTTGGATTGCTGGTCAGGAAAACTCTTTGCACAATGTTTAAAGCTTTTGTATGATATCACACGACCACTTGAGAACAAAACTCAGTGGGAATGAGATATTGGTATGACCAAAAAGTTGGTCAAATCCACAATATATGCTGGTGTCGAATTGAATAGGAGACACTAATTGATCTCAATATCATATCGGGCAAAGGCAAGTGTGATACTAATCACGTTTTCTTCTGTTATGAGCATTGTAGAAAGTAGAAACACTTCAGCTATAGGATCCATGTACAGAACGATATCCATAGAATTCTTGATGCTGGGGATGAAACGTACATGATAAAACCAGAATAGATGAAAACTCAATTCAGTCTAGCTGGAAATGATAACCCCAGTAACATCGGGAAAGAACAAATATACATGAGCTTCTCTCTTCAATGTCATCAAGTAAAAACTGATGTGAAAAACAACTTCGTAACCTCAACAGTATGGTTGAAACTAATTGACAATAATCTCAAAGAAATATTTTCGATTATCACCGACACACAAAAGGTCAAATTTAGAGTTTGAGGTCTCGAGGAACTGATCCTTGGATTGAATGGTCTACAAGGGGACCATCTTTATTCATGCAACCGTGATGTAGCTTAACAAAGAACACAATATCATGTGACACATGGTTTTAAGAAGATTGGGTATTTGAAATCATACTTGCTGAATAAATATTTGTTCAACAACAGGACCCTAATGCAACTGCCTGATGAACGAAGCAATTATGTGTAGTCAGCTCGACTGTCACTGTTTCATCATTTTCATTCTTCATATCTTTCTGTCTCATTGGAAATATTTGCTCAAGTCAATGATCTTGACACAGGATGATGATATGGGCCTTCAGCATGCCCCAACATTGACTAATACAGGTGTTCAAAATGCATCAATAGTCTTGATTCTGATTGAAAGGGGCTTTCAGCATGCCCCAGCATTTTGCTGATATAAATATTCAGAATACTTCAATATTCCTGATTCTGATTGAAAAGGGTTTTCAGCATGCCCCAACATTTGCTTCTTGTTAATTTGAGCCTTCAAAATGTCCCATATGGATCTGTCTGAAAGAACCTTTAAAATGCCCCAACATTTGCTAATACAGATGCTAAAAGTATGCTCGACATTACTTCTTGTTGAGATGAGCTTCCAAGAATGCCCTACATGGATCATTTCTATTTGAAATGGGTTTCGAGATACCCCAAATCTGTTTATCTTGAATACTCTCATTCTGGTGTCACTAAACAGCAGTATTGTCAAGTAACTGGAGAAATTCTCTTCATGTTGTCACAAACTTAAGAAGTACTCAATCATTCTGACAAAAACGTCTGAGATATATGTCTTCTGAATGAGGTGACCATTTTCTGTATCTGGAGGGATTTAGTCAGACAGAGCAATATAAATAGCTTTGTAATCCGTTCCAGGCTGACACAGTGGCTTATCATCTTTCATTGAAGGCCATCTCTGAAATATACTTTTCTGTGGGAGAGAAACCAATTTATGCGAACAGTCTGATGCAATAACAAGACTACATATACAGTAGTACAGGCTCATCAAAAATCCACACCCATGCAACATGTTGATTCTGATAACAACTCATCTGATTATGAAGCGATCTTTCAGGATGATTTCACAGATATTGATAATTCTTTCTGATACCAAGGAAATCCTGAATTCTGATTCTGATGAAGAGAATAAACTGTTATACTTGACAAAAATAGGATATTTAGAGGTTGAGGCTTCAATAGCCATGGAGAGATGTGGTCCGAATTCATCAATTACAGAGTTGACAGATTTTATATGTGCTGCTCAAATGGCTAAGGCTGTTGATGCACTTCTTTAAGTAGAAGATAGGAAGCAATTATGCAATGACCCCAATTACAAGAAAAGACGAAACTCTGGCTATGATTTTTGGAAAAGGAAGAAACATAGGAAGCTTGAAAAGAAGCTTCTTAATGAAGACGATCATGCAGTTCATCTTCCTAATCCAATGATTGGTTTTGGGGTTCTTACCGAACCAGATCAGATAACTCAAAGAACACTTCTAGATGATGCTATTGGGACTCTTTATTTCACTACGAGAAAGTGGGACTTGCTCCAGTTGGTGCTTGGACTGAAATGTCACAGTACTGATGTAGAGCCAGAATTTGTAGATTCAAAGTATTTTCATGCTGCTACACTGAAAAGGGCTATGTTCATAATCTGCCAATTGAGAACAGATTTCCTCTTATTCTGCTTTCTCATTGCACCATACATGATGCTTTTCCATTGACAACAAACTGGTGACCTTCCTGGGATAAAGTTGAACTGTTTACAAACATGTACAAGAAGTTCTAAATTGACAGAAAGGATCCGTAAGGCTCTTGAAGCTTATGACGATGAGTCACCTTCGAGTGTTCAGAAGTATGTTCTTGATGAGTGCTGAAAATGAAATCTGGTATGGGTTGGAAGGAATAAAGTTACTCCACTTGAACCTGATGAGGTGGAAATGCTTCTAGGTTTCCCTAAAAACTATACATGAGGAGCTGCTAGAGACAAGTTCCCCAGTGATATCAATGTCCTGTCTCTTTTCTCTGGAATCAGTGATACAGAGATTGCCTTCTATTGTCTTGGCATATCTTTGAGATGTGCAAGAACTGAATGGTAATCGGTTGGAGAAATTGATGAGAATATTTGGCGGATTTGACCTTGTTGTCGGTAGCATCCTGTGTAACAACCTTTCTGGAAGAAATAAACATCATCAGGAT
Organism: Hibiscus syriacus; assembly: GCF_006381635.1. Lineage (NCBI taxonomy): Eukaryota > Viridiplantae > Streptophyta > Magnoliopsida > Malvales > Malvaceae > Hibiscus > Hibiscus syriacus. The sequence goes on along the minus strand of NW_024061932.1, from coordinate 2,274,365 downwards.
GAATTAGAAGATTTTTGTTGGTGCATTTTCTTGCAATGACTGCTATGACAACTGTCTCTTCTGCTGCTCCAATATATCCCACTCTTTTCGAATCATGGAACGGTTTAATTGATGGTAAAACTGGTCATCTTCAACTTTTGGAATACTGTAACCAATGTTACCCTATATAAAAGGCCTATAAGGGTAGATTATGTTCCAATGTCCTATTTTGTGCCATATGTTCTCAATTTCAAGTTCAACAATCTTCTGAAAGACATAATAGATATAATCTTGTCAAGGAAATTAATCAGCATGGAAGAGGCAACAATGATGTATCAAGACTTGAGCTAGCATCACAGTATAACCAGAGTGCAGGTAGTGACTTGTTCATGGCTCTATGATGTAATCTTCTAGAGAACATGAATTGATGGTTGGGGAAAATAATCTGTCTGATAATGCTTATCGCCCTCAACATGAAATAAACATAATCTTTCTTAATGAGCTGCTAATAATGTCATAGGGGAGTGTCACAAGTTCAATTCTCCAGACTTTCTGGCTTCTTGGACCACTTGCCTTCAAAAATGTGAAGTGCTTCATTATCCTGGTCTCGTTCATTCTTTTTCTACAACAGAGGTAGAATAAGCAACAATTGCTTCAAGGACCTTCCTCATTTGAGACTGTCCTGTTTAAAAATGTTTTTTCTCCTTTCTTTATTGAAGAATGAAAGAATTTTGAAAAGTAATGCCCTTCTCAGGTTCACAATATAATCAAATCATAAACAATGAATTTAATGAATATCAAATAAATCAACTACACATTTAAATCATTCAAAAATCATAGTCCTATGGCAAGTGTCAAAATTATTGACTGATTTGAGGTGTAGGTTGATTTTGGTAAAGTAGGTTCATTCAAGTTGTTCAGTATGTTGCTTCGGGCTTCCACGAACTTGAAGAAATGGTTGTTATGCTCATCTTGTAGAGATACTTATTGATTCCAGAATCTCAGGAACATCTTTGGGATGTGTGGTGCTTCATTAAGAGCTTAAGATTGTCTCTTATGTCGTTGTTGCACCATTCAATATTCGAGCCGACTTTTCAGGTTTTCAACTCGAATCCTCCTTTGGTTCTAAGATGTTATTTAAAAATTTACATCTTGAACTCTCTTTTTATCATTTTTCATATCATGCATTAAAGATTTTAAAAACCAATTTTTGCAAATAAAAATCAATCTTGAGAGGCGGAATAAATTCTGAAGATATTCTCTTTTAATGCCTTCAATCTTGCTTTGCTTGACTTGGATATGCCTTGCTGGGGATTTTTTCATTCTCTGGATCCCTCTAGACTACTAAATTTTGGGTTCATTTCCATTTTCTCATATCTTCATCATTTCTTGCTCTTCTTGTTTGAATATGAATCTTTGACTTAATTGTACTTTATCAACTTTGTAACTTGAGGCTCCATGAGTCACCCATCTTGATTCAAATTTTTTCGTTTTTTTTTTTTTTTCCTTTTTTCCTTTTTTTTTCAAACATAATACTTCTTGATAGAATCTGAGTTTATTTGGTTTCTCAGAACTTTTCTTTCCATTTCTGCCAAAATCAATGTTTTTCCGAAAAAGGCCCCCTTTTTTTTACAACATATGACCCTTCCCAATTTGGTATTCATTTCCCATGGAAATCTTTATGTATAGGCAATATCCTTTTAACCACTAGATTGCTCTCTTGGAACTCTCTCAGATGTACTTTCTTGTTGTGATCCTTCATCATCCACTTCTGATACATTTGCCCATGGCAAATAGCTTTCAATACATTCTCATCAATAAAGCTTAATTGATCAAATCAAGATTGGATCTATTCAGTCTCCTTTTTTAGCACTAGATCAACATCTTGGAACTCTCTTGGATGTACTTTCTTGTCATGATCTTTCATCATCCGTTTTTGATATATCTGCCCATGGCAAATAGCTTTCAATCTTATCTCATCAATAAGGTTTAATTGATCAAATCGAGCTTGGATCCCTTCAGCCTCCTCCAATTTTACCTCCTTCAAGATATAAAGTGGTGGGATCTTAACTCAAATCGGTAAGACTGAACAAAAAGGTGTTACCCCAGTAATGTTCAAACAATATTTCGACATGTATATAAGGCAAAATGTAGCTTCTTGTGTCAATCCTTTGTAAATTTCAGTGATATTTGTAATGATTCTCTTAACGTTCTTATTTTCTCCTTCAACCGCCCCATTCATCTTTGGGCAATAAGTCACTGAATTTGCATGCCTGAACTGTGTACAAAGTTCAGTCGTCTCATACCTAGAAGTCTTTGTAAAAAGAGATATCTCCAGGGGGATGAATATTCAAGATTAACTTTACTTACATGAAAAAATGTAATTAATGCATGATATATTTATTTCAATTAATCACTTTTTCCTTCTTCTTGAGTATGCCCTAATCACTCGAAATTATCTTCAATGAGTTGGTCCATGATGCCTCATCTCGTCTCTTCTTGTAGTAAGATTCACGGATAATTAAAAGTTTGGTTCTTTTGAGGTCTTTTGGTTTATGATGGTTTTGTGTTTGGAAGGACAAATGTGTGACTTTTAAGGTCATATATATGGTGGAAGGGGTAATATCATAAACTAACCAACTCTATCCGAGAAGGTAAACATCTAGAGTTGGTGTCTCAAAAACAAGTAGAGATATTTCTTCAGAGTCTCAAATAAATGTATGGTCAAAATTTGGTTTTAGTAAGGATCAAGTAATTTGCATTGGATGGAAGGTATAATTTTATCACTTGACAAAGATATATAATTCTTGAAAAATTCAAAGAATATTTAATCTACTTGATACTCAATAATCTCAAGATTAAAAATTGATTCCTTGCTCATAACCATAAAAGCAATACACATTTATTTATTGCACAAAAGGTGGAGAAAGAAAAAAAAACAAGTTCAAACAAGATGCTGAAAATAGAAAGTACTACAGTGGTAGATAACATTTTCACTTGTTTATGCATCATGCCTATTATTCCTATAATGTTGGGTATGTAATAGGATCAGGGTTCTTTTCTTCATTCGCCCCCCATTTCTTGATCATTTCTTGTGTCAAAACCCCTTTTTCAACAAGCATCTCAATTTCTTTTAACAGTGGCCTACAATTGCCTGTAGAATGCCCCTTTACCCCCAAATGGAAATTACAAACATTATCTTGATCATAGCTATGAGCAGAAGGGTTTGATGTAACTTTAGTTGATCTTGGTGTGATGTATTGACCTTTAACCAAATGAGGATACAAGTCTGAAATGGAATTTTGGAACACTTCCAAAGTTTTTCTTGGTCGCATGACTTTCTTTGGTCGATCCGAACAGTTACTCGCTCTTTTTCTTTTGCAATTGCGAGGACTCTGGATGCTACATACATTCACATCACCAACTTTTGTTTTCTGATCAGTCGGGCTTTTGGATGTGACTTTTGAGTTTTCTTCACTGATTACATTCTCAATTAAATCTCCACTTGTCACAAGATTCTCGAACTCCTTCGTCGATTTGCCTGCATTAACTCGAAGAAAGGAGCGGGAAGGGAATCACGAAACATACGTGATATCTCATTTTCTAACATGAGAGGTTGAACTTGTGCTGCCACTCCTCTCTATATTAAGGCATATTCTTGAAATCTTTCATTGGTTTTCTTCTTTACTCTTCGAAGATCCATACGTTTTGGAGCCAGGCCTTTAACATACCGATATTGTTCCAAAAATGCATCAACTAAATCAACCCATCTCTTGATCTGTTCTTGTGTCAACTGATTGTACCAGACTACTGCTGGGCCAACAAGGCTATCATTGAAAGAGTGAATTAACAGATCATCAAAACTTAAATATCCTTCCATTTTTCTGCAAAATATTCTCAAATGGATTAAGGGACAACTGGTGCCATCATATTTCTCAAAATCAGGCATTTTGAAATCATGGGGAATAACCAAATCTGGAACCAAGCTGAGCTCTCGTTCTTCTAATTCTTTGTGGTGGACACTAACATCTTTCATGTTTCTGATTGTTTTCTCCATCCTCTTGAATCTTTCCTCATATTGTGAATAATGAACAAGGCTATTCTTTGGGTTCAATTGGGATGCCCCAGAGGGTTTTACCATTTTCGACTCTTCAATCTGAAGCATGGTTTCTCTTTATCAATTATCTCATCTTTATCAGATGCCACACACTGAATAATTGATTTGATCCATCTGGTACTGAATCTGATGTTTCTTTCCTTATATCCTGAGGTAACCCTGTCAATTGTTCTGGCCATTGATCTTGTAGTCCCTCATAAGATTGCTCCATTATTTTCATGATGATGGTAAAGTAATATGAATGAATGATCTTCGTTTTACTGTTACAAAACCTTTCATAGATTATTAACATGTTTTTATAATTAATGTATATAACAATACTAAAAAATGTAATGTAAATGCGAAAATGCATAAATGCAAAAATAAGAATGCAAACTGTGTAATGCAAAGATGTAAAAAGTAAGAATACAAAATGAAAATGCACAGATACAAAATGTAAATGCATGTATGAAAAGGTGTTACTCAAGAGTAATCATCTTAGAATAGATTTCATTGAACACAAAAGTTTCGGAACATCAAACAAAACTTTTACATATAAGGACAAATTTTACTCCTAACTTCTCTATTTCCCTTAAAAGCCAAACTAACTTCCACTTATACTCAGGTGTGGAGTTATCAATCTGCCTTAACTCTCTCGTGAAACCAGCTAAGTCCACCAGCTTATGAGCCACATTGTTTGCTTGAGCAGCGGCTTCCTTCATGATATTGTCTTTTTCCTTCATCTTTTGCATTAACTCTCGAAGTTGTAAACAATATTGTTCATTTTTTCTTGTGAGAGAATCTTTATGTTCAAGAAGTTCTCGTACAAGATCTCCATAATCATCTACACATTTCTTCAATGTTTTGTTCTTGGCCATAGTGGCTTTTAATTCAGTATCGATCTCAAGCTGATGAATCTGATATGATGTTCCTTGTTGGTCATATCACTATTCAACCTTTGATTTTCGACTTGACATCTTTTCAATTCACTAACAGACGTATTGCATCTTACTTCTGCAACTAGTGAATTATGATAAAACTTCTTGGCTCGTCCTTCATGTATGTTACAGTTCTTTTTCAGTTTGGTGACCCCTGTTATCCACTCTTCTGGGGTGTTCCCTATACATTCATTTTGAAAGGCTTGACTGACCTTCTGGAAATCTTCCTATATGCTTTCCATTTCGGTGCTCAATTTACCGTTTTGATCATTCAAATGACATATTTGGGCTTTAAATCTCAACAAATATTCTTCATTCTGGACGTCCTTACTGATGCTATTACCTTTGAATACATTTGGTGTTGATCTAGAAGGATCTTCAATTACCAAACTAGGTTGATCATTTATCATAAACTGCAAGATTCCCTGATCCAAAAGACTTTGGACTTGACGTTTGAAGGCAAGACAATTCTAAATGGTATGTCCTTGAGCTCCGGCATGATATTTACAATAAACGTTGATGTTATACCAATTCGGATACGGAGGTTGGAGCGGTTTTATGTAATATGGAGCTACTTCTCGTGCTTCAAGTAACTTTTCATACAATTTTTATATGATATAGGGATAGAATCAAAATGAGAACCACCTTTTGTCTTGGATTGAACTTGAGTTTTAGACATCGGGAGCAGACTAAACTTCAATGATTTCAGGTTATATGATTTCTTCTCATCTCTGGGAGCTTTTACAGTTGTCACCATTTCCTGAATATCTCCAGACAACTTGTGAATACAAATAATGATTGTCTGCAACTTCTCAAATTGGTTAGGATCATAAGTCCCTTGCATATCTGAAATTGCAGGATTATCTTCATTAAGCTTTCTCTCTTTCTGTGCAAGAATCTCTTCTCCTTTGGCCAAAACAGATATTCTATCTATTATCTTGGACATCTGCTCTCTTATTTCTCGTATCTCCTTTTGCTCTTCAATGGGCATACGATCTTTGTGTGCATAGCTCTCCTCTATCTTCAGAGTTCCCTCAGGATGTCTTTTCTTGGCCGCATCATATTTTGTTTGATCATAAAACTTTTTGTCCATTTACAATTTCTTTCCAATATGATGAACAGTCTTTCAAATAAACACCTTTTGGTTATGCCATGATCATGCAATGTAAACAAAAGAAATCAATATGAACAGATTAGAGCAATGTAACATTCATGAAAAAAAATAAGAAAAAATAGAATAGTTAGTACCAACTAATGCAAAAACAATCTATCTATCAAGGTATAAATCTTAACCTCATGTTTCAAGCACCTTCAAAGAAGGATGGTGGTTGATTAACTCGGCAGTAAGAAGCTACACTTCGACCAACTCGACAGATTGAAAGTTTCTCTCGAAATAACACATTTTGCTCGAGAGCCAATTTCAACTTCACAACGAAGGATATTGGACTCCAGACAACGCAAGTTCAACTTCACAACGAAGGGACCGCTGGTTGTCAATAAACAATTTCCCAATTTCAGAGCCAATTTAAACTTCACAGCGAAGGATATTGGACTCAAGACAACGCAAGTTCAACTTCACGACGAAGGCACCGCTGGTTGTCAAAAAACAACTTCCCAATTTCAGAGCCAATTTCAACTTCACAGCGAAGGATATTGGACTCCAGACAACGCAAGTTCAACTTCACGACGAAGGGACCGCTGGTTGTCAACAAATAATTTCCCAATTTCAGAGCCAATTTCAACTTCACTGCGAAGGATATTGGACTCCAGACAACGCAAGTTCAACTTCACGACGAAGGGACCGCTAGTTGTCAACAAACAACTTCTCAATTTCAGAGCCAATTTCAACTTCACAGCGAAGGATATTGGACTCAAGACAACGCAAGTTCAACTTCACGACGAAGGGACCGCTGGTTGTCAAAAAAACAACTTCCCAATTTCAGAGCCAATTTCAACTTCATAGCGAAGGATATTGGACTCCAGACAACCAAGTTCAACTTCACGACGAAGGGACCGCTGGTTGTCAACAAATAATTTCCCAATTTCATAGCCAATTTCAACTTCACAGCGAAGGATATTGGACTCCAGACAACGCAAGTTCAACTTCATGACGAAGGGACCGCTGGTTGTTAACAAACAATTTCCCAATTTCAGAGCCAATTTCAACTTCACAGCGAAGGATATTGGACTCCAGACAATGCAAGTTCAACTTCACGACGAAGGGACCGCTGGTTGTCAATAAACAACTTCTCAATTTCAGAGCCAATTTTAACTTCACAGCGAAGGATGTTGGACTCAAGACAACGCAAGTTCAACTTCACGACGAAGGGACCGCTGGTTGTCAAAAAAACAACTACCCAATTTCAGAGCCAATTTCAACTTCACAGCGAAGGATATTGTACTCCAGACAACGCAAGTTCAACTTCACGACGAAGGGACCGCTGGTTGTCAATAAACAATTTCCCAATTTCAACTTCACAACGAAGGATATTAGACTCGAGACAGCACAAGTTCAAGTTCACAAACAAAGGGACCGCTGGTTGTCAAAAACAACTTTCCAATTTCAGAGCCAATTTCAACTTCACAACGAAGGATATTGGACTCGAGACAACACAAGTTCAACTTCACAACGAAGGGACGACTGGTTGTCAACAAATAATTTCCCAATTCCAGAGCCAATTTCAACTTCACGGTGGAGGATATTGGACTTGGAACAATAAAACTTACTTGGATTTCAACTTCACGACGAAGGATATCCAATTACAGGCTCAACTTCACGACGAAGGGGCCACCTGCGATTTTAACTGCACAACGAAGGGAATCGTGCACAAAAACAACATCCATTTTTAGATTGGATTTCAACTTCACGAAGAAGGATAGTCAATTCAAAGAAGGAGTGTCTGCCAATAAACTTTCCAGTTTCAGAGTCAATTTCAACTTCACGGCAAAGAATATTGGCCTCAAAACAACGCAACTTGCATTGGATTTCAAACTTCACGACGAAGGGGCCATATGTCATACTCAACTTCAACACGAGGGTATCATACCCTAACAGATTGACCCAACTTCACGAAGAATGAGTCATCTATAGCACTACAACACCAAATTCTTCAGGTCAAGTTTCACCTTCACGGCGAAGTATCTTGAGCCAGAAGACGATTCAGAGGCCACTCACCAAAAGACCTTCGAGTTCGATTATACTCAGCTCAAAGGCACCATCATTTGCAGCATAGCTTAAGTCGAGAAGGGCTATCTGCCAACCAAAGACCTTCGAGTTCGATTACATTCAACTCAGAGGCAAATCGAATTTACAGCATAACTCATGGCGAGAAGGGCTATCTGTCAACAAAAACTGACGAGTTTGATTTCATTCAGCTCGATAACAGTGAGGAACTACTTTCTGGAAGAATTTTCAAGCCGAAATCTTTAAACCGAGAAGAAGACAAAGACCTAATTCCAGGAAGCCCAATCACATTTGAGAGGATCGAACAAAAACTTGTTGTCTTTTTAGTCTTTGCCCTATCCTTGTTAACACAAGAATGTGAAAAGAGGGGCAGCTGTAGACACCCGTTTTTGTCCGGGTTTTAAAAAGATATGTATTTATTATTATTATTATTATTATTAATATTTTAATTTTTTTCAGGCCCGTGTGTAACAACCCCCACTATCCCATTAACCCCATTATCGCCACTCTCGCACGTCTCTTCAACAATTTTATTAATTTTCTCTCAAACATGAGAGTGAGAATCTTTATCAGGGGCCTGCCTATTTATTTAAGGGAACTTTAGATTGGAGGCACAAGGAGAAAATGGCTCGATAGGCGTAAAAACCCAACTGAAAAGCAAGCAATAGATAGAGACAAAGGGGAAGCAACCAAGTCGCTGTCTCTCTTTTGACCAACCTCGCACGCGTCGCTTCCGGTCTCAGTGCGGCCGCCAGTATCCTTGGCGCTTGCACGTACACCGTTGATGGTGGTCAAAGAGCTGTTGGAAGGGAGGTCTTGAAGGACGTGGTTGCATAGTTCAATGCAGATCAGCTTCTCACCGAGAGTCCCCAAGGTCAAGACCACGAGCACATGCTGAAGCAAAAGATGTTGGTGCTTGAAGGGAAGGACTGTATCATTTTCTGGGCAGCTTGGGTCTTCAACTGCAGAGTGGAATAGCGTCGAAATTGTTTGTTTGTGTGTTCTCATATTCTTCATAACGGATTGTTTGTTCAATTTCGTTAATTGTTTGCATATATCATTTTTGAGGATGGTGAAAATCCCATATTCCTTGCTCCGGCTCATCACTCGAAGTTGCCCACCAAGTGTTATAAACGGGGGTCACTGTTATGGTCGAGGTCAATGGAAGCGACGGGACCAATAACAAAGCAACAATGCAAATATTGAATCTGTTACGCCTGCTGGTAGTCATTCTGATGAACTTGAATCCCACTGTGTTGCTGCCCCGAAGATTAATTCATCAGGGAACTCCGAGAATTGGATGGTGTTATCGGTTGCCGTGGAAGCACCTGTGCCACGCTTTAATCATGAATCTACCGTTGTTGGGAACAAGATGATCGTGGTTGGTGGTGGATTTGTGAACGAAATTTTAGATGATGTGCAGGTTCTTAATTTCAATTCTTTTTCTTGGACCATAGCATCATCAAAGCTTTACTTGTCACCTAGTAATCTTCCACTTAAAATTCCTTCATGCAAAGGCCACGTTTTGGTTTCATGGGGAAAGAAAACCCTCTTGATTGGAGACCAAGCTGACACTGTAAATGAAAAACTTTCAACATATTTTTTTATTTTTTAACATCGTTTTTTAATTTTTATTATTATTTTTTTTATTTATTTTTTAGTTGATATTTTTTTTATTTACCATCTAACATTTTTTATTTTCCAGTTGTAATTTCAACCAATCAAAGGTAATTATCTGAATCGATGTTTTAAATTTTAATTTTAATTTTTAATTTTCGCAATCAAAGACAACCGACAAATTAATTGGTACCGAAAGGGCAGTTCAAGGGTGTTAATCCTTCCTTAACCGTAACCGACTCCCGAACCCGACACGTTTCTGGCAAGACGCAGATCAGGTAAGATGGTGTCCGACCCACCTAAATTTGTTTCAAAGTGGTCGGTGGCGACTCCTAATCATTTAACCCAAGTCGAAGCCCAATTCCGGGGCCCAACCGAAAGACGGTTGCGACAGCTTGGCGACTCCATTGGGAACAAGTAAGTGAGTCAGGCCAGAATTAATTTTCGGTTGTCTTTTTATGCGAAAATGGTAAATTTAAATTTAAATTTATTTATTCGATTCCAATTATTTACCTTTGATTATTTTTTTTCCAAATAAATAGTTGTACTGATATTTTTTCAATGATTTTAGATTTTTAAAGTTTTCCATTTAAGGCTCTATACCCGAGCTTCGAACCCTATTTAAGTGAGGGTGAAAGCGACGCCTTCGTGTGAATTTATTTACCGTGCGGGCCTAACAAGTAGCCTTCGAGATTCATATACCTTATGTCTTCGTGTAAATTTATTCACCGTGCGGGCATAAAGGAATGTGTCCCCTCGAGTTTAACTTAGTCCACACGAGCCTGTGATGGGTTTAGGACTAAGGGTCTGGTAAGTCCAAGGGGGCACCAACGTGGAGAACTCTGGTACTTTTTTTTAGAACCTAAACCAGGAGAGTGCAGGGAATTAGAGCCCACCCCAAAACCTCATTCTAAACCCTAGGCTATTTTTATTTCCTGCTATATTTTCTGCTCCAAGCATGCGAACTAGACAAATATGCGGTTAGGATTTGTTTGAAATTAGCATGCGGGATAGAAATCATGTCCGGGTAGGAATAATAAGCATGTGGGGTAGATATCATGTGGGGTAGGACTTTTCATTTTCATCATTTTTTTATTATTTTCCTTATCTCACTAACTTGTTTTTCCTCCCTTTCATTTTTTTTCTTTGGCATTTTTCTTATCATTCGCATCATTAAAACGAGGTGTTGATCCACCAAAAATGTGTTTGTTAAACGTAAATAATTTGCATTAACAGACAAAGGGGTTATAATACAAAGAGATAAAAAACTCAGAAGTCCAACCGCGGTCAAAGAATACTCAAAGACAAAGTTGCAGAGGCAAGACGAGGAAAAGGTCACTGACCCAGTCGCTCCTTTCAAAAACTACAAGAACAAGATGGTGAAACCCTAGTTGAGCTGGATGCCATTGCTGATGAATTCAAGAAGCAAGCTTTGGATAGTTTCTCTCGCTCCAATGGCATTTTCGTTAAAACAAGCTCGGCAGATAGTGAAAGCCGGAGATGCAGTCCTTCGAGACCTTTTGGGGGCAAGCAGCTCGTTATTTGCACATTTTAGCCAAAGAAGCCGGAACGGTTTGACAGGGTATTCAACCGGTGACAGACAAAGGCAGAAGACTAGTCAACCTATCAGAAGCTGTTCGGGGTCTATGCCTTCAAAATATTTTTGTCTCTTAAGACGTAACACTTTTGCCCCAATAAGGATTATTTATAATAACAGGTACATTTTTTGGATCAATGCCTCGAACATTTCATGCATCATGCATTCATACATATTGTGCATTTTATTATTTTCTTTACATTCGCATTATTTTTCATTTTTTTTACATTCACATGTCTCATCAAAAATGAGAACATTTTGATTCTATGATATATAAGGAGATTTACCAACAGTTGTTTGACGCACACGTGGTGTCACCATATCCAGAGAAATCCATGTAGCCCCGTACCCCAGGTAGTATGATGAGAACGCTCATTGCGAAAATCATAGTGGAGTCCCAGGGCGCACTATCGAGAATTACTCCACAATCAAGAGAATCATACATAAAATACGTAACAAGAATCGGATCGACTTCAACAACATGGGGGCATCCAAGTGAGGAAGACCATTTCGTCATTTGAGACATTTTGTTTAAATTTGTTTTTTATTTTTTTCTCAAGTTTTTGTAAGGACTTTTAAATAAATTTATGTTACTTTAAAGATGTTAAACAATGAATCACATTTGCAAACTTGCAATTCTTTGAATATCATCTGAATTAAGAAACTCTGAAATGGTTCAAAGTTACATATCTTTGACGAAGTAACATGATTTAAAACAAGGAATTTGACTTTACCCAGAATATACACTCAAACACCGTACCCTGCTCTTGTAATTAACCAATATAACATTTTCCTTTCATAAGGTGCGGACAACATGGGGCATCCTTCTGCATATGACATTATTATACTTTTTATTTAAAACGTTCAGTGATGATAATGATCTTCACAGATGGAATAGTCGAGTAAGTGAATCTAGTTTAGGTTAGTTGCTTGAAAATTGAACTCTAAAGATGAAATTTTTTACTTTCAACAAACTCCTAGACTATAACAGGTTCTTCTTGACAATCTTAAGAAATTTAATCTGTAAAACTGAGCTATTCCACTAAGGCAATTGGTTATAGAGGAAACTCGAAAGCCCTGGCTTTATGAATAGATGTCATTTAAACCATGACATTGCTCGGACACTTGGCAATTCGGTGTTTGCTCCACTGCTTTTGTCAGGCCAAAGACTTTGTGATGAGATGAACCCTTCAGTTAACTTGATAAAAATGATTATAATGATAAGTTGTCCCTCTAAATCAATTGGTTAAACGCCCCGGCTTTATGGATTCAGCTAGCCAGATAACGGTAAATTAAATCGAATTTATCTAAGTGTAAAGTTTCGGTAAAATGGACTAAGGGAATTAAGGAACACCTGTTATAGTCAATTTCACACGAGCACTCAAGAATTTCATTTTTAGACCGATATTTTTGCACTCCCTTTGTTAGAGGAGCCTACAAAGCTTGAACAAATGGAATATTTCAGAGGACCGAAATAAAAGGTCTAGTAATTGATCATGCTAGTTGTCATTTTGTCCGCACCCAATTGAAATACCAAAGCATGTTGCGATATTTAAAAAAATGACATTTTGGGTTACCAAAACCTTAGAAATAAGGCCAACCTAAGGCCAACTCATCCATTTGAACATTTTTCAAAGAGTTGTGACTCTAAAAGCATTAAAAAAGCTCTTGATTCCTTTGATATTCTTTGAACTCACGTTTACAATTTGAGTCAATTGCCAACAATATTTTACAACATTTTTTCTCCTAAAACAAGAAAAAAGATAAAAACATTTTTCAAACAGAGTAGTCTCAGATTTGAAAGGTCTGTAAAGCCAAAGCTCGAGAAGATGGTGGGGCACGATCGATTCTAAGGACCTGATTGACAGACAAAGCACGAGACTCCATCCAGAAGATAACACATAATTCATTCATATTGCATGCATCTTAGGTGCATCACATTCATCATTTTAGCATACACGTTTTTGCAGCTTTTAGAGTCAAGTTTTGACTTCAGGATGAAGGATACTCGATTCTCAAGAGCCTTCAAAGAAGGATGGTGGTTGATTAACTCGGCAGTAAGAAGCTACACTTCGACCAACTCGACAGATTGAAAGTTTCTCTCGAAACAACACATTTTGCTCGAGAGCCAATTTCAACTTCACAACGAAGGATATTGGACTCCAGACAACGCAAGTTCAACTTCACGACGAAGGGACCGCTGGTTGTCAATAAATAATTTCCCAATTTCAAAGCCAATTTCAACTTCACAGCGAATGATATTGGACTCAAGACAACGCAAGTTCAACTTCACGACGAAGGGACCGCTGGTTGTCAAAAAACAACTTCACAATTTCAGAGCCAATTTCAACTTCACAGCGAAGGATATTGGACTCCAGACAACGCAAGTTCAACTTCACGACGAAGGGACCGCTGGTTGTCAACAAATAATTTCCCAATTTCAGAGCCAATTTCAACTTCACAGCGAAGGATATTGGACTCCAGACAACGCAAGTTCAACTTCACGACGAAGGGACCGCTGGTTGTCAACAAACAACTTCTTAATTTTAGAGCCAATTTCAACTTCACATCGAAGGATATTGGACTCAAGACAACGCAAGTTCAACTTCACGACGAAGGGACCGCTGGTTGTCAAAAAAACAACTTCCCAATTTCAGAGCCAATTTCAACTTCACATCGAAGGATATTGGACTCAAGACAACGCAAGTTCAACTTCACGACGAAGGGACCGCTGGTTGTCAACAAACAATTTCCCAATTTCAGAGACAATTTCAACTTCACAGCGAAGGATATTGGACTCCAGACAACGCAAGTTCAACTTCACGACGAAGGGACCGCTGGTTGTCAACAAACAATTTCCCAATTTCAGAGCCAATTTCAACTTCACAGCGAAGGATATTGGACTCCAGACAACGCAAGTTCAACTTCACGACGAAGGGACCGCTGGTTGTCACAAACAACTTCTCAATTTCAGAGCCAATTTCAACTTCACAGCGAAGGATGTTGGACTCAAGACAACGCAAGTTCAACTTCATGACGAAGGGACCGCTGGTTGTCAAAAAAACAACTTCCCAATTTCAGAGCCAATTTCAACTTCACAGCGAAGGATATTGGACTCCAGACAATGCAAGTTCAACTTCACGATGAAGGGACCGCTGGTTGTCAACAAACAATTTCCCAATTTCAGAGCCAATTTCAACTTCACAGCGAAGGATATTGGACTCCACACAACGCAAGTTCAACTTCACGACGAAGGGACCACTGGTTGTCAACAAACAACTTCTCAATTTCAGAGCCAATTTCAACTTCACAGCGAAGGATATTGGACTCCAACAACGCAAGTTCAACTTCACGATGAAGGGACCGCTGGTTGTCAATAAACAATTTCCCAATTTCAGAGCCAATTTCAACTTCACAGCGAAGGATATTAGACTTGAGACAACTCAAGTTCAACTTCACAAATGAAGGGACGGCTGGTTGTCAACAAACAACTTCCCAATTTCAGAGCCAATTTCAACTTCACAGCGAAGTATATTGGACTCGAGACAACACAAGTTGAACTTCACAACGAAGGGACGGCTGGTTGTCAACAAACAATTTCCCAGTTCTAGAGCCAATTTCAACTTCACGGTGGAGGATATTGGACTTGGAACAATACAACTTACTTGGATTTCAACTTCACGACGAAGGATATCCAATTACAGGCTCAACTTCACGACGAAGGGGCCACCCGCGATTTCAACTGAACGACGAAGGGAATCGTGCACAAAAGCAACATCTATTTTTAGATTGGATTTCAACTTCACGACGAAGGATAGTCAATTCAAAGAAGGAGTGTCTGCCAATAAACTTTCTAGTTTTAGAGTTAATTTCAACTTCACAGCAAAGAATATTGGCCTCAAAACAACGCAACTTGCATTGGATTTCAAACTTCACGACGAAGGGGCCATATGTCATATACAACTTCACAACGAAGGGTATCATACCCTAACAGATTGACCCAACTTCACGAAGAATTAGTCATCTATAGCACTACAACACCAAATTCTTCAGGTCAAGTTTCACCTTCACGGCGAAGTATCTTGAGCCAGAAGACGATTCAGAGGCCACTCACCAAAAGACCTTCGAGTTCGATTACACTCATCTCAAAGGCACCATCATTTGCAGCATAGCTTAAGTCGAGAAGGGCTATCTGCCAACCAAAGACCTTCGAGTTCGATTACATTCAACTCAGAGGCAAATCGAATTTACAGCATAACTCAAGGCGAGAAGGGCTATCTGTCAACAAAAACTGACGAGTTTGATTTCATTCAGTTCGATAACAGTGAGGAACTACTTTCTGTAAGAATTTTCAAGCCGAAATCTTTAAACTGAGAAGAAGACAAAGACCCAATTCTAGGAAGCCCAATCACATTTGAGAGGATCGAACAAAAACTTGTTGTCTTTTTAGTCTTTGCCCTATCCTTGTTAACACAAGAATGTGCAAAGAGGGGCAGCTTTAGACACCCATTTTTGTCTGGGTTTTAAAAAGATATGTATTTATTATTATTATTATTATTAATATTTTAATTTTTTTTCAGGCCCGTGTGTAACAACCCCCACTATCCCATTAACCCCATTATCACCACTCTCGCACGTCTCTTCAACAATTTTCTTAATTTTCTCTCAAACATGAGAGTGAGAATCTTTATCAGGGGGCCTGCCTATTTATTTAAGGGAACTTTAGATTGGAGGCACAGGGAGAAAATGGCTCGATAGGCGTAAAAACCTAGCTGAAAAGCAAGCAATAGATAGAGACAAAGGGGAAGCAACCAAGTCGCTGTCTCTCTTTTGACCAACCTCGCACGCGTCGCTTCCGGTCTCGGTGCGGCCGCCAGTATCCTTGGCGCTTCCACGTACACCGTTGATGGTGGTCAAAGAGCTGTTGGAAGGGAGGTCTTGAAGGATGTGGTTGCACAGTTCAATGCAGATCAGCTTCTCACCGAGAGTCCCCAAGGTCAAGACCACGAGCACATGCTGAAGCAAAAGATGTTGGTGCTTGAAGGGAAGGACTGTATCATTTTCTGGGCAGCTTGGGTCTTCAACTGCAGAGTGGAATAGCGTCGAAATTGTTTGTTTGTGTTGTTCTCATATTCTTCATTACGGATCGTTTGTTCAGTTTCGTTAATTGTTTGCATATATCATTTTAAGGATGGTGAAAATCCCATATTCCTTGCTCCGGCTCATCACTCGAAGTTGCCCACCAAGTGTTATAAACGGGGGTCACCGTTATGGTCGAGGTCGATGGAAGCGACGGGAGCAATAACAAAGCAACAATGCAAATATTGAATCTGCTACGCCTGCTGGTAGTCATTCTGATGAACTTGAATCCCACTATGTTGCTGCCCCGGAGATTAATTCATCAGGGAACTCCGAGAATTGGATGGTGTTGTCAGTTGCCGTGGAAGCACCTGTGCCACGCTTTAATCATGCATCTACCGTTGTTGGGAACAAGATGATCGTGGTTGGTGGTGGATTTGTGAACGAAATTTTAGATGATGTGCAGGTTCTTAATTTCAATACTTTTTCTTGGACCATGGCATCATCAAAGCTTTACTTGTCACCTAGTAATCTTCCACTTAAAATTCCTTCATGCAAAGGCCACGTTCTAGTTTCATGGGGAAAGAAAACCCTCTTGGTTGGAGCCCAAGCTGACACTGTAAATGAAAAACTTTCAACATATTTTTTATTTTTTAACATCCTTTTTTATTTTTTATTTTTTATTATCATTTATTTATTTTTTAGTTGATATATTTTTTATTTACCATCTAACATTTTTTATTTTCCAGTAGTAATTTCAACCAATCAAAGGTAATTATCTGAATCGATGTTTTAAATTTTAATTTTAATTTTTAATTTTCGCAATCAAAGACAACCGACAAATTAATTGGTACCGAAAGGGCAGTTCAAGGGTGCTAATCCTTCCTTGACCGTAACCGACTCCCGAACCCGGCACGTTTCTGGCAAGACGCAGATCAGGTAAGATGGTGTCCGACCCACCTAAATTCGTTTCAAAGTGGTCGGTGGCGACTCCTAATCATTTAACCCAAGTCGAAGCCCAATTTTGGGGCCCAACCGAAAGACGGTTGCGACAAATCTATAAAATAATATTATAATATTAACAAATCATTTAAACATATAAAAACTAAAACAACAAAATCAAAATAAAAACAACTAAAACATAAATATTTTAAAATATAAAAAAATATATAAATTCACCTAAGTGAATATTAAAATATATTTTAACCTTAAATTCTCCCCCCACACAAATCTTTTTTCTCAACAAAATACAATAAAAATTTATACAACACTACGTTTATTTATATTAACCATAATTTTTTTTAACCCCAATGGTCAAAATTTGATGCTACAACGGTCATATATGTTAGATCTCGTCATGTCAAAATGATAACTTTCAATTAAAAAAATTATATGTCAATGGATAAATGCCAACAACTTTTTTTTCCTAATCAAATGGCCATATTCGAAAGAACTCGTCATGTTAGAATTACAAGTTCCTTCAATTTTTTTTAAAATAAATTATAATAAAATATTAATAATGATAAAAAGATTATTTAAAATTAATCAGATGGAACTCATCAAATTAACATAACAAAGTTACTTAAAAAACCATTAAAAAATGGGTCATGAAGCCCACTTGATTTAGGTTAAATAAAAAATAATATCTTAAAGAACTCATTAAGAGGTCATGACGATTTACAGTTACATTGTAGCAATCATCATAGGACCAAAATAATTTCCTAGATGCTTTATAAGCCCAATTATTTTTCGCGCCAATAATATTGGGCTAATTTTGACTTAGTTATTTAGCATTCTTTCTAATTCAAGAAGATTCAGGACACATAATAGAACGACCTTACCTACATCTATGATGTTGAGTCACCCTTTATTTTCATTAATGGGATTTTGGTTCGCGAAAAAGATCATTATCAAGGGGGAAAATCTTTTCTGAAATTATATTCAACGTTTGGTTTATAACAAAATATCATCAACTAATAACTTATTATCAATAGTAACATTTTTTTTTATTAAAATGGTGATAATGTCATTACCTCCAAATTCTTAGACAATAAAAAATTCTCGCCACTTTGGACAACAATACCCGTAGAATAATGAATCCTTTTTATATGGAATTTTCTCAATTCTTATTCTTCGTACTTTACTCAAAATTATTAACATAATAATAATATGCAAAAAAATTTGATTTAATAAAATATTAATAAATTTGAGTAGTTAAAATAAGTTTATATTTTTAATATGTAATATATTAATCATTTTATAATGTTATGAGGTGTAAAATAATATTATTGTTAAAAATATATTTTTTCATTAAAAACAATATTTTTATTCATTTGAGTTCACAACATTATTTTTCATATTATATTATATTTTATATAAATAAATATGATAATTATGAAAATCATTTAAAAATATAAGTTTGATATACTAATTATATTAATTATATATTAAATATTTTTTTAAAAAGTTAGATAGTGTAACAATTAAAATATTTTTATGAATTTTCATTCAAGTATTTATAATTTAATGTTTAAGTTTAAATTCTTAAAAAATATATCACAAGGATAATTTAATAAAATATACATCCAAATTCTTCTAACCAAACATTGTAATATTATATTCCTACTAAAAATCAAACAACATAATATAACATTTCTAAAATAATATCATATTCTACTAATCTTATTCAAAAATATAATTTTACATTTCGTCAACCAAACGAATTCTAAAACTAATATAAAACACCTAAGAATAAAGGACTGCTCGGCCATAAGCTGAGACCTTAACTAAATGACGTCACCTCTAAGTGCCATGATTGTTCCTTCTAAACATGCCATGTCTCTTGGGTGGCGTTTGGTTGGATGCATTCCCTTGGAATTGGTGGAAATTGGAATCCAATTCCACCACTTTCTCATGGTTGATTCAAGTTTTTCAAGGGAAATGGAATCTCTATGGAATTCAATTCCATCAAATGAGGGGAAGTGAATTTCATCAAAAATGGATGGAATTCAATTCCCTTGTTGGAGGGAATTGAAATTTAACCATACTACTCTCATTAATCCTTTGGTAACTTATTTATATATTGAATAAAAATATTTTTTTATTATTTCGGGTCGGGTTGCGTTTCTAATTCATATATTCGGGTCGGGTCGGGTCGGGTGAAACTTTATTTTGGTCGGGTCGGATCGGGTTTTTTTAAGTGTTATATTCGGGTCGGGTCCGGTTTAGGGTGAAAAAAACCGGACCGACCCGAAAATATATATAATTCGGGTCGGATTAAGTCATTGTTTTTATTAAATAAAAATATTTTTTTATTATTTCGGGTCGGGTCGGGTCGGATTTCTAATTCATATATTCGGGTCAGGTCGGATGAAACTTTATTTTGTTCCGGTCGGGTCGGGTTTTTTAAGTGTGATATTCGGGTCGAGTCAGGTCGGGTTCGGGTTTAGGGTGAAAAAAACCGGACGACCCGAAAAAAATATATAATTTTACCTTATATATTTAGGAATAATTACAATAATACCCCTCTATATATAATTTTTTTCAATTAAGTCAATGTTTTTATTGAATAAAAATAATTTTTTATTATTTTGAGTCGTGTCGGGTCGAGTTTCTAATTCATATATTGAATAAAAATAGTTTTTGGTATATTTTTTGGTAACTAATTAACATACTCCGATTGGAATGTATCGAAATATTACTCTATCTTTTGGTAACTTATTAACATATTTTGATTGCGATGATTTTAACTTATAATGTTTATTAGCATGATTTTTATAATTTATTGAAATGAATAATCAATTAATAAAATAAAAATTTAATATTTTTATTTTTTTTATAATATATTACTATATGTAAGTTGTAAAATAAACTAAAATAAAGCAAAAAACAAGAAGAGCAATTCTGTCATTTTACATTACTGAAATCAAATTTATCTGACATGTCTGCGAACCAAACAGAATATGAAATTGGATTCCAATTCCTACAGATTCCAATTCCTTCACAGATTCCAATTCCCTCATAAACATTTCAACGAACCAAACGCCACTTTATTCTTTTTCTGATAATGGCTAATCATTGTACTGTTAAGAAAAGTAATTGATTAATTGATAAAATATTGCTTTTATTTATAAAAAGTAATATTGTCACTTAGTGAATAGACTTATTAATAATAAGTCATGTCACTTGATGAATAGATTTATTTTTTGGTTCAAAATTGCATCTATTCAATCATATTTTCAATGATTCTCTTCATCAAATGGTCTTAATCTTTCATTTCATCCCCTCTCCACTATATATAGGTTAGTTGAGACACAATTTAGACACTAACTTAGGAAAAGACTTAAAGAAGTTCCTTCCAAAATTCGTTATTTCTAGTGATAAAGAAATGTTATATTGTGTTCAAATGGACACCACTATTGTGTTATTTTTGTGATCATTTTTATTGTATCATGGGAGACTCACATCCAATGCTCTACTTAAAGCACTAAGGATAAGAAGACAATATCTTAAGAAAACTGTTAATACATGCCTCAAAAATAATTCTTCTTATATTTATTCAACTATGCTTATTCGATTCCTTGTCTACATTACGAGTAAACAATTGCGTTCCTCTATTTTAATTTGTATTTATTTTGATTCGCTCAATTTAATAAAATATCCACTTATTTTATTTTTATTTTATTTTGAGATTAACATTTTGTCTAATTGATATTACGACATAATTGATATCTTTTATTTTAATTCGAGATAAACGAATAAACTCTTATTTTTGAGTTTAAATCGAAGTAGTTTTCCAATACAAACAAATGGATGAGATTTCACTTCTTATCGATTTTGTTGTTCAAATTGACAAGTCACTTATACTAGCTATATGATGTGATCATGTCGATCACCAAATTCAAACCGATCAAGCTCACAACTTTGAAGTTCTTTCAAATTCAATCTGAGGAAGTTCTTTCTTATGTCATTGCTTATTTGCTTGTTTATGCATTACATATAACGTGAATATTCTTTAGACTATGCTTGAGTATTATATGCTATCATTTATTGCATAACATATGATATTCATGCATAATTTATTAAATCATATCTTTACTTAGCTCAATGCATGCATATGTTATGTTACACATTCCTTACTTATTTTATCATATCATTTGCATTATTATATTAAGCATGAAATCATGTGTTACATTATAATGTTACTTATTTTATTAAATGTTACATATTCAAGAACTTGTGCATATGTGACTTGTATAAATATGTGATCTGTATAAGGTACAATTCAAGGTAAGCCAAGGGACAGTTCACGTCAATCAGATTGATTGCCAATTTTCAACAGGTTCTAAGCATCTTTGGGTTACTAAGTCTATTTACATTTAATCCCCTATCTCTTAGCTTTCCAACGCACTTTGAGTCACATCAATCCGACATCGGGAGCTTGAAACATACCCAGATTACCAAAGACTGCATGCTGGAAATTTATACTGGATTTACAATCATTCATCACCTTCCTTGAATTTATGAATGAATGACATTGATGAAGAGATGCATGGACCAGAAGTGGCTATTCAAAGGAAAACCATTCAACATATTTATGACAACGAATCCTTTAAATTCAGAGCATGTACAATCATCCAAACAAGTGCATGTAAGAAACCGAACCATCACGCTCACACATGGAGGCCAAGTACGTGCAAGGAGCCGAATGATCATGTTCACATGGGGAGCTGAATTCATCAAGCTA
Source organism: Hibiscus syriacus (assembly GCF_006381635.1). Lineage (NCBI taxonomy): Eukaryota > Viridiplantae > Streptophyta > Magnoliopsida > Malvales > Malvaceae > Hibiscus > Hibiscus syriacus. The sequence goes on along the minus strand of NW_024061932.1, from coordinate 2,252,129 downwards.
GCTAAACCATCTTGTTCACACCAAGGGAGGATTAATGCATTTAAAGGATGAACATGCATTCATCCAATGCATTATTCTTGTTCTCACTAGACGTACATTACATCTTTTAAAAGGATGACCATTCATCTATGAATGTTCACTCATTAAACACCTTAAGTTCATACTATGCATAGAATGTATCCTAGGAATCTTTAAGCTTATAAATAGCTTTAGTATTTCATTTTTAAATCAATGAATCAACTTTGTTCAATCAAACATTTGTGAGAATTTTCTCTCTTTACTTCTTAAGTGAACTTTATAGGCTTATCAAGCTTAGCTTATGGTGTCAATTTATCTATTTCCACCCTGATACTTCTGGTTCCTAGATCTTATATCTAGTGGATCAAAGTCCTTATACAATACCCCTCAATGAAAACTTATAAGGTCTAGGTCTTAGCTTTAATATAACTTTGGATCTTCCTTGAAGACTTTGAGATATTATCATTAAATTCAATTACAATCGTCATCACCTTCATTCTATTTCCATCATCATACTTCACCATATCCTTTCAAACATATCATCACCTTCATCTATATCTTTCACATCCAACTCTTTATTTCCATTTCATTTACTTCAATTTAATTATTCTCTTTGAGCCATCTTGCTTGTGTAAGGATCCTTTTTGCCTTCCTTAATCAAAACAATCAAAGGGTAGCCTTGTCTTCATCAAGAATCCAAGTGAAGGTAGGGTGACCTATTTTATGCGGTAATTAAAGCTTTGGTGAACACAACAAAAGATGCATCCTTGAAAGCAATTTATCAAAAGAAGAAAATACAAAAGAAAAAAAGCACCAAAAGAAAAGTGAAAACATCAAAAAGGAAAAGTTGAAGAAAAATCAACAAGCAAACCCAATATCAACAAGGGATTAAATGTGAAGAAACAAAAGAAAACAAGTGCAAAGAATTACCAAATCATTCCAACCGAGCCTAAAGAAGCCTTCAAGACCTTTGATTATTATATCATTGCATAGTAAGTTAACATTTCTTACTTTTCTTTCTTTTCTAAACCTACCATTCATTATTATATCATTATATTCCTCTACACTAACAACATTTAGCCTACATCCAAAGAACTTGAAAAGTCTTGAGTTAGTTCTTTTAAGAACTTTGCAAGAGAGAAATGAGTGGGAAAAAAAGGCTAAATGAGATGTGAGAACAAAAGAGGAATCGCAAAAGCCAATTTATATTCCTGATTTTAAGCACGAGTGTTGAGTGGAGAGTCGTCAAATTTTGTTTGGAATGACCATGAGAATTTATTTTGTGAATATTGGTAATGTCCTATATCAAATTTCAATTTCCTTAATCACTAATCATGTCACTTGATGTTGCATATTCTCAATCAATGGAGTACGACAACAAGGGAAAGTTCGTTTCACACGAGATGCCATGTAGATGGTAAAGTTTTTCATGTGATCATTGATAGTGAAAGTTGTACCAACCTTGCTAGTACACTCATGGTGCACAAATTGGGCTTAAAAATGATCCATCATACATAACCAAATGAAGTGTAATGGATTAATGACAATAACATTGTTATTACTTAAGAAGTGTTAGTCCCATTTTCCATTAGCAAGTATGAGGATGAAGTTCTTTGTGATGTAGTCCCAATGAGCACAACTCATTTGCTACTTGGAAGACTGTGGTAATTCGATAAAAGGGCCACTCATGATGGTTCTTAAATCATTATTCATTCATCCACGGTAGAATAAGAGTCACGTTAGCACCATTACCATCACACCAAGTGATTCAAGATCAACAACACTTAAAGAAGAGCTTTGATGCTATGCAAGAAGAGCATTGTGAGAAAAAAAGGCATATGGAGTTGAAATAGAGATTTTATGTGAGAAAATCATAGGACTGATTGAAAATGAAAATGAAAGCATTGAAAAGATTGAGAGAAGATGAGCATATTGAAAAAAATGAGTTTGAGAGTGAAGAAAGCATTCAACAAAACAATAGTGTAAAGAGATAATTCAAGAAGAGTGTGAAGGTATTATTAAAAAAGAATGTTAGATTGATGACAAAATTCAAAACAAACATGAGCATGAGAGAAAAGAATGTGAGGAGAAGGAAGATTTTCTTTCTACTAATCATTTTTTTATTCGTTCTTTGAGTTTACTGGTTATTCCAAGAGACATACAAGATGATCCAAGCATTCCAAAAGACGTGTCACTTGAAATTTCAAAGAACATGTTCATTACCTTCAAAGTAGATTCACCTCATATCCGAGATTCAATGAACTTTGATAAAGGGAAGTTTCAATGAACCTAACCATGAAGAATCTCAAGAGTCAAATTTCATTCATTACCGAATTTGATACTTTCAATTTATTTAGTTATCTACTACTAAATTTTCTTTATTTTTCAGAAAGATAATTCAAAAGAAAATGAATGAGCGAGTTAAGCATTTTGAGCATAGAGAGTGGTGCAGAACTATAATGAAAGGATTCCCAACCCAAAGAAGATCAAGCATCAATTTGGGGATAAATAACCTTAAAAAAAGGGGATGATATGATCCTACCAAGCACCAAATTCAAATCGAACAAGCTCACAACTTTAAAGTTTTTCCAAGTTCAATCTGATGGAGTTCTTCCTTATGTCATTTCTTATTTTCTTATTTATGCATTACATATAACATGAATATCCTTTAGACTATTCTTGAGTATTATATGCTATCATTTATTGTATAATATATGATATTCATGCATAACTTATTAAATCATATCTTTACTTAGCTTAATTCATGCATATGTTATGTTACACATTCGGTACTTATGATATCATATCATTTGCATTATCACATTAGGCATGGAATCATGTTTGCATTAGAATGTTACTTATTTTATTAAATGTTACATATCAATAACTTGTGCATATGTGACTTATATAAATATGTGTTATATGCAAGTTACAATTCAAGGCAATCCAAGGGACAATTCACGTTAGTTAGATTGATCACCAAATTTCAACAGGTTCTAAGCATTTTTGGGTTACAAAGTCTTCTTGACATATAATCCCTTAACTCTTATCTTTCCAACTCACTTTTAATCGCATCAATATAACATTGAGAGAATGAAATATGCCCAAATTACCAAAGATAGTGCAAGGTGGAAATTTATGTAGGATTTAAAACTATTCAACACCTTCCTTGAAATTATGAATGGATGGCCTTGATGAAGAGATGCATGGACCAGAAGTGGCTATTCAAAGGAAAAACCATTCAACATATTTATGACAATGAATCCATTAAATTCAAAGCATGTATAATCATCCAAACAAGTGCATGTAAGAAACTGAACCATGACGTTCACACATGGAGGCCAAGTACATGAAAGGAATCAAATGATCATGTCACAACACCCGTCAATGAAACCTTATAAGGTCTTGGTCTCAACTTTATATAGCTTCGGTTCTTTCTTGGAGATTTTGAGATACTATCTTCAAATTCCATTACAATCACCACCACCTTCATTCTACTTCCACCACCATACTTCAACATATCCTTTCAAACATATCATCATCTTTATCTATATCTTTCAAAGCCAACTCTTTATTTTCTTTTCATTTCATTCATTATAGCCATTCTCTCTGAGCCATCTTACTTGTGCAGGGATCCATGTTGTCTTCCTATATCAAAACAATATAAAGGCATCCATGTCTTCATCAAGAATCAAAGTGAATGTAGGGCGACCTATGTCACTATTGCTAGAATTACATTGGTTGGATGAAAAGAACATTCAGTGTTGTGTGAGGCTTCCAAACGATCAATCTATATGTTACCTTCTTGCTCCAATCTTTAAGGATGTTGAAGGCGTGATGGACACAAAATCTGGGATCTCATTAACATTTGTGTTACGATTCCAAAACCTTTTGCAAGATCAAGGAAAAGTTTCACGTAGATGCCAAAGCCTTTTACATATTAATACATGTTGGAAAAAAATTAGATCCCGACATGACCAAATTTGGAACATGTTGATTTGCATACAATCCTTGGTATAGGATTATGTTGTTTCGCGTGATAAGGTGCAGCTGCAAGATAACAAAAATATATTTCTCTTTTAACTAATAGTGATTTAGTTGAATGAAGATAATATGTTGATCAAGAAATTCAAAACAGTAGGTGCAACTTCTATTTAGTTTACTAAATTCTCATCGTTAGTAGAAGTTGATTATATTTCATATTTTTAGTATTAACTAAATTTCTAACGTCTAACAAAATTTAATTGATCTCTTTAAACAATTGTATTCCATAATTTTAATCCTATCATCCAACAAAATTTGTTATATTTATTATTTATAACAAAAAATGTTTGGAAGTAACAACTCATTTACTATATTTTGTTTCACAATTTTAGTTTCTAACTAAATTTAGACGTTAACAGAATCAGATGGTAGAATGAATCAGAATTTATTTTCAATTTATTATTGGAATTATTATTAATTCTGATTAAGTGTCTTAAACGAAATAATAGGTAACTCCACTTATTCATTCAACTCGTAATTTGTACGATTGATTCCTACTTATGCTTTGAATTAAATTCAACAGTGTTGGTAGTCATAAGGCACAATAAGAAACCTATAAAATTCTACGGGCATAATTTTAAGAAATGAAAACATAAGTTGTTCTTTTGTTTGACCATGTTGAACCTATACAATTCATTCAGATGTAAACGTTGTTATTATTTTCACTGTCGTTGAAACTCGAGAGAATTCTGACTTCCTATGCCAAAATTATATATTGAATGGATTGTTGGATACAATGTATGAAGTGTATAATATCCATAAGATGACTAAAAAATTATAGATGACATTAGATCATAAATACAAAACAGAATATAATGGCGCTAAAATAATTTTTAGGGACTAAGTTCTTAAAATTTATTAATGGTAACACAAATTATTGATATGTATATTTTTTAAAATAAAAAATGAAGATATAGAAAAAATTATTCTCCACGAGTAGGAAGTCGAATCCCAACTTAACAAAAATATTAAGAGGGTGAGAAGTGATTGTGGTGGTGAACACGTTAAACGATTTGGTTAATATTGTGCACAAGATGATTTTATTAATAAAGTAATATCATCATTCTCTCAATTAAATGGAGTAGCAAAAATAGAATAATAGAAATTTAAAATAAATTATCAACATCATGCTATGAAGTTTTGGGTTGTCTCAGAACATGTGGAGGAAAACTGGTGTTTTACAAGAAAAAGACAAGACACCATATAAGTTATGGAAAGCTTTAAAACCTTCTCACAACTACATGTTAGTGTGGAGTGTCTTGTATAATGTATAATAGTAAGTCGAGACATTTGCGTCATCAAAACAATACCATTACACAAGTAATCTTAATTGAAGTTATCTTTGTTGATTTTATAAAATAAAAATAATATATTGCAAATAGGCTAACCAAAGGGTTGAACCGATATTAGGTTGATAAAACATAAAGAGAAATGTGACCAATTCCTATGGATTGTTCAGGCTCTATGTGAAGAAAAATCTAACATAGTTGACTAAATATCCCAAGATCTAGGTTCAATAAGACATCCTACTTCCATATATTTTGTGATGTAATGTCCCAAAATTTCATTATGGACTAAATTGGTAAATTAAAATTTATTTCGAGGACAATTAAGACAATTTCTATGTGTTGAGGGATTAAATTTAAAGTATCAGAAGAAGAATTGAATCTTACAATTTAGTTTGTTAGAGATTAGTAACTAAATTGAAATAAATGAATTACACATCTTTAAGGTGAAAATAAGGAAAGAGTGAGACTCTTTAATATATTAATTATCCCCAAAAGTTGTAAGATATTTTTACTTGGTGATTATGAATCACTAGATTGGATGGAGGTTTTCCATCTTCAATTTAGACCATTGAATCTAAATAAATTGTGTGGCTGTAGTTTTGTTATAAAATTAGTTATATACGGAAATAAAGAGATGAAAAAGATAAAAGGATTATATTCTTCTTCTTCCGTAAGAAAACATGTGAAAGAGATGCAATGTAGGTTCTCTCTCTCTTCTTCATTTCCTTAATTTCTAGTTAGATATGATGTTATCTTGTGAGAGATAAAAATGTTCATCTCCTTATTTCCTTCAAGTTGAATATAAGAATGAAGATATTGAATGAGTTACGTTTAAACCCTAATATTGTCCATGAAAGTTCTAGTGATAATTTATGAGTTTAGATATTTTGATAGAATGAAGAGTGATGAGTATTTTATTATACCTCTAAGGTTGTACTTTCTTAATACAAGTAAAGAAATCAAGTTATGAGACAGGTAAATCTTAGAGGTTAGAGAAAAAAGGCAAGAGACTCCATGCTTCTCTAATTATTCATGTCATATCTTTGTGTTTTAAGGATGTTAGAGTATATTTAGTGACATTAGGTTGATTTAGTATAAAGAGTATTATGAAAGATCAAAAGGAAGAGGAGAAAGGTGATTCTTTCGAGGGAAATGTGTAAGATCTATAGTAAAGGTATTGGAAGTTTCCTTGAGGTGAGTACCCCTCGAACTCTAAATTTTTTCATGATTTTCATAATCTCAATAATTTGCATGTCATATATAAACACTCAATTTAAGGTTTAGGTAGTAATTCCTAAGAGCCTTATTTGATGATAAATTGATTAGGTAGAACTATTATGAGCATGCTTAGTTTAACTGTTACATGATGATTTCACTTTTGGAATTATGAGTTAGGAATCATATTTTCGATTGAAAATAGATTTCAGGTTGGAAATTAGATATCAGGTTAGAAATCAAATTTTAGGTTGGAACCTAGATTTCATGTTGGAAATCAAATTTCAGGGTGGAAAATAGATTTTAGGTTCAAAACCAGATTTCAGGTTGGAAATCAGATTTCAAGTTGGAAATCATATTTCAGGTTGCAAACCAGATTTCAGGTTAAGAACTAGATCTTTTAGGGTAAGTATGTTAGAGTTTATTGTGGGAACTATGTGACAAATTTAACTTGTGTAAGTATATGATAAATTCCCTGCTACAGATATATGTTAAATTTGACTGGTGTAAACCTGTTTAAGTTAGTGTTGGGATTACGTGCTACTCTTATTGATGTAATATATGACATCTCTTAATTGGTTATATGTCAAGAATAATACAAGATAAATGGATAATAATACTAGTTAAGAATAACAATGATTGAAGAACCCTCTATGTTGAAAGATTTAAAATACCCTATGGGTAGTAAATGTTTTATGGACTTTATAAATGAATAAAATATGTATTTTGTGATGCATAAATTATTTTCATGTTGCATGATTTGGTGCAAAATATTGGGAAGGCTAAGGCAAGTCGACTCACTCTTTATTACGATGATGCATGATGATATGGAGGCTTAAGGTAAGTTATCCTGATTATTCTTATTGATGGTTGATTATACTGAGGTGAGTGCATTGCATGCATTTTGATATTGTTATTGCCAAAGTAAACTAGTTAGAGGTTCTTGGTACAATGGCATGCCTAGAATTGAGTAGTTGCGTCTTGGTCTCTCGAGATTGTTAACCGTAGCAGAGAAACTCTGTGGTGGTGTTGACACTTCGATATGTTTGGACCTACGGATTCATAACACTTCAGTGCATTTGGACCATCGGGTTCGTCTAATATAGAGGATCAATTCCGCATTAGTATAACATTGGCCCACCTTATCTAGATAATATTTCATGATGATACATGTTCTTATTATTAATGATTATATGCATGATGATAGATGTGCTTATTATTAATGATTATATGCTTGATATACATGCGGTTGCTAATAATGATTATATACATGATATATATGCACCTTCTAATAATGGTTATATGCATGATATACATGCTCTTTCTAATAATGAATATATGCATGATATACATCCGCCTGGTAATAATGGTCATATGCATGATATACCTGTGCTTGATGTTGATGATTAAATGCATGATATACATGTGCTTGTTGCTAATGATTATATGCATGATATTCACGTGCTTGTGAATAATGATTATAAGCATGATCTTTTACCCATGTTGATGATAGAACTAAATACTTTATTCGGGATAAGACAATTGTTGGATAAATACATAATGAAGAAACTAATATGATGGAACTACTTCATTAAATTAAAGGAATATCCTAGATTGGACAATTACCATACCTACTACATAATGAAGTTAGAGTTACTAAGATTACAAATATGATAGGACGAGTAGGGTAATTTGATGAGAAAAGACATGATATCCTTTAAAACTTGGGGAAGTATAATGAACCTGACTTATAATGATAAGACTATGAGAATCATTGATTAATGGCTTAAGTTCATAAATGGCTAGCATGTTGACTTTATGTGACTCATGAAATGTAGTAGGGTCAATGTGTACTCATTGGACTTAATAGCTCACCCTTTTAATTATTACCTCTACAGGTTCAGGTTTTGAGGATCACAATGGGGCAACGATGTCATCAGAGGAGTCTCAGTGGAAGTACCAGAATACAACGATGAAGACTTAAGTGAGAATGTAAAGATTATGATTTTATTCGAGTTTGTTGCAATTTTTTTATTTAAGTATTTTGGTTTTCAAATAAAGGAGCTCCACATTTTATAAATGCTTATTTTTTTTATATTCCACATTATTGGATTTTAACTTTTAAGTAAATTGTATTTTTCTAAGTCTTGATTTGTAGGATCACTTTGGTGGTCCAATGTGACATCGTTGATTCGGATTTGATTTCCCAGTTCGGTTGGGGGTGTTAGATTTAACGGTGTCAAAGCTAGAGTTTAGTCGGTTCTAGGTTAACCTGGTCGATTCCTATATGCCCTCAAAGGTTTTAATTTGTATTCATAGACTGAGACTGATGTCATTCGTACATCATTGACTAGTAAGTTAATATGTTAGTTTGGTTCAAAACTTGATAAAAGTGGTATTTTTATATCAAAACGAGAAAATAGCAATTGAGTGCATAATGGAAACCTTGAAGCAGCAATAGTTGATTCCAAAGAGTAGGAGTTGATCTTGACATCTTTTTATGATCGATGTCGTGAATTAGAAATAGACATGTAAGTTCTTTCCCCAACCTAGGTTTTGAGTATCAGAGTGCAGAGCGAAGGTGAAGCTTCCACATCGGCGTGAAAATTATGAAGGATGAGTTTTAGGGTTCCCTATGGATCGCATCTAGTTAATCGAATTAGTATGAAAGGAAGTCGATTTTTAATCCCTTAAGTCGATGCTTATAAAGGTATGTTGATTAGTTGTATTTGTTATTAAGAGTTTATTCTCCAATATGACACCTATTAATAAAAGGGTCCTTGTCATATCTTAGAGGTCGGGCGTTATGATAAATTCTCTCATATTTTTTTAGATAAAATATTTCACTGTGATCTCGTCATGGTGATGGATGATTCCATTGATGACGTTTCCATAAGCTCTTAATTTCGAACGTTCAATTAGGAATTTCCTCATATTCAATGAGTGAAAGCCTTCTCACCATTGGCAATTTCTTACCCGCAATTCTGAAATGATGTTCGTAATCAATGCAATTGATCTTTTACTTGCTTTGACAAATGAATTCCATCTAGCCTTGTTAAATGAATACCTCTCATTTTCAAAAATAATATTACGTATTTGAATATCTCTTGGTGGTAAGTAGTCGTGTTCATTTGGGAAAAAATATAGATTGTGCTCTTACAAGAGTTGTTATTGTGGTGAGTTAAGTTTTTGTTAAAAGGGGCTCACTAGTCCGAGATTGGGTTACTTTAAATGTCTGAACGTTCATATTTATGAAAGTGAATTCTACAAATTATGTTGCAAGAATACCTCCGATGCCCTGTTGGATTCCTCGAACTCGAGTTTATACGAATTTGATGTATTTAGACAAGTTAGCCAAATTCTGATCTTATGTGATTTGATGAACTCTTTCTTCTGATCTTCAAGATGATCTTTCTTAACCAGTTTTTGATTAAGTTTGATGATAAAATTAGGCTTCAAAGCTATTTATCATATTCTTGTGAGAACCTATGATGTGACAACTCGTGGAAACTTTCAAAGAGAGAAATCATTCGATCCAAGATGATGATGGCTCAAGATTATTAAAACTCATGTTTATGAATTCGAGTTTTGTACCCTATAGGTTGTGAATTCTTTGAGTTATAAATTAAATTCACATCCATTTTATGTTGAGTCCTAGTTGATTTGAGTATGATAGGAACTCTATCTGCATTGGCACATGTGCCCTTGTTAAAATATTGTTCGGTCTGTGTTTGAATTGACATTCGATTGTGTCCTCATTGCTACCTCCATGGTATCCTTATTCAAAACTCGGATATCGATGAGCAAGTTGGAAGAGTGGTCTTTGTAAATCAAAGATCACATTTATCTCAGTCTAACAAATTCTAAGTAGAATCTACGATCCTTCGTAAATTCTTGAAATTTTGTCACGAACAAAAAAATACTTAGATTTCTCGTGACTCTATCGCTGTGATTCTTTGGTGATTCGCTTGATACTTGAATATATTTCACTTAACTATGAGTTCTTAAAAAGGGATACTCATTTTGTTCGATGACCTTATTGAAATGTGGGGTTTAGGAAAAAATTACTTTCAATTCGTAAATAGGACTGCTGCTCTCGAATATTATTAAATTCGATCGATGTGATGCGACTTATAGTGATGAGATAGAGTTATTAGCATTCAACATGATACCAATAAACTTTTAGTTCGTGTTGTGTGAAGGAAACTAATGATGTGAAATTACAACTATGTTTACGTTTATTCAAATCTGGTGCAAAATTCAAGGACGAATATTTTTTAGGGGTAGAGTTGTAACGGCCCAAAAATTCATTAAAGACTAAATTGGTAAATAAAAAAATTATTTCGATTAGAGGGGATCACCAGGTGAGTACATTTATTGTAATTATTTGAGATGAATAATATTCATACTGCTTCAAATTAGAATGTTTAAATTAATGTATGTTTTATAGTATTGACTATGCCATAACTAAAATGCATGAACGGATGCAATAAGGCATAAAAGGATGTCATAACTAAAATGCATGAACTGATACATTAAGGCATGAAAGGATTCCATAACTAAAATGCATACACAACATTAAGACATGAAAGGATGCCATAACTAAAATGCATGAACGAATGCATTAAGGCATGAAAGGATGCTATAACTAAAATGCATGAACGGGTGCATTAAGGCATGAAAGGATGCCATAACGAAAATGCATGAACGGATGCATTATGGCATGAAATGATGCTATAACTAAAAATGCATGAACGGATGCATAAAGGCATGAAAGGATGCCATAACTAAAATGCATGAACATATGTATTAAGGTCTAAAAAGAGGCCATAACTGAAATTTACAAATGGTTACTAAAGAAAAATGAAAAGAAAGAAAAGTATGTTGGACATACTAAGGATGTGTATGCTGATAGTATAAAAGAAGTTGGTTTCAATAAGAGGGACTTATCTAATCCTTTGGATGTTACGAATTAGTTTGAAATCAAATAACCATGAGATAATGATGTATACCTTAATGTTTGTTACAATATTATGTCTCACTAAGTAAATGCTTAACGTGTGTTATTTCCACGCGTAAGTAAAAGCAGAGATTAACTGAGTAAGGAGTGCAACTATAGCAGCGGTGATCATCAATTAAGGTTGACTCATCAGTGACACTAGGACAATCTAGTTTACTTTGGAAAAACTTATTTGGCATGTAATTAAAGAGTTAAAAATGCTCTAAATTTTAGTTAAGTCGAACTTTATAACAGATTTCAATCTATATTTTGCTTTATATAAAAATGTTATGTTTTCAGAAATAAGAAAAACAAAATTTTATGGATTTTCAAATGAGGAACTGTTTTAAAGGTGATGTGACATCTGTATCTCATGTACGGAAACGTATATGGGAGATGGGTGTTACACTTACAAGGGAGAAATGTAAGATCTTTAGTGAAGGTATTAGATGCTTGCTTGAGGTGAGTGCCCCTCAAACTCCAAATTGTTTCATGATTTTCATAATCACGATGTCTTGCATGTCTTACATGGACACTCGATTTAAGGTTTGGGTAGTAATTCCTAATAGCCTTATTTTGACGATAAATTGATTAGGTATAACTATTATGAGCAAGCTTAGTTTACCTTGTTATATTATGATTTCACGCTTAGAATTATATTTTAGGAACCATATTTCTGATTGAAAACTAATTTCAAGTTGGAAAATAGATTTCAGGTTAGAAAACAGATTTCATGTTGGAAAACAAATTTTTGGTTCAAAACCAGATATTAGGTTGGAAACTAGATTTCAGGTTGAAAATCATATTTTAGGTTGGAAACTAGATTAAAGTTTGGCCCACGTCATCTAGATAAATCCCTATTAGAGTTTACTTCAGGTGTCCTTGATAATATTTCATGATGATACATGCGCTTATTGTTAATGAATATATGCATGATATACACATGCTTGCTAATAATGATTATATACATGCTACACATGTGCCTGCTAATAATGATTATATGAATGATATACATATTGCTAATAATGATTATATGCATGATATACATTTTCCTGCTAATAATGGTCATATGCATGATATACCTACGCTTGACACTGATGATTACATGCATGGTATACATGTGCTTGTTCCTAATGATTATATAAATGATATTCATGTGCTTACGAATAATGATTATAAGCATGATTTTTACCCATGTTGATGATAGAACTAAATACATTATTCGAGATAAGACAATTGTCAGATAAATACATGATGAAGAGTCTAATATGATTGAACTACTTCATTGAATTAGATGAATATCCTAGGTCGGATAATTATTATTCCTACTGCATAATGAACTTAGAGTTACAAAGATCATGAATATGATAAGACGGGTAAGGTAATTTGATAAGAAAAGACATGGTATCCTTTAGACATTGGGTGTAACAACTTAATCCGATACGACACACAATCGATCTATTAGAACATCACAGGGACCATTAGAGCGGTAACCCAAAAAAATTTCTTTTAAAATTGTCCATAATATAATAATAACAACAATTTAAAAGCATGAAACCAAACAAAAGATATAGTAGTTTACAATGTTGGGGAGCTCCCAAAATAAATGTATTAAATAGAATAGTTGAGTATTTAAAAAAGTATTACTTATGTATAAGAGGTCTATGGATAATACTAGCCCCTAAACAAAAGACTCAAGACATACTGTAAGTTTCTCGATTGTCTGAAACGTCTATAACACGATCAACTCCTCGAATGCTCCACCTAAAGGCCTACGAACGAAAACACAATTGAACGTTGAGCTCACTAGCCTAGTGCCACACTGACAATAATGCCATACTAAAAGTGTTCATAAATGCTCATCCTAGCTTAAAAGATAACTAAAGTGAGTATGCATGCATACTCACGCTATGGCTAGGGTAGACATCATGGTACGACTAAGGGATTACTGCATCTCAGAGCTCACGTACACCTCTAGTCTACAAGGGATGTGAACCCATAATTTCTACATCGGATTCGACACCCAACTAACTTATCATTTATGAGTATTGAGTACTTGTGTCATAGTTAGTCTTAAGTGCCTTGTGCACTACCTAAGGATATCCAAACAATCTATACTTCGTAACTAACATCATTTACTAATCTAACTCGAGTGTCCTTTTCGTTTTCCTGAGCATCAAATAAGGATAGCATTATCTCATCCTAATTAATGTTGTTTCTAGTTGTACTTTGTTCATAATTAACGGTTCTCACTTGTAGTCTTGTCCGGGTGTATATATATATAGGCGTTCTTGGGTCCCTCACATCAAATTCCCTTAAAATTTATGCTATTTGCCTAAATTTTGATCATTGGTATCGATACCAACCTTCTCGTATCGATACTCCTACTTTAGTATCGATGTCGACCCTCTTGTATTGATACTACTACTTTAGTATCGATACCCTATGAGAGTATCGATGCCAAAAAATGTTCACTGGAATATCGATCCCGATACTAAGCCCATGGGTCTTGAGACTGTGACCTCAGCATCGATACTCCATAAAGGAGTATTGATACTCCTGTTTTGAAAAAAACCTTTTTCTTTCAAGAACTAAAGGGAACAATCGATATTGTTCTTCTAATACCAATACTCGGGTCCATAAATGCCCTACTAAATGTCTCTTTAACACTCTAAATACTCCATTGAGGTCCCCCAAGTATTGTTAAAGTCTTATGTGAGTCACGAGGAACATAAAGAAAGCTTGAAATTATACTAAAACATCAAAATTTGTAATCTACCATGAAAATTAATACAAACTTTACCACTTCACTTAAAAGATAAAGATGCATTTCTATTAACTACTAATGTTATGTTAGAGTTGTAAATGTGTTACCTGAGTTCCCTAGCTGCTAGAAACTCTCTCAAATCATTCAAGAAGTAACTTCTCCTTGCCTTTAGTTTTTCAGCACTCACAAACTTCTTTCTCTAAACAAGTCAAGATAAATGAATTACTAACTCATTTAAAAGCTTGGGTTTGAATTAATGATACTTCCTACAACTCAAATTCCCTAAAAATGAGTTAGAGAACCCTTGAACTCTTAAACACCTCAAAAACCATTTTATGAAACTATGACCAAAACTTACATTTAGGGGCTCAAATCGAAGCTTGGAAGATGAGATTATGATTCTTACCTTAGTAATTTCAAACGATGTTTAAAATTCTTAAAATTTCCAACTTTGCTTGGCTTGGAGATGAAGGAGGAAGATGAAGAGTAGAGAAAATGAGACAACCAATGGGGGTGCAAAAGAGGATGGAGGTTCAGACATGATATCATCTTGAAATTAAGGGAATTCAACTTTTGTTTTGAAAATGGGTCGAATGCTTATTTAGTCCTCCAACTTTCATGCCAAGGTTAAAAATATCCGTTTTCAATTCATATTGGACTTAAACCAAGCCCAAAACCACTCAAATTTTTGCCAAGGCCTCCTATAAGTTAAATTATTTATTTTAAGGCCCTAATGGTTAAGCCCAAAACTCCTAACCTAGGATTTGAGGTGTTACATTGGGTAAGTAAATGTACCGGCTGATAATGATATGACTATGAGAATCATTGATTAATGGCTTAAGTTCATAAATGCTAGCATGTTGACTTTATGAGACTCCTGAAATATAGTAGGGTCGATGTGTACTCAATGGCTTAATAGTTCACCCTTTTAATTATTATCTCTATAGGTCCAGTTTTTGAGGATCCAATGGGACAACGATGTCATCAGAGGAGTTTTTGTGGGAGTACCAAACTACAACGATGAAGACTTTAGTGGATATGTAGAGATTATGATTTTATTTGAGTCTATTGTAAATTGTTTATTTAGGTATTTTGGTTTTCAAATAAAGGATCTGTTGAGTTAATCGATTGACGGATTTGGCCAAGAGGGGGTGAATTGGCAATTAAAAATTTGGTGGAAGCTTTTGCAGAAAATTGAAAGTAATTGAACAGCGATTTAGAGTGGTTCGACTTTCTCAATCAAAGTCTACATCCACTACCTTAGCTATCCACACTAAGGATTTTCCAACAAATTCACTAATTTGTTCTTTCTTTTGAGGCCAAAGAGATAACCTTACAACACCCTCAAGAATATACCCCAATTCTTGAGAACACTCTTTCCCAAAGAGAAGATTACAAATTTGCAAACTTACAAGGAAAACCTCACAAGGTAAGATGTTTGCACAATTCTAGAACAAGAAAAGAACACTCAAAGATAATTACAAATGAGCACAAATGGTGTTCTTGAAAGCAAAATGAATATTGAAAGGAAAATTGGCTTGATTTGCACAAACTTGGTGTTTGATGCTTTCTCTCTTGTTTCTCTATGATTTCTTGTTGATCAAGGGCTTCAGAACTTGTTTAAATACACCTTGATTCACTTATGAACGTTAGGGATGATTAGTGAAGATCATATAGCCGTTTTAGTGAGAAAACAATTAATAAAACAACTTGGAGCGTGGGGGAAATCGGTTCCCCCTCATAGGGAATCGGTTCCCTAAGTGTAAAATTCAAATATTTCGACCGTTGAACAGGGGGGGAATCGGTACCCCCTATGGGGGAATCAGTTCCCTCCGAGCATTCTGGAATTTTTGGCTTTGAAATGGTTCGAAATACTTTGAAAGATTATTTTGAAATTGTTTTAAGATTAAAACTTAATTTTACACTTAAGTAAGGATTAAAAATGATTTTTGAAATATTTGGAGTAATGTTTTGATATTTAAATAATTATATCGAATATACTTAGAAAATCATTTGGAAAATCTTAAAATTCATTTAACTTAATTTGTTATATCGAAATATCAAAATGTTTTCAACAATCTCCCCCTTTTTGATATAACAAAACATTTTAGTAATTTTAAGATTTTGAAATTACTCCCCCTTACTTTAACACTTCTCCCATTTATCATTTTTAAACCCCTTACTTTAACACTTCTCCCATTTATCATTTTTAAAAACACACACTTCTCCCCCTTTTTGTTAAATCAAAAAGATTCAAAGAAACGTGAAAATCATTTAGCCAATTGATTAGGTATATGAATGCATAAGCTGCTAAGATCACAATCAAGAGAAACGTTAGCCATTAGTTCCATAATCAATATTCATAAACAATGTGATATGGCAAAATTGGTCATATTGCTAATAATGATGTAAATGATGCAATAATGAATAAATCACACCAAACATATAAGTTCACACCATCCATAAATCCAAACAATTTCACAATCCACAAATTCAAACATTCCAAAATATTCAAAATGTTAAAACAATAAGTTTGGAGTTCAAAGCAAAATATAGAATCAAACATTCGTAGGAGGATCGGGAGGAGGAAAACGAGCTCGCATAGCGGCCATCTCGTTTGAGAGTGCATCAATACGTTCATTCATTGAAGCATTGTTTGTGCGCATCACTCGGAGAATCTCTAATTGTTGAGCTCCTATTGTGGATAAATGGGACTCTATAGAAGTAAAGCGCGAATCCATAGTCGCATATCGGAAATCAAATGTCTCCATAAAGGATTGAAAATATGGAGGCATTTGAGTCGATTGTTGTGCGTGCTCCTCGGGTTGCTCAGGCTCATCTTCGGCTTCATCGATATCCCTCATTAATTGTTCAAACTCTGGATCTTCGTCAGCTTCGAGTGGAGCTTGTGAAGAACTAGCTCCCGGAGTAGTTGCAGAAGATCGAACCTATTCACTGTTTCTTTATTTTTGACCAATCCTGCTCTTATTAAAGAAAGAAGATTGATTTGTTTCTTAAGAGGAAAGGAGGCATCTAGACCAACTCAAAGCTCGGCTTTAGAAAAGAGATTACTAAGGATACAACCGTAAACTAGTGAAGAACAGAGTTTCTTATTTGGCACTAGGTTAACGGTTTCAACAATCTCAGCAAAGATAATCTCGGAAAGGTTTATTTTTATATTGTGTTCAAAACAATGCAACCACCAAAGATCTAAAGCTCTGAGAGTAGAATAATGACCCCCGGATGGTCGAAACCACCAAGTGATCATGAGATGAAGAAAATGCTCATGAAGATCTAGAACACTTGCACTATCATTTCATTTATATCGTGAGCCTAAAACTTGTTTTTCATTTGATAAACCTTCATTATCCAAGCCTAAGGCATTGGCTATGTAAGCCGGATCAAGATGGAAATATTGACCTAGGAGGTAGGAACGTACTCCTATGGTTTTGGTTTTGTCATGATTTTTGATACAAACGGCATTACAATAGAAGATACGAACAAGTTGATGATAGACAACGGGTTCAAGTTCGAAAAGTTTATCAAATTTCCATTCGTGCAAGATAGGGAGATATTTAAAGTTAATAGCAACCATAGCTTGAAGAGATGGGATACGTTCTTCCCTAATCTTATACGAGTCAAAATATTGGTAAAACCAATAACGATAATCTTTAGGACCCGGTTGATTGAAACAAGAATTTTGGATAGTCAAGTTAGGATCAAGATTTGGAATAGGATTTTGAGGAATAGGAGGGGGATTTGGAGGTGGATTTGGTTGACTACTAGAACGACTAGATGAAGACCTAGCACGTTTAGGATTGGACATTGTAAAGGAAATCGGAATAGATTGGATAACCTGCAATTTTAAAAACAAATGTATGCAATTCAATTAATCCCAAAACTCAATTGAGTCCTCAATATTTCAAGGTTCGCTAAATCAATCCTATTGGGCAAAGTTTTTGATTTTTTTTGACAAATATGGTTTTGAGAAACAATATATATATATAGTTTTCATAACAACATAATTTAATCAAAACAGAATAATTTGAAAATTAACATTTTTTTTTAATTTCGAAAATTTTAAAATTTTGTAAAATTCTTGTGTTTTTGATGAAATTAGTTGTAACATCTAGTTTCTAATCATTAAACAATCAATGCCCGATCACTATTTCAACCTAGAACTAATTAAAACTAATCCTATGTTCAAAATCAATGAAATAGAGAGTTTAGAAAAATTTACCTTGAAAGATGAAGATTGAGGGGATTTAGATGTTGTTTGCACGATTTTAATGATTTCAACAGGTTTAGAAGATGATATTTGATTCGAATTCTGATTAATATCGTTGATTTGAGGCAAGAATGGAGATTTGAGAAAAGTTGAGAGAGAAAGGCGAAAGAGGGTTTGAGTATTTTGGGGTTTTGGGTGTTCTGCCCGATTTAACAGAACCCCAGGGGGGTATCGATTCCCCTGTGGGGGGAATCGGTTCCCCTTCAAAGGGGGAATCGGTTACCTCATGAGGGGGGATCGATTCCTTCTGCACCAAAATGCTAAAATCTAATTTTTAAGCACACAAAATGCTAAATTAATCTTCTCTAGTGGTATAGGCAACTCATATATTGAAAAATAATTATGTTCAAACAATTAAATTAATCTTTAATCGATATTTGAACATAAAATTATTTTTTCATCAAGAATCATAAACTCCCCCTAACCAATAGCAATGAATGCAATCAAAAATTACTATTATGAGCATTTTTCAGTATTTATTAAAAGTGCTGAATTATTTTAAACACTAAGTGAAGATAGGTCAGTTAAACCTAATTCTCTCCCAAGTGTCCAAAACCTTTCCTTATCTAAGGGTTTTGTAAAAATATCCGCTAATTGATGCAAAATATCAACAAATTCTAGAACTACATCTTCCTTAGTGACATGGTCTCTAATGAAGTGATGTCTAATTTCAATGTGTTTAGTTCTAGAGTGTTGGATGGGATTTTTAGTGAGACAAATAGCACTAGTATTGTCACACTTGATAGGAATAGTACCTAATTCAATTCCATAATCAAAAAGTTGTTGTTTCATCCATAAAACTTGTGCACAACAACTACCGGCTGAAATATATTCCGCTTCAGTGGTAGATAATGCAACACAATTTTGTTTCTTTGAAAACCAAGAAATCAGCATATTTCCAAGGAATTGGCAAGTACCGGAGGTGCTTTTCCTATCTAATTTACATCCTCCATAATCTGCATCAGAGAAGGCATGCAAGCTAAAACTAGAGTCTCTAGGATACCAAAGTCCTAAACTAGGAGTGTCCTTAAGGTATCTAAAGATTCTCTTAACATCTAGTAAATGTGATTCCTTAGGACATGATTGAAATCTAGCACATAAGCAAACACTAAATATAATGTCCGATCTACTTGCAGTTAGATAAAGCAAAGAGCCAATCATTGACCTATATAATTTAACATCTACATATTTACCTCCTTCATCTAAGTCAAGCTTTGTTGAAGAGCTCATTGGAGTGTCATGAGGTTTCCCATTTTCCAGTCCAAATTTCTTGAGCATATCTTTGACGTACTTAGCTTGATTAATGAAGATGCCATATTTTCTTTGCTTGATTTGGAGTCCCAAGAAAAATGAGAGCTCCCCCATCATGCTCATCTCAAACTCACTTTGCATTAGCTTAGAAAATTCTTGCCAAAGAACATCATTAGTAGAACCAAATATTATATCATCAACATAAATTTGAACTACTAATAAATCTTTATCTTTATGCTTTAAAAACAATGTAGTGTCAACCTTTCCTTTTGAAAAACCTTTTTTTAATTAAAAAATTTGACAATCTTTCATACCGAACTCTAGGAGCTTGTTTTAAACCATAAAGAGCTTTTGTCAATTTAAGAACATGATCTGGAAATTTTGAATCTTCAAAACCTGGAGGTTGTTCCACATACACTTCTTCTTTTATAAAACCATTTAAAAATGCACTTTTAACATCTATTTGATATAATTTAAATTCATGAAAACATGCAAATGCTAATAACATTCTAATTGCTTCCATCCTAGCTACGGGAGCGTATGTTTCTTCATAGTCTATGCCCTCTTCTTGAGTATACCCTTGAGCAACAAGTCTAGCCTTGTGTCTCACTATATTACCACTCTCATCATGCTTATTCCTAAATACCCATCTAGTACCTACAGTAGATTTATTACTAGGCATTTCAACTAATGTCCATACTTTACTTCTCTCAAATTGATTTAACTCATCTTGCATAGCCATAATCCAATGTTCATCATTTAATGCTTCTTTAATATTCTTAGGCTCTATGCATGAAATAAATGCAACATAATTACAAATATTTCTAAGAGAAGATCGAGTTGTTACCCCTTTGGATGGATCACTTATAATCTCACCACCCTTGACATAGTTGTACTCTCTTGGATAAGATACTTCCCTTTCTTCAATGGTTGGATTCTCAAGAGGATCATGAGTTTCCTCATTCTTCGTTTCTTCCTTTGATGATGGTTCTCCAACTTCATGTCTAACATCATTTGTATTTATAACACCTACATCATCATTCACACAAGAATCCTTCCTTGGAAGGGGATTATCATCGAAAACAACATGTATAGACTCTTCTACAACTAAAGTTCTTTTATTAAATACTCGATAAACTTTAGAATTTAAGGAGTAACCCAGAAAAATTCCTTCATCACTTTTAGCATCAAATTTGCCAAGGTTTTCTTTACCATTGTTTAAAGCAAAACATTTACATCCAAAAGGATGAAAATAGCTAATGTTAGGCTTTTTATTTTTGAAAATTTCATATGGAGTTTTCTTTAAAATTGGCCTAATCATTACTCGATTAACAACATAACAAGCAGTATTTGTGGCTTCCGCCCAAAAATATTTTGGCAAATTATTTTCACAAAGCATGGTTCTAGCCATTTCTTCTAAAGTTCGATTTTTCCTCTCAAAAACTCCATTTCGTTGAGGGGTTCTAGGTATTGAAAAATTATGACTAATACCATTAGAATTACAAAATTCAATAAATCCAAGATTTTTAAATTCAGTGCCATGATCACTCCTAACACTAGTTATAGAGTAACCTTTTCATTTTGGATTATTTTTGAAAATGTGATGAACTATTCTAATGCTTCATCTTTAGTACTTAAAAATAGAACTCAAGTATATCTAGAATAGTCATATACCAAGACAAATGCATATTGTTTTCCACCCAAGCTAGTAGTCCTAGTTGGCCCAAAAAGATCTACATGGATCAATTGTAATACTCTACTAGTTGATACGTCATTAATGGATTTAAAAGAAACACGCTTTTGTTTTCCTTTAGCACAAGCATCACAGATTTTATCATTATCAAATTTAAGCTTAGGCAACCCTCGAACTAAATCACCTTGAATTAGCCGTTGCAAAACACTCATACTAGCATGTCCTAGTCTCCTATGCCATAACCAACTATCATGTTCATCCTTAGCAACTAGGCATAAATTAGTCATATCAAACATGCATAATCAGATTAGATGCAATGTCAATGACTTTACAACCATTAATTTCAAATAAGACATTGAATCCTTTATTGCATAATTGACTAATACTTAATAGATTATGCTTTAATCCATTCACATATAAAACATTTTTTAATTTGTAAGGAAGAGGTATTACCTATTGTACCAATACCTTCAATGTGACCTTTTGAATTGTCTCCAAAAGTCACTTCTCCTCCATTTTTGGCGTTAAGCTCAATGAACTGGCTTTTGTCTCCGGTCATGTGTCTTGAGCATCCACTATCAAGGTACCATGAATTTGAATTTGTTTCCCGTGCCTTGTAGCAATGCTCATTTCCCTACAAACATAGATTAATTTTTGATTTTTGGTACCCAAATTCTTTTGGGTCCATATTCATTAGTTTCCAAAATCCTAGTCCCCTTAGGTATCCATTTGTGTAGGATATTTTTATCTTTAGTAGTAATGAGTTCTTTAGGAACCCACATACTTCTAACGATTTTTCCATTAGAGGTTCTTTGGGGACCTCTATGATTGTAGTTTCTAAAACTTTTTCTAACAAAGTTGGATTTTGAATTTCCACCTTTTTCAAAATGTTTTGTTTCAACTTTATCAAAAGAAGTTTTAAGATCATCAATTTTCTTTTGATGATCATCATTGATCTTTGAAAGTAAATTTTGCAAATCTAAATTTTTCTTTTCAAACTCTTCTAGTTTGATTTGCAAATCTTTGATTTTACTTTCAAGATCGTTGTTGGTTTTGGATATGAGTTTGTTTTCATTTTTCAATTTTGAAACATCATTTTTATATTTTAAAAATAATTTCTCATAATCCGAAGCCAACCCATTATATTCCTCTAATAACTCATCATAGGATAAATCATCAAAATCGGATGAGTTAGAGGTTACCTTAGAATCTTCCCCAAATGCCATCAAGCACAAGTTAGCTACTTCTTGTTCCTCTTCATCGGAACTTTCTTCATCGCTCCATGTAGCCACATGAGCCTTGTGCTTATTCTTTGATTGACCCTTTTTCTTCAATTGTGGGCAATCATATTTAACATGCCCTGGCTTTTTGCATTTGTAGCAAATGATTGGGTCCTTCTCTTTCGGTTCATTTTTGAGGCCTTCATTTCATTTGAATTTTCTTCCTCGATAAGGTCTCATCATTTTTCTGAACCGTTTGGCAAACAATGCCATTTCCTCGTCATCGTCATCGTTATTCGAATCACTCTCATCTTTTGTGGATTTGAGAGCAACTCCAATGTTTTTCTTCTTTTCCTTCTCCTTTGGTGTCTCATCAATCTTGTCGAGGTCCACCTCATCTTCGAGCATCATTTCATGAGTGAGGAGTGACCCAATTAGCTCTTCAAGAGTTAAGGACGTTAAGTCATTAGACTCGCTGATTGTCGTCTTCTTTGATTGCCACGATTTTGGGAGGGAGTAGACTAACTTCCTCACAAGCTTTTCATTTGAAATGATCTCTCCATATGATTTGAGACCATTGACAACCGTTGAAAATCTATCCGTCATAGCTTTGATATCTTCATTTGGTTTCATCCTGAAATTTTCATAGCTATGCGTTAGAATACTAATTTTAGTTTTCTTTACCTCATCGGTACCTTCATGAGTGATTTGAAGTTTGTCCCATATTTCTTTGGTGGTTGTACACGATGAAACTCTTCCGTATTCATCTGGTCCAAGAGCAAAAAAATGATATGGATGGCTTTGGAGTTAAGCTGGAACATTCTTATCTCTCCTTCACTCCACAACCTTGGATGAGTGAGAGGTTTGATGTATCCTTCTTCTACAGCATTCCATGCTCCCATGTCACTTGCTTGAATGAAGTACATCATTCTATTCTTCCAATAGGCATAGTTAGCTCCATTGAAGAAAGGAGGCTTGTTGACGGGCATCGAGTCGAGACCGGAGTCGAAGTTTGAAGAAGAGGCCATTGATGACTTTGATTATCGATATAACTCTTCCCGAATCGACTCAAGAGGCGATTAAACCTTCAAATGAGTTAGGCTCTGATGCCAATTGTTGAGTTAATCGATTGACAGATTTGGCCAAGAGGGGGGTGAATTGGTAATTAAAAATTTGGTGGAAGCTTTTGCAGAAAATTGAAAGTAATTGCGCAGCGATTTAGAGTGGTTCGACTTTCTCAATCAAAATCTACGTCCACTACCTTAGCTATCCACACTAAGGATTTTCTAACAAATTCACTAATTTTTTCTTTCTTTTGAGGCCAAAGAGATAACCTTACAACACCCTCAAGAATATACCCCAATTCTTGAGAACACTCTTTCCCAAAGAGAAGATTACAAATTTGCAAACTTACAAGGAAAACCTCACAAGGTAAGATGTTTGCACAATTATAGAACAAGAAAAAACACTCAAAGATAATTACAAATGAGCACAAATGGTGTTCTTGAAAGGAAAATGAATATTGAAAGGAAATTTGGCTTGATTTGCACAAACTTGGTGTTTGATGCTTTCTCTCTTGTTTCTCTATGATTTCTTGCTGATCAAGAGCTTCAGAACTTGTTTAAAAACACCTTGAATCACTTATGAACGTTGGGGATGATTAGTGAAGATCATATAGCCATTTTAGTGTGAAAAGAATTAATAAAACAACTTGGAGCGTGGGGGGAATTGGTTCCCCCTCATAGGGAATCGATTCCCTAAGTGTAAAATTCAAATATTTCGATCGTTGAATAGGAGGGAATGGGTACCCCCTATGGGGGAATCGGTTCCCTCTGAGCATTTTGGAAATCTCGGAGCCAAACCATTCAGGGGGGAATCGGTTCCCTCTGAGCAATCTGGAATTTTTGGCTTTGAAATGGTTCGAAATACTTTGAAAGATTATTTTTAAATTGTTTTAAGATTAAAACTTAATTTTACACTTAAGTAAGGATTAAAAATGATTTTTGAAATATTTGGAGTAATGTTTTGATATTCGAATAATTATATCGAATATACTTAGAAAATCATTTGGAAAATCTTAAAATTCATTTAACTTAATTTGTTATATCGAAATATCAAAATGTTTTCAACAGGATCTCAACATTTTTTAAATGTTTAGTTTTTTATATACTGGCATTATTGGATTTTAACTTTTATGTAAATTGTATTTTTCTGAGTTTTGATTTGTAAGATCACTTTGGTGGTCCAATGTGACATCTTTGATTTTGATTTGATTTCCAGTTCAGGTTGGGGGTATAACAACCCGAAAAATTTGAAAAAAAAATTAAATCAGTGTAATTTGGTAAAATTTGGTGACTAAATTAAAAGTTTTTAAAAGTTGTAGTCATTTTAGAAGTAAAGGAAATTTGGGGACCAAGCCCTGAATTTACCCAAGGAGTGTCGGCAGATTATATGTTATATGTGTGTTTTCTGATTTTGAAATCAGAAAACACAAACTCAATTTCCCTTCTCCTTTATAATTCCTTCAAGTCCGATTCCGACGTCGTCCGACTTCCGATCGTAAAATTGAAACCACCATCGTGTTCATCTTCGACCCGTGATCAAAACCCAATAAACCAGTTATAGCGAAACGCTGCCAAACGACGTGAATTTCGAGTCAAAGTCTCGACCTTTTTTTAGCACCACCACCGAGAAAATCTTAAATTCATCTCCGATCGTTGATCGGTTTTCGACACCTCCCACACCATCGTGTTCTCGTGTCGTTCCGATTCCGACGGTGTCATCCTTGTCTCCGTAGGCGGCGACACGTGTGGGAGGTGGAGCGGTCAAAGATTCGACCGAGTTGAAATCGAGCTCTCCACCGTTCAAAAATTTGAACCGAGGTTGGTAAGTGACTCAAAATCGCTTAAAATAATTTTTGGAAATTTTTACAGGAATTTTTGGAGACCAGAAGTGGTCTCACGCGCCCCTGCGCATGGGGAAATATGCGAACGGCTGGGTGATGTTGTGACCGGCTTGACCAGTCCAAACCGGTCTGACCCGGGTTGACCGGTCTGACCCGACCCAACCCGTTGACCCGACCCAACCCAACCTAGTGACATTTTGGAAATTATTTTAAAAAAGGTGACATTTTAAGAATTATTTTGAAAAATGTGATATTTTGGGAATTATTTTGTAAAAGGTGACATTCTGGGAATTATTTTGAAAAAGGTGACATTTTTGGAATTATTTCGAAAAAGGTGACATTCTGGGAATTATTTTGAAAAAGTGACATTTTGGGAATTTTCGAATGTGGACTATTGAACCCCTTTGACCATAACTTTGACCGGCTTTAAACGACCATTAAACGACCTTTGATTTTGTTCGAGTATACCTATTCTGACATTTTTCGACGTGCCAAATAAGTTTTGCCAAATTCGAACCCGAAGGCCTCCAAATCTTCAGTCAAACCCGTTAACTTTGATTTTGACCAAGAATTTGAATTTTCGAAAAGTCATACTTTATGTTTTTCGACGTCCTGATTCCGATTCCACAATCCGTTTGGTCAAATTCAGACTCGAAATCCTCCAAATTGATAGTCAAACCCAGAAAATGCTTATATACTTAAGAATTTTAGCTTTGATCAATTAAGTAAGACTTGGTGTTGATAAATTATTATTGTTTGAAGGTACAAGAGACTCTCCGGATCGTTCGACAGCTCGACCCAGCTCTTCTAGATCAGTTAAACCATGTGTGCCAGTATTCACCCGTAAGACCCGTAAATTTTATGATTTTAGAGATTAATTATGTTACCCATTAGTAATATAGCGTTATTATAAATTAGGTTCGAAAACTGTAGTAGAGCGTGGTGAGACCAGCAATCAGTAGATCTACTACTTGAACCTATTATTGAGGTGTGTTCCCTATTTATTACTGAACTGTTTTATTTGTTTTAATATGTGGTACACTGAATTCTTTGTTACTGTTTTATTGATGCACCGATTTAATGTGATGGTTTATGGATTATGACTGCTATCTGATTTTGTTTTGAAATGGTATATGATTACCATGTTTATGGATTTATGGAATTTATGTCACGGTGCAATTGAATTTTTGGAATACGAATTTATAAAGTACAGCTCTAATCAAGCTGAAAAATTTTACGGACCTAATGTGACTCTTAGGTAGGCTCTGCGGCCCTGAGATCATTCTCGGGTAGGCCCTGCGGCCCTAAGATGTGTTCTTAGGTAGGCCCCACGGCCCCGAAATCTATCTTGGGTAGGCTCTCAGGCCCTAAGATATTCCCTTAGGGTAACTCTTTTATGGGATTTACTGCAATATAATTTTTATGAGATTTACTGAACTATGATTTGTTTAGTGTACCTATCATGATTTTATAGTAATGTTGGGACACACTGAGCCTAGCTTACTTTTCGAAAATGTTTTCCCCTTTCAGATACTGTTGGTTAGATTCACCTGATTGAGCATTTGGAGGATCAACATATCTCTTGAAGTATATCGTATTGTAATGTTTTATCTTTTAAGTTGACACTATTTTGGTAACATGGGCCTTATTTTAAAAGTATTGGATTTTATAATACTCCTTTTTCTAATTTATATTGGTTTATTGAAATTTGGATTTTTAAGACATGTTTTAATTAACTTGTTAATTTTTCTCATAATTATGAGTTGTTTTTTTATTATAGTATAATTTATTATAATTTCATAATGTCATTTATAAATATGATTTTACGTTGATAAAATAACGGTTTCGGAAAAATGTCTTTAAGAATCATGAATGTTATCCACTAGACTTAGTCGAAATGCATAAGCCGGGTCTAGGGGGGTTACAAGGGGTGTTACATTGTGAGGCATTGTAAGAATTCTTATTCAAGTTCATTCCCATGATGAAAATAATGATTAAAACATGAAAAGATTAAGCAATGCTTTTAATGACCACTATCTTCTTTGGTGATTCGAACAAGATAAGTTACCAATGTAAGAATGAAGTCGAATCACTTCAAGGAGACTATTGAAGCATGTTTCTCTAAGCTCTCGTAGAATTAGAAGATGTCCACAACTATATGAACATAACCATGAGAACCAAATTTTTATTAGGGAGGTATTTGTGCGAGTTATGTCATCGCTAACACAAATGATATGACAGTTCAAGGACATCACGTCTACTGATTGCTAATTGTTGAAAACATTTTGATATTTCGATATAACAAATTAAGTTAAATGAATTTTAAGATTTTCCAAAAAGATTTTCTAAGTATATTCGATATAATTATTCGAATATCAAAATTTTACTCCAAATCTTTCAAATGTCATTTTTAATCCTTACTCAAGTGTAAAATTAAGTTTTAATCTTAAAATAATTTCAAAACGATTTTAAAAATATTTCAAACCATCTCAAAGCCAAAAATTCCAGATTACTCAGAGGGAACCGATTCCCCCCAAGGGGGTACCGATTCCCCCTGAATGGTTTGGCTCCGAGAAATCCAGTATGCTCGGAGGGAACCGATTCCCCCAGGGGGTACCGATTCCCCCCATTGTTCAACGGTCGAAATATTTGAATTTTACACTTAGGGAACCAATTCCCCATTAGGGGTACCGATTCCCCTCACACTCCAAGCAGAAATATTAATTGTTTTCACACTTAAACGACTCCAAAAACTTCATTAATGATCCCCAACGTTCAGAAGTGATTCAAGGTGTATTTAAGCAAGCTTATAAGCCATTGATAAAAAATAAGAAACGTCAAGCAACTAGAATCAAGAGAGAATCAAAGAGAAAACATCAAACCTCAAGTTTGAGCATTTCAAGCCTATTTTTCATTTAATATTCATTTTGCTTTCAAGAACACTTATTGTGCTCAATTGTATTCATTCTTGAGTGTTCTTTTCTTTGTTCTAGAATTGTGCAAGCAATCTACATTGTGAGGATTTCCTTGTAAATTTGCAAATTTGTATTGTTCTCTTTGGGAGAGAGTGTTCACAAGAATTTGGGGTATAATTCTTGAGGGTTTGCAAGGTAGTGGACGTAGACTTTGGTTGAGAAAGTCAAACCACTCTAATTTGCTGTGCAAATTTCTTTCAATTTTCTGCAAAAGCTTCCACCAAAATTTTAATTGCCAATTCACCCCCTCTTGGCCATATTTGTCAATCGATTAACTTAATAATTGGCATCAGAGCCTAACTCATTTGAAGGTTTAATCGCCTCTTGAGTCGATTCAGGAAGAATTACATCGATAATCAAAGTCATCAATGGCCTCTACTTCAAACTTCGACTCTGGTCTCGATTCGATGCCCGTCAACAAGCCTCATTTCTTCAATGGGGCTAACTATGCCTATTGGAAAAATAGGATGATGTACTTCATTCAAGAAAGTGACATGGGAGCATGGAATGTCGTAGAAGAAGGATACATCAAGCCTCTCACTCATCCAAGATTGTGGAGTGAAGGAGAGATAAAAATGTTCCAGCTCAACTCCAAAGCCATCCATATCATATTTTGTGCTCTAGGACCAGATGAATATGGAAGATTTTCATCTTGTACAACCGCCAAAGAAATATGGTACAAACTTCAAGTCACTCATCAATGTACCGATGAGGTAAAGAAATCTAAAATTAGTATTCTAACGCATAGCTATGAAAATTTCAGGATGAAACCAAATGAAGATATCAAAGCTATGACGGATAGATTTTCAACGATTGTCAATGGTCTCAAATCATATGGAGATATCATTTCAAATGAAAAGCTTGTGGGGAAGTTAGTCTACTCCCTTCCAAAATCATGGCAATCAAAGAAGACGACAATCATCGAGTCGAAGGACCTAACGTCCTTAACTCTTGAAGAGCTAATCGTTTCACTCCTCACTCATGAAATGATGCTTGAAGATGAGGTGGACCTTGATAAGATTGAATAGACACCAAAGGAGAAGGAGAAGAAGAAAAATATTGGAGTTGCTCTCAAATCCATAAAAGATGAGAGTGATTCGGATGAAGATGACGATGATGAGGAAATGTCATTGTTTGCCAAACGGTTCAGAAAAATGATGAGACCTTACCGAGGGAGAAAATTCAAACGAAATGAAGGCCTAAAAAATGAACCAAAAGAGAAGGACCCAATCATTTGCTATGAATGCAAAAAGCCGAGGCATGTCAAATATGATTGCCCATAATTGAAGAGAAAGGGTCAATCAAAGAATAAGCACAAGGCTAATATGGCTACATGGAGCAATGAAGAAGGTTCCGATGTAGAGGAACAAGAAGTAGTAAACTTGTGCTTGATGACATTCGGGGAAGATTCTAAGGTAACCTCTAACTCATCTGATTTTGATGATTTATCCTATGATGAGTTATTAGAGGAATATAATGGGTTGGCTTCGGATTATGAGAAATTGTTTTTAAAATATAAAAATGCTGTTTCAAAATTGAAAAATGAAAATAAACTCATATCCAAAACCAACAACGATCTTGAAAGAAAAATTAAAGATTTGCAAATCAAACTAGAAGAGTTTGAAAAGAAAAAATTGGATTTGCAAAATTTACTTTCAAAGGTCAGTGATGATCATCAAAAGAAAATTGATGATCTTAAAGCCTCTTTTGATAAAGTTGGAACAAAACGTTTTGAAAATGGAGAAAATTCAAAATCCAACTTTGTTAGAAAAAGTTTTAACTACAATCATAGAGGTCCCAAAAGAACCTCTAATGGAAAAATCATTAAAAGTATATGGGTTCCTAAAGAGCTCATTACTACTAAAGATAAGGATATCCTACACAAATGGATACTTAAGGGGATTAGGATTTTGGAAAATAATGGATATGGACCCAAAAGAATTTGGGTACCAAAATTAGAAATTAATCTATGTTTATAGGAAAAGGAGCATTGCTACAAGGCACGGGAAACAAATTCAAATTCATGGTACCTTGATAGTGGATGCTCAAGACACATGACCAGAGACAAAAGCCGGTTCATTGAGCTTAACGCCAAAAATGGAGGAGAAGTGACTTTTGGTGATGATTCAAAAGGTCACATTGAAGGTATTAGTACTATTGTAATACCTCTTCCATACAAATTAAGAATGTTTTATATGTGAATGGATTAAAGCATAATCTCTTGAGTATTAGTCAATTATGTGATAAGGGATTCAATGTCATATTTGAAACTAATGGTTGTAAAGTCATTGACATTGCATCTAATAGGATTATGCTTGTTGGTCATAGAATAGGAAACATATGCATGGTGCATTTAGACTCTATAGAAATGACTAATTTATGCCTAGTTTGAAAAGGATGAGCATGATAGTTGGTTATTGCATAGGAGACTAGGACATGCTAGCATGAGTGTTTTGCAACGGTTAGTTAAAGGAGAATTGGTTCGAGGGCTGCCTAAACTAAAATTTGATAATGATAAAATCTGTGATGCTTGTGCTAAAGGAAAACAAAAGCGAGTTTCTTTTAAATCCATTAATGACGTATCAACTAGTAGAGTATTACAATTGATCCATATAGATCTTTTTGGGCCAACTAGGACTACTAGCTTGGGTGGAAAACAATATGCATTTGTCTTGGTAGATGACTATTCTAGATATACTTGGGTTCTATTTTTAAGTACTAAAGATTAAACATTAAAACATTTCATCACATTTTCAAAAATAATCCAAAATGAAAAAGGTTACTCTATAACTAGTGTTAGGAGTGATCATGGCACTGAATTTGAAAATCTTGGATTTATTGAGTTTTGTAATTCTAATGGTATTAGTCATAATTTTTCAGCACCTATAACCCTTCAACAAAATGGAGTTGTTGAGAGGAAAAATTGAACTTTAGAAGAAATGGCTAGAACCATGCTTTGTGAAAATAATTTGCCAAAATATTTTTAGGCGGAAGCCACAAATACCGCCTGTTATGTTGTAAATCTAGTAATGATTAGGCCAATTTTAAAGAAAACTCCATATGAAATTTTCAAAATAAAAAACCTAACATTAGCTATTTTCATCCTTTTGGAAGTAAATGTTTTGTTTTGAACAACGGTAAAGAAAACCTTGGCAAATTTGATGCTAAAAGTGATGAAGGAATTTTTCTGGGTTATTCCTTAAATTCTAAAGCTTATCGAGTATTTAATAAAAGAACTTTAGTTGTAGAAGAGTCTATACATGTTGTTTTCGATGATAATCCCCTTCCGAGGAAGGATTTTTGTGTGAATGATGATGTAGGTGTTATAAATACAAATGACGTTAGAAATGACGTTGGAGAACCATCATCAAAAGAAGAAACGAAAAATGAGGAAACTCATGATCCTCTTGAAAATCCAACCATTGAAGAAAGGGAAGTATCTTATCCAAGAGAGTACAATTATGTCAAGGATGGTGAGATTATAGGTGATCCATCCAAAGGGGTAACAACTCGATCTTCTCTTAGAAATATTTATAATTATGTTGCATTTTTTTCATGCATAGAGCCTAAGAATATTAAAGAAGCATTAAATGATGAACATTGGATTATGGCTATGCAAGAAGAATTAAATCAATTTGAGAGAAGTAAAGTATGGACATTAGTTGAAAGGCCTAGTAATAAATCTACTGTAGGTACTAGATGTGTATTTAGGAATAAGCTTGATGAGAGTGGTAATATAGTGAAAAACAAGGCTAGACTTGTTGCTCAAGGGTATACTCAAGAAGAGGGCATAGACTATGATGAAACATACACTCCATTAGCTAGGATGGAAGCAATTAGAATGTTATTAGCATTTTCATGTTTTCATGAATTTAAATTATATCAAATGGATGTTAAAAGTGCATTTTTAAATGGTTTTATAAAGGAAGAAGTGTATGTGGAACAACCTCCAGGTTTTGAAGATTCAAAATTTTCGGATCATGTTCTTAAATTGACAAAAGTGCTTTATGGTTTAAAACAAGCTCCTAGAGCTTGGTATGAAAGATTGTCAAATTTTTTAATTGAAAAAGGTTTTTCAAAAGGGAAGGTTGACACTACATTGTTTTTAAAGCATAAAGGTAAAGATTTATTAGTAGTTCAAATTTATGTTGATGATATAATATTTGGTTCTACTAATGATGTTCTTTGCCAATAATTTTCTAAGCTAATGCAAAGTGAGTTTGAGATGAGCATGATGGGGGAGCTCTCATTTTTTTTGGGACTCCAAATCAAGCAAAGAAAAGATGACATCTTCATCAATCAAGCTAAGTACGTCAAAGATATGCTCAAGAAGTTTGGACTGGAAAATGGCAAACCTCATGACACTCCAATGAGCTCTTCAACAAATCTTGACTTAGATGAAGGAGGTAAATGTGTAGATGTTAAATTATATAGGTCAATGATTGGCTTTTTGCTTTATCTAACTGCAAGTAGACCAGACATTATGTTTAGTGTTTGCTTATGTGCTAGATTTCAATCATGTCCTAAGGAATCACATTTACTACCAGTTAAGAGAATCTTTAGATACCTTAAGGACACTCCTAGTTTTGGACTTTGGTATCCTAGAGACTCTAGCTTTAGCTTGCATGCCTTTTCTGATGCGGATTATGGAGGATGCAAATTAGATAGGAAAAGCACCTCCGGTACTTGCAAATTCCTTGAAAATATGCTGATTCCTTGGTTTTCAAAGAAACAAAATTGTGTTGCATTATCTATCACTGAAGCCGAATACATTTCAGCTGGTAGTTGTTGTGCACAAGTTTTATGGATGAAACAACAACTTTTTGATTATGGAATTGAAGTAGGTGCCATTCCTATCAAGTGTGACAATACTAGTGCTATTTGTCTCACTAAAAATCCCATCCAACACTTTAGAACAAAGCACATTGAAATAAGACATCACTTCATTAGAGACCATGTCACTAAGGAAGATGTAGTTCTAGAATTTGTTGATACTTTGCACCAATTAGCGGATATCTTTACAAAACCTTTAGACAAGGAAAGATTTTGGATACTTAGGAGAGAATTAGGTTTGACCAACCTATCTTCACTTAGTGTTTAAAATAATTTTAGCACTTTTAAGACTAAATGAAAAATGCTTAGAATAGTAATTTTTGATTGCATTCATTGCTATTAGTTAGGGGAGTTTATGATTCTTGATGAAAATTAACTTTATGTTCAAATATAGTTTAAAGATTAATTTGGTTGTTTGAACGTGATTAATTTTCAATATGAGTTGCCAATACCACTAGAGATAATTAATTTAGCATTTTGTGTGTTTAAAATCAGATTTTAGCATTTTGGTACAGAGGGAATCGATACCCCCATGAGGGAACTTATTCCCCCTTTGAAGGGGAATTGATTCCCCCATAGGGGAATCGATACCCCCATAGGGGAATCGATACCCCCTGGGGTTCTGGATTTTAACACGGGCAGAACACCCAAAAATCCTAAACCCTCTTCTTCTTCCTTGCCACCGTTTCCCCTCTCTACTCTCCCTATCTCCATTCTTGCCTCAAATCAACGCTTTTAATCAGAATTCACTTCAAATATCATCTTCTAAACCTGCTAGCATCATTAAAATCGTGCAAACAACATCAAAATCCACTCAATCTCATCTTTCAAGGTAAATTTTTCTAAACTCTCTATTTCATTAATTTTGAACATAGGACTAGTTTTAAATAAAAATAGTGATCGGACATTGCTTATTAGTGTTTAGAAACTAAATTTTTACAACTAATTTCATCAAAAACACAAATTTTTTCCAAATTTTTGAAATAAAAAAAATTGTGTTTTGATTGAATTACGTTGTTATTATAAAAACTATACATATATTGATTTTCAAAACCTTATTTTTCAATAAGTTTTTTCCAAAACTTTGCCCATTAGGATTGGTTTAGAGAACCTTGA
Organism: Hibiscus syriacus; assembly: GCF_006381635.1. Lineage (NCBI taxonomy): Eukaryota > Viridiplantae > Streptophyta > Magnoliopsida > Malvales > Malvaceae > Hibiscus > Hibiscus syriacus. The sequence continues at coordinate 2,217,516 of NW_024061932.1, read as the reverse complement.
AATATCGAGGACTCAATTGAGTTTTGGGATTGATTGAATTGCATACATGTGTTTTATAAATTGCAGGTTATCCATTCTATTCCGACTTCCTAAACCATGTCCAATCCTAAACGTGCTAGGTCATCATCTAGTCGCTCACACCGTCAACCAAATCCACCTCATATTCCTGAAATTCCAATTCCTATTCCTAATCCTATTGATCCTAATTTGACTATCCAAAGCTCGTGCTTCAATCATCCTGGTCCTAGAAATCATCGTTTTTGGTATTATCAATTTTTTGACTCTTACAAAATTAGAGAAGAACATATCCCTTCTCGTCAAGCTATGTTAGATATCGATTTTAGATATTCCTCTTTTACAAGAGTGGAAATTTGATAAACTTTGTGACCTTGAACCTATAGTTTACCATCAACTTGTTCGCATCTTTTACTATAATGTCGTTTGTGTCAAAAACCGAGCTCAAACTGAAACCATAGAAGTTTGTTCCTACCTCCTAGGATAATTCTTACATATTGACTCTGCTTACATAGCCAAATCATTAGGATTAGATAATGATGGTATATCAAATGAAAAATAGGTTTTAGGTTCTAGTTATAAAAGAAGGGATAGTGCGAGTGTCTTAGAACTTCATGATCGTTTTCTTCATCTAATGATTTCTTGGTGGTTTCGACCATCCGGAGGTCGTTACTCTACTCTTCGTGCTTTAGATCTTTGGTGGTTACATTATTTCCAAAACAGTATTAAAATAAACCTACCTCAGATTATTTTTGCTGAAATCGTTGAAACCGTAAATCTTGTTCCTAACAAGAAACTCTGTTCATCTCTAGTTTACGGTTGCATTCTGAGTAATATTTTTTCTAAAGTCGGGCTTAGAGTAGGTATAGATGTCGTCTTTCCTCTAAAGAAACAAATGAATCTTCTTTCCTTAACGAGAGCGGGATGGATAAAGGATAAGGAAACCGGTGAATGGGTTTGATCTTCTGAAAATACTCCGGGAGCTAGTTCTTCACAGCTCCACCAGAAGCTGACGACGATCCCGAGCATGAACAATTAATGCGAGACATTGATGAAGTCGAAGATGAGCCTGAACAGCCCAAGGAGCAAGCACAACAAACGAATCAAATGCCTCCATATTTTCAATCTTTTATGGAAACATTCAATTTCCGATATGCTACAATAGATTCGCACTTTACTTCTATAGAGTCCCATTTATCAATAATGGGAGCTCAACAATTGGAAATTCTTCAAGATATGCGTGCAAACAATGAAGCAACCAATGCTCGTATTAATGAACTCACTCATGAGATGGCCGCTAAGCGAGCTCGTTTTCCTCCTCCCGATCCTCCTACAGATGCTTGATTCTTTGTTTTTGCTGTAGTACTTTGAACTTAAAGCTTATTGTTTCAACATTTTGAATATTTTCGAATGTTTGATTTTTATGGATTGTTAAACTTTGGATTTGTTTGGATGTTTGAATATTTGGTTTAGTTAAATTTATTGAATCATTTACATCATTTTAGCAACATGACCAATTTTTCCATGTCACATTAATTATGAATATTGATTATGAAACTAATGGCTAACGTTTCTCTTGATTGTGATCTTAGCAGCTTAAACTATATATAATCAATTGGATAAATGATTTAAAAAAAGCTTGTTTAAAATCTTTTACGGGTCTTTTTGATTTAACAAAAAGGGGGAGAAATGTTATTAAAAGCTTTTTGAAGAGTTTTTGAAGAGGAGAAGTGTTTAGAGTAAGGGGGAGTAATTTCAAAACTTGATTTCAAAATCTTAAAATTACTAAAATGTTTTGTTATATCAAAAAGGGGGAGATTGTTGAAAACATTTTGATATTTCGATATTAGAAATTAAGTTAAATGAATTTTAAGATTTTCCAAAAAGATTTTCTAAGTATATTCGATATAATTATTCGAATATCAAAATATTACTCCAAATCTTTCAAATGTCATTTTTAATCCGTACTCAAATGTAAAATTAGGTTTTAGTCTTAAAATAATTTCAAAACGATTTTACAAAATATTTCGAACCATCTCAAAGACAAAATTTCCAGATTGCTCAGAGGGAACTGATTCCCCCCCAAGGGGGTACCGATTCCCCCCTGAATGGTTTAGCTCTGAGAAATCCAGTATGCTCGGAGGGAACCGATTCCCCCCAGGGGGGTACCGATTCCCCCCCACTGTTCAACGGTCAAAATATTTGAATTTTACACTTAGGGAACCGATTCCCCATTAGGGGTACCGATTTCCCCCACGCTCCAAGCAGAAATATTAATTGTTTTCACACTTAAACGGCTCCAAAAACTTAATTAATGATCCCCAACGTTTAGAAGTGATTCAAGGTGTATTTAAGCAAGCTTAGAAGCCATTGATAAAAAACAAGAAACATCAAGCAACTAGAATCAAGAGAGAAACAAAGAGAAAGCATCAAACCTCAAGTTTGAGCATTTCAAGCCTATTTTTCATTCAATATTCATTTTGCTTCCAAGAACACTTATTGTGCTCAATTGTATTCATTCCTGAGTGTTCTTTTCTTTGTTCTAGAATTGTGCAAACAATCTACCTTGTGAGGATTTCCTTGTAAGTTTGCAAATTTATATTGTTCTCTTTGGGAGAGAGTGTTCTCAAGAATTTGGGGTATAATTCTTGAGGGTTTGTAAGATTACTCTTTGTCCTCAAAAGAATGAAAAATTAGTTAATTTGTGGAAAATCCTTAGTGTGGATAGCTAAGGTAGTGGACGTAGACTTTGGTTGAGAAAGTCAAACCACTCTAAATCGCTGTGCAAATTTCTTTCAATTTTCTGCAAAAGCTTCCACCAAAATTTTAATTGCCAATTCACCCCCCTCTTGGCCATATTCATCAATCGATTAACTCAACACTAGTAAGGTAAACATATTTTCACAAGGGAAGGTTCAAAGGGGGACATGCCTGGCTATCTTATGAAAATATCGAACGTATTATCTATCACCACAACAAGTTGGTGTTTGAACCATCAATTTCATTTATGTGGGGAATTGTGGGGAAAATTTATTAATTAATTGAATGATATTGATGCTATTTATAATAAGTTATATCACTTAGTGAATAGACTCATCAATAATAAGTCATGTCACTTGATGAATAGACTTATTTTTTTGTTTAAAATTGCATCCATTCAATCATACATATTAGCTTTTCAACAATTCTCTTCATAAAAAGTCAAGTCTCTCATCAAATGGACTTAACATTTCATTTCATTTTCTCTCCATTATATTTAGGCTAGTTGAGACACAATTTAGCCACAACTTAGGGAAAAGGGGAAAAACTTTAAAAAATTCTTCCAAAATTCATTCGTCCGGGTGATATAGAAAGGCAAGGTTTTATTTGACTGGTCACTACTGTTGTGATCGTTTGTTGTTGTATCTTGGGAGACCGACATCCAACATTACTCAAAGCACAAAGAAGATGATAAATATGTCTTTAAGAAACTGTTTATAGAGGCCTCAACAAAAAAAATCTTCTTATGTTTATCCGAATCTTTTTATTCAATTCCTTGTCTATATACGAGTAAACAATTTTGTTCTTCAATTTTGATTTTGTATTTATTTTTGCTTCATTCGATTCAATAATAATATCTATTTATTTTATAATTTTATTTTTCGAATTAACGTGTTATCTAATATGTATTATTCTGCATTGTCTATAAGATGAATCGAGTTCAACCACAGTAGTCCAATCATTTAATCAGCCCAATTCATCGTTGTCTTTGCTAGGTAACGTGGATTAACCTTCGGATTCTTTTTTCAAGTGACACCATATAGATGAATATGGGGATGAAGTCTGTTGAATGAGGTGAAACGTGTAAAGCATGTCATGGAAGGACCCTGGGAATGGTAAACTGCAACTGTCACTAATCTTTCATTTTATCGTGGCTATGTTAAAATTACGATACAGGCGCGGATTTCAGTTTATTTGTGGGACTATTGTATGTAATTTCTATTAAACTTTCCAAAGGTTTAATCAATTATATTTAGATAGTTTTAGTTATTCTCAGCATTATCAGCACCTAATGTTTATGTTTATAGATGAATGTAAAATTCATGTTCTAACAAAAAAAAATACAATCCCAATTATTATAACAATGATAATTGCTATTGGAGTGCCCTTTTAAAGCTTTTTCGGTAAAAAAAAATACAATTTGATTAATCATAATTGAATTGGGGTCAAACATTAGGAAGAGTTCAATTATTTTACATAAAATACAAAGTTACATTAAATAAAAAAAACTCAAAAATTAAGAGGAAACTCGTATTTAAAGTAAAAAATCTAAAATATTATTATATCAAAAATTGAAAAACAACTCTCTCAATGCCAAAGTGGCTTCATCCTAAGCCACAGTAATGTCCTACGATTATTAAAGCATAATCACTCTAATAATTAAAATATGTTTAGACATAAATCAAAATAAATATGCACAAAATCTCCAAATTTAGAGAGACACATAATTTATACGTAATAAGATTTTAAAAGATAAATTTAATTAAAAAATGTTAGATGAAGTCGGAGGTTGTTGACACGTTGTAAATCTTCAACATCTTCAATATAATTAAAAAAATGTTAGATGAAGCCATCTTTATCGGTTGAATGTAAAAGTTGATAGAGCTCTCTTAGGATATTCTCAAGGTTATTAAATTATCGATAGAGACAGAATTTGATACCAATTGTTAACTCTATCGAACAATCGAAATGTGCCAATATGGGGTGAATTGACTTTTGAAAAAATATTGTGTGGAAGCAATTGAAAAATAAAAGTTTTACACATTGATTTAGAGTAGTTCGACTTGTAAATCAAATCTACATCCATTACCTTAACATCTACACTAAAGATTTTCCAAATCCAGTAGATTTGCTAACCTTTGAGAACAAGGTATAACCTTACAACAATACAAAGTTTATACCCCATAACCTTACTTAAACTCTTCCCATAATAGGAGCTACAAATTTAACAACTAAAAGAGAAAATCTCACAAGGCAAATGTGTTTGCAATAATTAAGCTCTCACTCAAATCACACTCGAGAAAATTAAATAACATAGCTCACAAGTGTATTACAAAGAATATGACAAAATTAAGCTCAAAAGACTTCTTTGACATTGAATGTTGGTTCAATATAGTTCTAGTTGACCTTGATATCAAAAAGTTTGGATTGGAGAATGTGAAACCCCAAGACACTCTTATGAGTTCATCTACAAAGCTTGACAAAGATGAAGGAGGTAAATGTGCTCGTGTTAAACTTTATAGGTATATGATTGCCTTTTGACTTTATCTAACAGCAAGTAGACCTTACATTATGTTTAGTGTTTGCTTATGTGCTAGATTTCAATCATGCCCTAAGGAATCACATCTACAAGCCATTAAGAGAATCTTTAGATACCTTAAGGACACTCCTAGTATAGAACTTTGGTATCCTAGAGACTCTAGATTTAGCTTGCATGCCTTCTAGGATGCGGATTATGGAGGATACAAAATAGATAGGAAAAGCACCTCCGGTACTTGTCAATTACTAGGAAATATGCTAATTTCTTGGTTTTCAAAGAAGAAAAATAGTGTTGCATTATCTACCACTGAAGCGGAATACATTTCATCTGGTAGTTGTTGCGCACAAGTTTTATTGATGAAACAATAACTTTTAGACTATGGAATTGAAGTAGGTACCATCGCTATCAAGTGTGATAATACTAGTGCTTTTGTATCACTAAAAATCCCATCCAATACTCTAGAACTAAGCACATTGAAACTAGACATCATTTCATTAGAGATCATGTCTTAAAAGAAGATGTAGTTCTAGAATATGTAGATACTTTGCATCAATTAGCGGATAATTTTACAAAACCCTTGGATAAAGATAGATTTTGGACATTTAGGAGAGAATTAGGTCTGACAAACCTACATTGATTTTGTGTTTAAAATAGTTTTAGCACTTTTAATGATTAAGGAAAAATGCATGTAAAAATGACATTTTTAAATGACTTCTATGCTAATAGTTAGGGGGGTTTATGATCTTTAGTGAAAATTAATAATGTGTTCAAATTAGGGTTATGTATGATTTGATTGATTGAACATAATTAATTTTCATAATATGCGTTGCCAATACCACTAGAGTTGATTAATTTTGCATGCAAAGTGTTTAAATGCAGTTTTTTGACCATTTTGTGCACTTGGTATCGATACTGGTCACCCAGTACCGATACTACTCTTGCTGGGTATCGATACTACTAGCATAGTATTGATACTACTTCAATGGGTATCGATATTGTTCTTAACAACTACGATACTGCTTCAATGGGTATCGATACCCTGATATCGATACTAAGCTAAAATGCCTTGAAGTATCGATACTCCTCGAGGAGTACCAATACTACCTGCCGAGTTTAGCCTAGTCGTATTCCTTCTCATATCTCGATGGATCTTGACATTTGTCAAAGGGCTGTAATTTTTTAAAACAACTTGTGTGATTCGTTTATTTGATATTCAGTGAACTGATACTTTGCTTTAATTTCTCTGAAATCATTTTTATACCAAACCTTTTTTAAAAGGAGATATATCTCAGAAAAGACACGTTTTATCAAAAAATCGATTAAAGGACCTGAAATGGTGTGGGGTATCTCTAGGTTTCCAATCTCTTCTCATTCCACTACTCGTGCCTCCTGATATGGTTCCTATCAAAATAGAGCCTGACGTTTCAAAGAAGAATGTAGCATTACAATCCATAGCTAGGCGTTATACTATATCTAAGGGATAAATGATGGTATCCAGGGAAGGTGCATGATACCTACAGCAATGAGTTGGCTCGAAAGAGTTTCACTTATGATAGCGAGAAAAGTTTGGTCCCTTTCAAATCCTTTCTGAATCACAAGAATGAGTTCATTTTTGTACTTGAGGATGACATATAAAAGATAAACAAAGTGAGTATAATCCCTTATTATAATGACAACCCAAATGAGCATGAAAGGAAGAGAGTGAGGCGCTTATAATTCAAATACATTTAGAGTAAAGATAAGATTTGTTGCCAAGATTCCCATACAAAAAAAAAATCAAAGTACTCTACGAGTACAAGAATCTAAGAACTCAAAAGAAGCAACGAGGGTGCTTGATATAATTTCACATCATGTCCTTTTGTTTGCCAGTCTTTTTCATGACAATCAAAATAATTTTATAGACACTGGAGGAGATAGCCTTGGCTATAGAAGTTGTCATTTGAGCTTCCAAGCAACGTAAGGAAGCCTTTCACTGAATATTGATGTGTCAAATATGATGATGATTCAACCAGTTCCAGTAGTTGATCATCAACCAAAATTCAAAAAAGTCTTACTCCCTCGAGTAAACAAAGGCTAGAAGAACACTTAAGAATATCTGGATTAAAATGATCCATACAATCAAGAGTGCAAGATCACTAGATTGAGCCAACAAATGAGCAAATGTCAGATATTTTCCATGAAGTCGTCAATACTGGGGCATGATCGATTCCAAGGACAAGACCAACAGAAAAAGAATATAAAGAGCATCACATTTATTATTTTTCATATACATATTTTTTTATAGCTTTAGAGTCAAGTTTCATCTTCACGACGAATGATACTCGATTCAAAAGCGTCTTCAAAAATTCGATGGTTGTTGCTTAACTCAGTGGTGAGGAGCTACAACTAAACCAACTTGACCTTAGAAAGATCAAATGATCTTGGAATCAACTTCAACTCGGGTTCGAGAGTCAATTCAGAACTGATTCAGTTTAGCTTAACTTAAGGACGAGTGGCTAGTTTCCAGTTAAAGTTTTCAAGCCGGATTTTAACTCCACGATGGATGATATTCGGCTGAAAATATATCTCACTTGACTTTCTCGCAAAGAGGAGTCACTCGAAGAATATCTCACATGGCTTGCTCGTAAAGGGGAGTCATCCGAATAATATCTCACCTCGTTCAGACTCGTAAAGTGGAACCACCTAAAGAATATACCACTTGTCTTTCCCGCGAAGTTGAGTCACCGAAGAACCAAGATCGACTTAAACCGTGAAGGGGAGTCATCTCACCTGACTTTACCGTGAAGGGGAGTCATCTAAATAATTATGACCGACTTTGACCCGCGAAGGGGAGCATCATTCACTTAGAGGAACCATTCACATCATAGCTCAAGGCGAGAAGGGCTATCTGTCAATGAAAAATTTCGAGTTGGATTCCATTCATCTCAAGGGAATATCAACCGCATGGTAGCAATGAGGAAATAATTTCCGGTTGAATTTTAAACCGAGGTCTTTAAGTCCAGAAGAAGACCTAGGTTGGCTGCGATTTAGCAACAAGGAACTATCTCCCAGCTTAATTTACAGCATAACTTAAGTCGAGAAAAGCTATCTGTCAACGAAAACTTTTGAGTTAGATTCTATTCAGCTCGAGGGCGTATCAACCGCATGGTAACTTTAATTTCTTCATTTTCTCATCAGTTTAAGTTTATTTTTTACTAAATTTAAATCATCTGCTCAACTACCACTATAACTTCAATTTCTTTCTTTAATAACAAATTTATTCTTTTTAATTTAATTCATAAATTTTATATTTTATTTAAATTGGTCTTTCAATTACATTTTTTATATATTCTTTCTTCTCAATGATTACTTAACACTTTTATACTCCCGATCAACACCTTATCCTAAAAGAATATATTCTTTAAAAATAACATTATAAATATATTTTATAATTTAAGACATGTTTGTTTCATGCCATCCATTTAAAAACACTTTTCCTCACATTTTAGTGTTTATTTTTGTAAAATAGATTAATCAATGTAACCCATTTTCTCGATCAATATAATTTCCTTTACATTATTTGTAAAGTATTTTACGATATGATTTTTTTTTAAATATTTTATCAACTTTTTATTCAAAGTATAAACACCAAAACAATATTATTTTATGTCTTAACTATTAATGTAACGTTCTAGTATCATTTTAATAAAATATTAAGTATTAAAATATTTAAAATATATTTATTAATAACTTTAATATTTTTATTAATTTGGGGTAAGTCTAATATAGTACATGTTTAAAGATAATTAAGTCTCAATCATTTGACGTTGAACGCTCATACCCTTAGGATTCATAGTGCTCGAACCAAGGACCTCAAGAAATGATAACAATTCCTTAATCATCGAAATTGTTTGGTTCATACAATATTATAATAGTATTCTTAGTTATTTTAAAATAGTATATAATATTATATCTTAATTTTAATAACACATAATGAACTTTTAATGTAATTAATACCCTTTATTATTTTCATAAAATAATATTATTAAATTAATAATAATTATTAATATTATTTTATTAATTTAATATTATATAATAGTCTAATATTATTTTAGGTAAAAAATAATTATGAAAATAGTTAAAATATATATTAAATTAATTTTAATTATATAATTTTTCAATATTTTATTTTAATATTATAATAATATACTAAATTATTGTAGGTACTTATTTTTTCTAGATTTTATATTCGAATTCCATGTGATTTATAATTAACCATTTTCTTGATTAATTTGAACATAAGGGTTAATGGGTTGTTTAATATATATATATGGTTAGAATCCACTTACACAATGTAAAACTCTTTAGTTTTACATAGATTTAGAACAGTTGGATGAGTGAAAATAGGTGGGTGAGATTGACTCATTGTTTTTGAGTAAATATCTTCATATTTTCTACTTTTAATCTCAATCATCTCTTTTCGTTCGTCCAACGGTCCTAAATCTATCTAAAACTAAATAATTTTATATTGTGAAACATAATCCTATCCTTATCCTCTCTCTCTTTATATATATATATATATATATATATATATATATATTAGCTGATTAATTATTAATATAAAAATATGTATGAGTTAAATTTAAATAAAAATGATTACTCTCATTAAATTTGCTCATAGGTCTATATTATCAAGTCAAAATATCAAAGTAAACCTAAATATTACATGTCCAAAGTAAGTGGTTAGTTGTAGAAGGCCCAAGAAGAAGCTCAAGTATCAGCTAGGGTGTGGGACAAGAGGTAATATGTGTCACAAAAGGACATCTTTATGATTAGGAGGAAATCAATGGTCTAAAACCAAAAACCCTAAAAGTCTAAGTGGGTTACCCGTCGCCAAGTAACAACAGTCAAATTAGAGGAGGATCTAATGGTCCAGATTTGACCAAGTGATTTAGGATTTCAGTGAAACCCTAATTGTTAGGATTGTTAAAGCTTAATTTGAACAATCGAAAAAAATACAAGAGGGGTGAATTCACAAATTGTGTTTAGGGAGTAAGGAGAAAGAAAAGATAGACAGTTTTGCACAATGATTTATAGTGGTTCGACTTCTCAACTAAGTCTACATCCACTACCTAAGCTCCTCACTTAGGATTTTCCAACAAATCCACTAATTTGTTTTTTCTTTTTCAAGGACAAAGAGATAACCTTTACACAACTCCCTAACTTTTCAAAGGCTCAACCCTTTTACAAGGAAAAAGATGCAAACAAATAAAACATCTAAAAAGAAAGGTGTTTACAAAGAATTAAATCTCACAAGAACAAAATATTTACAAGAGAATAGGAATAACGAGTGAAAAGCTCTTCTCTTGTGTTTGATTGCTTGGATAGGTGTTATAACCCTTCTTGAAGTGTCTTGAACTTGTATTTATATGTTGAAATGTGTTTATGGTTGTTTCTAGCCACTGGGGATGATTTGGAGTCGTATAGGGCGTATCGGTACTACCTTTGTTATTTTTAAATAAAACTAGACGTTACTAGTTGTTATGCCTGACGATATCGATACTAAGCCTATGGTATCAATACTACTATGTAAAGTAGTATTGATACCTCTTTGTGTATCGATGCCATTTTTTCATTATGGAATTTGAGAAATGCTGGTAGTATCGGTGCTACCTAGAGAGTATCGATACTTCTCTTACCTAGGGTAACAGTACCACGTGAACAATATCAATATTGTTCATATAATATTGATACTGTAAGAACAATATCGGTACTACATACGTTGAAAATCAGTCTTGTGCACAAATTCACTTTTAATGGACTTTGAATTATTTTTGAAAACTTTGAATAAATTCAATTCAAGTCCAAAAAACATTTTGCCTTAATTTGTTATATCAAAATATAGTTCAACAATCTCCCTCTTTTTGATATAACAAAACATTTGAAAAATTATTTTTGACAAAACTCCCCCTTAATAAAATATTTAATGAAAAAGATATTGATTGTTGGAAAATGTTCAACTCCCCATTTTTCATAGAAAAATTGAATTTTTTAAACCCATAATTCTTCGCCTTTTTGTTATATAAAAAATAATTCAACTTTAAAGTTCAAAAATAACATTGGAGAGTAAGTGTTAAATTTGACATAAAATCATTTGAAAAATCAAAACTCCCCCTAAAAAAATGAATTCCAAACAAAAATTTGACTTTAAAAACATGACACTTAAAAGACATTGAATTTCAACAAAGAAAAACAAACATGTTAGTATTACATGAAATTCAATATATCCAAGTCTAAAATAAACTTTATACAAAACCAATTGTTGAATTTAAGTGCATATGCATAAAGTTATCCAAAAATGTTATGCATTTAAAAAATTTGATATCAATTGTTAGAGATATATCATTTGCATTTTAAACCACATGCATAACACTTAAATTTATGTCAAAAATTAAAATTTTTAAAATCAAAGAATTTAAAAAATTGATATCAATTGTTAGAGAGATATCATTTACATTTAAAATCAATTTTTACCAAAATTCATTATGATGAACTAAAATTATTAAAAAATCATTAAAGCTTTAAAATGTCCATCACAATTCCTTTTTAATATACATGAGATAGAAAAAAAACATAAAATCATATAAGTTTAAAACGCATGCATGTATAAACTAAATGAGCAACCAATTATGCAAAATCAAAGAGCTTTTAAGCTTAGAGGTTACCCATTCCTTTTCAAGTGTGGCTAGGGCATTTGAATATCTTCATTTTCATCACCATTTCTCCCACACACCTACAAGAGACATTTTAGTAGATTTTGCTATCCAAATTGCTTTAGATACTTGGACGTTAGTTTCAATGCCTCTTGTTCCCTTAGGAACCCATACTTGTCTAATTTTAAAAGATTTTCTTTTTTTTATGGGACAAGTATGTTCCATATAATAATGAAAATGGAAATGTGAGCATTTTGTCATTATTAAACTAGATGTATTATTTAAAATAATTTCTTTTTCTTTTGTTAAGCATTCAAGCTTAACTTTTAAATCAATTTTTTTCTCAAAAGTTTTAATTTTCTTTTTTGAAAGCTCTAAATCATTTTTCAAAATTTCATTTTGGTTTTCAAAATCCATTTTAGCTGTCAAAAGAAAATCATTTTCAACTTTAAATTTAGAAATCAATTTCTTGTATTTAGAGTTTATGGTCTCAAACTCTGAAAATAATTCATCGTATGCATCTTGTAACTCATTAAAAGACTAAGAATTTGATTCACTTGAGTTAGAATATACCATGGGATCTTCACAATCCATTAGAGACACTACCATTATTGGTTCTTCATTCTTGTCTCCATAGATTTTCTCGAGCTTATTCTAAAGCTCCTTGGAATTTGAACAAGAAGAAAATCCTTCATAGATATCGGAACCAAATGCACAAAGCAACATGTGCATGGCCTTGGCATTTTGTTGAGCTTTCGTCTGTTCTTGGTCGCTCCACTTCTTCTTCTTCTTTGGCGAAGAGTAGCCGTTCTCAATCATCTCCCATGCATCAAGATCAATGGATTGGTTGAATAACTTCATTACTTTCTTGCAATGACAGTAGTTTACTCCATTGAAATATGGAGGCTTGTTGATCGGTTAGAGGCTTCCATGTAGAACGAGCCGGAGGTTGAAGTCATATTCTCGTCGGTTATATTAAGAATCAGTAGAGCTTCTTCAAGGATCATCTCAAGGTTGTTAAAACTTATAATGAGTCAAGATCTAATACCAATTGTTAGGATTATTAAAGCTCAATTTGAACCATAAAAAAAATACAATAGGGGTGAATTGGAAAATTGTGCTTAGGGAGTAAGGAGAAACAAAATATAGATAATTTTGTACAATGATTTATAGTGGTTCGACTTCTCAACTAAGTCTACATCCACTACCTAAGCTCCTCACTTAGGATTTTCCAATAAATCCACTAATTTGTTATTTCTTTTTTAAGGAAAAAGAGATAACCATTACACAACTCCCTAGCTTTTTAAAGGCTTAGCTAGAACCAAAACCCCTTTACAAGGAAAAAGATGTAAACAAAGAAAACCTCTAAAATGGAAGGTGTTTACAAAGAATTAAAGCTCACAAGAACAAAATATTTACAAGAGAATATGAATAAAGAGTGAAAAGCTCTTCTCTTGTGTTTGATTATTTGGATAGGTGTTCTAACCTTTTTTCAAGTGTCTTGAACTTGTATTTATATGTTGGAATATTTTTATGGTTGTTTCTAGCTGTTGGGATGATTTGGAGCTGTTGGGGATGTTTTCTCTGTAAAATTGCCCAGTACAGAGGGTATCGATACTCCTATAGGGAATATTAGTACTACCTTTATTATTTTTAAATAAAACTAGCTGTTACTAGAAGTTAGGCCTGACGGTATCGATACTAAGCCTATGGTATTGATACTACTATGTAAAGTAGTTTCAGTACCCCTTTGGGTATCAGTACCATTTTTACATTATGGAATTTGAGCAATGCTGGTAGTATTGGAACAACCTAGAGAGTATCAATACTTAACTTACCTAGGGTATCGATACCACATGAAGAATATTGGTACTATTCATTTAGTATCGATATTGTAAGCATAGTATCGATATTACGTACGTTGAAAATCAGTTTTGTGCTCAAATTCACTTTTAATGGACTTTGAATTATTTTTGAAAACTTTGAAAAATTCAATTCAAGTCCAAAAACATTTTACCTTAATTAATTATATCAAAATATAGTTCAACACTAATAAAAACGCCGCCAACATATCCCAACTATTGGATCCAAATAGCGATCCAACAATCCATATATGTCTATAAAGAGCAATCATCTGATCTCCCATGTGGGATACATGCGAGTCTATTTAGATACCACACGCAAGTATATTTAGATGCCTCACGTGTTAGGGAGTCTCATTCAAGCTCCGACACATCCCTTAAAGTGGGCATTCTCTTCGTATGATGCCACCTCTACCGTACGGTCATTTGTAAAAGCCCTGGCAACCCTACTCTGCCATGACAGTAGCAGATGACAGAGGCCTTGTTATCACAAGAATTCAAATATTAAGGCACCTCTGAGCCATTAGATCGTCCATGAAATAGAATCAATGGGGAAATGAGCCTCTTTTTCCTCAGTCTCACATGCAAAGGGTGAAAAAAGAAAATATTAAAATGAGAAAAATGACTTTTCCTAGAAACCAAATACTCAGAAGAGAAAAGATCTATAAAACTTATCGTTCTATTGCCAAGAAGCACCGTTTTCATTCATCAAGTGCTTAGAAACCTTCTAGTGTTGAAGGTGTAGACACCCATTTTCGTCCGGGACATCAAGGCTTTTTATTACAATATTTATATTATTATATAGTATATAATATATATATAATAATTTCAAAAAATGTATACAATATATGGTTTTTGAAAATATATAATTTTTGAAAATATATTATATAGTTTTGAAAACATATAATATATATGGCTTTTGAAAATAGTTTTTAAAAACATAAATAATAAATATAATTTTTGAAAACATATCATATAGTTTTTGAAAAATATAATATATGGTATACAATGTTTAAAATAAATATAATATACATATTATATATTATTAGTAGTAGTATTTTATTTTCAAGTTTCTTTTTTTTTATTTACTTTCATTTCATTTTATTTATTTCATTTTAGGTCCAATTTAAAGTATAGGTCCAAGTCCAGTTGGTCCAGAAACAGAACCTAACCGGGTAGTCTGACCCAACAAGCCCAGTGGATGCCCAGGAAGGTCCAAGCCCGTCTGCCTAACTTAGAAGATTAGGATTTCAAACTTAGCAAGGCGCCACACAAATGGCACGTGGAAGCCACACGTAGTAAGCGACCGAGATTTCGGGATAGAGAAAATAAGAGCAACTCGGGACTGATCCATCCCGAGATTTTCGGCCAACACGAACAACAAATTGACCCGAGTAAAAAGGGGACAAGGGAAACAACCACCATTGGGATCGAAAACGATGACTGACGGAGGAGGTATAAATACCACACCAAACCTTTGAAGCAACAACATAAAAACCACTTGGATCCAACAACCTAGAGCTTGATTAAGAGCACCAAAGCACTGGGCTAAGACTTTCAATTGGTAATGATTTACAATATTTTAAATATAAGTTGTTATGGCTAATGGCAAAAAAAACTAATATGCTTGTAGGTTTTAAACTTCGGAGTTTAAGAGGGAGTGTAAACACCTTACGATCAAATCAAACTCTATATTTGATTAAAATTTATAATATTTTTAGGAAATCTATCGAGCAACCAAACACAAACACAAAACAATACAAAGCAAGCATAAAAAAATAGTCGAAATGGAAAGCAAAAAGAAACACAGCTTAAAGCTTTGTCTTGCCAAAGAACACTAAGAACGTATAGAAACCACGACGAAAAAGGAAAAATCGTCGGGAGTGGAAAAGGCATCATCAGAAAAGATAAAAAATCAAGAGCTTTCTTTTATTTCTACACCTTTTGGGGTTGCTTTTGGAGATTTAGGGGTTAGATTCAGTTTTAGGGTGTAGAGGAGAACATTTTGGTGTAGTTTTAAGTTTCCCCACCACCAGAGGGTTGATGACGGTGGGGTTACGTCGGTAAGTGGCCGACCATTAGCCTGTGCGGGAAGGGTTGAGAGCATTTAGGGATGATTTTTTTGGAGTGGTTTTTGGGTGAAATGAGTTTTTTGTGGTTTTTGGGCTTTATATAGGGAGTACCACTGTGCAAATACGAAATAGTTTAATTATTTTTGCAGTCCCTGCACTTTTGATGCGTAATTCATTTTGGTCACCAGTTGTAAGTTTTTCCTGAAATTTTGAATTAATTAAATTTAATCCATGTTTATATTTCTTATATTTTGCAAATTGACCCTAACTTTTTATTTTTCCTTGTATCTTTCGGTTAATATCAATTTGATCATTGATTTTTAATTATTTTCAATTTAATCTATTTTTAATTTGAAGTTTTTAAATTTCTTTTATTTATTTAATATACATTTTTAATTTAATTTTATTGTTTGACATTAATATGATTTTTTTGAACAATTTTCAAAATTTTCAAAGGTAAGTAATTCGGATCAAGCTTCTAAATTTTAATTTGACTTTTAATTTTCACAATTAAGACAATCGGGAAATTAAATTGGTACCGAAAGGGAAGTACAAGGGTGCTAATCATTCCTTGACTGTAATCGACTCCCAAATCTAATTAATTTCTAGTAAAATGATGATTAGATAAATGGTAAGTTAAGGTGTCCGGTTAACCTAATTTTAAATGATTCGTGGAGGATTTAACGTATAAAATTTAAGTTGGAACCCAATTTCGAGACCACCCGAAGGATAGTTATGACAACTTGGCGAACCAACTGGGAAGGTAAGTGAGTCTGGACAAAATTGATTTTCTGTTGTCTTTTTAAGAGAAAATTATAAGTTTAAATTGAAATTTATCCTTTAGATCCATGCTATTTACCTTCGATTTTTATTTTTCGAATAAATAGTTGTACTGATGTTTTTTTAATGATTTCAGATTGTTTTCAAAACAATCATTCATAAGGGAATGCATGCTCTCGAGTTTAACTTGGTTCACATGAGCCTGTGATGGGTTTAGGACTGAGGGTCTGACTGGCCCAAGAGGGCACCAGCATAGAGAACTCGGGTTCCTTTTTAGAACCAAACTGGGATACTGCAAGGAATCATAGCCTACCCTAAAACTTCATTTCAAAACCTAGGATGTTTAATTTATTTCATGCTTTATTTTAATGTTCAAAGCATGAAAATTAGAAATATATGTGGTTATGAGTTGTTCAAGGAAAATAACATGCAAGATAGAGATCATGTCCGGGTATAAATAAAAAGCATGCGGGGTAAATATTATGTGAGATATGAAATTTTAATTTTAATTTTAATTATTATTCCTACTTTACTAACTTGTTTCCTTTCAATTTTGTTTCATTTCTTTTTATTCTTTATAATTTGCATCATTTAAAGAGGTGTTTATATACAAATGTGTTCGTTTAAACCCAAATAATTGGCATTAATTGACAAAGGGGTTGTAATACAAGTGGTTAAAAATACAAAAGTACGACTATGGTCAGAAAGGACTTAAAAGGAAAAGGAGATAGTCTACACGAAAATTATGTGTCACACCTGGCTACGGTTCTATCAACCTCAAACAAAATGATACGATGGAATTGCAAAATATTTGGGACAATTAGAAGACCGATAGAAAATATAAGTTTTGCTAATGATACGGTAATATCGCACACCTGCTCTACATCAAGATATATGAACCTTTAATTCGAGCCCTGGTGTAATTTTGGAATCCGTGATACATGTCTTTTACTTTCAACCAAGAAGACATAGTGCCCACAATTGAGGAGTACACCACCCTGTTACACTGCGAAGGAATCAGAATGGACTGGGTTTTCATCAAATACATCAAAAGTTAGCCTTTCAAGAATGGATTGGCAAAGGTTGTAGGGGTTGATGAAAAATGGGTAACTGACCGGATCCAACACAAGGGTAAAGGAGAAGAAATTGCTTGGGCTCACATCAAGCAATTAATGTAGAACCATCCTAACGAATGGATAGTGAATGATCATTTTACATTGGGTATCTACGGCTTGGTTATCTTCTAAAAAACATTGGGATATATCGAGGCAGTTATGGTGGAATTATTCGAATAACTACCTAAGTGAGTGAACCTTGCACCAGCAATCCTAGTTGAAAATTTTTGCTCTTTAAACTATTATAGATGGACCGGTGGATGACGTTTTATAGGATGCATGAAATTACTTCAGGTTTGGATCCATAGTTATTTTTGGAAAACTAATGAGGTTTCCTACCGCCAGTTCAACATGTCATATTCACCTTTAGAAGATTTCTTTACACAAAAATAGAGAGAAGGCATTCCAAAGGAAATGTGGGAAAAGATATTTATATACCTCCAGGAGAAAGACATCGTATGGAGAGCCCCTTGGCTGACTCATAGTGACATTCTTTACTGATGTGGAGATGCAGGAGTAGTAATGTTACTCAAGTTATAGGGAGGAGTTGGTTGTTCTCTACTCTTACGACTTCGATATTATGTGGCACGTCAATTTATACCAGTTACACATGAGATATCTGGATCCAAGTTCGCATATCATGAAGATAATTATAAGAAAAATGTGAAATATATAACCGAGTCATGGAAGAATATATTCCATACAGATGTTGTGGATGCCAAAGACATTCTTACTTCAGACTATATGGAATAGAGAAAGTTGAGGAAGAATGACACCGTTCCCATACTAGACTATAAAGATACTTAGACCATTAAGGAACATCTTAAACCAATTCCCTCTGAGCTGGAAATAGAAAAGAAAGAATTTGAAGTTGAAAAAAGGGAACTGAAACAATGATTGAGAAAATTAGAAGCTGAAAAGTTCCAACGAAGCTAAACGCTGATACTTAAAAGGACCGAGAAGATAGATTAGAAAAGGAACAAAAAAAAGTTTGCTTTAAGTTGAAAGTATGAGAAAAGGGTATGAAGAGCATGTTCAGAAAAATACTATCTTGAAAAGATCTTATGAGTATTGGAAAGATGAAGCTAACAACTTGAAAAATTTGAAAGACAAGATGACAGGTTAAGGACTTCCCAAAAATAGTTATCAGAAAGTCGACAGCAGAACAAGCTGTTGAAAACCAAGGTAACTGATCTAGAAAGGTCCTTCAATGGAAACAGGAAATGGATGACAAAACTATAGCTGAATTGGAGGTAATCCTGGACAAATTCAAGAAGTAGGCAAATAAAATCTAAATAGTTCCCTTTGACGGAGGGAACCAATGGCGTTTCCATTGGGAATAAACTCAACATAGGGTAAAATCTAGAGATGTAGTCATTCAGGACTTCCTAGAGCATTTACAGAAGGTAGCACACCACTTGCATGGTTTGGAAAGACAAGTTGGGGTGGTTCAACAAGGTATTCAGGCAGTGACAAAAGAAACGATAAAACTTGTCTTGGATTATTATGTAACTGTCATAACATTGCTCATGGTGATGACTATATGTATGATCCTCAGACTTGAGATCAATGTCATCCTAACATATATTGTTATATGTTTTGATATAGTTAAACATGCTCCGTAACTAGTTGCACTATAAAGATTGTTATTGAATATATTTCGATATATGTAGTAGGGTGTATATGGTTAAGATATGATTTTTCCTTCATACATAATAGGAAATATATCACAGGCCACTTGATTGAGTGAGACTAGAAATGTATGGCCATGCTCGAATAAGTTGATATGTGATATCATATTCGTTAATTATAGTATACTCTAGATATCAAGAAACAATAGATGGGTTATACAAGTGTGACTATTCTAAGACTTATGCCTATTCTATATATAAAGGACAAAAGGATGTAATACATAAAAGAGTTAATCAAGAAGATGATATGTCGAATCATAATTTCTTGTAACTTAGGTAACAATGATATATTGCTAGATGTCACTCATTGTATGTAATATTAGAATTGTTCTAATAATTAATATTAACGTTACAAGAAACTACAGGGTCACACCCTAGGATTGAAATGAGCAAAAATGTACAATTTATTGTATGTTACTAAAATATATCTAGAGTTATGATATGTATAATTGATATACATATGATTTTAATTATCCCGAATATAGTAAATAATCATTAAAAGAATGTAATTTAGATTACAACTCTTTTAATTGGTATATATAATTCGGAATAATTAAATAAGTTTTTTAAATAAACATTAAAGATTATAATTCAGATTATAAGTCTTTAATGTATATTTAATTGAATTAATTAAATAATATTTTATTTATTAATTTGAAATAACTTTAAAAACCCTAAGATGTTAGGGTAATGGATATAAAAGGGTGTGTTAGGTCTAGCAACCGTTTTTAACACACACACATAAACCTTCAGTCGTTTTCTCTCAAAACAGTTTTAGGGAAAACAAATATTGCTCTCAATCGGGTGAACTGAGTAGAGGCCCAGACGTGATTTCGTGGAGGCTTACGATTCGAACCGATTTACACTATCAATATTCATTGATGTCCTTGTTATTTTCAAGGAACCCGCTGTAAGTATTCGCATCCATTCCTCTTGATTTCAGTTTTTCGTACTTGGATCGCTGGTGAGACTGTCGAGTTTTGTTTTCGCTGCACCATGGGGGTGCACCGACGATCCCAACACTAGAATTTTACTAGGACTTCAAGGGGACTCATCTGCTGCAAAAGCACAAGCTTCATATGCTGAAAAAGCACAAGCTTCTGTATCCAACCCCTCAGAATAATCCTGACGATTACCGTATTCTGGATTTTTATGAAGAATACAATGCAAAGAAAATGGAGGAAAATATCAAGCAGTTGGAAGACCAAATTAAGACGATTAGGGAAGAAGACGACTATTATGGAGTTGATGCTTTGGAATTAAGCCTAGTTCCGGATTTGATTCTTCATCCTAAGTTTAAAGTCCTAGATTTTGAGAAGTTTGGTGGGAACAATTTCCCCTTGGCACACATTACCATGTTCTTTCAAAAGATGAAAGGGTGTGTCGGGAATAACCAACTCCTGATTCATTGCTTCCTGGAGATTCTGATGGGCTCAGTCATCCGATGGTACAATCAGCTAAACCTTTCATACTTCAGGACATGAAAAGATCTCGCCAAGTCGTGCTTGGAGCAATACAAGCATGTAGATGATATAAGACCAGATCGTGTTATGCTGTAAAGTATGGAGAAGAAGCATAATGAAAGTTTCAGATAGTATGCACAATGATGGAGGGATTTAGTTGTGCAAGTTCATCCATCTTTGGATGAAAAAGAGACAAGGAAGCTCTTTGTACATACTTTGAAGGCTCATTTCTTCGGGTATCTGGTTGCAATTATGTCAAGAAATTTCTCTGATATGGTTATGGCATGAGAGATGGTGGAAACACATTAAACAAGGAAAAATTGATGGAGGTGGGTCTAGTAGAAGACCTCATATGAAAAAGAGAGAATGCGATATAAACAACATCAATACTTTCAACACCAGCAAAAGTGTTACGATATCTAAGTCAAAGCCAATTGCAATTGTACCTTTAGGTGCTTCTAGATAAGATTCGAGGGAACTAAGGAAAGAAAGAGAAAATGAATATTTTGATCCTATTCCCATGACTTATAAAGCACTTTATCAGCAACGTTTTGACACACACATGGTGTCATCATACTTAGTAGAACCTCTAAAACCTCCATACCCCAGGTGGTATGATGAAAATGCACATTGTGAAAATCATTGTGGTGTCTCGGTGCATGCTATTGAAAACTGCCTCACCTTTAAAAGGATTCTTCAAAGGATATATAATAAGAACTGGATTCATTTCAATAACTCAAAGTCATACAATGTTATACATAATCCTTTGCCTAATCACCAAGAGATTGGGATTAATGCATTTACCGAGGAGAAGCACAAGAAGGTCAAGATCAAAGTTTCCGAAGTGAAGCCATATCTAGCTTGGGTATGGACAAAAATGATAAATATAGGGTTTCTTGCACCACTCCTAGCACATTAGATTGCAAAGGTGACCGTCATTTTTGTTATCATAATGAGGACGGACATGATGTACAATAATGTGTCAAATTTAGAGCCTTGATCCATCTAATGATGAACAGAAAAAAGCTAAAATTTTACGAAGAAAACAACGACAACTCCAGAAGTGAATGTTTATGCAATTAGAGATGCTTCTGAAAAATAAATGCCACAATTGAGGAATGAGGCTTCTTGGAATGAGACAAGAGGAGACCATCAATGTTACCACAGAGTTGTGTTACCTATGAAATAATGTCTTGTTTGAATTTGTCTTTTATATGCTTGAGCCTTTTTAAAAAATGAAATTTCTTTGAGTAATATAGAATTGTTTGAAATTTAGTGAACATCAAGTATAATAAAAGGCGCATTTTGAGAAATGAGGTTATAGGCTTTTAACATATGCCAAGATCAAATTCATTCTAAGAAAAAGGTTCCATATCTTTTACCTGAAAAAAGAAAAAATGTTTTCTCACACGTACAAATATGGAAGTAGACAAGATGGGGCATCTTCGATGCATGTTATTGCAAGACCAGTTAGTGTGCATGTCTGTTAAAAACATTCCGTGACGATATACAATTCTCACAAATGGAATGGTTGAATAGACAAATTTGGCTTAATTGAGATCTAAAGATGAAATTTTTTATTTTCACTTACACTCGTACTATAACTGATTCTTCCTAACAAACTAAGAAAATCCTAAAATAGAAGAATTAATGTGATATTGATGAATGGTAATTTTAACAATGTTGGGGTACTCCACTAAAAGTTGTAGGATGTTAATCTTCGGAGGTAATGTCTGAAGCAGCTATGGTTTTAATTTATGAACTTTATAAAGTGAGTTTCGATTAAGTTTGTCAAGTCGAAGACTTTCTGACACTTGAATCCTTTAATTAAAGGTATTCCGCTAAAGTAATGGACAATGTTAATTTCCCTAACTTTATGAATATGAGTACATTAAGATCATGAAACTAGTCTCTATGTGTCGAGATAAATCTCCGAACAAAATCTTAAGAGAGGACATCAAGTTTTACAAAGTATAATTTAAATAAAGGTGGTAAAGCCTGTGATAAACGTGGACTTGAGATTAAATTTCGATGAAAGGTGGACTAAGTGAGTCAGGAAACATTGATATAGTTGACTATATAAAATCACTCAGGGGTTTTATATTTAGATCAATATTTTTAAGCTATCTCTGCTTAAGGAGTCTACGAAACTTGAATAAATGGAAGATTCCTGATAACTGAATATAAATGCTCTCTAAAGGGCCTTGTAGTGGTACCAAAAATTTCAAATTTGTTAAAGGTAAGTAATTTAGATCGAGCTTCTAAACTTTAATTTAACTTTTAATTTTTGCAATTAAGAAAACTGAGAAATTAAATTGGTACCGAAAGGGTAGTACAAGGGTGCTAATCCTTCCTTACTGTAATCGACTCCCGAATTTGATTAATTTCTGATAAAACGCAGATCACGTAAATGATAAGTTAATGTGTCCGATCAACCAAATTTTAAATGATCAGTGGCGGCTCTAACAAATAATATTTAAAACGGAACCCAATTCTGGGATCACCCGAATGATGGTTAAGACAGAAGGTGACCCTCTTTCCCACATAGATCTTGCTTTAGAGGGAGGCTATTTGGTGTTTGGGGGTGATTTTGGGTTCCTTTATGGGTTGTAGGTTTAGAATAAGGGTCGGTTGGTTTGAAGAAGACCATTTGAGACCTTAACGAAGCCGATAAGAGATGGCCGAGGGACCTTTGTCTATGGTTTTCTCTTAAAAAGATAGAGAGAACGAGAGAGGACAGAGAAAGTTTTGAGAGTTGAGTGACGAGAAAGAAAAATTTGAGGATTAGGGTTAAACTAAAGCCTAAGTAAGGTTTATGTATAAATGGTGAGACGACATCGTTTGGAATGACTAGGGTTTTCGTATTTTGCTTATGGGTATATCTATGTACAGGCTCCGCCTAGTTTTATTTTGATGCAATTAGGTTCTCAAATAGATGCTTTTCTAGTTTTTGATTTATTCTATCTACCGTTATTATCCCTTATTTTTTAGTCACTGAAGTTTGTATATTTTGATTTGTATATTATTTATATTTTAATCCTTCTTTTACCATATTTTTGGTTATGCCCATTTAGTCATTATAACTTGCATTTTAGCCCATCAAATGTATGTGTTAATATCATGCATATGGGTATACTATATGTTTTATTTCTTAATGTATTAGTATGTAATATGTTATGTGTGTTAACATATTGTGACATTAATTAGGTTCTTACGTATTTTTTTTATTAATGTGATTACAAAGTAGTATCAGTTCTAAATAGTATCAACCACTTCATAATGAACGTTCAATCACCCTTGTCGCAACCGTTGTTACTCGAACTCGGGACCTTTAGGAATAACAATTATTTCTTTAACTAGTGAGGTAATTTGGTTCGTGCGATTACGTTCTTATATCTTTATGTTGAGTAATGGATTTTATTTAGGTAATAATTGTATATATTAATTTATATTATAATGTTTAAGCATATATATGTTATATGTATATACAAGAACACACACTACTTTTCTTTTTTTCTTCAATATTTATAATGTATCATATGCATATATAGTATTTTGGGGTATTGCATAACATCAATATATATATTATAAACAATTTAGGTTATGTTTTCTTATTTATTTTATTATTTTAGTTATACATTGAATTTTTTTCTATTATATGCATATGACAGTAAATATATTTTGTAAACATTTCAAAAAAATATTATTATGTGAGGGGAATCTATGGAAACACGTCTTAACTAATAAAGAATGTGTTTTTGATGATTGTTTGTATGAAATGATATTTTTTTTAGATTCAAGTGAGTTTTAAATACATTAAATATATGTATTTGTTTAAAAAATAAAAAAATTAAGGCAATATTATATTTTTGAGAGGAATCATGTAAACACTCCTTGACTGACAAAGATGTGTCCCCAAGGATTGTTCATACAAAATAGTACCCTTTATATATATATATATATATTCGAGAGATCATTTTTAATAAAAATACATAATTTACTAAAAATTAGGGCAATGTTATTTTTTATTGGGAAAATATGGAAATGTACCTTGACTGATAAGGATGATATTTTCAAGTATTCTTCATACAAAATAACACCCCTTTTAATTTTTCTAATTGGATCATAATTTAAATGTACATTCGAATTTGCAAGTTTCAATATTTTGATTATGTGTAATCACTTAGGTATCAATTTTGGGTGTTGTGGGGGTTGCTCACCCTTCTTCACGCATAATCGACTTCCGAACAATTTTTAAAATGTTTTTCTGGTTAAACGCAAAATATTTTATCTTTTAAATTGATTTTTTCTTAAAATTATTTTAAAAGATATTTTTAGGTATTTAACCTACCTAACCTAAAGGTCGATGAAGACTCAAAATTATTTTTCCAAATCAATCTTTTAAAATTCAGTTGGATCACTCACCCATGATAGGGAAGCAGTGGCGGGTTAATGAACGTTACTCTTGTTGTAGAATCAAACCTAGAAAGCTCTAGACTCGATGAAGAACCAAGGGGATGAATAGGGGAAGGTGGCAGCAGCAATTAGGATTCTTTAGGGTTTTTTTTAGATGCTGGAAACAAGGTAAGAAACAAGATTAAAACAACATAAACAAAAGATAAAGAAATTGACAATAAAGTATGATAACCAAGAAATCAAAAGATCTCCCTTATGAAGGTGAATGGTAAAGATGATTGATGGCGTGGATAGATATTGGAAAATCGATGGATAATATCCAATCGAGCCCTCCTAGTCGTAATGAAAAGGCAAACACGATAATATGGCTCTAACCAACCCTCTTAGTCGCGATGAAAAGGTAAATTGGAGTGTGAAGATTAATCTCCCTCACAAGAACTTGAAAGAACTCTCGGAGAAGAAGCTTCGAAGGCACAAGGCAATCAACACTTGCAAAAACGAACTCTCGTTGTATTATTAATCAAAGAAATCTGATTTACAAAGTTGAATGAAGCCTCCTTTATATAGGGGCTAAGTTCTAAAGGTCCTAAATAACTAATGAATAAAATAATAAACTAAACATGTCTTAACTCTAATTCCTAATAAAATAATAATAACTAAAGATAATATTTTAACCCAACATTTATTCCTAATAAAATAATAAATCTAATCCTAAAAGATAATGCATCATCCTATAGTAAATTATAATACAAATAATCAATAAAAATATTGAAAATTCGTAATATTTACAAAATCCCGTATTAATCCTGTATAGGATTTTCTGCATGCACCGTCTTCAGTAAAATGGCCATATCTTGAGATACCAATATCGGATTGATGCGATTCAAGAACATTTTGAAAGATAAGAGACAGAAGGTCATATCTCCGGAAGATATGTAGACCAAATAAGATCAGGATCACATTCAAAAAGTCATCGCAAGTCTGCTACTGTTCAGGTCTTCTTTTCCAAGGCTTTGACGAGTGAATCATTTGGAATAGTTATTACTTCTTCCTTTAATGTGAGCCTTGTGTTGCATGTATCATCTTCCCTTTCTTCAAAAAGATTCATCCTCGAATCTGAAACATTAAAGGGAGAAATATTAGAATCGTTTAAAGATTCATTCACATTATGCTTACCAAATAGATATGCTTTGAATCTTCGAGACTTTGTTCTTCTAATAGGTTCGAGTAGAAACATTAGTCCAAAGAAACATGTATTATGGACTCTGGTGCATGTATCATTCCCCCACTCCTCAAAAGGATTCATCATCGAATCTAAAAATCCAAGAGAAAGAGAATTAGATGTGTTGAAAGGAAAACTTGTGAAACATTTACCATGATCAATGTGATGTGTCTTTATGCATTTTAGTCGAGGTTTATTCTTCGTAGGAACTGATTTCTTGTAGTCTTGAAATCATATTTTGCATACAAGTCTTGTAATATGATGTTTAGGTTGAAATTCAACATGGCGTCGACCACTGTTGGCTTTCTGTATGATTGCTTCAGATAATTTCTCCATGGTTTTATTCATGTGTGTCGAGAATGAGTGTTTAAAAACCATGTCAACTGGTTTGTTAAAGTAATCCCTTAAGTCTCCTATGTGTGGTTCATGAATTAAGAATTCTCGGGAGGAGATTTGTGGACTGTAAAAGCTGTTTAGTTCGCAAGGAAACTCATATACAAGATAAAGCTCATTAGAAGTACTTTTAAAAGTATGGGTAGAAATATCAGAAATATCTGACTTATTGTGATATACATCTTTGATATGTTCAATTTTCGGAAAAGTAGTATGTGTTTGATAGGTAAGAGTATACCTTCATGGTAGTTCATCGTATACTGTGTTTTGCTTACCTCAGTCTGTTACGAACATAAAGGAGTTGTGTTTAGTATGGATGACAACTTCTCGAGGCTTACGTTTAGACTCTCGTAAATCATGACTCTTCATTGATATGGCATAGTGCTTAGGGGTTTTAGGTGGTAACCCATCAGGAGGATCACCTAACACTATTTGACAACTCTTGGCGATGGAAGATGGTGTGGGCTAGTCTCGTGTTGCTTTTACTTTTTCATCATTTACATGGATTTCCTGTGCACAAACTATAAGCCTTGAATTAGATTGGTTTGGTGTTGTTTTCTTCTTTTCGATGGTAATTTGTTAGGTGGATCACCTAACACTTCTCGAAAATCCTGTAACAAAGATGAAAACCTACTAGGCAAATCCTTGTTAATGTTAGAAATCGAAACAATTGATTCCCTAAAGTGAACAAGGATGGAAGGTTGGGTATAAAAAAAGGTTCTCTCTCAATTATTTTGTGCTCACACATAGATTTTAAGTCACTCTTTTCTTCTCACAATTAGGTTCACTCACCTCCCATGGGTCATTATTATTTTGGCTTTTGTAACTAGTGACCTCTTTTGCTTTTACCTCTTTCTCATCTTTTTCTTTTTCGCTTTCCCTACCTGCTCACAAATTATCATTTGATCTTTAGGGGCTGGAAGTGTGTCATTGTTTGCTGGTTGTTCTTTCTCCTTAATAGGTTTGTCATCTCTTGGCTTTTTCAGAGAAGATGGACTAGAAGATGAGCAAGGATTTGAAGGATTACCTTGGTAAGAGGATGAAGTACCTTGGTAATGTTCTTTAAATCGGAATCTCCTTTGGATTTGTGCTTCGATTGTCAGTGCTTTCTTTAGTGTATCTTCAAGGTTTTCGTACCCATGAAGATCAAGAAGATCAGTGATGTTTGAGTTTAAGCCGACGATGAATCTTGACATGGTAACCTCTTCTTTTTCAGATATGTTAGCCCTATTGAGTAAGGACTACAACTCCTTATAGTAGTCTTCAAATGAACTTCTACCTTGTCGAAGTCGGTGTAGTTGTAGTTTAACTTATCGTGTATAATGTGTGGGTAGGAATCGCTTTCTCATGGTTTATTTGAGGTCGGTCCAAGAGATTGTTGGAATTTGGAAGTTCTGGATTTTTTTCCTTGTTTGCATCCACCATGTTCGAGCATATCCTTCGAATTGCATGGTGATGAGGGGAACTTGTTTAGCTTGGGGGCAGCCATGGTATGCGAACATGAGATCAACTTTTCTTTCCCAATTGATGTACCTGTCCAGATCGTTGTCTCTTTTGAAAGACGAGATCGTGAACTTTGGTTGTGCAAAGAGTTCGGGTTCTTGGAAACGTGGTTGTTCTCGCTTGGGTGCAAAAAGTTCAGTATTTTTTGGTCTTGGATTCTAGTTTGGTAGATCCAGTTGTAGTTCTTGTCGTTTTCTCATAGTTTCATCAAATCTTTCAACTTGAGTCGTGAGTGGGGCAAGTGCGGCTAAGATAGTCGTAAGTGTCTTGTTTCTATTTTCGCCCATCCTGAAATCATAACACTCAAAAGAAAATTTTAAAGTAAAATAAAATTAAAAGAAAGTAAATTCAACAAAGCAAGAAACCTCACAAGTCACTCCAAGAAAGTAACACAACGAGAGGCAAGTAAGCCGATCTTGTACTCTTTAAAACTTACTTTACCAAGTAGTCTTCCACAGTTCGTATTGGAATTTGATTACTAGCAAAGGCGATAAGAAAAACTTAAAAGCTCTAAGAGGCCAAACAAATGTTAGACTCCAAGAGAATGAGAATGCAAAGAAGGAAGAAGTATGCAAATTCTTTAGTCCTACTAACACAAGAAAGATAATGTGTTAGATAATGTAAAAGAACAATAAAAGGAAAAACAAAAGAACCTAAACACTAAGAGTCAAAGAAAAAAAAGAACCAACCCAAAAACCTAGAAAACGCTGGATCAACTTAAGCAACGTTTTTGAAGGGTTACCGGTGTCCAAATATTTTGGGAAAATTCTTGAATGTCTTTTGATGCGTCAAGAAACCTCCTGTGAAATTTCAGAACCAAATACCTTCATTAGTATCCAATAGACTCTATTGAACAGTAAGTCCTCAAATAATCTGTTTTTCTTGATTGCTTTTTTCGAAGTTGTTATTGATCTCCAAAATTTTTTATTTTTTGTGTAAATGATCTTGAATATATGAAGTTTCAATATGGAAATTTTCACCACTAAATTCCTCCTGTATAATTTTCAAGAAATTAGAAAAAAGTCTAGACCGAATCTACCAATGAAACTTGAATGATGTATTTGAAGGCTCTAATGAACTCTGATTGGGGTGAATGTTGCACTGGAGATTATTCTTAGGATGAATATGATATCTGAAGAAAATAAGACCTAAACACTTTCATTTGCAATTTTTTTTTAAATTTTGGTTTTTTTTAAAAAAATAGCAAACTAACAAGAAGGATTTGAATCTAAATTAAAATTAAAAAAAACTAACTAGAAACGATGAATCTTTGTGAACTAGCTCCGTTGGGGTACCTTGACGGTTTTGTGTGCAAGAACAAGCAAGATTGCTTTCTTCTTTCGATAGTCGGCCCAAATATGATACCAATTGATAGGGAGGTGGTGCCGGTTAATAAACATTGCTCTTGTTGAAGAATCAACATAGAAAGTTCTAAACTCGAAGAAGAACCAAAGGGATGAATAAGGGAAGGTGGCGGCAACAACTAGGATTCTTTAGGATTTCTTTTAGATGCTGGAAACAAGGTAATAAACAACATTAAAACAAGATAAATAAAATATAAAGAAATTGAAAATAAAATAAGATAACCAAGAACTCAAAAGATCTCCCTTATGAAGGTGAACAGTAAAGATGATTAATGGTGTGGATGGATATGTGGAAAATCGATGGATAATGTCCTATCGAGCCCTCCTAGTCGCAATGAAAAGGCAAACACGATAATATGGCTCTAACCAACCCTCCTAGTCGCGATGAAAAGGCAAATTAGAGTGTGAAGATTAATCTCCCTCACAAGGACTTGAAAGAACTCTCGGAGAAGCTTCGAAGGCACAAGGCAATCAGTACTTGCAAAAACGAACTCTCGTTGTATTATTAATCAAAGAAATCTGATTTACAGAAATGAATGAAGCCTCCTTTATATAGGGGCTAAGTTTTAAAGGTCCTAAATAAATAATGAATAAAATAATAAACTAAACATCTCTTAACTCTAATTCCTAATAAAATAATAATAACTAAATATAATTTTTTAACCAAACCTTAATTCCTAATAGAATAATAAATCTAATCCTAAAAGATAATTCATCATCCTATATGAAATTATATTACTAATAATCAATTAAAATATTGAAAATTCGTAATATTTACCAAATCCCGTATTAATCCCGTATAGGATTTTCTGCATGCACCGTCTTCAGTAAAATGAACATATCATGAGTTTCCGATATCATATTGATACGATTCAAGAACTGTTGGACATATAAGAGACAGATGGTCATATCTTCAAAAGACATGTTGACCAAATAAGATAAATATCCCATTAAAAAAGTCATCGTAAGTCTGCTACTGTTCTGGTCTTCTTTTCCAAGGCTTGGATGAGTAGATCATTTGGAAGAGTTATTACTTCTTCTTTTAATGTGAGCATTGTGATGCATGTATCATCCTCCCTTTCTTAAAAAAGATCCGTCCTCAATTCTGAAACATTACAGGGAGTAATATTAGAATCGTTTAATGATTCATTCACATTATGGTTACCGAATAGATATGCTTTGAATCTTCGAGACTTTGTTCTTCTATTAGGTTCGAGTAGAAACATTAGTCCAAAGAAGCATGTATTATGGACTCTGGTGCATGTATCATTCCCCACTCCTCAAAAG
This sequence comes from Hibiscus syriacus, assembly GCF_006381635.1. Lineage (NCBI taxonomy): Eukaryota > Viridiplantae > Streptophyta > Magnoliopsida > Malvales > Malvaceae > Hibiscus > Hibiscus syriacus. The sequence continues at coordinate 2,186,342 of NW_024061932.1, read as the reverse complement.
GATTCATCCTCGAATATGAAAATCCAAGAGAAAGAGAATAATATGTGTTGAAAGGAAAACTTGTGAAACATTTACCAGGATCAATGTGATGTGTCTTTATGCATTTTAGTCAAGGTTTCTTCTTCGTATGAACTGATTTCTTGTAGTCTTGAAATCCTATTTGCATACAAGTCTTGTAATATGATGTTTAGGTTGAAATTCAACAAGGCGTCGACCACTGTTGGCTTTCTGTATGATTGCTTCAGATAATTTCTCCATGGTTTTATTCATATATGGTGAGAATGAGTGTTTAAAAATCATGTCAACTGGTTTTTTAAAGTAATCCCTTAAGTCTCCTAAGTGTGATTCATGAATTAAGAATTCTTGAGAGGAGATTTGTGGACTGTAAAACCTGTTTAGTTGGCAAGGAAACTTATATACAAGATAATGCTCATTAGAAGCACTTTTAAAAGTATGGGTAGAAATATCAGAAATATCTGAGTTATTCTAATATACATCTTTGATATGTTCAATTCTCGAAATAGTAATATGTGATTGATAGGTAAGAGTATACCTTTGTGGTACTGCATCATCTACTGTGTTTTGCTTACCTCGGTCAGTTACGCACTTAAAGGAGTTGTGTTTAGTATGGATGACAACTTCACGAGCCTTTCCTTTGGACTCTCATAAATCGTGACTCTTTATTGATATGGCATAGTGATTAGGGATTTCAGGTGGTAACCCGTCAGGAGGGTCACCTAATACTATTCTACAACTCTTGGTGATGGAAGATGGTGTGGGCTAGTCCGTGTTGCTTTTAACTTTTTCATCATTTACATAGATTTCCTGTGCACGAACTTTAAAGCCTTGAATTGGATTGGTTTGGTGTTGTTTTCTTCTTTTCAGTGGTAATTCGTTAGGTGGATCACCTAACACTTCTCGAAAATCATGTAACAAAGATGAAAACATACTAGGCAAATCCTTATTAATGGTAGAAATCGAAATAATTGATTCCCTAAAGTGAACAAGGATGGAAAGTTGTTTTGTAAAAAAAGTTCTCTCTCAATTCTTTTATGCTCACACATAGATTTTGATTCACTCTTTTCTTCTCATAATTAGGTTCACTCATCTCCCATGGGTCATATTCTTTTGGCTTTTGTAACTAGTGACCTCTTTCGCTTTTGCCTCTTTCTCACCTTTTTTCTTTTGCTTTCCCTACCTCCTCACAAATTATCATTTGATATTTAGGGGCTGGAAGTCTGTCTAGTTGTTCATTTTCCTTGTCAGGTTTGTCATCTCTAGGCTTTTTCAGAGAAGATAAAGGGATTTGAAGGATTACCTTGGTAAGAGGATGAAGTACCTTGGTAATGTTCTCTGAATCAGAATCTCCATTGGATTTGTTCTTCGAATGTCATTGCTTTCTTTAGTGTATCTTCAAGGTTTTCGTACCCATAAAGATCAAGAAGATTAGTGATGTTTGAGTTTAAGTCAACGATGAATCTTGACACGGTGACCTCTTCTTTTTCGGATATGTTAGCTGTATTGAGTAAGGATTGCATCTCCTTATAGTAGTCTTCAACTGAACTTCTACCTTGTCGAAGTCGGTGTAGTCATAGTTTAACTTCTCGTGTATAATGTTTCGGTAGGAATCGTTTCCTCATGGTTTGTTTTAGGTTGGTCCAAGAAGTGATTGTTGGAATTTAGAAGTTCTGGATCTTTTTCCTCGTTTACATCCACCAAGTTCGAGCATATCCTTCCAATTACAAGGTGATGAGAGGAACTTGTTTAGCTTGGGGGCAGTCATGGTATGTGTCGTAACCGGTTTTCGTCCGGGCACAAATTTTTTACTTGATGAGAAAATTGATGTGAATAAATGGTTTTGAAAATAATTTGGGAGTCGCCATCGGCCTTTTGGGTCAGGTAGGTCGAATACCTAAAAATTATCTTTTAACAGAGTTTTTAAGAAAACATCAGTTAAAAGATGAACTGATCTACGTTTATAACCAAAAATTCTTTCTTTTTAATATAAAAAGGGATTCGTGGTCGGTTACGTTTAGGGAAGGATTAGCACCCCTACAACGCCCAAATTGGTACTTTTTAATTATAAATTGTCTTTATTATTAGAAATTTAAAAATTCAAAATATATTTAATTTATAATCTTATTATTTCAAAATTATAATTATAAAAAAATATTAATTTATATATTTATAAAAAATATTTATTTATTTAAAAATATATCAGAAAATGACTTCTAGGTACCTTAAGACAGCTCTTTTCTTCGATATATTATAATAATTAAATTTTTATAATATTTAATTTTAAAATACCAGAATAGGACATCCAGTTATATTAAGACTGCCCTTTTCTTTGATATTGAAAAATAAATAAATAAAAATTAAAATAATTTATATATAAAAAATAAATTATTATTTATTATATATATTATATTTATGACTATATAATAATAAAAATAATATTTAAATATATAAACAAGTAAAATTAAAACAATAAAAATACAATTAGAGCTATATATTTAAAAGCAGTAAAATAAATGAAAATATTTAAAATTAGTGACTAAATAAAATTAAAATTAAATTCGAATATCAGATTAAAATAAATTAAAAATATATACTCTGGATTAAAATATTTATTAAAATTAAGGGACTAAATATGTTATTTGTCCTAAATGTTTATAAATACGGTTAAGGGCTAAAATATAAAAAAAAAAATTTAGAGACCAAATTAAAAGGATTATAAATTTGATTTAGTGACTAAAATGTAAAGATTACAAGTTAGGATGACTGCGGACGGGATTTAACCTTTAAAAATACACAAATAGCCCTCCCCAAACAACGTCGTTCGGGAAGGGCTATTTAAGCCCGAAACCGGTTGGCCCTTCGGGCCAGCTCTCTCATTTCTCCCTTTATCATTCTCTCTCTAACTGAGAGAGAATGAAAACGCTATCCCTTCTCTCTAGCTTCCCTCATCGGAGGGAATGCCAGTCACGGGCGGCAACCGTCTACCGCCGTAGTTCTCACCGCCGGCCACCGCATCCGTTGGCCAGAAAAAATTATTTTTACACCACAATATAGATCGGACAGTCCTAATGACGGTTCGGTGCTCTTTTCTCCTAAATAGCTCCCGATTGGAGCAAATCTAAGAAAGTACCTTCGATTTTTGAAGGTTTTGGTGACGTTTGAAGAGGTCCGGCGGTCGTGGCTTCCTCGGTAAGCTTCTCTCTTCTTCTTTTTTTTTTAGTTGTTGTGTTGTTGCTGGTTGTCGTGTCCTCTCTTTGCAGGTTGGGTGATGGCTTTATAGCCATCACCGGCACTTGTCTCGGACCGGTCCGAAGGGTTGTGTTCGGTGAGTCATCGAGCTATAGTGGTGACTCACTCTAGACTTCAATGTGTGCGGCTGCTCTGAGTCTTCTGGAGTCTTCATCGGAGGCGTGGCACTGGTGGAGCGTCGGCAATGGTGTTGGCAGCAGAAGAGGCACCGCGTGGTCTTCTGGAAGCTACGGCGGCAGCTGGGACGTGTCCCTAGGGTATCATCACCCTAGGGTTTCCTGCTGGAACCATCTGGACCGTTGGATCTAAGTTAGATCCAACGGTTGAGAAGCAAGGCGGCGGCTGGCTGAGATATAAACCCTAACCCGGGTTTAGGGTTTCTGTTTTAGCTTCTGTATCTGGGCCACCAAGTTTGGGTCACTGTTGGGCCATCTGGGCTTCGGGCTATTGGGCTTTGGGTTTGTAAAATGTAATTTGTGCCTGTAATAATATTTATTAATAATAAAATAATAATAATAATAATTATAATAATAATAATAATAATAATAATATAAATAATATTTAAATGAAAAAATGAGTATCTTCAGCTTCCCCTCTTTGCTTATTCTTGTGTTAATAAGAATAGAGAGCAAAGACGAAAAGATAATAAGTTTTTTCATTTGACTTCACTTGATTAATATGGAAATATTGAATAAATTCTTCTCTTTCTTTAGATGAGTTCTTCTCATTATAAACTTTCCACTGGGGATGATGTTGACCTATTTCCTTCTGTGATAAAGTCATTCAAAAGGTTGAATAAGCTTTTCTCCTCTTTAGATGAGTTCTTCTCATTATGAACTTTCTCTAGAAGGTTGATGCTAATCTATTTGCTTCTGTGATAGAATTATGTAAAAGGTTGAACAAGCTCTTCTCATGTGAACTTCTTCCTTCAGATAAGTTCTCTTATTATGAACTTTCTCTGGAAATATTGATCCATCAAGTGATGAATTTGAACAAAAGGTTAAACAAGTTCTTCTCATTATGAACTTCTTCTTCCTTCTTCAGATGAGTTCTTCTCATTATGAACTCGAACTGGAAAAGTTGATCCATCAAGTGATGGATTTGAGCAAAAGGTTGAACAAATTCTTCTCATTATGAATTTATTCTTCCTTCTTCAGATGAGTTCTTCTCATTATGAACTCGAATGGAAAAGCTGATCCATCAAGTGATGGATTTGAGCAAAAGGTTGAACAAATTCTTCTCATTATGAATTTATTCTTCTTCTTCAGATGAGTTCTTCTCATTATGAACTCGAACTGGAAAAGCTGATCCATCAAATGATGGATTTGAATCTTTGCTAAAATCTTTGAAATTCCTGTCAAAATTCAACATGGATGAGAATGAATGAAAATGCACCTATTTTTGCAAATGCCTAAATATGATGCATGATTGTTAAGTTATTTGATTTCAGATTGGTGAACTGATTATTTCTTCAGTTGTAGAAACCCAATAAATCTTTCTTCTTCAAATCAGAGAATCTATCATCTTTGACAAATGTAGATGTAGATATAATGTCACAAAACCTCTTGAGAATAAAACTCAATAGTATAGGCTCTTGAAAAGCTTGCATTCATGCAATATGTTGATTCTGATAACAACTCATCTGATTATGAAGTGATCTTTCAAGATGATTTTGCAGATATCGATAGTTCTTTTAATACCGAGAAAATCTTGAATTCTGATTCTAATGAGGAAAGTAAACTGTTATGGGATTTTCAGAGGCTGAGGCTTCAATAGCCATGAAGAGATGTGGTTCAGATTCATCAATTACAAAATTGACAGATTTTATATGTGCTACTCAAATGGCTAATGTTGCTGACGCACTTCTTCCGGTAAAAGGTAGGAAGCCATTATGCAATGATCCCAATTACAAGAAAAGGCGAAACTTGGGCTATGATTTTTGGGAAAGGAATAAGCAGAAGAAGCTTGAAAAGAAGCTTCATCATCCGTGAACGTTATGTAATTGTCAGCGGATATATGTCCCACAATTCTGTCAAGTTTATTGAGGGATATATCTTCAGGGATAAATGTTTGATTAAGCATTCTCATCAAAGCATTTCTATGTGCTTCTGAATTCATCAATAGATCAAGAATAGAAATTCTCGCTTGTTGTTTGTGTAGTTGTTCAACCACACTATACTCACTATGTTTCAGGAATTTCAAAAATTCTTGCGCTTGTTTTTCTGTTACAGGCTCATTGAATGCTGGAGGGGATTCATCATCAAATACCTTTTGGGGTACTACCATGGCTTTTCCTTTTGTTTTCACTTGTTCTGAAGCATTGGATGTTTCGGGAGAGTAACATCTCTCACTTCTTGTAAAGAAACCAACTTCACTCATGCTTCAGATGTCGAACCCCAGACTCTGTATTTTCTCTCTATTTTTCTAGAGAAACAGATCTCCTACCATTGAAACATTGGTAGTATAATTCCAAGGTACTCTGTGGGCATCCTTGTATGGAAATGGGTTAAAGAGTTGTGATAACTACTTTCGCTTTGTTGGTGCAGGAATTACTGTAGATGATTTCACATTATGATCACAGGACATTTGTTCTTGACTAGGTTTAGAATCCTCTGATGAGCAAACATCATCTTTTTTTCTTTGGTTTCTTCAAAGAATTCTATCTCCGTTATTCATCAATTCTTGCAACAAATCCCTAAACTTAGGACATATTTGAATTTCATGTCCCTTCTCTTGATGATATTCACAATAATTCTTGCCTTCATTATGCTTTGGCCTGAATTGTTGTGGAATATACGGCTAAAGAGAGTTGTTGAAATACCCAAACAAAAGGAGATTTAATTTCAGAAATGTCAGTTTTTGCTTTCTTTCTGTTCTCTTCCTGAATTGCATTCATGTTTTTATCTCCATTGGCAATGGATGATTTGATGTAGATGGTGAATTGAATTCCAACTTTCCAGTGTTGATCAAATTTTGAACCACCTTTTGAATGCCGAACAGTTTTCAATAGAATGACCCGTAATTCCTTATGGTAAACACAGTGTGCCTTTACATCATACCATGGAGGGAATGGTGGTTGCATGGGAACCAAAGGATAAGGTCGTATGACATCTGCTTTTATCAGCAAATCATAGATCTCAGCATGGTACTGGTAAAGGTGTAAAGACAACCTTTCATTTCCTTTCGAGATCCTCTGGACTCCGCTCGATTAGTGTTTGTTTCCTCTTTCTTAACCCTTGGCTGGGTTATTGTAACACTTTTCGATGAATCCTTGTTGTAAGAGTTTGCATTGTTGACTTCATTCTCTTTTTTCCGGTACATAGGTCTTTTGGAACTAGACCCCTCATTTGATTCAATTTTGCCACTTTTCAAGACATTTCAATGAGTTCTCCAGAAATGACCAAATCTGCAAAATTTCTGGTTGCATTCCCCATTAGATGATTTAAATAAGGAGCTTTCAATGTATGGACAAATATTATTGTGGCCTCTTTTTCTGACAAAGGTGGTTAAACCTGGGCTGCCGTCACGCCATCTCTGAGCATACTGTCTGAACGTTTCATTATTCTTTTCTCTAAATTTTGGAGAGTCCATCTATCAGGGACCATGTCTGTTACGTGGCGATACTGCTCTAGGAATGCTTTAGCCAGATCTTTCCAAGATCTAATGTTGGCTTTGGTCAATTGAGTATACCATTTAAGGCTGGTCCTGTCAAACTATCTTGAAAGCAGTGAATTAACAATTCTCTCTTTCACATATCCTGCCATTCTGCGATAAAACATAGTAACGTGGGATGAAGGACATATGGTATTGTCATATCTATCAAATTCGGGAACTTTGAACTTGATGGGGAGGATTAGGTCTGGAACCAAACTCAACTCACTAGCGTCAAACCCATAGAATGATTCAGTTATTTCCACGGATTTCATTCGTTCTCTAAGCTCTTGATCTGTCTGGTCAATTCTTCATTTACTTTTCTTTCACATTCAGCTCATTCAAATATGGGATTAGATGCTCAGCATTAAAATCCCCTATTTTCACATCTGATATAAGTGGATTTTTGCTTGAAGATGCAGGATCCACTTGTCGATTTTCATGTGGTTTGGCTTCTTGAAATGCTGATGTGCGAGCATTGATTTGAATAGGTGTAGTACCAGAGTGATAAATTGGTTCTGGTGGAAAACCTAAAGGATACATAGGTTCTTGGTCGAAAGATACAGGATTTTCATGCATTTTTCCAATGATAGTATGCTTTTAAAACATGTCTTCTATTTTCTGCATCATGCTATCTTGTGAATTTGCAATACTGGCTTCAATTTTCTCTAGCTTCATTCTCATTTCTGCTTGTTCTTTATTATGTTGTTCCTCAATAAGTTGTATTTATCCTCCATAATTCTTAGTAGCTTGTCTAGTACCGTAGTGATGTTGTATTTCTCTTTTGGCCAAAATAACTGCGATTTGAAAAATCTTTTGATATTATTTTTCCAAATTTTAATTAATTTTTTATCTTAATAATAAAAAATTATACATAAAGAAAATCATGAAATGAATATGAATGAATGCAAAATGTATGTATGCAAAAAGGTATTGATCCCAAAAAGTTTAACTGTCATAGAACAACTTTCATCGGCATACAAAAGTTTCTTTATAATAGTTCATAACTACAGATAAGGCGTAGCTTTCCTATTAAGCTCTATAATTTCTTTCATTAACCATGACACCTTCTTTCCGAACTTAGAAACTGGATCACGTGATGCTCAATTATTTTAGCTTCAACAGCTAGTTCCCCAACATATCTAGCAACTTCGCTCATTGTACCATGGCCTCGAATACCATATTACTTCTTTCTTCACTTCTTTCTACATAGAAATCCGTTGACTTTTGCCATTGTTCATTAGTTCCTTTAAGAGTTTGCTCTAACTCAGTGATTCTAACTTGACAATTGTACAGAGTTTTTCAAGATCTCTAATACGTCTTCGCAATGAAGCACTTTCCTCATTACTTTCTTTGAGATCATTAGGTCCTAGATGAACTTTTTCTTGAATAATGACTCTTCAAGTTGCAAAATGTAAGCATTAACTCTGCATTTTGTTTCTAGACTGATCCAGATCTTCTTCAAGTTTTGTTCGTGCTTCTTACGTTCTTTGATTAAGCTTCTGGATTTGAACATTCTTGTTTCTGCATCTTTGCATCCAATTGCTAGCGACTTCTTGCTCTACCTCAAGTTTGGTGTTGAAATTCTTTCTTTCCAGCTCCCATTTTCTTTTTCAACATTGAACTCTTCAATCCTTGGCCTCTAACTTCAAGTTCGGCAATCAGCTGGTTCATTTCAGATTCAAATCCCTTGAACATGATATTTTTCTCACCCTCAAATTTATCAAGAATATCACTCTTCATTTCTTCTAAATCTTTGGCTCGATCCCTTTATCTTTGCATTTCATTCATGATTTCACGGTGTTCAGCTTTGTGTTTTATAATTCGCTCTCTTCTGTCAACCTCAAAATCTTCCATTTTTTCTTTCCTTTCTCAAGGCTTTTGAGTAGACGGCTATTCTTTCCTTTCAGATCTTCAACTCGACTTTTCTCGATGTTCAATTCTCTGGTCATCTGTACTGTTGATTGGCTTGGTCCTGATGCTTTCTGGGATTTATATAACTCCTGGTAATTTTTCTTTAATGCTCTAAATTCACCATCAACTTTTTCTTTGTTTTTTCTCAACATTGCACATGTGATGAATGAAAGTCAATATCAACACCCAATAGCTTTATCTCGTCTCATTTGCTCTAATTCTCTCGACCAGCCTTCTCTTTCTGCTTCAAACTCAGCTCTCAGGATTTCAATCTCTGATGGAACCACCTAATGTGATCTTCCATAGAGATATCCTCATTTTGATCTGGTAGAGGAATATTTTCATTTTTCCTGACAGATATCCATTCCTCATAATCAGGAGTTAGCATTTCTTTTGCTGCTTTAGCTCGGATACAAAAAGTTGTTTTCCAAGCTGTAAAGGCTTCCATGATATTTCTTTTATAATTTTTGCTGTGGAATGCAAACTCAGATGAATGTAATCCAGCAGTGACAGGTACAAATTGACGACCTTCATACTGTCTTATGACCAGAAGTGGTGCATATCCAATTCCTCCCCAAATCCGAGCAGCATTATCCAATTGTAATCACCACATTTGTAAAAGAATTCTCTTTGGATTGCCATGGGGCTCGCCAAACAATGTCATTGCTTTGCAGATTTCGAAAGGCATTAATCCACATATCTTTCTTAATTTCTTTCGGCCATTCTTGCTCCAGAAATTCTTTTATGGTGAGTAATCCGTATTAAAGCCCGGTATGAAACCTTTTATGTCCTCCAGAAATGGCTACGGATCCAAACACATAACAATTGGGTACACCCTGAGAATCGTCCCCCCTCCTAGCTTTCTACAAGTATTTAATGATCTGAAAGTCTCTGCTAGAATTGCAGAAGCATGATTAATTTTTGGTAGCTGCTCAAACAAATCTACTACTGCAACTTCAATATATCCCAATACTTTTGGGAAGATGACCATACCATACATACCCAGAGCAAATAGATCGAATCGTACTTTAGTGTCTGGATGACTCTGAATAAGTTCTTTAATGTTAGTCCAAGCAATGCCTTCGCTTTCGCCTTTTTGTTTTGTACGGGATGCCACCCATTCTTCTCGTGCTCCGGCAATCTTTGCTATTTTAACTTGAAAGGGTTGAGTTTTAATTGACTTTGAATAAATTCGATTCTCTAAAGCCCCTCTATATGTAGCAAAGTTGTGTATTCTTCAATAGTAGGGACCAATTCCTCTTTATGAGAGTGAAGCAATTGTACCCTGGATTCCAGAATTGAATTAGGGCTCGAAGTAAGTCATCATCAACTTCGACATATAGCAAATACGGGATGTCTCCATAAGTCTGAAAAACTGCAACTTTTGTTAAGTCCCAACTTCCCAAATGCTTCGTAAATCTTGCATATCATTCTTTTTAGCGAAACTGGAGCATAACTGGCCAAGTCCAATACATATCATCTTGCAGACTGTCTCCTCTTGTCTTTGTAAATCCTCAGCCCACTGTCTTACTTCTAAGTTAGAATTATTTGATTTGAACACTTTTATCCATGGATGAAGGCTTTCCAATAAGACAATTAACACGAGGATCAATGCCTTTTATCCTGTATGATGCTATGCAAACAGAAGAAATAAAGAACACAAAAAGAAATGAATTAGTTTACATACTAAAGAAATTTAATAATAATATCTACCTAAATATCTTTATTTAAACATGCTTTTTCATAATTATTTAAATTTACATGTAATTTAATCAGTAAGAAAATAATTAAAGGAAAGTTAGAATTCATTTCTCCTGTGTGTACACTATTTTGGACAAAATTTCGGCATGGCTTTAGATCGGAAGAGTTTCTAGGGTTTATTATATGCAAGGTTTCAGATCTAAGAATAAAGGTACCCGAATTGTCCTTGTTAGTGCCCCCTTGGGTTGCTAACCCTCAATCCTAGTCCATCACAGACTAAAGTGAATCGAGTTCAATTCGAGGGATACATTTCTCTATGCCTGACACGGAGAATAAATTCTCACGAAGACATAGAGCATATGAACCCTGAAAGCTACTTGCTAGGTCTGACACAGAGAATAAATTTCACGAAGACGTCGCTTTCACTCCCACTTAAAAGGGACAAACTCAATTATAGAGCTTTATGTTATGCAATGCAAGTGTTGTGTGTGAGGAGAAATGTTCAAACCTTTGACAGAAAAAATAAATAATGAAATAAAATATTTGCAAATAAAATGAAATATTAATAAGAAAATATATAAATACTATGAAAATAATAAGTATATAAAAAACAATTTTAAAAGAAAGAATTATAAATTAAATATATGAATTTTAATTTCCTAATTGATAGAGACAATTAATAATTGGTTTTAAAGTTTGACCATCCCCAGCGGAGTCGCCAAGCTGTCGTAATTTTTTTGGTCAGGTAGGTCGAATACCTAAAAATTATCTTTTAACAGAGTTTTTAAGAAAACATCAGTTAAAAGATGAACTGATCTGCGTTTATAACCAAAAATTCTTTCTTTTTAATATAAAAAGGGATTCGTCGTCGGTTACGTTTAGGGAAGGATTAGCACCCCTACAACGCCCAAATTGGTACTTTTTAATTATAAATTGTCTTTATTATTAGAAATTTAAAAATTCAAAATATATTTAATTTATAATCTTATTATTTCGAAATTATAATATAAAAAAAAATATTAATTTATATATTTATAAATAAAATATTTATTTATTTAAAAATATATCAGAAAATGACTTCTAGGTACCTTAAGACAGCTCTTTTGTTCGATATATTATAATAATTAAAATGTTTTATAATTTATTTAAATACCAGAATAGGACATCCAGTTATATTAAGACTGCCCTTTCTTGATATTGAAAAATAAATAAATAAAAATTAAAATAATATATATAAAAAATAAATTATTATTTATTATATATATTTATATGACTATATAATAATAATAAAAAAATATTTAAATATAAACAAGTAAAATTATAACAATAAAAATACAATTAGAGGTATATATTTAAAAACAGTAAAATAAATGAAATATTTAAAATTAGTGACTAAAATAAAATTAAAATTAAATTCGAATATCAGATTAAAATAAATTAAAAAATATATACTCTGGATTAAAATATTATTTATTAAAATTAAGGGACTAAATATGTTATTTATCCTAAATATTTATAAATACGGTTAAGGGCTAAAATATAAAAAAAAAATTAGAGACCAAATTAAAAGGATTATAAATTGATTTAGTGACTAAAATGTAAAGATTACAAGTTAGGATGACTACGGACGGGATTTAACCTTTAAAAATTACACAAATAGCCCTCCCCAAAACGACGTCGTTCGGGAAGGGCTATTTAAGCCCGAAACCGGCTAGCCCTTCGGGCCAGCTCTCTCATTTCTCCCTTTATCATTCTCTCTCTAACTGAGAGAGAATGAAAACGCTCTCCCTTCTCTCTAGCTTCCCTCATTGGAGGGAATGCTGGTCACCGGGCGGCAGCCGTCTGCCGCCGTAGTTCTTACCGCCGGCCACCGCATCCGATGGCCGGAAAAATTTATTTTTACACCACAATGTAGATCGGACCGTCCTAATGACGGTTCCGATGCTCTTTTCTCCTAAATAGCTCCCGATTGGAGCAAATCTAAGAAAGTACCTTCGATTTTCGAAGGTTTTAGTGACGTTTGAAGAGGTCCGACGGTCGTGGCTTCCTCGGTAAGCTTCTCTCCTTTCTTCTTTTTTTTTAGTTGTTGTGTTGTTGCTGGTTGTCGTGTACTCTCTTTGCAGGTTGGGTGATGGCTTTATAGCCATCACCGGCGCTTGTCTCGGACCGGTCCGAAGGGTGGAGTTCGGTGAGTCACCGAGCTATAGTGGTAACTCACTCTAGACTTCAACGTGTGCAGCTGCTCTGAGTCTTCTGGAGTCTTCATCGGAGGCGTGGCACTAGTGGAGCGTCAGCAATGGTGTTGGCAGTAGAAGAGGCACCGCGTGGTCTTCTGGAAGCTACGGCGGCGGCTGGGACGTGTCCCTAGGGTATCATCACCCTAGGGTTTCCTGTTGGAACCATATGGACCGTTGGATCTAAGTTAGATCCAACGGCTGAGAAGAAAGGCGGCGGCTGGCTGAGATATAACCCTAACTGGGTTTAGGGTTTCTACTTTGGCTTCTGGATCTGGGCCACCAAGTTTGGGTCACTATTGGGCCATCTGGGCTTCGGGCTATTGGGCTTTGGGTTTATAAAATGTAATTTGGGCATGTAATAATATTTATTAATAATAAAATAATAATAATAATAATAATAATAATAATAATAATAATAATAATATAAATAATATTTAAATGAAAAAATGAGTATCTTCAGTATGCGAACACGAGATCATCTTTTCCTTCCCAATCTATATACCTGTATGGATCGTTGTCTCATTTGAAAGACGAGATCGTGAACTTTGGTTTTCAAAGAGTTTGGGCGCTTGGAAACGTGGTTGTTCTCACCTGGGTACCAAAAGTTCAGTATTATGTGGTCTTGGATTCTGGTTTGGTAGATCCAGTTGTTGTTCTTGTCGTTCTCTCACAGTTTCAGCAAATCTTTCAACTGAGTCGTGAGTCAGGCAAGTGCGACTAAGATAGCCGTAAATGTCTTGTTGTTATTGTCACTCATTCTGAAATCATAACACTCAAAAGAAAATTTTAAAGTAAATAAAAATAAAGAAAGTAAATTCAACAAAGCAAGAAACCTCACAAGTCACTCCAAGAAAGTAAAACAACGAGAGGCAAGTAAGCCGATCTTGTACTCTTTAAAACTCACTTTACCAAGTAGTCTTCCACAGTTCGTATCGGAGTTTGATTACTAGCAAAGGCGATAAGAAAAACTTAAAATGTCTAAGAGGCCAAACAAAGGTTAGACTCCAAGAGAACGAGAATGAAAAGAAGGAAGAAGTATACAAACTCTTTAGTCATACTAACACAAGAAAGATAATGTGTTAGATAATAAAAGAACAATAAAAGGAAAAACAAAAGAACCTAAAGCACTAAGAGTCAAAGAAAAAAAAAACCAACCCGAAAACCTAGGAAACGCTGAATCAACTTAAGCAACCTTTTTAAAGGGGTTACCGGTGTCCAAATATTTTGGGAAAATTCTTGAATGTCTTTTGATGCGTGAAGAAACCTCCTGTGGAATTTTAGAACCAAATACCTTCATTAGTATCCAGTAGACTCTATTGAACGGTAAGTCCTCAAACAATATGTTTTTCTTGATTGCTTTGTTCGAAGTTGTTCTTGATCTCCAAAAATTCTGATTTTTTGTGTAATGAAGTTTCAATATGGAAATTTTCACCACTAAATTCCTCCTGTATAATTTTTAAGAAATTCGACAAAATTCTTGACCGAATCTACCAATGAAACTTGAATGATGTATTTGAAGGCTCTAATGAACTCCGATTGGGGTGAATGTTGCACTGGAGATTACTCTTAGGATGAATATGATATCTGAAGAAAATAAGACCTAAATACCTTCATTTGTATTTTTTTTTTGAATTTTTTTTTAAAAAAAAAATAGCAAACTAACAAGAAGGATTTGAATCTAAATTAAAAATAAAAAAATAACCATAAACGATGAATCTTTTGTGAACTAGCTTCATTGGGGTACCTTGACAGTTTTGTGTGCAAGAACAAGCAAGATTGCTTGCTTCTTTCCAAGAGTAAGCCCAAATATGATACCAATTGATAGGGAAGCGGTGGTGGGTTAATGAACGTTGCTCTTGTTGAAGAATCAAACCTAGAAAGTTCTAAACTCGATGAAGAACCAAAGGTATGAATAAGGGAAGGTGGCGGCAACAACTAGGATTCTTTAGGATTTCTTTTAGATGCTGGAAACAAGGTAAGAAACAAGATTAAAAAAAGATAAAGAAAATATAAAGAAATTGAAAATAAAAAGATAACCAAGAAATCAAAAGATCTCCCTTATGAAGGTGAACGGTAAAGATGATTGATGGTGTGGATGGATATGTGGAAAATCGATGGATAATGTCCTATCGAGCCCTCCTAGTTGCAATGAAAAGGAAAACACGATAATATGGCTCTAACCAACCCTCCTAGTCGCGATGAAAAGGAAAATTGGAGTGTGAAGATTAATCTCACTCACAAGGACTTGAAAGAACTCTCGGAGAAGAAGCTTCGAAGGCACAAGGCAATCAGCACTTGCAAAAATAAACTCTCGTATTATTAATCAAAGAACTCTGATTTACAAAGTTGAATGAATCCTCCTTTATATAGGGGCTAAGTTCTAAAGGTCTTAAATAACTAATGAATAAAATAATAAACTAAACATGTCTTAACTCTAATTCCTAATAAAATAATAATAACTAAATATAATATTTTAACCAAACCTTAATTCCTAATAGAATAATAAATATAATCCTAAAAGATAATTCATCATCCTATATTAAATTATATTACAAATAATCAATTAAAATATTGAAAATTCTTAATATTTACCAAATCCCGTATTAATCCCGTATAGGATTTTCTGCATGCACCGTTTTCAGTAAAATGGTCATATCGTGAGTTTCCGATATCATATTGATGCGATTCAAGAACCGTGGGACATATAAGAGACATAAGATCATATCTCCAGAAGACATGTTGACCAAATAAGATAAATATCCCATTAAAAAAGTCATCGTAAGTCTGCTACTGTTTTGGTCTTCTTTTCCAAGGCTTCGACGAGTGGATCATTTGGAAGAGTTATTACTTCTTCTTTTGATGTGAGCCTTGTGAAGCAAGTATCATCCTACCTTTCTTAAAAAAGATTCATCCTCGATTCTGAAGCATTAAAGGGAGTAATATTAGAATCGTTTAATGATTCTTTCACGTTATGCTTACCGAATAAATATGCTTTGAATCTTCAAGACTTTGTTCTTCTATTAGGCTCGAGTAGAAACATTAGTCCAAAGAAGCATGTATTATGGAATCTGGTGCATGTATCATTCCCCACTCCTCAAAAGGATTCGTCCTTGAATCTAAAAATCCAAGAGAAAGATAATTATATGTGTTGAAAGGAAAACTTGTGAAACATTTACCAGGATCAATGTGATGTGTCTTTATGCATTTTAGTCAAGGTTTCTTCTTCGTATGAACTGATTTCTTGTAGTCTTGAAATCCTCTTTTGCATACAAGTCTTGTAATCTGATGTTTAGGTTGAAATTCAACAAGGCACCGATCACTGTTGGCTTTCTCTATAATTGCTTCAGATAATTTCTCCATGGTTTTATTCATGTGTGGCGAGAATGAGTGTTTAAAAATCATGTCAACTGGTTTGTTAAAGTAATCCCTTAAGTCTCCTAAGTGTGTTTCATGAATTAAGAATTCTCGGGAGGAGATTTGTGGACTGTAAAACCTGTTTAGTTGGAGTGGAAACTCATATACAAGATAATGCTCATTAGAAGCACTTTTAAAAGTATGGGTAGAAATATCATAAATATCCGAGTTATTCTGACATACATCTTTGATATGTTCAATTCTCGAAATAGTAATATGTGTTGATAGGTAAGAGTATACCTTCGTGGTACTGCATCGTCTACCGTGTTTTGCTTACCTCGGTCAGTTACGCACTTAAAGGAGTTGTGTTTAGTATGGATGACAACTTCATATGAACATAGGGAAATTGATACATGCACCACATGCCCTAAATCTAAGGATGATGAATTTACTATACCACTTGGCCCTATCACACGAGGCAGGACCAAACTTCTTAAAGACAAGCTTCAAATCGCAGTTCAAGCATTCATCCGGAAGGGTCTAATAGCAGCAGATTTGAAACAACTTTTTTAAGGGGATCCAGTTGTTATCCGGTCAACATGTCTTCTGGAGATACAACCTTCTGTCTCTTATCTTTCCAAAGGTTCTTGAATCGCATCAATCCGATATCGGGAACTCAAGATATGGTCATTTTACTGAAGATGGTGCATGCAGGAAATCCTATACGGGATTAATACGTTATTTTGTAAATATTACGAATTTTCAATATTTATATTGATTATTTGTAATATAATTTAATATAGGATGATTAATTATCTTTTAGGATCAGATTTATTTTATTAGGAATTAAGGTTGGGTTAAAACAATATTTTTAGTTATTATTATTTTATTAGGGATTAGAGTTAAAACATGTTTAGTTTATTAATATTTTATTCTTTAGTTATTTAGGACCTTTAGAATTCAGCCCCTATATAAAGGAGGCTTCATTCAACTTTGTAAATCAGATTTCTTTGATCAATAATACAACAAGAGTTTGTTTTTTTAAGTGCTGATTGCCTTGTGCCTTCAAAGCTTCTTCTCCGGGAGTTCTTTCAAGTTCTTGTGAGGGAGATTAATCTTCACACTCCAATTTGCCTTTTCATCGCGACTAGGAGGGTTGGTTAGAGCCATATTATCGTGTTTGCCTAATCATTGCGACTAGGAGGGCTCGATAGGACATTATCCATCGATTTTCCACATTCATCCACGCCATCAATCATCTTTACCGTTCACTTTCATAAGGGAGATCTTTGATTTCTTGGTTATTTTCTCTATTCTTAATTCCTTTATCTTTTTGTTTATCTTATTTTAATCTTGTTTCATTTCTTGTTTCTAGCACTAAAAGAAACCCTAAAGAACCCTAGCTATTGCCGCCACCTTCCTCATTCATTCCTTATTGTTCTTCATCGAGTCTAGATCTTTTCTAGGTTTGATTCTTCAACAAGAGCAACGTTCATCAATCCGCCACCGCTTCCCTATCAATTGGTATCAGAGTTGGGCCGATTCTTGGAGAGAAACAAGCAATCTTGCTTGTTCTTGCACACAAAACCGTCAAGGTAACCCAACGGAGCTAGTTCACAAATGATTCAGCGTTTCAGGTTCTTTTTATTTAATTTTAATTTAGATTTAAATCCTTCTTGTTAGTTTGCTATTTTTTTTTCAAAAAAAAAGGCAAAAAAAAAGCAAAAGAACAAAAAAAAAGCCAAAAAAGCCAAAATTTCAAAATTTCAAAAAATTGCAAACGAAGGTATTTAGGGCTGATTTTATCCATATATTATATTCATTCTAATATTAATCCCCATTCCAAATTTTCCCCCAATCGGAGTTCATTGGAGCCTTCAAATACATCATTCAAGTTTCATCGGCAGATTCGGTTTAGAATCTTGTCGAATTTCTTGAAAATTTTACAGGAGGAATTTTGTGGTGAAAATTTCCAGAATGGAACTTCATATATTGGATATCATTCACACAAAATATCAGAATTTTTGGAGATCAAGAACAACTTCGAAAAAAGTGATCAAGAAAAACAGATTGTTTGACGACTCACCGTTCAACAGAGTCTACTGGATACTACTGAAGGTATTTGGTTCTGAAATTTTACAGGTGGTTTCTTGACGCATCGAAAGACATTCAAGAAATTTTTCAGAATTTTTGGACACCGGTAACCCTCTCATAAACGTTGCTCAAGTTGATCCAGCGTTTTCTAGGTTTTCTGGTTTGGTCCCTTTTTTCTTTGACTCTTAGTGCTTTAGGTTCTTTTGTTTTTCCTTGTTATTGTTCTTTTGCATTATGTAACACATTATCTTCTTTGTGTTAGTAGGACTAAAGAGTTTGCATACTTCTTCCTTCTTTGCATTCTCGTTCTCTTGGAGTCTAACCTTTGTTTGGCCTCTTAGAGCTTTTAGGTTTTTCTTATCGCCTTTGCTAGTAATCAAACTCCGATACGAACTGTGAAAGACTACTTGGTAAAGTGAGTTTTAAAGAGTACAAGATCGGCTTACTTGCCTCTCGTTGTGTTACTTTCTTGGAGTGACTTGTGAGGTTTCTTGCTTTGTTGAATTTATTTTATTTTATTCTACTTTAAAATCTTCTTTTGAGTGTTATAATTGCAGGATGGGCGACAATAACAATGAGACACTTACGGCTATCTTAGCCGCACTTGAATGACTCACAACTCAATTTGATCAACTTAACAATGCCTTGAGAGAACGGAAAGAACTACAAATGGATCAACCAAACCAAAATCCAAGGCCAAACAATGCTGAACTTTTGGGCCCCAGGCGAGCACAACCACGTTTTCAAACACCCGAACTCTTTGCAAAACCAAAGTTCACGATCCCGTCTTTTAAAGGAGACTACGACACAGACAAGTACATCGATTGGGTAGGAAAAGTTGATCTCTTGTTTGCATACCATGACTGCCCCCAAGCTGAACAAGTTCCCCTCATCACCTTGGAATTCGAAGGATATGCTCACACTTGGTGGATGCAAACAAGGAAAAAGATCGACAACTACCAAATTCAACCAATCACGTCTTGGACTAAACTCAAACATGCCATGAGGAACCGATTTCTACCGACACATTATACACGAGAAGTTAAACAACGACTACACCGACTTCGACAAGGTAAAAGTTCAGTTGAAGATTACTACAAGGAGATGTAGTCCTTACTCAATAGGGCTAACATAACTGAAGAAGAAGAGGACACCATGTCAAGATTCGTCGTTGGCTTAAACTCAAACATCACTGGTCTTCTTGATCTCCATGGGTACGAAAACCTCGAAGATACACTAAAGAAAGCAATGACAATCGAAGCACAAATACAAAGGAGATTCCGATTCAGAGAACATTACCAAGGTACTTCATTCTCTTACCAAGGTAATACTTCAAATCCTTCCTCATCTTCTACTCCATCTTCTCAAAAAAAGTCGAGAGATGACAAACTCGACAAAGAAAAACAACGACCAGCGAAGAATGAGACACTTCCAGCCCCTAAAGACGACACCGAGCAAGAGACATCAAGTGTTTTAAATGCTTAGGAAGAGGCCATATCAGCCGCAATTGTCCAAACACGAGGAACTTAACCATACTAGGTGATGGATCTTACAATTCTGACTCTGATGACGACCTCGCCGACATTCCAGCACATGCCGAAGCCAAAGAAGACAGTGATGACTATGGAAGCGATGAGTACAATGGCACAATCTTGGTGATCCGTCATACATTGAACATCCAAGCATCCGAAGAGTCTGACATACAACGTTCCAACATCTTCCACACACGCTGCCTAATCAAGGAACAACCATTCTCCATCATCATTGATAATGGTAGTTGTGTCAACGTCATTAGCTCCAATGTTGTTGAATCACTCAAACTTCTTTACCAACGACATCCAAAACCTTATTGCTTACAATGGCTTAATGAGAGTGCCGAGATGAAGGTGGTTAAATAATGCCTCGTTAATATCAAGATGGGAAAGTATTGTGACGACGTATGGTGTGATGTAATTCTGATGCAAGCATCCCACATTCTCTTAGGACGACCTTGGCAATACGACAATGACGTCACATATTATGGTCGAAAGAACATTTACACAATTCCAATAAAAGGTAAACCGTTCCGACTTAACCCCCTACCCCCCAAAGAGATTCTCATAGATCAACAACGAATTCTCAAGGAAACAGGGAATTTGAAACAAAAGGCAAAAGAGGTCACAACCGATAAAAGCCAAACAAATGACCCATGGGTGGTGAGTGAACCTCAATGTGAAAATAAAAGAGTTATCTCAAAACATTTATGCGAGTGCAAAAGACATAAGAGATACCCTTTTTCAAAATAGGCCGTGCATTCTAGTCCGTTTCAAGGACTCCATTTTATCAACTATCACTAACATCACAGATTTGCCTAGTGTTTTCTTCTCTATTACAGGAGTTTCAAGATGTCTTAAGCAACCCACCGGATGGTTTACCACCTACAAGAGGAATCGAACATCAAATCGAATTCATCCCTGGATCAACCATACCAAACTGCCCCGCTTACCGATGCAATCCTGAGGAAACGAAGGAATTGGAACGACAAATAGATTCATTATTACAAAAAGGACACATCCGTGAGAGTCTTAGTCCTTGTGCAGTTCCCGTCATTCTAGTTCCAAAGAAAGATGGCACATTCCGAATGTATGTAGATTGTCGACCTATCAATCGGATAACAATCAAGTATAGGCATCCTATTCCATGCCTAGATGATATGTTGGATGAACTACATGGTGCAAGTATCTTCACCAAAATTGACTTGAAGAGTGGTTACCATCAAATTCGAATGAAAGAAGGTGACGAATGGAAAACAACATTCAAGACAAAGTTCAGCTTGTATGAATGGCTTGTTATGCCCTTTGGACTCACAAACGCTCCAAGCACCTTCATGAGATTAATGAATCACGTTCTTAAGGAGTTTATAGGTAAATTTATTGTCGTTTATTTTGATGACATTCTTATATACTCATCTTCTTTTGATTCTCATGTCATTCACGTTCGAATGGTTATCGAAGTTCTTCGACGAGAACATTTATATGCTAACATGGATAAGTGTGTGTTTTGCAGTGATAAGCTTATGTTTTTAGGCTTTATAGTTAGTGTACAGGGTATTCATGTAGATAAAGAGAAGGTCAAGGCAATTCAAGAATGGCCCATGCCTACTTCCATCACCGAGGTAAGATCTTTTCATGGTTTGGCAAGTTTCTACCGTCGCTTTGTCAAAGATTTCTCAACCATTTCTGCACCATTAACCGAGATCATCAAAAAGTCAGTTGAATTCAAATGGGGACCACTACAACAAAAAGCTTTTAAACTTCTTAAAGATAAGTTATGTTCTGCCCCTATTCTTCGTCTTCCCAATTTTTCTAACACCTTTGAGCTAGAATGTGATGCTTCAGGCATAGGCATTGGTGCCGTCCTCATGCAAGAAAGACAACCTATCGCATACTTTAGGGAGAAGTTAAAAGGTGCACAATTGAACTACTCTACCTACGACAAGGAACTTCTTGCACTCGTCCAAGCACTCGAAGTGTGGCAATACTATCTTCTCCCTAAAGAGTTTGTCATTCACACGGACCATGAATCACTCAAATAGTTAAATGGACAAGGTAAGTTAAACAAACGACATGCTCGATGGGTTGAGTTCATTGAATCTTTCCCTTACATCATCAAATACAAACAAGGGAAAGATAACATCGTAGCTGATGCATTATCCCGATGATACACACTCATCACTCGAATGCATGCTACTGTTCTGGGTTTTGCACATATCAAAGAACTTTATCCTAACGATCCAGATTTTTCTGAGATTTATAGACAATGTGTAAAAGGTGCTTTTAACAAGTTTTATCTTGTAGATGGCTTTCTTTTTCGCATGAACAGGTTGTGTATACCACAAAGCTCTTTGCGAGAATTCTTGGTTCACGAGTCACATGCTGGAGGACTTATGGGACACTTCGGTATTCACAAAACACTTGATATGGTCATGGAACACTTCTTTTGGCCGCACATGCGTAAAACAGTGGAAAAGATTTGTGCATTATGCATCACGTGCAAACAAGCAAAGTCAAAGGTAAATCGTAATGGTTTGTATATGCCTTTACCAATTTCTTCTTCTCCTTGGATCGATTTATCGATGGATTTTATACTTGGCTTACCCCGCACTAAGAAAGGACGAGATAGTATTTTTGTGGTTGTGGACAGATTCTCAAAGATGGCACACCTCATTCATTGCCATAAAACGGACGATGCCACACATATTGCTAATTTATTCTTTCGAGAAATAGTCCGCCTTCATGGCATTCCTCGCACCATTGTGTCCGATCGTGACACTAAGTTCATAAGCCACTTTTGGAAGGTATTATGGGGTAAGATTGGCATAAAACTTCTCTATTCCACTTCTTGTCATCCTCAAACCGATGGACAAACCGAAGTAATAAATCGGATTCTAGGATCTTTGCTAAGAACTGTGGTAGGTAAGAATACCCGTAATTGGGAAGAATGTTTACCTTTTGTTGAGTTTGCTTATAATCGATCCATTCACTCCACAACAGGTTATTCTCCATTCGAAATAGTTTATGGTTTTAACCCACTAACTACTTTGGATCTTATTCCCTTACCTTTAGATCAGGTTGCCAGTTTAGATGGTGAAAAGAAGGCTGCCCTTTTCAAATACATTCACGCCAAAGCCAAACTCAAGATGGAGAAAACCTACAAGGCAATCGCAAACCGAGTTAACAAGGGCCGACGACATGTCACCTTTGAACCAGGAGATTGGGTATGGGTTCACATGAGAAAAGAAAGGTTCCAGACACAAAGGAAATCCAAGCTAGACCCACGAGGCGATGGCCCATTCCAATTTCTTGAACGAATCAATGACAACGCCTACCGCATTGATCTTCCCGGTGAGTATAACGTGAGTGCATCATTTAATGTTTCTGACTTATCTCCTTTTGATATTTCAGATTCGAGGACGAATCCTTTTAAGGAAGGGGGAGATGATACATGCACCACATGCCCTAAAGCTAAGGATGATGAATTACTATACCACTTGGCCCTATCACACGAGGCCGGACCAAACTTCTTAAAGACAAGCTTCAACTCGCAGTTCAAGCATTCATCAAGAAGGGTCTAATAGCAGCAGATTTGAAACAACTTTTTTAAGGGGATCCAGTTGTTATCCGGACGACATGTCTTCTGGAGATACAACCGTATGTGTCTTATCTTTCTAACGGTTCTTGAATCGCATCAATCCGATATTGGTAACTCAAGATATGGTCATTTTACTGAAGACGGTGCATGCAGGAAATCCTATACGGGATTAATACGTTATTTTGTAAATATTACGAATTTTCAATATTTATATTGATTATTTGTAATATAATTTAATATAGGATGATTAATTATCTTTTAGGATCAGATTTATTATTTTATTAGGAATTAAGGTTGGGTTAAAACAATATTTTTAGTTATTATTATTTTATTAGGAATTAGAGTTAAAACATGTTTAGTTTATTAATATTTTATTCTTTAGTTATTTAGGACCTTTAGAATTCAGTCCCTATATAAAGGAGGCTTCATTCAACTTTGTAAATCAGATTTCTTTGATCAATAATACAACAAGAGTTTGTTTTTGCAAGTGCTGATTGCCTTGTGCCTTCGAAGCTTCTTCTCATGGAGTTCTTTCAAGTTCTTGTGAGGGAGATTAATCTTCACACTCCAATTTGCCTTTTCATCGCTACTAGGAGGGTTGGTTAGAGCCATATTATCGTGTTTGCCTTTTCATTACGACTAGGAGGGCTCGATAGGACATTATCCATCTATTTTCCACATTCATCCACGCCATCAATCATCTTTACCGTTCACTTTCATAAGGGAGATCTTTGATTTCTTGGTTATTTTCTCTATTCTTAATTCCTTTATCTTTTGTTTATCTTATTTTAATCTTGTTTCTTTTCTTGTTTCTAGCACTAAAAGAAACCCTAAAGAACCCTAGCTATTACCACCACCTTCCTCATTCATTCCTTATTGTTCTTCATCGAGTCTAGTGCTTTTCTAGGTTTGATTCTTCAACAAGAGCAACGTTCATCAATCTGCCACCGCTTCCCTATCAGAAATGTATCCTCTCGAATTGAACTTGGTATGTTTAAGCCTATAATGGGTGAGGACTGAGGGTCTTGTAAGCCCAATGAGGCACCGACAAGGACAATTTGAGGAACTTTTTAGCACTCAAACTCTTTCCATTTTTAGTATCAAAACTTTTTCTGTGGATCTTCAGAAATTCACAAAGGAAAAACACACTCTAAAATTTGCTTAGATTTACTTTTTTTTTTAAAAACATGAGAAATGTAAAAAATACGATTAGGTTTTACATTTCCGTAAAAATGCGAACTAGAAAAGAATACAGTTTGTACTTACTTTTCAAACAAAAACATGGGGATAAAAATCATGTATGTATAGGATTTAGCATATCATGTTTGGGTAGATTGCATGTGTGTATGATTTGAGATCTATTTTCTTGTTATTCAATTATTCATTCTATATACTGACAAAGTTCTATTTTTTCTTTTTTCTTCTTGGTTGTTGCATTGCATGATAATATTATTAAGAAATGTGTTGGTTCACGAAGTGGTCATCAGAGTAGAAGGTGATCATAAAATGGAAAAGAGTTTTCGTAACAAGAAAATAAAGAATGCAATAGTAAGGTCATGGTCTGAAGAAACCCAGAAGAAAAAGGGAGATTGATTGGATGAGGGATATCTGTCGGTACTTATTTTCGTTCGAGGATTTATTTTGAATTGTATATTATTTTATAGTATATAGTATTCTATATATATATTATATATATAGTATATATATATATATATATATATATATTTATAATATATATATATATATATTATATATATATATATATATACATATATATATATATATATATATATATTATAATATACATTATATTCTAAAGATATATAGTTTTCTATATATATTAAAAATATATATAGTTTTTTAATATATACATATAATATAGTATAGTATAGTATATAATATTTATATTATATATTATTAATATTATTATGTTATATTATAGTGTAATATATTATATATTTATAACCAGTCAAAGTCAAGGAAGGTCCAGCATGGGTGACCCAATTTGTCTGATCCAGTAGATTATTGGGATCTGAATAAGTCCAAGAGAAGGTCCAAGGGTTAAAATTAGTATTCTAAGCTCAAGAGGAGGCCTTATTTGCATGTCCTGATAGATTAGGGTTTCTAACATTAATAAAAGGTCACATAAAGGATGGTCAGTAACACCCTAAACCCAGTTAGGCATAAAGTAACACATTGAGCTACCTAGGTATCCCTTTATTTTCAAAACTTTTTCATTTCCATTTAAAAACATACTATGTGGTACCAAAATAAACATATACAAAATTTATAAAACACTTTTATAAAACCAGAGCTCTATGACTCATTGTTTAAAGCCAAAATAATATAAACTTAGAGTTTGATAAACCAAATACATGAGCAAGGTTATATGAATACATATACTCACTAAAGCTATAATACAATACTCTAAAGGAGATACTAGAGGTCATGTTATGACGCTGCTCCATGAACGGCTCAAGTTAATAACCTACAAACGAAAAACATCTCAATGCTGAGCTAACATAGCCCAACAGTATAATCACTAATATAGAGCAGCATTATGAATCTCATAAACATAAGCATGCTAAAGATATGGTACTAAGAAGTAGGTACATGCATGATCTTAATCAAGTGCTACCTACTTAAGGTTTAACTATTCTACTGCAGAGATATGAGTCTCATTTTTTCTTTAATACCTACTAAGGGTCTCTCCATGAGTATACCTATATTAGGTCTCTAACTATAAGGACTATAATTGGTATTCACTTGTTGTAATACTTGCTAGTCTAAAACTTGACTCGGGTTCACTACCAAGTAGTGACACTCTAGTCCCTCTTATCATAATTCTCTTTAATACCTTTAAATTGGATGGATAACTTATACGTTCTCGGTTCACTAACATTTCTAGAGTACATGACTTCACTATTATGAAATCTGACTTACTTATGATACCACTTGTTGGTATATCTTCTACAATGATAATCGTTCTTAATTATTCGATATATGCTCAATTGAAGTTACTTGGACATATTTCACTTGGTATGGTTATTTCGGTTGTAACCCACTCATACGAGTGTTTCTGGTCCCCCTTTGGTCATTTGAGTCCCTCAGATCTAAGTTTCATAATTACGAATCATCCTTAAATCTTATAGGCCTTAACAAGGTCAAATCTAACCATCCAATGTGGGTAGTATCAATACTCTATTTACCATATCGATACCCTAGGGTCAAGTATCAATACCCCATGAGTATCCATACCAAAAATGGTTTATGTTTGTTGAAAATTGGCATAGTATCGATACCAAGTACTCTCAGTATGGATACTATAGGGGAAGTATCGATACTTCTCCCAACAACATCTATACTCCTGTAAAAATTACCCAAAATTTATCCCAAATCATTCAGTATCAATATTTTTAATCCAATATTGATACTTGAACCTATAAATATCTTATTTAAGCTCGAGACAAAAAACATCCCAAAGGTCTTAATTTGGTTCTTAATCATGAAAGGAACCATAAACCTTAAAATGTTTTACATTAAAAACGTCATATAATCATGAAATGAAGCATAAACCCTAAAATGCTTAAATACACAAATATTAACAAATCTTCATGCTTGTAAAAGCTTTAATACCACAAAGAATTATATATACACTATCTTGGTTAAATATTCCTGAAATGAATCTCCATGCTTAGCCATACATACATCCCCTTAGATTTTGTTGATTCTCCCCCTTTTTCTCTAGAAAACAAAGATGCAAAGATTTCTTAACACAAAAACGGTTGTAGGAAGTGTTTGAGATAGATTAAAAGCCTAAAGGATTAGGTAAAGATGTTCTTACCAACCACTTAGAGCTATGGAGGTTAAGGATGGAACAAAAGAAAAGAAATGAATAAGATGGTGAAGGAAGGCTCTTTACCAACAAAACCCACATCCCAAAGGATCAGAAACCCCCTAATATCAACCTTGTTTTTCTTTAATGGTATAATTATGCTTTTTGTCCCTTTTACTTTTATCATAAACCAAAATACACTTTTTAAGACCAATTGGACTTAATTCTAATCCAATTAAGACTAACATGGCCTAATGAAACTAATTATGAACTCTACGAGGTCCACATGCCTCTTGGGTAAACTTGAAACTACTAGACAAAAATTTAGGGTGTTAAACGGTCATTAGATCAAATGACATCAACGAATCAAATTAAGGTAGAATTATGGTTTAAACCCCAAACATATTTTTCATCAGTGTCGTACACATGCACACCATCTGGTTAAGAATAAATCAATGGACCATATTATATATGAGTTAGGGTTTATAAACCCTAATTATAAAAGCATCAAACACCTCACAAATCTTACCCATAAGATTAGATCTCGTTGATCTAACAAGATACATAGCACCACGAGCACTCAAGTCGCGTGATAAGACCACACGCCGATAGAAAGAAATGATTTATAGATTTTGGCCATTTGGTAACTAAATCACAAGACCAAATTGATGAAAATGGATACAAGTCAATAAACAGAATCAAACCCAAAATCAAGAAGGCAACCTAAATCACAATCGAACCAATCGAAAAAAAGAAGTATATTTTCATATTAAAAAAATTAAAACAAAGTATACAAAAATCTATAAAATAGGTAGCACCCAAATAAATCAACTAATACAGAAACATGCATGCAAAACGAAGGCAACAAATTAGGGAAAATCAAATCCCTTGTATAAGGGATGTTTTCTTCTTCAAACAAACCCTATAAAACAACCTGTAAAAGAAATAAAAAATAGGAGGTCATTAGAGTTTTTACATAACTTTCAAAACCAAAAAAAAAAGAATTAAAGAAAGAAATAAAGCACTTATCTCAGGTCATCATTGCAGGACTGGGCATCACCGGGAGACAAATTGTCACCGACAGAGAAGGTAAGAAGTGGACCTTGGATGTTTAGATCTACAACAAAGGGTTTTTATCTTGGTGGTTAGGGGATTGGATTCATGTTTAGGAGGAGGAAATCAGTGATTTGGGTAATATTTGGGATTTCAACCAC
Source organism: Hibiscus syriacus (assembly GCF_006381635.1). NCBI lineage: Eukaryota > Viridiplantae > Streptophyta > Magnoliopsida > Malvales > Malvaceae > Hibiscus > Hibiscus syriacus. Next base: position 2,157,945 of record NW_024061932.1, on the reverse strand, counting down.
CTTAGATGGTGGCTGGTGCGGTGGTCGAAGTACTGATGAGAAGTGGTCCAGTGAACGTCGGGTGGTTGATATCTAGGGAGGGTATTTGGAGAGTTGTGAGGTTTTTAGATTTGGTTTTTTAATGTTAAGGTGAGAATGAAATAAAAAATGGAAAGTGAGCTACTTAAAGGAGGGGAAAGTGTGTAATTAGGTAATAGTTTAATTATTTCCATAGTCCCTATAATTTTGATTTGTAATTCATTTGTCACTAAACCCTTAAATTATGCACATAATTTATAATTGGTCCTTTTTTATTTTAATTTAATTAAGTCCTTAATTTATTTTAATTATTTCCATTAATTTTTAATTCTTTTTATTATGACATGTTTTATTTATTTGTGTAGTATTTTAATTATAATCATGTCTAATATTAACTTTTTTTTAATTTTTTTAAAAATCCCTGATTATCTAACTTCATATTTTATTAGTAAGCATGATTAGTTAACTTGTGTCCTAATTTGAGCATGATTAATTATTCTAAATTTGTTATTAAATCATTTGATTTTATTAAATCTTTCTGAGTGCATGACATTTATATTCACTTCAAAGCATGATAGCCTCATCCACGTCACTCAACTTTTTCAAAAACAAATTAAAAGGCAATGCTCATTTATTTAAATTATTGAAGAAAGTTTTCATATTCCACATGGGTATTTTAATTTGGTAATATGAAATACACAAGTACCCTTCAGTTGAACAATTAAAAAATAAAATAACTTTTAAAATAGATCAGGAGGGTAGAAAGGGAAATATTCTCATATTTATTAAAATGAGCCTTTTGATCCTATTCAGAGGTTTAGTTTTTGATATTTATAAATATTATAATATCCTCTATTTATCTTAAAGTCTCGATAATTTCCATTAATACAAATTTTGTTTGTGTCACAACTTTAAATAAATAAATACAATGATTATCATATTTATTGTTTCATTCCTAATAAGGAAAATTGCCACTCTACCTTATATTAGGTGGTGTTTCCCTTTGGTTTGAAATGTTGAAATGTTAAGAATTTGACTTTAAAAAAATTTTGAGAAGAAGATTGGTGATTTATCGCTTTAGTTGGATATGAGATGGATGTCACTCTACCTTATATTAGGCGGTTAACTTTCTCCAGTGAAATGATAATTGTTAATTTTCTCCCTTAAATTTTAATAGGTTAAATAGGATTGCATTTATTTAACTAAAACGGGATCATTAATTAAATTAAAATTTGAATTCATAAATTCCATTGTAAAGACAATAATTAATTGGCTAGGTATCGATATTCAGATGTTGTGGTGGTGCTAACTCTTCCCCATAAATAATGTAATATCTCAAACATCGGGTCAGTGACTATATTGAAAGGATTTAAAATTCTGGAGGATTAAATTGAATAAATGGTAAAGTATAATAAATGATTTAATTAACCAATTAGTAAAAATGGAAGAATGAAAGGGCTTTTTTGTCCTTTCGAGGGAAATGGATTTAAAATTCATTTTATTAGGGGTATTTAAGAGATAAAATGGGAAAATTAAAAGCTAGTTACTTTTATTCTTCTCCTTCTTCTTCCCCGTGACCCGTGCTCTCCCCATAGCCAAAGGTAAATTTTCTTCAAGTTGTTTTTTTCTTTAGTTTGTGGATGGTTTTGAAACCTTAAGTGATATAGAGGTTTAAGGGAGTTCAAGGATGATTAAAACTAAGTAATTAGTGAATTATTAGATATTGAAGAAAATGGGTTTTTGAATGATATGATCAAATATGAGTTTTTATTGAGGTTTACAAGTATATTTGACTTGTCAAAGAAGTAAATAAAAGATTAGAAGCCTTGGATAAGGTTAAAAACATGTTGGAAAAAGTAGTGTGATTCTTGGTTTGGAATGTTCTTTAGAGAATTTGGATGTTATAAGAAGCTAAATGAAGGAAAGATAGTTGGGTTAAGTAATGATGAGTTTAATAGTATTGTTAGAGGTAAAAGTAAGAGATTTAAATGAAATTTGGGTAAAAATCGAGTTGAAAAATGGAAAATCTGGGTATGGGTATCGGTACTGGAAGAACATTACCGATACTATAAGTTTAAATTTGAAGAAATACGATGAACAATATCGATACTGATGCAATTAGTATTGATACTGAATAGGGTATCGATACTAATAAGAAGGTATCGATACCATGGATTCCAAAATACAAAAATTATATCGATACTGAAGGAATATCAGTACCATAGTATAGAAGTATCGATACCATACTAGGGGTACAATACAATTGAGCCTGAAATGTTTTAGATAGGATAAATTTTAATAGAAATTGAATATAATAGTACTTTTAAGTATTATTAAAGTATAAATGTTAGAGAGTATACTAACATTTGTATGGTATGTGTAATAATGGATGATTGTCTAGATCATAACGAAGGTCCAGAGTCAAGTGAGAAAAAGGGCAAGGATAAAGTTGTCGAATAGTTAAACATCATTGCAGTATACCAGGTGAGTGCATTATTGTATTTATATGAGACGAGGAAGACTCGTAATGAGTCAACTTAGAATGTTTTGATTTAATATATGTTTTATAGAATTTAATATACTTTCATTATGTGTATGGAAACGTATTATGAATAAGTTTTAGAGTATGAACTGCTCTAAAATGAATGAATAAATGAAAATGCATAACGGTTCATTATCAGCAAGAAAGGATACCAGAAATGAAAATGCATAACGGTGCATTATCGGCATGAAAGGATGCCACAAACGAAAATGCATAATGGTGCATTATCGGCATGAAAGGATGTCATAAATGAAAATGCATAACGATGCATTATTGGCATGGAAGGATGCCACAAATGAAAATGCATAAAGGTGCATTATCAACATAAAAGGATGCCACAAACGAAAATGCATAATAGTGCCTTATCGGCATGAAAGGATGCCAGAAATGAAAGTATAAAACGATGCATTATCGACATGAAAGGATGACATAAATAAAAATGCATAATGGTGCATTATAAGCATGAAATGATGCCACAAATGAAAATGCATAACGGTGCATTATCAGCATGAAAGTATGCGATAAACAAAAATGCATAACGGTGCATTATCGGCATGAAAGGATGTCACAAATGAAAAAGTATAACGGTGCATTATCGGCATGAATGGATGCCATAAACAAAAATGTATAACGGTGCATTAATGGCATAAAAGTTACCACTCATGGTATTTATAAAAGGTGAATGACCATTTTAACACTTCAGTGCAATACATGTACATTACTTTCTCATTTAACATACATTGGGCAAATAAAGAATAATTGGGAAAAATATACAGAAAGATACGTATGTTGGGCATACTAAGAATAATTTCGATGAATGTATGAAAGAAATTTGGTTTAACTGAGATGGATTTATATGATCCTTATGAAGTATGTGATTTAGTTAGTAATTAAATAGTCATGATATACTTATGTTTTGATTTAACTTCATTATTATTATGCTCACTAAGTGAATACTTAGTGTGTGATTGATTTTCACATGTACGTAAAAGCCAGGATTAGAAATAGAGAGTACAGAGCAACTTCAAGCATCAAGGAATATACTTCAATATCAGTAAGACATCCTATGATGAAAATTTTACTCAGTCTAGTGACATGTACTTATGAATGTCCTATTAGATCTATTTAAAGAGTTTGGAAACTAGTTTGTAATAGATTAACTGAATTGTTTTATGATGATTTTAAATATAAACTAGTATTGTTAATTGGAGTAGATGTGTTATATATATATATATATATATTATTGCAGAATGTCTTATATAATATATTATTAAATTGTTTTATCTAAAGAAAACGAGATTTTACTGATTTTCAATTACCGAAAACGTTTCAAAAGTCATGTGACATCTGTGATTTGTGTACGGGAACATATACGGGAAATGGGTGTTACACATAATCTACTCCAAAACTCATTTTCTGGAAAAGTAGACCAAAAAGTTATGTTAATAAATTTTAACATTAAAATTTTATTAAAATGACAAATAAATTTTGGGTGATCCAATCACACCCTAAACAATGATTGGTGACTCCTCGAACTATTTTTTATTTTAAAAGGAAAACCCAATTTTAGTCAAAATGAGCCTCTTAAAATTATTTTTGATTTTTTGGGACGTTACAACAGCTTGGCGACTCCACTTCGGAGTTTTAGAGAGTCAGACCTTTAGTCAATTTATTATTGTCTTTGCAATGAAAATTATGGATTCAACTTAATTTAATTTTTGATCCTTTAGTTGTGCTTGTTTGCTTGCATTCATTTATAAACCCTTATGGCATACACATAATATGATTGTTCATACTGATGTGTGTATTCATGATCATTCATATTATTAAGTTAAGTGAATTGGGTTTTTCCCAAGAGTTTTTGCTAGTAATTATTAAAGGTTGGTAGATTTCTCCTCACTCACCGCATTTTCATGACATAAACCTCATACCTGGATTATTCCTTTTAAGTAGGGGTAAAAGCAACTCCTTCTTAAGAAATGTTTCCTCGTGTCAGGCCTAACAAGTAATCTTCGGGGTCCATACCTTATGTATTTGTGGGATATGTTTCTCCGTTTTAGGCATGAGGAGGTGCATCATCCCAAATTTAACTTGATCCATATAAGCTTCTGATGGGTTTAGGATCGAAGGTCTGGTAAGCTGAAGTGGGAACCAACAAGGATAATTCAAGTACCTTTGATCTTAGAGCTGAAACCATACGTGTAATATACCCTAGAAATCCACCCGGATCGAAAACATGTCGAACCTATATGAATTCCCGAAAGGTATACAAAAAGGAGAAACTGATCTCTATCATTTTTACTTTATTTTTACAAGAAAAAACATATGAACTAGATATCATGTGGTTAGGATATATTTTCCTTTGGGTAGGATTTTACCATGGCAAGGGTAGAAAATTTATGGGGTAGGATTTATCACGTTTATCTTTTTTTTTTTTTATTACTAACTTGTTTAACTTTTTAATTTCTTTGATTTCTTTTGTCCATTGCATCACATTATCATACTATAAGAGGTATTGATCTGCAGGTATTCTATCAAATTATAAATTTTTTGCAAATAAATCAAGAGTCCCTAAATCATCTAGCTTCATATTCAAAGGTGTGTGCTTGGTCATAAGCAACACAACTTGAGCATGCAGATAGTCCACCATTAGATTTTTTTTTGAATGTTTCAAACAAGATGTATTTTAGTAGCAAGTAGATTGATTCAAAAGATCCTCTTAAAAAGAAAATCTCAATGGTGGCCAACAGACTCAAAGGCCATTCATGAAGAGAACGAGACCTTGCACAATACATGAGAGTGCTAGCAAAATAAGCTGAAGCCATTCAAGCCCATATTGATCCTGTCTCGGACTATGAATCTCTTGGCCTGATGAACGAGATTTTTAGATTTAAATAGAAGGATAATTTGTATCTGTGATCGAACTATTTACGATATTTGATATTTTTATTTTGGATGAAAGTTGTTCTATGATAAGATATTATTTGGATTGGTCCCTTTTATTGAATTACATATTGCATTCATCTCATAATGCATTGCATTGACTTTATTTATATATATTTTCCACAATAGCGTGCATGTATATTAAGATAAATCAATAATAAATGAAAGACTGTGTAATAGAAAATATATTGTATGATACCATTAACATCTCCAAGCTGCAGAAGAATCTGGAGGATAGAATAAGCCAAAACCATAAGACTACTATAGACACCATCACTAAAAATTAGAGTAGCCTAGTCGATCAAATTGTAGCCAAGCTGGCATGATTGAACGTCACAAACTCCCCTGGTCAGGGGTCTAAAGAAGTAGTAGCGTCGCCACCACCATCGAAGTTGGTAATCACACCAAAAAAATTTAGGAGTACCTAGAGGACTCTTTTACCATAAAGCCACAAGCTTTCATGACAGACCCTCTAAAAAATATGAAAGACTACCATATCTCGGACTATAAAGAGGAGGATAAGTGTTGGAATATGAAAGAAAAATATAAGGCAGTTAGAGGATCAGATGAAAACTATCAAAGGGAAAAAGGGTTTCTATGGGGTTGATACAATGGAATTGAGCTTGATCCCAGATCTCGAATTGTCTTCTAAGTTCAAAGTTCTAGAATTTGAGAAATTTGATGGAAATAGTTACCCATCGGCCTCTATAACTATGTTCTACTGAAAAAATGATAGGACATGTGGGAAATGACCAACTTCTAATCCACTACTTTTAGGAGAGCTTAGCAGGTTCAGCTATTCGGTGGTACAACCAACTTAATAGGATTCATATTAGAACTTGGAAAGATCTCACCAAGTCCTTCCTAGAACAATATAAGTATATGAAAGTGACAACATTGGATCATGTAATTCTGTAGGGGATGGAAAAGAAGCCCAATGAGAGCTTCAGACAATATGCATAACGATGGAAAGATGTATTCGTTCAAGTTCATCCTCCATTAGATGTGAAAAAACCCAGAAGCTCTTCGTGCACATGCTCAAAGCTCCTTTCTTCGGACATTTGGTTGTGATCACCTCTGGAAACTTCGCTAATATCATAATGGATAGATAAATGATGGAGATAACCATTAAACAAGGAAAGATTGCAGAAGGTGAATCCCATAAGAGGTCATCCCCAAAGAATAAAGAAGGGGAAGTCAATAATGTGAGCATCTATGGTTCTGGAAAAGGTGCCACTGTTTCACGACTGAAGTTTGTTGAGTTAATCGATCGATGAAATAGCCAAGAGGGGGTGAATTGCCAATTAAAAATTTGGTGGAAGCTTTTACAGAAAATAAAAAATATTTGCACTACGATTTAGAGTGGTTCGACTTTCTCAACTAAAGTTTACGTCCACTACCTTAGCTATCCACACTAAGGATTTTCCAAAAAATTCAATAATTTGATCTTTCTTTTGAGGACAAAGAGTAACCTTACAACTCCCTCAAGAATTATACCCCAAATTCTTGAGAACACTCTTTCCTAAAGAGAAGATTACAAATTTCACAAACTTACAGAAAAAACCTCATAAGGAAGATTGTTTGCACAATTCTAGAATAAAGAAAGAACACTCGAGAATGAATACAATTGAGTACAAGTGGTGTTCTTGAAAGCAAAAATGAATATTGAATGAAAATAGGCTTGAATTGCTCAAACTTTATGTTTAAGGCTTTCTCTTTGTTTCTCTCACAATTGTTGATGATCAATGGTTTCAGAACTTGTTTAAATACACATTGGATTGATTCTAGCCCTTGGGAATCATTTGGGTGATGTTAGAGCCATTGTAGTGTGAAAACCCTATGGAAAAAGGCTCTTGGGAGCGTGCGGTATCGGTACCCCTTCAATGGGTATCAGTACCTGCAGTGTAAATTCAAATTTTTCGACCGTTAAATGACTAGGGGTATCGGTACCTCTAGGGGGTATCGGTACCCATTAGGCATTCTATTTTTCTCGGAGCCAAAATTAACGTAAGGGTATCGGTACCTCTTTATTTAAAATTCATTTTTGGCTCGATTAAGGCTCGAAATACTTTGTAAAAATTGTTTAAAAAATATTTTAATATTGAAACATAATTTTACACTTAAGTAAGGATTGAAATTAACATTTGAAAACTTGGAGTAATATTTTTTATATTCAAGTAATTTAATCGAATATATAAAATAAAATTCAATATAAAATCTTAAAATTCATTAACACTTTATTTGTTATATCGAAACATCAAAATGTTTTCAACAATCTCCCCCTTTTTGATATAACAAAATATTTTAGTAATTTTAAGATTTTATTATTGAAAATCATTTTTGAAATCAATTTTTGAAAATACTTCCCTTTACTTTATTCTCCCCCTTTTTGTTAAATCAAAAAGGCTCTAAAATGCTTTTAAAAAGATTTTTGAAAAATTAGCCAATTGATATTTAGATAAAGCTTAAGCTTCTAAGATCAAGAGAAAGAGTAGCCATTAGTTCCATAAATCAATATTCATAAATAATGTGCAATGGAAATTGGTCATATATTCTAAATATGCAAAATGTATTATGTAAAAATTTAAATTGAAGCTCAAATAACTAATAATCATTCAAATGTCATTCAAACCAAAATAAACAATTCAAACATCCAAAATCCAAAACACAAATCCAAACATATCCAAAATGTTTTAACAATTAAGCTCTAAGTTCAATCCAAGAAAACTAAGCAAGGCAAGGTTTAATCATCCATAGGTGGATCGAGAGGAGCAAAATGTGCTCACAGAGCGTCTATATCAAGTGTGAGCGCATTGATTCGTTCGTTCATTGTTTCATTGTTCGCGCGCATCTCTCATAGAATTTCTAATTGTTGAGCCCCCATAGTGGTTAAATGTGACTCTATGGATGCAAACCTCAGATCAAACGACTCCAAAAATGATCGAAGTATGAAGGCATTTGATCCTCTTGTTGTGCCAGCTCATCCTTGGATACGTGATCGTCAATATCTCATAAAAGTTATGCAAGCTCTGCATCATCGTTCGTTGTCGGTGTCGAAGGAGCTTGTGAAGAGCTAGCTCCCGGTGTTTTCTCAATGGATCGAACCCATTGGTATTTTTCCTTTTTCCATCCCGATTTCTTTAAAGATGTCATGTTGATTTCATTTTTAAGAGGGATGGATACATCAAGACGTACCTTAAGCTTGGCTTTGATAAACAAGTTACTTAGAAGACAACCGTAAACTAGAGTTTTAACAAGTTTTTTATTAGGGACAAGGTCTACGATTTCAACGAGCTCAGCAAAGATAATTTGTGGTAGGTTTATTTTCTAATTTTTCTGGATACAATGTATCCACCATAGGTATAAATCTCTAAGAGTGGAGTATTTTCCTCCGGATGGTCTAAACCACCAAGAGATTATCAGATAAAGAAAACGATCGTGATGATCTAACACACTCACACTCGTCTTGGCTTTGTAAGGAGTACCTACTACTTGTTTTTCTTTATCTAAGCCGTTATTATCTAAACCAAATGTGTTAGCTATGTAGGCTGAGTCAATATAAATATATTGGCCTAGGAGATAAGACTGAATACCTACAGTTTTAGTACGAGACTCGTTTTGGACACACACAGCATTGGAATAAAAAATTCGAACAAGTTGTTGGTAAACTACTGGTTCAAGTTGAAATAGTTTATCAAATTTCCAAGTTTGTAGGGTAGGAAGATATTTAAAGTTCATATTTATCATGGCATGAAGTGAGGGGATATGTTCTTCCTGAATTTTATAAGACTCGAAGAGATAAACAAACCTATGGTAAAGATTATCCCTACGGCTAGGTTCGTTAAAGCACGAGTTTTGAATAGTCATTTCGGGGTCATCAAGGTTAGGATTTTATGGTTGTATAAGAGGTAGGTTTGGAGATCGGTTTGAACGACTAGGCGATGTCCTAGGCATTTTGAAAGAGATATGGTTCAAGAAATTGGAATAAAATAGATACCTGCAATTTTAAAACATACGTATGCAACAATATCAATCCCAAAACTCAAATGAGTGCTCAATATTTCAAGGTTCTCTAAACCTAATCCTAATGGGCAATTTGGAAAACTATTTGAAAAATGTTGTTTGAAAAATCATAATAAGTATAGTATTCATGAAAACAACATAATTAAATCAAAAAACAACAATTTTAAAATCAAAACAATTATTTTTTTATTTCGAAAATTTCAAAGGATTTTGAAAAATCTTGTGTTTTTTATGAAATTAGTTGTAGATTCTTGTTCTAAATCAAAATCTAAGCAATGCCCAATATCTAATTCAACCTAGAACTAATTATAACTAGTCTTATGTTAAAAATCAATAAAATAGAGGTTTTTGAAATATTACCTTGAAAATTCAGATTGAGTGACAATGTGATGTTTTTTGCATGAAATTAATGATTCCAACAGGTTTAGAAGTTGAAGAACAGTTGGATTCTGATTATATATCAAATGTGTTGAGCAATTTGGAGATTGGGTGAGAGAGAGAGAGGGGGACGATTGAGTGTTTAGTTTTAAGGGTTTTGGCAAAAATATGAAATTTTAGGGATTTAAAGCCTAAACCCAACTGGGGGTATTGGTACCCTTAAAGGGGTATCGATACACATTCAAAGAGGGTATCGATACACGTTGAAGGAGTATCGATACCTAGCAAGGGGGTATCGATACCTGTTTTAGGGGTATCGATACACGGAAAATGTCACAAATATGCATTTAAACACTTAGAATGCTAAATTAATGAGCTCTAGTGGTATTAGGAACTCATATTACAAAAATTAACTATGTTCAATCAATCAAATCTATCCTTAAATTTTATTTGAACATATTATTAATTTTTACTAATGATCATAAACTCCCCCTAACAATTAGCATAGAATGCACTCAAAATGTTATTTTTATAAGCATTTTTCATCTTTTAATTAAAAGTGCTAAAATCATTTTAAACACTAAGTGAAGATAGGTCAGTTAAACCAAATTCTCTCCTAAGTGTCCAAAATCTTTCTTTATCTAAAGGTTTTGTAAAAATATCCTCTAATTGGTGCAAAGTATCAACAAACTTTAGAACTATATCTTCTTTAGTGACATGATCTCTAATGAAATGATGTCAAATTTCAATGTCCTTAGTTCTAGAGTGTTGGATGGGATTTTTAGTGAGAAAAATAGCACTAGTATTGTCACACTTGATAGGTATGATACATACTTCAATTCCATAATCTAAATGTTGTTTTTTCATCCATAAAACTTGTGCACAACAACTATCGGCTAAAATGTATTCCGCTTCAGTGGTAGATAATGCAACACAATTTTGTTTATTTGAAAACCATGAAATCAGCATATTTCCTAGGAATTGACAAGTACCAGAGGTGTTTTTCCTATCTATTTGCATCCTCCATAATTCGTATCGGAGAAGGCACGCAAGTTAAAGCTAGAGTCTCTAGGATACCAAAGTCCTAAACTAGGAGTGTCTTTAAGGTATCTAAAGATTCTCTTAACGGCTAATAAATGTGATTCCTTAGGGCATGATTGAAATCTAGCATATAAGAAAACACTAAACATAATGTATGGTCTACTTGCGGTTAGATAAAGTAAAGAACCAATCATTGACCTATATAATTTATCATCTACATATTTACCTCTTTATCTTTGTCAATCTTTATAGAAGAGCTCATTGGAGTGGCATGAGGTTTCCCATTTTTAAATCGAAATTTCTTGAGCACATCCTTGATGTATTTTGCTTGATTGATGAAGATACCATCTTTTCTTTGTTTGATTTGAAGTCCCAAGAAATTTGAGAGCTCCCTCATCATGCTCATCTCAAATTTACCTTGCATTAGCTTTGAAAATTATTGGCAAAGAACATCATTAGTAGAACCAAATATTATATCATCAACATAAATTTAAACTACTAATAAATCTTTACCTTTTCTCTTTAAAAACAATGTAGTGTCAACCTTCCCTTTTGAAAAACCTTTTTTCTATTAAAAAGTTTGACAATCCTTCATACCAAGCTCTAGGAGCTTATTGTAAACCATAAAGTGCTTTTTTCAATTTAAAAACTTGATTTGGAAATTTTGAATCTTCAAAACATGGAGGTTGTTCCACATACACTTCTTCTTTTATAAAACCATTTAAAAATGCACTTTTAACATCCATTTGATATAATTTAAATTCATTGAAACATGCAAATGCTAATAACATTCTAATTGCTTCCATCCTAGCTACGGGAGCATATGTGTCATCATAGTCTAAGCCTTCTTCTTGAGTATAGCCTTGAGCAACAAGTCTAACCTTGTTCCTCATTATATTACCACTTTGTTCGAGCTTATTCCTAAATACCCATCTAGTACCTACAGTAGATTTATTACTAGGCCTTTCAACTAATGTACATACTTTACTTCTCTCGAATTAATTTAACTCTTCTTGCATAGCCATAATCCAATGTTCATCATTTAATGCTTCTTTAATATTCTTAGGCTCTATGCATGAGATAATGAAACATAATTACATATATTTCTAAAAGAAGATCGAGTTATTACCCTTTTGGATGGATCACCTATTATCTCATCATCCTTGACATAATTGTATTCTCTTGGGTAAAAGACTTCCTTTTATTCAATGGTTGGATTCTCGAGGGCATCATGAGGTTCCTCATCTATCGTTTCTTCCTTTGATGATGGTTCTCAAACTTAATGTCTAACATCATTTGCTTTTACAATACCTACGACATCATCAACATAGTAATCCTTTGTCGGAAGGGGATTATCATCGAAAACAACATGTATAGACTCTTCTACAACTAAATTTCTTTTATTAAATACATGATAAGCTTTAGAATTTAATGAATAACCCAGAAAAAATTCCTTCATCACTTTTAGCATCAAATTTTTCAAGATTGTCATTATCATTGTTTAAAACAAAACATTTACATCCAAATGGATGAAAATAGCTAACGTTAGGCTTTTTATTTTTGAAAAGTTCATATAGAGTTTTCTTTAAAATAGGCCTAATCATTACACGGTTTATAACATAACAAGCGATATTTGTGGCTTCCGCCTAAAAATATTTTGGCAAATTGTTTTCACAAAGCATTATTCTAACCATTTCTTCTAAAGTTCAATTTTTCCTCTCAACAGTCATTTTGTTGAAGGGTTCTAGGTGCTGAAAAATTATGGCTAATCCCATTTGAATTAAAAAAATCAGTAAATACAAGATTTTCAAATTCAGTACCATGATTACTCCTAACACTAGTTATGGAGTAACCTTTTTTGTTTTGGATTACTTTTGAAAACGCGATGAATTTTTCTAATGCTTCATCTATAGTACATAAGAATAGAACTCAAGTATATCTAGAGTAGTCATCTACCAATACAAAGCAATATTGTTTTCCACCAAAGCTAACAGTCCTAATTGGCCTAAAAGATCTATATGGATCAATTATAATACTCTACTAGTGGATACATCATTAATGGACTTAAAGGAAGTTCTTCTATGTTTTCCTTTAGCACATTCATCATAGATTTTATCATTATAAAATTTTAGCTTTGGCAACCCTCTTACTAAATCTTCTTGAATTAGTCTTTGTAAATCACTCATGCTAGTATGTCCTAGTCTCCTATGCCATAACCAATTATCATGTTCATCCTTAGCAACTAGGCATAAATTAGTCATATTTATAGAATCTAAATGCACCATATAAATATTTCCTATTTTATGACCAACAATCCTAATCTGATTAGATGCAATGTCAATGACTTTACAACCATTAGTTTTAAACAAGATGTTGTATCCTTTATCACATAATTGACTAATACTCAATAGATTATGCTTTAACTCATTCACATATAAAACATTTTTAATTTTTATGGAAGAGGTATTACCTATAGTACCTATACCTTCAATGTGACCTTTTGAATTATCACCAAAAGTCACATCTCCTCCATTTTTGTCATTAAGCTCTATGAATCGGTTCTTGTCTCCGGTCATATGTCTTGAGCAACCACTATCAAGGTACCATGAGTTTGGATTTCTTTCCCATGCCTTGTAGCAATGCTCCTTTCCCTACAAACATAGATTAATTTTTGATTTTTGGTACCCAAAGTCTTTTGGGTCCATATTCATTAGTTTCTAAAATTCTAGTCCCCTTTGGTATCCATTTGTGTAAGACATCTTTATCTTTAGTAGTAATAAGTTCTTTAGGAACCCATATACTTCTAAAAAAAATTTATTTGAGGTTCTTTGGGGACCTCTATGATTGTAGTTTTAAAACTTTTTCTAACAAAGTTGGATTTTGAACTTTCTCCATTTTCAAAGCATTTTGTTCTAGCTTTATTAAAATAAGCTTTAAGATCATCAATTTCCTTTTGTTGATCATCATTTACTCTTGAAAGTAAGTTATGCAAATCAGTATTTTTCTTTTCAAATTCGTCTAATTTGATTTACAAATTTTTAATCTTACTTTCAAGTTCAAAGGTGGTTTTGGATATAAGATTATTTTCGTTTTTCAATTTTAAAATATTATTTTTGTATTTTAAAAATAATTTCTCATAATCCGAAGCCAACCCAATATATTCCTCCAACAGCTCATCAAAAGAATAATCTTCGAAATTTAATGAGCTAGAGGTTACCTGAGAATCCTCCCCGAAAGCCATCAAGCACAAATTTGCTACTTTTTGTTCCTCTTCATCGAAAGCTTCTTAATAGCTCCATGTAGCCACGTGTGCCTTGTGTTTTTTCTTCGATTGACCTTCTTATTCAATTATGGGCAATCGTACTTGACATGACCTACCTTTTTGCACTCGTAGCAAATGATAGGGTCTTTTTCCTTCGATTCATTTTTGAAGCCTTCATTTCGTTTGAATTTTCTTCCTCGGTTGGGCTTCATCAGTTTTCTGAACCGTTTGGAAAATAATGTCATTTCCTCATCATCATCATCTTTATCCGGATCACTCTCATCTTTTGTAGATTTGAGAGCAACTCCAACATTATTCTTCTTCTCCATCTCCTTCTTTGTTTCGCCCCTTTTCTAGAGGTCTTCCTCATCTTGAAGCATCATTTCATGCGTGAGGAGTGGACCGATTAGCTTATCGAGGGTTAAAGATTTTAAATTTTTAGCCTCGATAATTGTTGTCTTCTTTTTTTGCCAAGCTTTTGGAAGAGAGTAAACTAACTTTCTCACAATATTCTCGTTTGGAATGATCTCTCCATATGATTTAAGACCATTGACAATCACGGAAAATCTATTCGTTATAGATTTGATGTCTTCATCCGGTTTCATCCTAAAATTTTCATAGTTATGAGTTCGAAGACTAATTTTAGATTCTTTTACCTCGTTTGTGCCTTTATGAGTGACTTGTAGTTTATCCCATATCTCCTTGGCGGTTGTACAAGATGAAACTCTCCCATATTCATCTGGTCCAAGAGCACAAAATATGATATGGATAGCCTTTGAGTTGAGCTGGAACATTCTTTTCTCTCATTCACTCCACAATATTGAAAGAGTAGAAGGTATGATGTATCTGTCTTCTATGATATTTCATGCTCACATGTCACTTGCTTGAATGAAGTACATCATTCTATTCTTTTAATAAGCATAATTAGCTCCATTGAAGAAATGAGGCTTGTTGATGGGCATTGAATCAAGAACAAAGTCAAAGTTTGAAGTGGAGGCCATTGATGACTTGATTATCGATATAACTCTTCTGAATCGACTCAAGCGGTAGTTAAACCTTCAAATGAGTGAGGCTCTGATACCAATTGTTGAGTTAATCGATCGATGAAATAGCCAAGGGGGGTGAATTGGCAATTAAAATTTTGGTGGAAGCTTTTGCAGGAAATAAAAAATATTTGCACTGCGATTTAGAATGGTTCGACTTTCTCAACCAAAGTCTATGTCCACTACCTTAACTATCCTCACTAAGGATTTTCCAACAAATTCAATAATTTGATCTTTCTTTTGAGGACAAAGAGTAACCTTACAACTCCCTCAAGAATTATACCCCAAATTATTGAGAACACTCTATCCCAAAGAGAATAATACAAATTTCGCAAACTTACAGAAAAACACTCAGAAGGTAGATTGTTTGCACAATTCTAGAACAAATAAAGAACACTCAAGAATGAATACAATTGAGTACAAGTGGTGTTCTTGAAAGCAAAAATGAATATTGAATGAAAATAGGCTTAAATTGCTCAAACTTGATGTTTAAGGCTTTCTCTTTGTTTCTCTCACAATTGTTGATGATCAATGGCTTCATAACTTGTTTAAATACACCTTGGATTGATTCTAGTCGTTGGAAATCATTTGGGTGATGTTAGAGCCGTTGTAGTGTGAAAACCCTCTTGAGAAAGGCTGATGGGAGCGTGGGGTATCGGTACCCCTTCAATGGCTATCGGTACCTGTAGTGTAAAATTCAAATATTTCAACCTTTAAATGACTAGGGGTATCAGTACCTTATTTAAAACTCATTTTTGGCTCGATTAAGGCTCGAAATACTTTGTAAAAATTGTTTAAAAAATATTTTAAGATTGAAACACAATTTTACATTTAAGTAAGGATTGAAATTTACATTTGAAAACTTGGAGTAATATTTTTGATATTCGAGTAATTTAATCGAATATATAAAATAAAATTCAATATAAAATCTTAAAATTCATTAACATTTTATTTTTTATATCGAAAGATCAAAATGTTTTCAACAAAGTTAATGACAATTGCAATATCAAATCCTCCAAGGCAATTTTACCCTATTTCGATGGCGTATCGAGAGTTGTTTCAACAAATTTATGATACAAATGTGGTATCGCCTTATGTAGTGGATCATCTAAACCCACCATGCCCCAAACGATATGATAAAAATGCACATTATGAGTATTATAGTGGCATATCGAGGTAATCTATCAAAAACCGTTCCATATTTATGAAGATCATCCAAAGACTACGAGACAAAAATTGCATTCACTTTAATGATTTAAAAAATTCCAATGTTGCAAAAAAATCCTAATCATGGGGAAGCGAGAGTTAATGCCTTAGTCAAGAATTGGGTTGAAAGAACTAATAGGTCTGAGATTCATTCATTACCACCAGAGTCCATGCTTAATAATTGGACTACTGAAAAGCTACATGCGATTTCCAAGTTTTTTCCTAATAGTACTCAAACTCTCTCTATTTGCTCATACTCGAGGCAATATGTGATCTTATATTAGGGTGAATAAATTACTTACATTTAATTTCAATAAAGGTTGCATTCTACATTTCAATTTGACAAACATTTTTCCATTCATTTTCTTGATTCTTTGTATATATATATTATTTGTTTCAACTACTTATTTGAGATAGTTTCTCTCGCATGTATATATGTATATATCTTTCCTCTCACATTTCTTTAGCTCTTCAGATATCAATGGTATGGATAAAAATGACTCTAATCTAAAGATTGATTTCAAGTGACATAAGAAAAGTCTCTTCTATAATAATAAGATCTATACGACATCAAACAAGAAGAAAAGATAATGCATCTTGCATCAAAATTATGAAGATGAGTTCGAATAATTGGGGGAAATCAAATCAAAGAATCATCATGCATTAATGAACTATTTTTCAAAAATAGAAGATTAATTCAGAATCTCTATGCCCTTGAGGTACCTCTTTCACGAAGACTTTTATGTATGAAATGATGAACGACCATTTTTCATTATCCCTTCTCAAAAGGAAAAAAACATCCATTGTAGTCCCCATTTGAGCTTAAAATATTTCTATCTTTGAATTTAACCCTCACCAAGGATCACTGCCCACACTGGGGGTAAAGCAAAGAGAAAATGTACTCACACAAATAAAGACATCAACAACAAAGCACCACAAGTTTAATCAGATAACGATATCCTTGAAGATTCAAATCAAATCGAGAATGGTAAAAGAAATTGCACAACGATTTATAGTGGGTCGACTTCTCAACCAAGTCTACATCCAATACCTTAGCTCATCACCAAGGATTTTCCAACAAATTCACTAATTTGTTCTTTCTTTTTCAAGGACAAAGAGATAACCTTTACAAACTCCCTAGTTTTTCATGAGCTAAACTAGAACCTTTTCCCTATCTTTTATCAAGCCTAGCTAGAACCAAAACCCCTTTACAATGAAAGGATATGTAAACAAGAAAACCTCTCTAAGGTAGGTGTTTATAATAATTAAGCTCACAAGAATAGAAACATTTACAAGAGAAAGATGAAATAAGAATGAAACACTTTTCTTGTGTTTGATTGCTTGGATAGTTGTTCTATGTATTCTTCAAGTGTCCTCAGCTTGTTTTATAGTTTGAAATGAGTTTGAAGTTGTATGTAGCCGTTGGGGATGTTTTGGAGCCGTTTGGGATTCATTCTATACAAAATAAGGTTGTCCATAATATAAAGTACCGGTATTCCTTCATAGGTTATTGGTACTACCTTTGTTAATTTCAAATTTAACTAGCCGTTGGAGCCTTGTAGTATCGATATTGCCTAAGGGGTATCGTTACAACTTTGCACTATGGTATCGATACACTTGCATGGTATCGATACCCATTTTGTGTTTGATGTTTTGAGCCCTTGATGGTATCGGTACTACCTTTACCTAAGGTATTGATACTACATGTAAGGTATCGATACTGCAAAGAACAATATCGGTACTACTTGTAATTTTTGCTCAATTCATATTTTAAATGGACTTTAAATTATTTTTGAAATCTTTTAAAACTTCGAATAAATTCAATTAAAGTCCAAAAACATTTTTCCAGAAATTGTTATATCAAAATATAGTTCAACAATCTCCCCCTTTTTGATATAACAAAACATTTGAAAATTTGTTTTTGGCAAAACTCCCCCTTAATAAAATGTTTAATGAAAAAGACACTAATTGTTACTAATTGTTGGAAAATGTATGAAAATGTTCAGCTCCCCCTTTTCATTAAGAAATTGAATTTTTTTCAAACCATACTTCTCCCCCTTTTTGTTATATAAAAAATAATTCAATCTTTAAAGTTCTAAAATAACTTTGGAGAGTAAGTGGTAAATTTGACATTTAAAAAATCATTTGAATAATCGAAGCTCCCCCTCAAAAAGTGCATTCCAAACAAAATTTAGGTTTAAAATCTTGACACTTAAACAAAATTGAATTTCAACAAAGAGTAACATACATGTTAGTAGCACATGAAATTCAATATATCCAAGTCTAAAATACTTTATGTAATATAAATTGTTGAAATTAAGTGCATATGCATAAAGTTTTCTAAAAATGTTATGCATTTGAAAAATTTTGATATCAATTGTTAGAGAGTTATCATTTTCATTTAAACCACATGCATAAACATTCAAATTTAGGTCAAAATTTTAAAATTTGTAAAATATAAGTATTTAAAAAGTTGATATCAATTGTTAGAGAGATATCATTTGCATTTAAAACCAATTTTGACCAAAATTCCTTATGATGAACTAAAAATTATGGAAAAAAATTAAAATGTTCATCATAACATTTTTTTAACATACATGAGATGAAAAACAAAAACATAACCATTTAAGATCAAAGCTCATACATGCTTAAAAACTAAATGAGCAACCAAATAATCAAAACAAAAGCATTAAACTTAGAGGTTACCCATTCCTTTTTCAAAAGTGTGGCTAGAGCATCTTGATTTCTTCATCTTCATCACCAATGCTCCCACACACCTACAAGAGACATTCATTTTGATTTTGGTATCCAAATTGCTTTGGATCCTTGGACGTTAGTTTCAATGCCCCTTGTTCCCTTGGGAACCCGTACTTGTCTAATTTTAAAAGAGTTTCTTTTCTTTATAGGACAAGTATGTTCCAAGTGACCATGAAAATTTCAATGTGAGCATTTTACCATTTTTAAACATAATGAGTTGTTTTTAGAAATTAATTCTTTTTCTTTTCTAAATCGTTAATTTTGACTTTTGAAAGCTCTAAATCATTTTGCAACATTTTATTTTGGTTTTCAAAATCAACTTTTGAAATTAATTTCTTATATTTAGAATTCATGGTCTTATATCCCAAATACAACACATTATAAGCATCTTATAACTCATCAAAAGAACATGAATTTAATTCATTTGAGTTAGAAGATACCTCGGATTCTTCTTCGTTGGCCATGAGGCATTAGTTGACTACTTCTTTATCATCATTGGAGTCATCTTCATCACTCCAAGCTGCCACAAAATGCCTTCTTATTTTATGATCCTTCTTTCTTAGAAGGGGACAATCATACTTGACATGCCCCGCTCTTTGAAAATTGAAGCACACCGGGAGACTCTTCTTTTTGGATGATTCATGCTTCACTTCCTTGGAAGTCATGAATCTCTTTAACTCTTTGAATAGCTTGGTCATCTCATCTTCTTGTTCATCATCGTCTTAATACACCTCATCACTTGAAACTTTATAGCTTTCATTGGTGGATTTGAAGGCAATGCCTACCTCTTTCTTCTTCTTGTTTTTCTTCCCTTTATCTTTTTCTTCTTCCTTCAACATCATCTCAAGAGTGAGAAGAGAACCAATTAGTTCGTCGAGAGTGAGAGACTTTAGGTCTCTAGCTTCAATAATAGCGTACTTCTTGAATTGACGCAACTTTGGAAGAGAGTATGTCATCTTCCTTACAAGCTTTCATTAGGGATTATTTCTCCAAATCCCTTGAGACCGCTTACAATCACGGAAAATCTATCCGTCATTGCTTTGATATCTTCGTCGGGTTTTATCCCGAAGTTCTCGTAGCTATGGTTAAGAAGACTTATCTTTGTTTCCCTCACTTCGTCGGTTCCTTCATGAGTGACTTGGAGCTTATCCTAAATCTCTTTGGCACTGGAACAAGATGAGATTCTTCCATATTCATCTAGGCCTAAAGCACAAAAGAGAATGTGCATAGCTTTGGCATTATACTGGAACTTTTTCTTCTCTTCATTACTCCAAACATCCCAATCATCTATCTCACCGGGTGGAGTAGAGTAACCCTTCATGATTGAGTTCTAAGCTCCTAGATCATATGCTTGAATAAAGAACATCATTTTATTCTTCCATGGGCATAATTTTCTCTATTAAAGAAGGTAGTTTGTCAACCGGTTGTGAATCTTGGATGCATGAATCTTCAATGTAATAGGCACCGGAGGTTGAAGCCATTTCTTTGTAGGTTGCATCGGGAATCGGTAGAGCTTCTTTGAGGATTGTCTCAAGGATGTGAAGCCTTCTAACGAGTGAAGCTCTGATACAAATTTTTGGGATTTGCGGAATCTCGAATCGATAACTGGAATGATTTGAAAAGAGGGTTGGGATCAGTTTTTGTGTTTAGAGAGTAAGGAGATTAAAATATAAAGAATTGCACAGCGATTTATAGTGGGTGAACTTCTCAACCAAGTCTACATGCACTACCTTAGCTCCACACCAAGGATTTTCTAACAAATTCACTAATTTGTTCTTTCTTTTTCAAGGACAAAGAGATAACCTTTACAAACTCCCTAGTTTTTCACGGGCTAAACTAGAACCTTTTCCCTAGCTTTTACTAGACTTAGCTAGAACCAAAACCCAATTATAATGAAAGGAAATGTTAACAAGAAAACCACTCTAAGGTAGGTGTTTACAAGAATTAAGCTCACAAGAACAAAAATATTTACAAGAGAAAGATGAAATAAGAATGAAAAAATATTCTCTTGTGTTTGATTGCTTATATAGTTATTCTATGCATTCTTCAACTGTCCTCAGCTTGTTTTTATAGCTTGAAATGAGTTTGAAGTCGTATCTAGACGTTGGGGATGTTTTGGAGCTGTTGGAGATTCATTTTCTACAAAATAAGGTTGTCCAGAATAGGAAGTATTGATACTCCTTAATAGGGTATCGGTACTACCTTTGTTAATTTCAAATTTAACTAGCCGTTGGAGCCTTGTAGTATTGATACTTCCTAAGGGGTATCGATACTACTTTTCACTATGGTATCGATACCCTTGCATGGTATCGGTACACATTTTGCATTCGATGTTTTGAGCCTTCATGGTAGTATCGATACTACCTTGACGATATCGGTACTACCTTTTCCTAAGGTATCGATACCATTCATGTGGTATCGATACTACAAAGAATAGTATTTGTACTACTTGTAATTTTTGCTCAATTCATCTTTTAAATGGACTTTGAATTATTTTTGAAATCTTTTAAAAATTTGAATAAATTCAATTCAAGTCCAAAAACATTTTGCCAGAAATTGTTATATCAAAATATAGTTCAACAATCTCCCCCATTTTGATATAACAAAACATTTAAAAAATTGTTTTTGTCAAAACTCCCCCTTAATAAAATGTTTAATGAAAAAGAAACCAATTGTTACCAATTGTTGGAAAATGAATGAAAATGTTCAGCTCCCCCTTTTTCATTAAGAAATTGATTTTTTTAAACCATGCTTCTCCCCTTTTTGTTATATAAAAAATAATTCAATCTTTAAAGTTCTAAAATAACTTTGGAAAGTAAGTGGTAAATTTTCCATTTGAAAAATCATTTGAAAAATCAAAGCACCCCCTCAAAAAGTGCATTCCAAACAAAATTTAGCTTTAAAATCTTAACATTTAAACAAAATTTAATTTCAAAAAATAATAACAAACATGTTAGTAGCACATGAAATTCAATATATCGCATAATTGACTAATACTCAATAGATTATACTTTAACTCATTCACATATAAAACATTTTTAATTTTTATGGAAGAGGTATTACCTATAGTACCTATACCTTCAATGTGACCTTTTGAATTATCACCAAAAGTCACATATCCTCCATTTTTGTCGTTAAGCTCTATGAATCGGTTCTTGTCTCCGGTCATATGTCTTGAGCAACCACTATCACGATACCATGAGTTTGGATTTGTTTCCCATGCCTTGTAGCAATGCTCCTTTCCCTACAAACATAGATTAATTTTTGATTTTTGGTACCCAAAGTCTTTTGGGTCCATATTCATTAGTTTCTAAAATTCTAGTCCCCTTCGGTATCCATTTGTGTAATATGTCTTTATCTTTAATAGTAATGAGTTCTTTACGAACCCATATATTTCTAACAATTTTTTCATATGAGGTTCTTTGGGGACCTCTATGATTGTAGTTTTTAAAATTTTTTCTAACAAAGTTGGATTTTGAACTTTCTCCATTTCAAAACATTTTGTTCCAACTTTATTAAAATAAGCTTTAAGATCATCAATTTCCTTTTGTTGATCATCATTTACTCTTGAAAGTAAGATATGCAAATCAGTATTTTTCTTTTCAAATTCGTCTAATTTGATTTACAAATATTTAATCTTACTTTCAAGTTCAAAGGTGGTTTTGGATATGAGATTATTTTCGTTTTTCAATTTTGAAATATTATTTTTGTATTTTAAAAATAATTTCTCATAATCCGAAGTCAACCCAATATATTCCTCCAACAGCTCATCAAAAGAATAATCTTCGAAACTTAATAAGCTAGAGGTTACCTGAGAATCCTCCCCGAAAGCCATCAAGCACAAGTTTGCTACTTCTTGTTCCTCTTCATCGTAAGCTTCTTCATCGCTCCATGTACTCACGTGTGCCTTGTGGTTTTTCTTCGATTGACCCTTCTTATTTAATTGTGGGCAATCGTACTTGACATGACCCGGCTTTTTGCACTCGTAGCAAATGATAGGGTATTTTTCCTTCGGTTTATTTTTGAAGCCTTCATTTCATTTGAATTTTCTTCCTCGGTTGGGCTTCATCAATTTTCTGAACCGTTTGTAAAATAATGTCATTTCCTCGTCATCATCATCTTCATCCGGATCACTCTCATCTTTTGTAGATTTGAGAGCAAGTCCAACATTCTTCTTCTTCTCCATCTCCTTCTTTGTTTCGCCCCTTTTCTAGAGGTCTTCCTCATCTTGAAGCATCATTTCATGCGTGAGGAGTGGACCGATTAGCTTATCGAGGGTTACAGACTTTAAATTTTTAGCCTCGATAATTGATGTCTTCTTTTTTTGCCAAGCTTTTGGAAGAGAGTAAACTAACTTCCTCACAATCTTCTCATTTGGAATGATCTCTCCATATGATTTGAGACCATTGACAATCACGAAAATCTATCCGTTATAGCTTTGATGTCTTCATCCGGTTTCATCCTGAAATTTTCATAGTTATGAGTTAGAAGACTAATTTTAGATTCTTTGACCTCGTTTGTGCCTTCATAAGTGACTTGTAGTTTATCCCATATCTCATTGGTGGTTGTACAAGATGAAACTCTCCCATATTCATCTAGTCCAAGAGCACAAAATATGATATGGATAGCCTTTGAGTTTAGCTGGAACATTCTTGACTCTCCTTCACTCCACAATCTTGAATGAGTAGAAGGTATGATGTATCCGTCTTCTATGATATTCCATGCTCCTATGTCACTTTCTTGAATGAAGTACATCATTCTATTCTTTTAATAAGAATAATTAGCTCCATTGAAGAAAGGAGACTTGTTGACGGGCATTGAATCAGGAACAAAGTCAAAGTTTGAAATGGAGGCCATTGATGACTTGATTATCGATATAACTCTTCCTGAATCGACTCAAGAGGTAGTTAAACCTTAAAATGAGTGAGGCTCTAATACCAATTGTTGAGTTAATCGATCGATGAAATAGCCAATAGGGGGTGAATTGGCAATTAAAATTTTTATGGAAGCTTTTGCAGAAAATAAAAAATATTTGCACTGCGATTTAGAGTGGTTCGACTTTCTCAACCAAAGTCTATGTCCACTACCTTAGCTATCCACACTAAGGATATTCCAAAAAATTCAATAATTTGATCTTTCTTTTGAGGACAAAGAGTAACCTTACAACTCCCTCAAGAATTATACCCCAAATTATTGAGAACTCTCTATCCCAAAGAGAATAATACAAATTTTGCAAACTTACAGAAAAACACTCACAAGCTAGATTGTTTGCACAATTCTAGAACAAAGAAAGAACACTCAAGAATGAATACAATTGAGCACAAGTGGTGTTCTTGAAAGCAAAAATGAATATTGAATGAAAATAGGCTTAAATTGCTCAAACTTGATGTTTAAGGCTTTCTTTTTGTTTCTCTCACAATTGTTGATGATCAATGGCTTCAGAACTTGTTTAAATACACCTTGGATTGATTCTAGCCGTTAGAAATCATTTGGGTGATGTTAGAGTCGTTGTAGTGTGAAAACCCTCTTGAAAAAGGCTGCTGGGAGCATGGGGTATCGGTACCCCTTCAATGGCTATCGGTACCTGTAGTGTAAAATTCAAATATTTCGACCTTTAAATGACTAGGGGTATCGGTACCTTATTTAAAACTCATTTTTGGCTCGATTAAGGCTCGAAATACTTTGTAAAAATTGTTTAAAAAATATTTTAAGATTGAAACACAATTTTACACTTAAGTAAGGATTGAAATTGACATTTGAAAACTTGGAGTAATATTTTTGATATTCGAGTAATTTAATCGAATATATAAAATAAAATTAAAAATAAAATCTTAAAATTCATTAACATTTTATTTGTTATATCGAAACATCAAAATGTTTTCAACAAAGTTAATGACAATTGCACCATCAAATCCTCTAAGGCAATTTTACCCTATTTCGATGGCGTATCGAGAGTTGTTTCAACAAATTTATGATACAAATGTGGTATCGCCTTATGTAGTTGATCATCTAAACACACCATGCCCCAAACGATATCTTAAAAATGCACATTATGATTATCATAGTGGCATACCGAGGTAATCTATCGAAAATTGTTCCACATTTATGAAGATCATCCTAAGACTACAAGACAAAAATTGCATTCACTTTAATGATTTAAAAAATTCCAATGTCGCAAAAAAATCATAATCATGGGGAAGCGGGAGTTAATGCCTTAGTCAAGGATTGGGTTGAAAGAACTAATAGGTCTGAGATTCATTCATTACCACCAGGGTCCATGCTTAACAATTGGACTACTGAAAAGCTACATGCGATTTCCAAGTTTTTTTCATAGTGGTACTCAAACTCTCTCAATTTGCTCATACTTGGGCAATATGTGATATTATATTAGGGTGAATAAATTACTTACATTTAATTTCAATAAAGGTTGCATTCTACATTTCAATTTGACAAACATTTTTCCATTCATTTTCTTGATTCTTTGTATATATATAATATTTGTTTTAACTACTTATTTGAGATAGTTTCTCTCACATGTATATATGTATATATCTTTCCTCTCACATTTCTTTAGCTCTTCAGATATCAATGGTATGGATAACAATGACTCTGATCTAAAGATTGATTTCAAGTGACATAATAAGAGTCTCTTCTATAATAATAAGATCTATATGACATCAAACAAGAAGAAAAGATAATCATGCATTAAAATTATGAAGATGAGTTCGAATAATTGGGGGAAATCAAATCAAAGAATCATCATGCATTAATGAACTATTTTTCAATAAATAGAAGATTAATTTAGAATCTCTATGCCTTTGAGGATACCTCTTTCACGAAGACTTTTATGTATGAAATGATGAATGACCATTTTTCATTATCCCTTCTCAAAAGGAAAAAATATCCATTGTAGTCCCCATTTGAGCTTAAAATATTTATATCTTTGAATTTAACCCTCACCAAGGATCATTGCCCACACTGGGGTTAAAGCAAAGAGAAAATGTACTCACACAAATAAAGACGATCAACAACAAAGCACCACAAGTTTAATAAGATAACGATATCCTGGAAGATTGAAATCAAATCGAGAGTGATAAATGAAATTTCAAATACGAGAAGTAATTTGTGCTTGAATCAAAATGAGGTTTCAAATTCAATAAGTAAATAGGAAAAAACAAGCACATGTGAAGTCCTACAAATAAAGCTCGAATCGACAACCGGAATGGTTTGCAAAGAGGGTTGGGATCGTTTTTGTGTTTAGGGAGTTAGGAGATTGAAAGATAAAGAATTGCACAACGATTTATAGTGGGTCGACTTCTCAACCAAGTCTACATCCAATACCTTAGCGAATCACCAAGGATTTTCCAACAAATTCACTAATTTGTGCTTTTTTTTTCAAGGACAAAGAGATAACCTTTACAAACTCCCTAGTTTTCACGGGCTAAACTAGAACCTTTTCCCTAGATTTTACTAGACTTAGCTAGAACCAAAACCCCTTTACAATGAAAGGAAATGTTAACAAGAAAACCTCTCTAAGGTAGGTGTTTACAAGAATTAAGCTCACAAGAACAGAAATATTTACAAGATAAAGATGAAATAAGAATGAAAAAATCTTCTCTTGTGTTTGATTGCTTAGATAGTTGTTCTATGCATTCTTCAATTGTCCTCAGCTTATTTTTATAGCTTGAAATGAGTTTGAAGTCGTATCTAGACGTTGGGGATGTTTTGGAGCTGTTGGAGATTCATTTTCTATAAAATAAGGTTGTCCATAATAGGAAGTATTGATACTCCTTCATAGGGTATCGGTACTACCTTTGTTAATTTCAAATTTAACTAGTCGTTGTTAGCCGTTGGAGCCTTGTAGTATCGATACTGCCTAAGGGGTATCGATACTACTTTGCACTATGGTATCGATACCCTTGCATGGTATCGGTACCCATTTTGCATTCGATGTTTTGAGCCTTCATGGTAGTATCGGTACTACCTTGATGATATCAGTACTACCTTTACCTAAGGTATCGATACCATTCATGTGGTATCGATACTACAAAGAATAGTATTTGTACTACTTGTAATTTTTGCTCAATTCATCTTTTAAATGGACTTTGGATTATTTTTGAAATCTTTTAAAATTTTGAATAAATTCAATTCAAGTCCAAAAACATTTTGCCAGAAATTGTTATATCAAAATATAGTTCAACAATCTCCCCCATTTTGATATAACAAAACATTTAAAAAATTGTTTTTTGTCAAAACTCCCCCTTAATAAAATGTTTAATTAAAAAGACACCAATTGTTACCAATTGTTTGAAAATGAATGAAAATGTTCAGCTCCTCCTTTTTCATTAAGAAATTGATTTTTTTAAACCATACTTCTCCCCCTTTTTGTTATATAAAAATAATTCAATCTTTAAAGTTTTAAAATAACTTTGGAGAGTAACTGGTAAATTTTCCATTTAAAAAATCATTTGAAAAATCAAAGCACCCTCTCAAAAAGTGCATTCCAAACAAAATTTAGCTTTAAAATCATGACACTTAAACAAAATTTAATTTCAAAAAAAGAATAACAAACATGTTAGTAGCACATGAAATTCAATATCTCCAAGTCTAAAATACTTTATGGAATATCAATTGTTGAAATTAAGTACATATACATAAAGTTTTCTAAAATTGTTACGCATTTGAAAATTTTTGATATCAATTGTTAAACCACATGCATAAACATTCAAATTTAGGTCAAAAATTTAAAATTTGTAAAATCTAAGTAATTAAAAAGTTGATATCAATTTTTAGAGTGATATCATTTGCATTTAAAACCAATTTTGGCCAAAATTCCTTAAGATGAACTAGAAATTATTAAAAAAAAAATTAAAATGTTCATCATAACATCTTTTTAACATACATTAGATGAAAAACTAAACATAATCATTTAATATCAAAACTCATGCATGCTTAAATTCTAAATTAGCAACCAAATAATCAAAACAAAAGCATTAAACTTAGAGGTTACATATTCCTTTTTCAAAAGTGTGGTTAGAGTATCTTGACTTCTTCATCTTAATCACCATTGCTCCCACACACCTACAAGAGACATTCATTTTGATTTTGGTATCCAAATTGCTTTGGATCCTTGGACGTTAGTTTCAATGCCCTTTGTTCCCTTGGGAAACCATACTTATCTAATTTTAAAAGATTTTCTTTCCTTTATAGGACAAGTATGATCCAAATGACCATGAAAATTGCAATGTGAGTATTTTGCCATTTTTAAACATAATGAGTTGTTTTTAGAAATTATTTCTTTTTCTTTTTCTAAATCATTAATTTTGACTTTTGAAAGCTCTAAATCATTTTTGCAACATTTCATTTTGATTTTCAAAATCAACTTTTTCTTTCAAAACCAAATACAACACATTATAAGCATCTTGTAACTCATCAAAAGAAAATGAATTTAATTCATTTGAGTTAGAAGATACCTCATATTCTTCTTCGTTGGCCATGAGATATAGGTTGACTACTTATTTATCATTATTTGAATCATCATCATCACTCCAAGTTGCCACAAGTGTTTTCTTCTTAGATGATCCATTCTTTCTTAGAAGGGGACAATCCTACTTGGCATGCCCCGTTCTTTGAAAATTGAAGCACATCGAGAGACTCTTCTTTTTGGATGATTCATGCTTCACTTCCTTGGAAGTCATGAATCTCTTTAACTTTTTGAAGACCTTGGTCATCTCATCTTCTTGTTCATCATCGTCTTCATCAACCTCATCACTTGAATCTTGATAGCTTTTATTGGTGGATTTGAAGGCAGTGTCTACCTCCTCCTTCTTGTTTTTCTTCTCTCCATCTTTTTCTTCTTCCTTCAACATCATCTCATGAGTGAGAAGAGAACCAATTAGTTCGTCGAGAGTGAGAGACTTTAGGTCTCTAACTTCAATAATAGTCATCTTCTTTGATTGCCACGACTTTGGAAGAGAGTATGTCATCTTCCTTACAAGCTTCTCATTAGGGATTATTTCTCCAAATCCCTTGAGACCGCTTACAATCACGGAAAATCTATCCGTCATGCTTTGATATCTTCATCGGGTTTTATCTCGAAGTTCTCGTAGCTATGGTTAAGAAGACTTATCTTTGTTTCCCTCACTTCGTTGGTTCCTTCATGAGTGACTTGGAGCTTATCCCAAATGTCTTTGGCACTAGAACAAGATGAGATTCTTCCATATTCATATGGGCCTAAAGCACAAAAGAGAATGTGCATAGCTTTGGCATTATGGTGGAACTTTTTCTTCTCTTCATTACTCTAATCAACCCAATCATCTATCTCAGCGGGTAGATCGGAGTAACCCTTCATGGTTGCGTTCCAAGGTCCTAGATCGTAAGCTCGAATAAACAACATCATCTTATTCTTCCAATGGGCATAATTTGCTCCATTAAAGAAGGGTGGCTTGTCGACCGATTGTGAATCTTGAATGTATGATTCTTCAAAGTAATAGGCACCGGAGGTTGATTCCATTTCTTTTTCGGTTGCTTCGGGAATCGGTAGAGCTTCTTCGAGGATCGTCTCTAGGATGTGAAGCCTTCTAACAAGTCAAGCTCTGATACCAATTGTTTAGATTTGTGAAAGCTCGAATCGACAAATGGAATGGTTTGCGAAGAGAGTTGGGATCGGTTTATGTGTTTAGGGTGTAAGGAGATTGAAAGATAAAGAATTGCATAGCGATTTATAGTGGGTCGACTTCTCAACCAAGTCTATATCCACTACTTTTGCTCCTCACCAAGGGTTTTCCAACAAATTCACTAATTTGTTCTTTCTTTTTCAAGGACAAAGAGATAACCTTTACAAACTCCCTAGTTTTTCACAAGCTAAACTAGAACCTTTTCCCTAGCTTATAGCAGGCTTATCTAGAACCAAACCCCTTTACAATGAAAGGAAATGTAAACAAGAAATCCTCTCTAAGGTAGGTGTTTACAAGAATTAAGCTCACAAGAACATAAATATTTACAATAGAAAGATGAAATAAGAATGAAAAACTCTTCTCTTGTGTTTGATTGCTTGGATAATTGTTCTATGTATTCTTCAAGTATCCTCGGGTTGTTTTTATAGCTTGAAATGAGTTTGAAGTTGTATCTAGCCGTTGGGGATTCATTTTCTGCAAAATAAAGATGTCCATAATAGAAAGTATTTGTACTCCTTCATAGGGTATTGGTTTTATCTTTGTTCAGTTCAAATTTAACTAGCCGTTGGAGCCTTGTACTATCGATACTGCCTAAGGGTATCGGTATTACTATACACTATGGTATCTATACCCTTGCATGGTATCGGTACCCATTCTGCATTCGATGTTTCTAGCCTTCAATGTAGTATCTGTACTACCTTGATTGTATCGATACTACGTTTGCCTAAGGTATCAATACTACATGTAGGGTATCGATACTCATTCATGTGGTATCGATACTGCAAAGAACAGTATCGGTACTACTTGTAATTTTTGCTCAATTCATCTTTAAAATGGACTTTGAATTATTTTTGAAATCTTTTAAAACTTCGAATAAATTCAATTCAAGTCTAAAATTTTTTTTCCAGAAATTGTTATATCAAAATATAGTTCAACAACAAAACACCACAAGTTTAATCAGATAACGATATCCTTAAAGATTTAAATCAAATCGAGAATGATAAAAGTTGTTTCAAATACGATAAGTAACTTGTTCTTGAATCAAATTGAGGTTTCAAATTCAACAAGTAAATAGGAAAAAAGAAGCAAATGTGAAGATCCCCACAAATGATGTAATCTCAAACCAAAATGTTGAATAATTGATGTTGGATCAAATATCTAAATTGTCAAAAGAGATAACCTCTAGGGTGAAAACACATAAGGCCAGTCTAGAGGGATACAAAAGAGAGAGAAAACACGATGAAACATATTCAAGAAAAATATAAAGGGTTATGGTGCTAGCTTATTTGCTCGTATTTTTAAAACTTCAGCACATGATTGAGTATAAATGCAAAAACATGATCCCTTTCATTTAAGGGTACTCCATTACTTAACACCATGACCCACGATGGATTCCAAGTTGTGTTGTTCATGAACATTTGTAAAGAATAATGAGATCGAAGGATGAAGAATGAGATTCCTTCCAAAAAAAAGTAAATTACAAAAAATGAAATAATATATTTTTGCATATATCTTAGCATACTTAATAGAATCACATTCATCATTTTATACAAGTATACATAATTTTTGTAGCTTTCAAGTTTAGTTTAAAGTTCAAGACGAATGATACTTGAATCAAGAGCATATTGATTGTGTTTTAGTTGAACTCAACTGCGATGAACTATCTTCTAGTCAAAACTTTTATACCAAGTTTCAACTTCACGACGGAGGTTACTTGATCTGGGAATACATTCAACTATAATCTTGCTAAACTTAGTATTGATGAGCTAATTTCTAGTTAAAATCTTCAAACCAGATCTCAACTCCATGATGGATGATATCTAGCCGAGAGCATTTCATCTGACTTAACCCGCAAAGGGGAGTCATCTGAAGACATTTCACCTAGCTTAACCCGCGAAGGGGACTCATTCGAAGAATATTTCACCTGCCTTAACCCATAAAGGGGAGTCATCTGAGGAATATTTCATTTGGTTTAACTTGCGAAAGGGAGTCATGTGAGGAACATTTCACCTGGCTAAACCCACGAAGAGGAGTCATCTGAAGAATATTTCACCTAGCTTTGCGAAAGGGAGTCATCTAAAGAACCTTTCACCTAACTTAACCCACGAAGGGGAGTCATCCAAAGAACATTTTACCTTGTTTAATCCGTAAAGGGTTGTCGTATGAAGAACGTTTCACCTAGTTTAACCCGCGAAGGGAAGTCATCCGAATAACATTTCATTGGCTTAACCCACAAAGGGGAATGATTTGAATAATGTTTATTTATATCTTTTTATATTTGTCCCATTTTTATTATACGGTAACGGACAAAGAGGAGCAGTTGTAGACACATATTTTTTAATGTGGATTTATTTCAAATTGTATAATATTATATAATATATAGTATTCTTATTATATTTATATATATAGTATATTATATAATATATTTTTTTGAATATGTATTGTTTTTAAATATATATATATATATATTATATTTTGAAAATATAAATAAATTTTTTAATATATATATATATATAGTTGTTGAACTATGTTTCGATATAACAATTTAAGGCAAAATGGTTTTTGGACTTGAATTTAATTTACAAAATGTATTTGGACTTAATTGAATTTATTCAAAATTTACAAAAAAATTCAAAGTTCTTTTAATTTAAAATTGAGCACAAAAATATTTTTATGAATAGTAATTTACTATTTGAACAGTAAATTACTATTTGAACCATTTTTTATTTTAAAAGGAAAACCTATTTTTAGTCAAAACGAACCCATTAAAATTTATTTTTTATTTTTTAGGACATTACGAAAGTTAATGCTGCCAGAGGTCACATCAGTCAGTCTTAAACAAAATGATCAGCATGGGCTACATGAGATTTGGGAAAATTGGAGACCTAATATGAAGCATGCATTCCGGAAGAAATATGTCGATATAGCCCTATTATTTTACGTGTAGGTGAATGAGACGTTGATCAAGGCTTTGATCCAATTTTGGAATCTGACATACAATTTTTTCGCTTTCAACAAAGAGGATGTGTCACATACCTTGGAAGAATATACATCTATGTTCCATTTTGATAACTTACATCTGGATAGGATATATTCAAGGAAAACAAGAGTGCAACCCTTCAAAAACAAGATTGCAAGGATTACTAGAATGGCATAGAAGTGGGTAACCGACTGTATTCAACAAAAGAGAGAATATGAGTGCTTCCATTGGCCATGTATTAAAGGACTGATCATAAAGCACAATGATATAGAGAAAAGCAAGGAAATATTTGTTTTGGGAATATATGGTTTGGTAATTTTCCAAAAGTTATATTTTTTTATGTGAACTCAGGTTCGTTGACCTGTTTGAACGTTTAGACAAGTGAATCACATGCCTGCGATCTTAGCTAAAACCTTCAGGTCTTTGAATAGTTGTAGGAGAGTAGAGGGTGGTCGCTTTACCGGGTGTATTTAAGTGCTTACCTTCTGGATTTATAGCCACTTTCAGAAGGTTGAAAGAGAGTCCTACCAACGATTTTCAAGTGCTTACTCAATTTAAGGGACTTCCTCACCAAGGAATGGTCAGATCATCTAATGAAAAACAATTGGGTTTCAATCTTCAAGAATTTCCATATCAAGATATAGTGTGATTTGTCCCATTGTTAGATCGTGTCGATATATTGTACAAATTTGAAGATTCTAATTGGATAACTTTAATAGAGTTGTGGAGAGGAGTTGGTTATGCCCCGTTAATGGTTTTAAGGCAATATGGGGCATGAGAGTATGTCTCATCCAAAACTGGCTTAAATAAGTCTGAGTTTCCACACCAAGGAGACCACTATAAAATAAAAACTCGTGAAATATCAGATGCTTGGAAATTAACTTTTCGTACTGATATAGTACGAGTTAACGTCATGTTAACAGCAGACTATGTGGCTTGGAGGGATGCAAGGAAAAATGAGAATGTTCCCTTACCTGACCGAGATCAAGTTATCCCTTTAGAGGAGCAATTCAGATAAGTTCCATATGAGCTGGAGATACTTAGGAGTGAAGTTGAAGCTAAAATTACCAAGAAAGAAGAAAAATGCGAAAACCATAGGCGAGATAATTTTATGTTGGACCTTGATATTGGTTTTCAAAAATAAACAATATGAGCTCATATGAAAGGGGAAAGAGAAACTCGATGTTGATTTCCCAGACCTACAGAAAGAGTACCGAAAGATAAATCGAGCTTGGGAAATCCCTAAACCTGCGAAAACTTCATAACTGCAGAAGTTGGAAATTAAAGTTGAGAAAGAGGGTCAAATTAAATATGTTCCAGCTGAAATAGAGCGCAGGTTACAGAGCTAGAGTAAGAAAAAAGAGAAAAGATCAAGATTTCAAAATAGAGAAGAAATCCTAGACTCGTGTGTTGAGTAGGGAGAGAGAATAAGCCAAGGAGTTTAGGCAGAGGCACACTCTCAGTAAAAAGTGAGAGGATGAGCTCACCTATGAAGTGCAGGTGTTGAAAGCTAAGATCAAGGAACTTGAAGCTGAAAATTAAGGTAAACCAAGTGTGATAGAGGAAGAAAAGAAAAAGGTTGAAAACCTAGAGGTCAAGATTGCTACTATGTTTAAAGGGTTCAGAGCTGAGATAATCAACATGATAAATGAGCTCGAATTAGAGAACAAAGAACTGGAAAGATTTAAGCAGAAGATATGTAAAGATAGAATGAGCTAAAATTAGATAGGCAACATAGAGATCATGTGCTTCAAGTCAAACAGGGTGAAGTCTACCCTTGGATACAGCGATATGGGATAAAGAATGAGAGAATAGGGATACTCACTCAAGATAAGCAAGAGATGGAAGCAAGACATGAGGATGTTATCTCAGAGTAAAAAATACATAGTATAGTGCTTAAATCATATAGCTCGAAGAGTCTTTATTCTTGGAGCACACTCAACATGGACCGATAGACTTAAGGACCAGTCTTGAAGAAAATGCTTCTTCGGGAAGAAATATTCGTGACTTAGAGGACACTCTAAAAAGTTGTCAAGCATGGATCACTAAACTCAAGCATAGAGTCTGAGACACTAACAAGCTATTGCAAAATATGAATGATTACTATGAGGATCGAAATTCAAATGTAAATTTCATTATAATCGAAAGCACGACTCATATGAGTGGTTTCATGAGACAATTGGGGGAGCTGACTATCCAAACAAGTGTCATCCAATGCTACACAAATCCAAACTCTGATCATGGAAGAAGGGTCACCCGACTTGTCAACGAGATTGTGAAACTAAATAAGAGGGATAGGCCATTTTGTAATACAATTGTCTTGTGAATATGAGACTTTTTGTAACACCCCGTTTTGTATATGCCTCGAATACAAGTTAAATATGTCACATAACACTTGTAAAACATTTTAATAGAAAATCGCTAAAATTATGTTTCTTTAAAATAAAGGCAATTTAAAATTAAACATTTTAATAGAAAATCGCTAAAATTATGTTTCTTTAAAATAAAGGCAATTTAAAATTAAATACTAAAACTAGTTAATAACCTAAAGTCAAAAAGTAATATTTTAACACTCAAATCAAATTCGATTTCAAGCATCAATATGGTAGTTCAATACTATTACATATAAATAGTGAAATTGCCTAAAAATTGCCTAATTTAAAATTCATTCAGATAACAAATAAATATAATTTAGTAAACTGCTAAACATGCAAAAGATCAATTATATACAGTAATATTCATTTTAAGTATATATAAATGTTTGTTTAGCGATAAACTAGATTCAGACACATTTAAATTAGAGAAACAAAACACATAAATATACATGCCAACTAGAAATGGTAAAAACGTCAAAAGATGTCATACTGCTATTGAATGTTTGAACTAATCCTCAAAAGTGAGATGTTGAGTCTGGCTCCTTACTTCGTTCGCTTATCTTTACCTACATAAGAAACAATCATACGTTAAATATTTACTTAGTGAGGCATTAATAATAATAATTAGATTATCGATAAATATAAAATCTCATGAAAGCCATAATATGACAATATCGTATGATTATAAAAAAATATAAATTAGACTTATCAAAGTCTTTTCTTTTCCTACAAAATATGATTCACATATATCACATTTACTTAATATTAAATAAATTAAACTTCATTTTTTGATTTCACATAACAATAGCCCAATGTACATCAAATGAGAACGTAAGGTATGTGAGTCATATATGAG
The DNA here is from genome assembly GCF_006381635.1 of Hibiscus syriacus. Lineage (NCBI taxonomy): Eukaryota > Viridiplantae > Streptophyta > Magnoliopsida > Malvales > Malvaceae > Hibiscus > Hibiscus syriacus. The sequence continues at coordinate 2,121,845 of NW_024061932.1, read as the reverse complement.
AACTAAACAGGAGTATAGTCACTGTAGAAATCAACATCGCCATACTAATAATCGGGATGGTAGTTCGTAATGTCAAAACATCATGAACCTCATAAATGCACAAATAGTGCCAAGAGTACATGAATGTACTAAACACAGGAGTACAAAATGATACTAATACAGGAGTGCATATATGCAGTAATACAAATGTGCATGAATTCACTCATACAAGATCGATCGATAAACACTCCACCTCATGACGTGTCATTTGTACCAAAAATCCTTAATACACATACAATGAAATTTTATAACAAGATTATATATCTTTCAATTATTAGGAGTAGACAAAAATACTAATATTATAGAAAAGTGCATTGGGTAGTTCATACTCAAATCATCCAAAAATCATTTCAGAAAAATCATTATGGAATTATACATAATATATTTCAAACCTTTTTCATCTCAAAATATTCAAGTTTGACTTAGTGCAAGTCTTCCTCATATCACATATATATAAGATAGGTAAGAATGCACTCATCTAATGCCTCACTAGCAAACCTTAATATTAATATACTTCTCTTGTACTTTGTCCTTGTTTTTAAGCTTGCTTGTATCTCGATCACAATTTTACACAAGCAATATTTACCAACACATACAATTCAAAGCATAGGTTAGTATCATATTAACATAGGCGCATACTCATAATAAATTCTATAAAAATTCTTTCGATACTTGTTCGATATTAAACTCATTTCGTAACATTAATATTAATTACAACATTTTAAAATATAACTTCAATCCTCCTAATATCCATATTCAACCATAGTTCATATACTCATTTCAAATTGGACAATCTAATGATTAAAATGAATTCTTTTAGAATTCATTCCAATATTTCCAATTTATTCAAAATGGTCATTTTCCATTTAACTTCAAACTCAAGCACCAAAGGACATAATAAGGAATCCAAACAATGCATTTAAACTTAGTATGTCTACTATTACACAATTGCCATTTAAATCCCATAATTTCCATCATTTACATTTTGGTCCCTATAATTGTACAAACTTTCAAATTGGTCCAATAAACATTCTAAAGCATGTAGAATCATTCACAAACCATTTATAGCAATAGAAATTTTTTTCCATATTTTTCCCTAAATTGTCCTTCATGATCGAATATGATAGGGTACCTTAAACAAAATTTCCAACTTGATTCAAGCATGAATTCAAGAATGAATTCAAGCTCCAACATCATTTCCATGGAATCTCAATCAAATCCAAATCAATTTCAATTCATCTTCAATCTTTCATAAAAAACCCTAATTAACCAAACTTTGATTCAACCATTTCTAATTGTGTCCAATCATTATTCAAGCATGAAAGTGATTCCATAACATCAATTACATAAAAATATATCCTTAAATCATCAAAATTCAACTCTACATCATCCACCCTAATCATGAAACTAAGGATTCAAGTAAGGAAAGCATGAACAAATTACACCAAACGATAGAGAATTTCATGTAGGTTAATTTCCTATTTCATGCTTTCATCCAGAAACCTAATAATTTGGCTCAAAAATCAAAAGGAAAATTTTTATCACCTTACTATGGAGGTCACAGCTAAAGAGGAAGAAGATGGAGAGTTTCTTGATTATTCCTTAAAAATATCATGATACACTTTCTATAATACTAATTAAATGAATTTTAAAAAATTCTTTTAATACGGAATTACAACTATTCCCTTTAATAATCATGATAATTACCATGATAAATCATAATTTCATCATCAAATCAAAGTCAAACATGAACTAATATTTTATTAATTTTCGTCCTTTCCCTTGCATTTTTTCAAAATTTACAATATTGCCATTTTAATCCAACAGTCCTGATTTAACATGGAAAAAACAACTTAAATCCAATGATCAATGTTAAATGTTACTTATTTAACATATCGAAATGAAATTATTGAACTTTCCAATCATCCTTCAAAATTTCTTGAATTTTTTCGATCCAATTATTCGAATATTTTATCAAACTTTATCGCTTTATAGCTTTTAATATAAACTCTGGATAAAAAAATATGGAACCTATGAAAATATTATTATTTGGGTGAACTATTCATTTAGAGGCCAAAATACATAACTTTTAAAAATTACATTTTATAACTTTAAAAATTACATTTGTCCTTAAAGTTTTCCAAGATTTATACTTTGACCACTAAACTTTCAAAATTTATATTTTGGTCACTAGCCAAAATTTGGGATATTAAACTTTTGTCCTTAAATGAAAGTTGTTCTAAGATTTATAGCTTTTTGGAATCAATACCTTTTGGCATACATTTGCATTTTATTTACATTTCACATTTTATTTTTGAGTTTTATTTGCATTTTATAGTTTATTTTCATTTCACATTTTATTTTGTATAATTTATATTTATTATTAAACTATTAATACTAATAATGATAAGGTGTATTATAAAACACTGGAAACTTCAAATCATATGTATAACACCAGAAAGAAAGAAATGGATGATAAACTTGCCAAAATTTAAAAAAGCTCATCAAGAAATCCAAGAAGATGCAAGAGAAAATGTTCAAGGAATAAGAGGATATGTTCCAAATATTTACAAGTTTACTTGGGGGAAGGAACCTCGAGCATGTAAAAGGTCTAGTAAGTGACGCTGTGACCGAGGGCCCTCTTTGCCCATCAAATTTCACCCTGACTCATGCCAAAGCTCACCAAGAAACACCTATTCAATCAGGGAAACTGCACATCAGTTAGTAGGTGCTTCTGAAAATGTGTTTCCAAGAATGAGTTCACAACAAGAAGAGCATCAATTTGAATGTATACTAGATTTTTATGAAGATACTAGGATTGAACATAACAAACAACTTGAAGAGAAGTAGTAACAACTAAAAGAAGAAATTAAATATATGAAGGAAGAAGTGGAAACAATCTTGTTCATGATTTGATATCGCCTCTTAAACTCAAGATCTCTAACTTCAAAAATTTTAATTGCACTAAATGTAATCTACTCACATCATGATGTTTTGCACGAAGATGATAGGCTATATAAGGGATGGCCAATTACTAATCCATTATTTTTAAGAAAGTCTGGTAGGCTCGGCTATCCTGTGGTATAATCAGTCACACATAACTCATATCAGCCTATGGTATAATCAGTCACACAGAACTCATATCAGATCTTGGAAGGATTTGGAAAATGACATTTCCTGAGCAGTACAAGTATGTAAAAGATGTTAGGCCCAATCAGATAATGTTACAAAGCATGTAAAAAAGGTCGAATGAGAGCTTCAGGCAGTTTACCCAAAGATGGATGGATGTAGCAGGAAAGGGTCATCCCTCGCTAGAGGAAGAATAGACAACTATGTTATTTATAAATACTCTAAGGGCTCCATTCATAGGGCATCTAATAAGGAATTCTTCTATGACCTTCGTTGATCTAGTCACGTTTAGATAGATGATAAATGGCCATCAAGAGTGGAAGACTATATGGAGGATAACTTGTAAAGAAATCATCAATTAGAAGAAAAAATAATGAGGTTAATAATGTGGGTAAATATAAATCGGAAGGCTCCAACAATAGCATAGCATATGAACATCATGCAACAAGGTCATCAACATAAAATACCACTAGACAAGGAATGAGGGAGATGAAATAAGAAAGAGAAAATCTCTAATTTGACCCAATCCCCATGATCTACAAAGAATTATTTCAATAGTTGTATGATAGATATATAGTGTCGTCTTACCACGTGTAACATCTACAACCCTGTAACCAAAATAGTACGACGCTAATGTTTGGTGCAAATACCATGTAAGGGAGGGGTTCTAGGAAATTCAATTTAAAATTGTACCACCTTCAAGGAGATCATCCAAAGGATGAGATAGAAGAATTTCATAAACTTTGGTGATAATGAGCAACCGAACGTGGCCCAAAACCCTTTGCCAAACCATGAAGGTACAAGAATTAATGTGATAACTAATGAAAAAGTAAAAGATTATAATATACAAGGATAAGATGAAGTCACCAATGAAGTGGGTATAAGTTCAAATGATTAGAGCATGATTATTGGTTCCGAACACAACAATTGAAAAACCTAAAAGTAAAAATATCTATCAATTCATAGTTTTGGGGGACACAACATAAAAGATTATTCTGAATTATAAGCCTTAGTCCAAGGAATTATGGATGACAAAGAGATGGAATTTTACATGGAATTTGAGGAAGAATAATGAGTAAAAATATATGCATATAAAGGTTCTTCCTAAAGGAGTCTATAATGCAAATTGTTCCCCCTAGTTATCATACAAAAAACCCGAGTGGCAAAGAAAATGACTCCAAGGGTAATAATCGCACGCTCATCTTTGTTTTCTTATAAACAAAACATGCAACTCCTTTGGAGATATTAGTACAAGATAGAGAATGTTAGAGGTTTGGAAACTACTAAAGGAGTGGTGGATGAAATTGGAAAATTTACCAAGAGTAAGAGATATTACTATCTTAATCAACTCAAAGAACCTGAGAAAGGATTTGCCAATGACAAAGGGTGGAAGGCTACTAATTTTTTGATGAAAGAGAATGAACCAATTACCAATGAACCAATAATATAAAATGAAACAATTGAAGTTATGAAATTCCTAAAACATAGCGATTACAATATCGTTGAATAGTTACACAAGCTACATGCTCATATCTTAGTGTTCACGCTTTTATTAAAATTTAAAGTGCATCAAAACACTCTGTTGAAGGTTCTAAACCAAACATTTGTGCCTATAGATTTATCTGTAGATAAACTAGATAGTTTGGTCACAAGCATTCAAGTGGATAACTTCATTTCCTTCTCCAATGAAGAGATCCCATTAGGAATGATTGAGAGTCATAAGGCTTTATACATCACCATCATATGGAAAAGACATATTTTGTTAAGGGTGTTAATTGATAATGGCTCTGCACTGAATATAATGCCATTAATGACCCTCAAGAAGTTGCCTATTGACAGTTACCACAGGAGAAATTATCAAATCATAGTTTGTGCTTTCGATGAAACTAAAATAGAAGTGTTGGGGGAAATGATATCCTCCTTGCTATTGGCTCATCTTGTTGGGACCGTCGACGCACCCCATGGCACAACAAAAACAAAAATCGACGGTCTCTCCAGCGATCCAAGTACAGAAAAAATCAAAATCGGGAGGAAAGATGCGAATACTTACAATGGGTTCCTTGAAAAACAGCAAAGGCAACAACGACTAATGGTAAACACGAACAGTTCGAATCGTAAGCCTCCACGAAAACACGTCTCGGCCTCTACTTAGTTCACCCGATTGAGAGCAAAATTTACTTTTCCCAAATACAGTTTTGAGAAAAATAGCTGAAGAAAACGTTCCTGCTAGACCTTACCTCATTTTAAATATATCAGTTACCCTAACCTCATAAGGATTTTAAGTTATTTCAAATTAAAAAAATTATTTAATTAATTCAAATTAAATATCTATTAAAGACTTATAATCTAAATTATAATCTTTAACATTTATTTGAACTCTTATTTAATTAATCTGAATTAAATATCGATTAAAAGAGTTGTAATCAAAATTACATTCTTTTAATATGTACTTATTATATTCGGGATAATTAAAATCATATGTAAATCAAATATACATATATTAAGTCTATATATATTTTAGTAACATACAACAAATTGTACATCTTTGCTCATTTCAATCCTAGGGTGTGACCCTGTAGGTTCTTGTAACGTTAGTAGTAATTATTAGAACAATTCTACTATTACATACAATGAGTGACATCTAGCAATATATCATTATCACCTAAGTTACAATAAATTATGATTCGACATATCATTTTCGTGATTAACTATTTTATATATTACATCCTTTTGTCCTTTATACCTAGAATAGACATAAGTCTTGGAATAGTCACACTTGTATAGCTCATCTATTGTTTCTTGATATCTAGAGTAGACTATAATTAACGGATAATTTGTGATATCTCATATCAACTTGTTAGAGCATGACCATGCATTTCTAGTCTCACTCAATCAAGTGACCTATGTTATATTTCATATTATGTAGGAAGGAAAAATCATATCTTAATCATACGCACCCACTACATATATCGAGATATATTCAATAACAGTCTTCATAATGCAACCAGTTACGAGCATGTTTAACAGTATCAAAACATACAACAATATATGTTGGGATAACATTGATCTCAAGTATGAGGACCATACATATAGTCATCACTATGGGCAATGTTATGATCGTTACATAATAATCCGAGACATATGCTCATGGTGGGTCAATCCAATACATTGTTCTCTAACAATATAATCATGTATCAATTCTGACATCTCTATGTCAATGACAACTCGTTGTCATCAATCAATAACATGTTAGCCTTAAGCGTATTATTATTGTTCATGCCATAATAATACTTGACTATGGATATGTTAATAATAATAATTTTATTATATGGACTTTATTATATATCAGTTTATTTTAAACACAGACATATAACTGAAAAATATTAATGGCAATGCCTTCTTTCAATAAAATCAGTAAAAAATGTATTATTACAATCATCGTATGATTGGTCGTTGGGCATACTCTAACAATCTCCCACTAGACTAAGACCAATCACTCACATATCTAATGCCGAGTGACTCAGTGTGACATCATGCCTCTTCTATGTAAGAGGCTTCGTCAATGAATCAATAATGTTATCATCCATGTGTACTCTGCATATTTCCACATCTCCTTGATCTATGATCTCTCGAATGAGATGAAAGTACCGAAGAATATGTTTGGATTGTTGATGATATTTAGGTTCTTTTGCTTGTGCAATGGCTCCATTATTGTCACAACAGAGTTCTACAACATCTTATATGTTGGGAACAACCCCTAGTTTGGATATGAACTTATTGATCCAAATAGCCTCTTTTGCTACTGCACTGGCTGCAATGTATTTAGCCTCTGTTGTAGTATCAGCTAATGTGTCTTGCTTCAAACCTTTCCAGCTCACATCACCTCCATTAAGGCAAAACACAAAACCCAATTGCTATCATGAGTCATCCTTGTCATTTTAGAAGCTGGCATCAGTGTAACCTTTTACACTAAGACCTTTCTCCCCTCCATAGACAAGAAATTTATCCTTAGTTCTTCTTAAGTACTTAAGGATATTTTTAGCCGCAACCCAGTGAGTTTCACCAGGGTTTGCTTGATAACGACTCGTCACGCTTAAAGCATATGATATATCTGGTTGAGTACATATCATGGCATACATGATAGAACCAATAGCTGAAGCATATAGAATCTTATTCATCCGTTCTCTTTCTTATAGAGTTGAATGACACATTTCCTTCGAAAGAGAAATGTCATATCTCATAGGAAAAAATCCTTTCTCGGATTCTTCCATACAGAACGTTTTCAGCACTTTGTATATATATGTACTTTGACTCAGACCTAGAAGTCGTCTTGATCTATCTCTATAGATCTTAACTCCTAAGATATACACTATCTCACCCAAATCTTTCATAGAAAAACAACTACCTAACCAGTCTTAATAGACTGTAAAGTAGGTATATCATTTCCTATTATGAGTATGTCGTCTATATAAAATATTAGGAGAGAAACAATGCTCCTACTGGCCTTCTTATAAAAAAGGCTAATATTCATTTCTGATAAAACCAAATTCTTTGATTGCATCATTGAAATGAAGATTACATCTTCGAGAAGCTTGCTTTTCACCAGGGTTTGCTTGATAAAGACGTGTCATGCTTAAAGCATATGATACATCTGATCGAGTACATACCATGGCATACATAATAGAACCAATAGCCGAAGCATATGGAATCTTATACATCCGTTCTCTTTCTTGTGGAGTTGAAGGACATATTTTCTTCGAAACTGAAATGCCATGTCTCTTAGGCAAAAATCCTTTATCGGATTCTTCCATACTGAACATTTTCAGCACTTTGTCTATATATGTACTTTGAATCAGACCTAGAAGTCATCTTGATCTATCTCTATAGATCTTAACTCCTAAGATATACGTTGTCTCACCCAAATCTTTCATAGAAAAACAACTACCTAACCAAGTCTTAACAGACTATAAAGTATGTATATCATTTCCTATGATGAGTATGTCGTCTACATACAAGATTAGGAAAGAAACAATGCTCTCACTAGCCTTATATAAAAACAAGGCTAATCTTCATTTCTGATATAACCAAATTCTTTGATTGCATCATTGAAATAAAGATTCTCGCTATGAGAATCTTGCTTTAGTCCATAAATAGACCTCTGTAGCTTACAAACCTTTCTAGTATTTCCTGGAGCGACAAAACCTTCTAGTTGTGCCATATACACATCCTCTTCAAGTTTTCCATTAAGGAAATCGGGTTTTGACGTCCATTTTCCAGATTTCATAATCATGGAATGTAGCTATTGCGAGCAAGATCCGGATGGACTTAAACATAGCTACAGAGGAGAATGTTTCGTCATAGTCTACACCATGAACTTGTCGAAAACCTTTAACGACTAATCGCCCCTTGTATGTTTGTACATTACCATCCATGTCAGTTGTCTTCTTGAAACCCATTTACACCCTATAGGTTTTACCCCTTCAGGTGGTTCAACCAAAGTCCATACTTGGTTTACTAACATGGAATCCATCTCAGATCTCATGACTTCAAGCCATTTCTCAGATTCTTGGTTAAACACTGCCTCTTGATAAGTTATAGGCTCATGTTGATCCATAATAAGAACATTTCCATGTGTGGTAATGAGAAATCTAAACCTCTCAGGTGCATGGTGTTTTCTTGTGGATCTATACAGTGGTTGTGTTTCTAAATCTCTTGAATGTTCCTCAACAACTTGTGAAACATGTTCAACTTCAGGTTCACTGATCTTTTGTTCTTGAAGTTCTCCAAGTTCAATATTTCTACCCTTCCTTTTCTTTGAGAGAAATTCTCTTTCGAGAAAAACTCTCGTTCGAGAAACAAACATTTTGTTCTTGTTAGGGTTGAAGAAATAGTATCCCTTAGTTTCTTTAGGATATCCAACAAATATAAACTTATGAGATTTAGGTTCGATCTTTGTAAACATCTGATGTTTTACATAAGCTTCACAACCCTAAATCTTCATAAAAGACATTCTAAGATGTTTCCCAGTCCATATTTCGTATAGTGTCTTTTGAACCGATTTAAATGGAACACGTTTTAGTGTGAAAGTGACTATTTCAAGTGCATGTCCCCCAAAAAGAATTCGAAAGATCACTATGGCTCATCATCGATCAAACCATATCTAATAGTGTTTGATTCCTTCTTTCAGAAACTCCATTCTATTGTGGTGTACCAGGTGGCGTAAGATGTTAAACAATACCATATTCTTTCAGGAGTTCATCAAACTCTATGCTTAAGTATTCTCCACCTCGATCTGATCGAAGTGCCTTAATACTCTTGCCTAGTTGATTATGTACTTTATTTTTAAATTCCTTAAACTTTTCAAGGGCTTCAGATTTATGGCACATAAGATAAATATACCCATATCGACAGAAGTCATTGGTGAAAGTAATGAAGTAATGAGATCCACCTCTGGCTTGTGTATTCATCGGTCCACATACATCACTATGTATTAACCCTAATAAATCACTTGCTCACTCACCTTTACTATTAAAAGGAGTTTTAATCATTTTTCTCAATAAGCAAGATTCGCGTGTATCATATTGTTCGAAAACAAATGAATCTAATAATCCATCTTTATGGAGTTTTGATATGCATTTCTCACTTATATGGCCTAAACGACAACGCCAAAGATAAGTTTGATTCGAGTAATTTGGTTTTGATCTTTTAGTATTTATGTTATAAATGGTATTTTCTTGATCCAAAATATAGAGACCATTAGCCAATTGTGTCTAACCATAAAAAACATTATCGAGATAAAAATAACAACAATTACTCTTAATAATAATCTCAAAACCAATCTTGTCCAAACAAGAAATAGAAATAATGTTCTTAGTCAAACTAGGAACAAAATAACAATCCTCTAAATTTAAATCAAGTCCGCTAGGCAAAGATAAAACATATGTCCCTATAGCTAATGCAGTAACTCTTACTCCATTTCCCACTCGTAGGTCTACGTCTCCTTTAGCCAGATTCCTTTTCTTTTGCAGTCTCTTTACAGAAGTAAAAATATGAGAACCACAATCGGTATCTAATACCCAAGAAGTAGATCTTGACAAATTAACATCAACAACATAAATACCTGAAACAAACGTTCCGTTTTCTTTTTCCTTCTTGACCTCTTCAAGGTAAATAGGGTAGTTTCTCTTCCAGTGTACGGTCTTATCGCAATGAAAACATTTTCCTTCCTTTCTAGCTCCTCCTTTGGGTTTCAATGCATTTTTTCTTTTCAGTTTGGTCTTACCATTTCCCTTATACTTTGTCGCTACCTTTTTTTCCCTTTTATTTGTCCTTTTAGACTATCAGAATGGGCTTAGGTCCAATCTTTTCCATGTTACTTTCAACAATTTGTAACATGCTAAGTAATTGTGGCAAAGTCTTGTTAATTTCATTCATGTTGAAATTAAGGACAAATTGGCTAAAGCTATATGGAAACGATTGCATGATAACATCGGTAGCCAATTCATCTTTGAGAGGAAATCTCAACTTTTCCAACGTTTGGATGGAGCCCATCATCTTGATGACATGAGCTCCTACATGAGATCTCTCTACCATTTTGTATTGAAATAGAGCTTTAGAGGTCTCATATCTCTCTTGACGTGCTTTCCCTTTATATATTTCTTTGAGATTTTGAATCATCTCATATGTAAACATGTCCTCATGTTGCTTATGAAGCTCAAGAGTCATGGCGGCGAGCATTAGACATCCAACGTCAAACATATCATCCATATGTTTCTTGAATTTGTATTTGTCAGCTTTTGAAGCATTAGTTGTCGGTTCATCAGGAACAGGTTCTTCAATGACATATTTTTTCCTTTCCTATTTGAGAACAATTCTCAAATTACGAAACCAGTCAAGGAAATTTATGCCATTAAGCTTCTCCTTCTCAAGGAGTGATAAAGTGTTGTTTACCATTAAATCTACAACAACAGAAATATTAAAGTAAGTAAATTTACCGAATTAAAAATTTATAAATAGGTATTTGTTTACAAATTACTCTCACTATTTTATTCAAAATTAAAAACCCTTTCTGTTTTAATTTCGAAAAAATTCTAAGAAATTTTTTTCTAGTGGGTGAGGATCCATAATACATCAATTTCCTAAATCATCTTTGGCTTTTCTTTTAGGATAGTGATTATTTAGGTAAGTAACACTTTACTAGTTACATCTCATGTAACTCCTTGTTTTAGTGAATAACTCTTATTCAAATCATGACTTATCCAAATACTTAACCTCTAGGTTTCTAATCCTATTAGAATACCCTAGCTAAATTATTACCAATATCTCAAACGGTGAATATCACTTGCTTATTCTTCATGTTTAACCAAGATAGATTTATGTGCAAATGCTTTGGAAAAGCCCACACAATATCAATCGAAGCCTTAACAAGGGTAAATATTGGACTGTTAAGTTAACTTATATTATAAAGAGGGATTTGCGTAAATATCTCATCATTGTTCGTTTTAATATTAGGCCCTTATTGATCTCATCAATATTCATTCTTATTTTAGTATTTATTGCATCACCCACATAATATATATAAGCAATAAATAAATTGCAATGGTTATAGCTCAAAAATAATAACTAAGGTGGCTCATCCCAAGCCAATGGAGAACCAAAAACCCTCTAAAACCTAAGACTACTCTCTAGGTATCTTCTCGGCTTTAGTTTAATTCGTTCTTCTACTCCTTGTGAATCTTCATATGATTACAATTTTCAAAGAAACGCGTTTTACATACGAGGAAGTAATATGAAAAGAAAAATGCAACATAGATACAGAAAGGCACGACTCACAGGCCGTATTTCAAATTCAACCATTGTAAATTGAATAAGGGCTATAACTATGCATGTCAAACACCGTGAAAAACAAACATATCATATATATACACGTTGTTGTGCCCTTGTTAAAAATATTAATATGGGCTATAATCTATACTGCTCATTAAGGCTCAAGGTGCGATTTATTATCGTGATTCTATAGAAAACCCTCACGATTTGATAACACTTATCAACATAATCGTGTTTTTGGGATTTTCAATCCCGAAAGTTTTCTGCATCAAACAACCATTGTTCCACTGCCAAACGTGATCTGCTATCGCACACCCACAAATCATCATGTCAACAATTGACATATGGATTTCGTAAAATCCAGCAGCAACACACAGATTTACAAAATTGATTAACAAATTAACATATTAATTGTTGCGGTTATCGAATCGAACAATAATATCATACATATTCACCGAAAATGATAAAAACTAGAACATGTATCTCATACATATCACATCAACCAAGAATTTAACCTGAATTCGGATCGTACAAGTGGCTCTGGTACCACTATTGGGACCGTCAGCGTACCCCATGGCACAGCAGAAACAAAACTCGACGATCTCACCAGTGATCCAAGTACGGAAAAAAAACCGAAATCAGGAGGAAATGGTGCGTATACTTACAATGGGTTCCTTGAAAAACAGAAAAGGCAATAGCGACTAAAGGTGAACATGAACGATTTGAATCGTAAGTCTCCAGAAAAACACGTCTCGGCCTCTACATAGTTCACCTGATTGAAAGCAAAATTTACTTTTTCCAAAAATAGTTTTGAGAAAAACGATGAAGAAAAAGTGGTTGCTATACCTTCCCTCAATTTAAATATATTAGTTACTCTAACCTCTTAAGAATTTTAAGTTATTTCGAATAAATAAAAAATCTTATTTAATTAATTCAAATTAAATATCCATTAAAGACTTATAATCTGAATTATAATCTTTAACATTTATTTAAACTCTTATTTAATTATTCTGAATTAAATATCGATTAAATGAGATGTAATCAAAATTACATTTTTTTAATGTTTACTTATTATATTCGGGATAATTAAAATCATATGTATAGCAAATATACATATATTAACTCCAGATATATTTTAGTAACATACAACAAATTGTACATCTTTGCTCATTTCAATCCTAGGGTGTGAACCTGTAGGTTATTGTAACGTTAGTAGTAATTATTAGAACAATTCTAATATTACATACAATGAGTAACATCTAGCAATATATCATTTTCACCTAAGTTACAATAAATTATGATTCAACATATCATCTTCGTGATTAACTCCTTTATGTATTGCATCCTTTTTTCCTTTATATCTAAAATAGGCACAAGTCTTGGAATTGTCACACTTGTATAGCCCATCTATTGTTTCTTGATATCTAGAGTAGACTATAATTAACGAATAATTTGTGATATATCATATCAACTTATTAGAGCATGGCCATGCATTTCTAGTTTCACTCAATCAAGTGGCATGTGATATATTTCCTATTATGTAGGAAGGACAAATCCTATCTTAATCGTACACACCCACTAATATATCAAGATATATTCAATAACAGTCTTTATAGTGCAACCAGTTACGAAGCATGTTTAACTGTATCAAAACATATAACAGTATATGTTGGGATAACATTGATCTCAAGTCTGAGGATCATACATATAGTCATCACCATGAACAATGTTATGACCGTTAAATAATAATCCAAGATATATGCTCATGGTGAGTTAATCCAATACATTGTTCTCTAACAATATAACCAAGTATCAATTCTGACATCTCGTTGTCATCAATCAATAACATGTTAGCCTTAAGGGTATTATTATTGTCCATCCCCATAATAATACTTGACTATGGATCTTTTAATAATAATAATGTTATTATATGGAATTTATTATATAACAATTTATTTTAAACACAAACATATAACTGAAAAATAATAATGGCAATGCCTTCTTTCAATAAAATTCTTAAAAACATGTATTATTACAATCATGTATGATTGTTCTTTTGGCATACTCTAACAATCTCCCACTAGCACTAAGACCAATCGCTCACATATCTAATACCGAGTGACTTAGTGTGACGATCATGCCTCTGCTGTGTAAGAGGTCTCGTCAAGGGATCAGTAATGTTGTCATCCGTGTGTACTCTGTATATTTCCACATCTCCTTGATCTATGATCTCTCAAATGAGATGAAAGCACCGAAGAATATGTTTGGATCGTTGATAAGATTTGGGTTCCTTTGCTTGTGCAATGGCTCCATTATTGTCATAATGGAGTTCTACAACATCTGATATGCTGGGAACAACCCCTAGTTTGGATATGAACTTCTTAATCCAAATAGCCTCTTTTGTTGCTTCACTGGCTGCAATATATTTAGCCTCTGTTGTAGAATCGGCTATTGTGTCTTGCTTCAAACTTTTCCAGGTCACAGCACCCCATTAAGACAAAACACAAAACCTGATTGCGATCGTGAGTCATCCTTGTCAGTTTGGAAGCTGGTATCAGTATAACCTTTTACGCTAAGCACTTCCTCCCTCCATTGACAAGAAATTTATCCTTAGTTCTACTTAAGTTCTTAAGGATATTTTTAACCGCAACCCAGTGAGTTTCACCAGGGTTTGCTTGATAATGACTCGTCATGCTTAAAGCATATGATACATCTGGTCGAGTACATATCATGGCATACATGATAGAACCAATAGCCGAAGCATATGGAATCTTATTCACCCGTTCTCTTTCTTATGGAGTTGAAGGACACATTTTCTTCGAAAGAGAAATGTCATATCTCATAGGAAAAAATACTTTCTTCGATTCTTCCATACAGAACATTTTCATCACTTTGTATATATATGTACTTTGACTCAGACCTAGAAGTCATCTTGATCTATCTCTATAGTCTTAACTCCTAAGATATATACTATCTCACCCAAATCTTTCATAGAAAAACAATTACCTAACCAATCTTAATAGACTGTAAAGTAGGTATATCATTTCCTATGATGAGTATGTCGTCTATATACAATATTAGGAGAGAAACAATGCTCCTACTAGCCTTCTTATAAAAAAAGGCTAATATTCATTTCTGATAAAACCAAATTCTTTGATTGCATCATTGAAATGAAGATTACATCTTCGAGAAGCTTGCTTTAGTCCATAAATAGACCTCTGTAGCTTATAAACCTTTCTAATATTTCCTGGAGTGACAAAACCTTATGGTTGTGTCATATACACATCCTCTTCAAGTTTTCCATTAAGGAAAGCGGTTTTGATGTCCATTTTCCATATTTCATAATCATGGAATGCAACTATTGCAAGCAAGATCCGGATGGACTTAAACATAACTACAAGAGAGAATGTTTTTTCATAGTCTACACCATGAACTTGTTGAAAACCTTTAGCAAATAATCACCCCTTGTATGTTTGTGCATTACCATCCATGTCGGTTTTCTTCTTGAAAACCCATTTACACCCTATAAGTTTGACCCCTTCAAGTGGTTCAACCAAAGTCCATACTTGGTTTGCTGACATGGAATCCATCTCAGATCTCATGGCTTCAAGCCATTTCTAAGAGTCTTGGCTAGACATTACCTCTTGATAAGTTAAGATCATCTTGATCCATAAGAAGAACATCTCCATGTGTGGTAACGAAAAATCCAAATCTCTCAGGTGCATGGCGTTCTCTTATGGATCTGTGTAGTGGTTGTGTTTCTAAATCTCTTGAATGTTCCTCAATAACTTGTGAAACATGTTCAACATCAGGTTCACTGATCAGTTATTCTTGAACTTCTCCAAGTTCAATATTTCTACCCTTCCTTTTCTTTGAAAGAAATTCTCTTTCGAGAAAAACTCTCGTTCGAGAAACAAACACTTTGTTCTCGTTAAAGTTGATGAAATAGTATCCCTTAGTTTCTTTAGGATATCCAATAAATATACACTTATGAGATTTAGGTTCGAGCTTTGTAGACATATGATGTTTTATATAAGCGTCACAACCCACACACTAGGATGTTTCCCAGTCCATATTTCATATGGTGTCTTTTGAACTGATTTAGATGGAACACAATTTAGTGTGAAAGAGTTGTTTCAAGTGCATGTCTCCCAAAAAGAATTCAGAAGATCACTATGACTCATCATCGATCGAACCATGACTAACAGTGTTCGATTCCTTCATTCAGAAACTCCATTTCATTGTGGTGTACCAGGTGGCGTAAGATGTGAAATACTCCCATATTCTTTCAGGAGTTCATCAAACTCTATGCATAAGTATTCTCCACCTTGATCTGATCGAAGTGCCTTAATATTATTGCCTAGTTGATTATACTTCATTTTTAAATTCCTTAAACTTTTAAAGGGCTTCAAATTTATGGCGCATAAGATAAATATACCCATACCGACTGAAGTCATCGGTGAAAGTAATGAAGTAATGGAATCCACCTCTGGTTTGTGTGTTCATCGATCCACAAACATCACTATGTATTAACCCTAATAAATGACTTGCTCGCTCACCTTTAATATTAAAAGGAGTTTTAGTCATTTTTCCCAATAAGCAAGATTCGCATACATCATATTGTTCAAAAAAATTAATCTAAGAATCCATCTTTATGGAGTTTTTATATGCATTTCTCACTTATATGGCCTAAACGACAATGCCAAAGATAAGTTTGATTCGAGTCATTTGTTTTTGATCTTTTAGTATTTATGTTATAAATGGTGTTTTCTTGATCCAAAATATAGAGACCATTAACCAATTTTGTCGAACCATAAAAAACATTATCTAGATAAAAAGAACAACAATTACTCTTAATAATAATCTCAAAACCAATCTAGTCCAAACAAGAAATAGAAATAATGTTCTTAGTCAAACTAGGCACAAAATAACAATCCTCTAAATTTAAATCAAGTCCACTAGGAAAAGATAAAACTTATGTCCCTATAGCTAATGCGGCAATTCTTGCTCCATTTCCCACTCGTAGGTCTACGTCTCCTTTAGCCAGTTTCCTTCTCTTTTGCAGTCCCTATACAGAAGTACAAATATGAGAAACACAACCGGTATATCCCAAGAAGTAGATGTTGACCAATTATCATCAATAACATAAGTACCTGAAACAAAAGTTTCGTTTGCTTTTGTCTTCTTGACCTCTTCAAGGTAAACAGGGCAGTTTCTCTTCTAGTGTTCGGTCTTATCATAATGAAAACATTTTTCTTCCTTGCTAACTCCCCATTTGGGTTTACAATGTAATTTTTTTCCTTTCAGTTTGGCCTTACCATTGCCCTTAGACTTTGTCACTTCCTTTTTCTTTCCCTTTCATTTATCCTTGTGGACCATCAGAATGGGCTTAGGTCTAACCTTTTTAATGCTACTTTCAGTAGTTCGTAACATGCCGAGTAATTATGGAAAGTCTTGATATTTTCATTCATGTTGAAATTAAGGACAAATTGGCTAAAGCTATATGGCAACGATTGCAGGATAACATCGATAGCCAATTTATCTTTGAGAGTAAATCCCAACTTTTCCAACGTTTGGATGGAGCCCATCATCTTGATGACATGAGCTACTATAGGAGATCCCTCTGCCATTTTGCATTGAAATAGAGCTTTAGAGGTCTCATATTCTCTTGACGTGTTTGCCCTTCATATATTTCTTTGAGATTTTGAATCATCTCATATACAACCATGTTCTCATGTTGCTTCTGAAGCTCAGGAGTCATGGTGGAAATCATTAGACATCCAATGTCTAACATATCATCCATATGTTTCTTGAATTTGTCTTTGTCAGCTTTTGAAGCATTAGTTGTCGGTTCATCAGGAACAGGTTCTTCAATGACATATTTCTTCCTTTCCTATTTAAGAATAATTCTCAAATTATGAAACCAATCAAGGAAATTTATGCCATTAAGCTTCTCCTTCTCAAAGAGTGATCGCAGTGATAAAGTGTTGTTTGCCATTAAATCTAAAACAACATAAATATTAAAGTAAGTAAATTACCGGATTAAAAATTTATAAATAGGTCTTTGTTTACAAATTACTCCCACTATTTTATTTAAAATTAAAAACCCTCTCTGTTTTAATTTTGAAAAAAAATTAACGAAAAATTTTTCTTGTGGGTGAGGATCTATAATACATCAATTTCCTAAATCAACTTTGGCTTTTCTTTTAGGATTGTGATTATTTATGTAAGTAACCATTTACTAGTTACATCTCATATAACTCCTTATTTTGGTGAACAACTCTTGTTCAAATCATCTCATGACTTATCCAAATACATAACCTGTAGGTTTCTAATCCTATTAGAATAACCTAGTTAAGTTATTACAAATATCTCAACCGGTGAATATCACTCGCTTATTTTTTGCGTTTAACCAAGATAGATTTATGTACCAATGATTTGGCAAAGCCCACACAATATCGATCGAAGCCTTAACGAGGGTAAATAATGGACGGTTAAGTTAACTTAGATTATAAAGAGGGATTTGTGTGAATATCTCATCATTATTCGTTTTAATATTAGGCCCTTATTGATCTCATCAATATTCATTCTTATTTTAGTATTTGTTACATCACCCACATAATAGATATAAGCAATAAATAAGATGCAATGGTTATAGCCCAAAAACAATAACTAAGGTGACCCATCCCAAGCCAATAGGAGAACATAAAACCCCTAAAACCTAAGACTGCTCTTTAGGTATCTTCTCACGTTTAGTTCAATCCGTTCTTTTGCTCCTTGTGAATCTTCATATGATTACAATTTTAAAAGAAACTCATTTTACATACAAGGGAGTAAGATGGGATGAGAAATATAACTGAGATATAGAAAGGCACGGCTTGCAGGGCGTATTTGAAATTCAACCATTGTAAATTGAACAAGGCTATAACCATGCATGTCAAACACCGTGAAAAACAAACATGTCATATATATACACGTTGTTGCACCTTTGTTAAAAATATTAATATGGGCCTACAATCTATACTGCTTATGAAGGGTCAAGGGGCGATCTACTATCGCATTTCTATCAAAAAAACTCACGATTTGATAACACTTATCAACAGAATCGTGTTTTTGGGATTTTCAATCCCGAAGGTTTTCTGTATCAGAACAACCATTGTTCCACTGCCAAACATGATCTGCTATCGCACACCCACGAATCATCATGTCAACAATTGACATATGGATTTTGTAAAATCCAGCAGCAACACACAGATTGTACAAAACAGATTAACAAATTACCATATTAATTATTGTGGTTATCGAATCGAACAATAATATCATACATATTCATCGAAAAATAAAACTAGAACATGCATCTCATATATATCACATCAACCAAGAATTTAACATGAATTCAGATCGTACAAGTGGCTCTGGTACCACTGTTGAGACCATAGGCGTACTCAATGGCACAAAAAACAAAACTCGACGGTCTCACCGGCGATCCAAGTACGAAAAAAACTGAAATCGGGAGGAAATTATACGAATACTTACAAGGGGTTCCTTGAAAAATAACAAAGGCAGCAGTGACTAATGGTGATCAAGAACAATTCGAATCGTAAGCCTCCACAAAAACATATCTCGGCCTTACTTAGTTCACCAATTGAGAGCAAAATTTCTTTTCCCAAAAATAATTTTGAGAAAAACGACTGAAGAAAAAGTGGCTGCTAGACCTTACCTCATTTTAAATATATCAGTTACCCTAACCTCTTAGAGATTTTAAGTTATTTTGAATTGATAAAAAAACTTATTAACTCAAATTAAATATCCATTAAAGACTTATAATCTGAATTATAATCTTTAACTTTTATTTAAACTCTAATTTAATTATTCTGAATTAATATCGATTAAAAGAGTTGTAATCAAAATTACATTCTTTTAATGTTTACTTATTATATTCGGGATAATTAAAATCATATGTATATCAAATATACATATATTAACTTCAGATATATTTTAGTAACATACAACAAATTGCACATCTTTGCTCATTTCAATCCTAGGGTGTGAACATGTAGGTTCTTGTAACGTTAATAGTAATTATTAGAACAATTCTAATATTACATACAATGAGTGACATCTAGCAATATATCATTTTCACCTAAGTTACAAGAAATTATAATTCGACATATCATCTTCGTGATTAACTCTTTTATGTATTACATCCTTTTTTCATTTATATTTAGAATAGGCACAAGTCTTGGAATAGTCACACTTGTATAGCCCATCTATTGTCTCTTGATATCTAGAGTATACTATAATTAACGAATAATTTATGATATCTCATATCAACTTATTAGAGCATGGCCATGTATTTCTAGTCTCACTCAATCAAGTGGCCTGTGATATATTTCCTATTATGTAGGAAGGACAAATTCTATCTTAATCATATGCACCCACTACATATATCGATATATATGCAATAACAGTCTTTATAGTGCAATCAGTTACGAGCATGTTTAATTGTATCAAAACATGTAACAATATATGTTGGGATAACATTGATCTCAAGTCTGAGGATCATACATATAATCATCATCATGATCAATGTGTATATTATCCCAGTTATGTGTTCCAAGTCATATACGATGTTGCCCGATCGTGATTCTAGTAAGAACTTCGCAGTGTTTTGATTGAAGACTAAAAATGCACAAACAATGTTACAAGAAATAAATTGATATAAGTAAATTGAAAATGAAATGTTGTAAGTTGTGATAAAGTGGTTTGAAGGTGATGAAAGAGTGATGGTTGTTGTGGTTTAATGAAATGAAGGAAAGTTGGGATTGTGTAGTGGTGATAATAATTTATAGTGTGAAAAGAATGGAAGTATGGTGAAGGTAAAAGATGTTATGCGTGAGAGATGAATGATGAAATACAAAATATGAATTGTGACCTGCTAGCTATATGGAGCTAGGAACCAACAATATACAATGATGGAATCGAAGTGATAGAGGGTGGAACGTGACCCACTAGCTATAGGTGGGCTAGGAACCAACGTTATAAAAAATTGAAATGGAGGAAGGCTTCAAGACTGACAAGAAACCGATAGAGTTCTAATCCAATAACTAAAATGAAAGAAGTCTTTCAAAGAGTTTATTATGCAAAAAGTTATAAGTACAAATGCCATGGAGGTGCCTATTTATAGTGTTGATAGACACCATATGAAGAGTTTTTACAATTAAAATAAAACAATCACCTAAATGCAATTGAATTCAATTAAATGACTTGTCATTCTTCTTATCCTTTGGTGGCTGACCATGTAGATTCAAAATGGATGAATTAAGCTTTAATTTGAGATAATTCTAGCCTTAAATTCGTCCAAAAAGGATGGGTGACTCTTGGGCTGCCTTGCTTTGCTTGCAAATGAAAGAAAAGAGGTTAAATGAAGTCATAGGATGAATGTAGACATCCTACATGTCCAAATCAGCTAGTCTCTTCAAATTCTTTGCTGATTTTATCACTTAATTTGATGATTAAATGAAATAAAATCAGCCCTCGTTGCTTGTTCCTTGGTAGCATGTGAATAGCCTTAAAAGAATGATAAGTAAGACTTGAATAGGTGAATTATGAAGGATTGAATGCATTGTCTCTCCAAGAATATGAACAGCCTTGAAAAGATGAAAAGAATTAATCCTTGAATTGCTTTGAATAGAAGCATTAAGATAGCCTCAATTGCTTGTCTCTTGGTAGAAGATGAAAGGACTCTTCCTTGGCCCAAACTAATCCAAATAATCCATGCATGAAATTCCCGTAATGAAAATTTCAGCCTATAATTTCTTTGGTAATTCGATAATATCTCAAGCTCCCGATATCGGATTGAGGTGATTCAAAAGGAGTTGGAAAGATAAGAGATAGAGGAATAATGTCCAATTGGTTTCTGGACACAAAAATGTATGTATTGCATCCAGAATTAGAATACATTCTGACTGATATTCTTGCATTTGTTGAGACTGTTCAGCTTCCCTCTTGCACCTAAACACAAAGATAAATTTTATTTAATCATAACATGTATATATGCATGGGATAATTAAGAGTTAGTTTGATTAATGAAATAACATTATTCAATGAACTAACTTTATTCAATGAACTAAATGCATGAATGAAGTAGTTTATTAAATAACTAGATGCATAAATGAACTACTTCCCTAAATGAAATACATGCTTAAATGCAATGCTTGCTTTAATGAACAACATACTTATTAAATGCAATGAATGTCATGCAACTAATAAAACTCATGCAAATTCATGCAATTGATGATATCATATTATCAGCATATCCTAAGAGGTAAATACAAACATATGATGAAATATAGTGCATAAATGAGAAGGTATATGATGAAGTAAGGTAGAACTCCCTTTGAATCAGCCTTTGTGAACTTCAATGATTTAATCAGATAAAGATCAAAGTTAGGGTTGATTGGGATCACATCAAATGTTATGACTGTTATATAATAATCCAAGACATATGCTTATGATGGGTCAATCCAATACATTTTTCTCTAACAATATAATCATGTATCAATTCTAACATCTCTATGTCAATGACAACTCATTGTCATCAATCAATAACATGTTAATCTTAAGCGTATTATTATTGTTCATGCCCATAATAATACTTGACTATGGATCTTTTAATAATAATAATGTTATTATATGGACTTTATTATATATTAGTTTATTTTAAACACAAACATATAACTGAAAATAATAGTGTCAATGCCTTCATTCAATAAAATCGGTAAACAAATGTATTATTACAATCATCGTATGATTGGTCTTTGGGAATCCTCTAACACATTTACCTATAAGGTTGAATTCCTTGTAATTAGATATCATGCCTACCTATAATTTCTTATTAGGAAGGCCTTGTATCCATCAGGTAGGGGTAGTTTCATCCACACTACACCAGAAACTCAAATTTGTTATTGAGGGAAGGCTGATTTGTATCAATGTCGAGGAGGATATAATATCATGTCTCTATAATTTCCCCTACATTGAAGTGATTGAGGCCCTAAAATGTTCCTTTAGGTCTCTTTAGTTTGTTGACGCCATCTTCGTGGTAAAAGGAAACATGATGTTCAGTCCTAGATTGTTTTGATGCATTCGAATGAAATTAAGCTAACCCTTAGAAGATGGGAAAGAGTTGGAATAGGCTTGCGTAAACATCTTCAAGGATTAGTTAAGGAGATATCACCATCAACTAAGATGGATCACTTTGGTTTGGGATATCAGCCAAGCCTAAAAATGAAATTAAAGGAAATTCAAAGAAACCAAGAGAGGAGAAGAGCGAGAATGGCTAGAGAAAACCACAAGTGAGAGCCAATGACTTTCCCACCACTATATGATACCTTTTTATCTAGGTCTCATATGTTCCATTGGAGCCAACCAGTCAAAAAACCTCTTGTCGAATATGACATAAGGGATTTGAGCATCAATGTCATCTTGAGTGATGAAGATATAGAAAAAATCTACATGAATTTATCCTACTCCAATAGGATTTATTATGAATAATTGGACTATAGAAAAATTACCTATAGTTTACAAAACTTTTTCAGAGTAATACATGAGAAATTTTCTATATTGTTTATACCTGTGGCAATAAATGATCTTTTTTAAGGGTTAATCTATATATTTTTAATATTTAATAAAAGATGCATTTCCTTAATTTTCATGTCCAAACATTCTTTAATTTCTTATTCTTTATTATGTGATATGATATTTTATTCAATTATTTTAATATGGGGTAGATTCCCTCGTATGTGTATATGTATATATATGCCCCCATTCTTTATTTTTTCAGGTCCTTAGATATCAATGGCAAGATGAAGATGACCTTGAACATGAAATTGATTTCGAGCTATCCATATGTCAAAGGGAAATTAAGAATTATAATAATGAAGAGGAATATGACCTACCTTTTGAATTGATAAAAATGGTAAAAATTGAGGATAAACATATTCTACCTCGTGAGGAACTGATAGAAGTTATAAATTTAGGGTTTGATGAAGAAAAAAATAAGTGAAAATTGGCACCACTTTATCTGCTGAAGGCTTTAGAATTTGATTAAGCTACTTCAATAATATAGAGATGTGTTTGCTTTTTCATATGATGACATGCCATATTTAGACACATAAATGGTAGTACATAAGTTGTCAATAAATCATAGTGCAAACCAATGCAAAAAATATAGAAGAATGAGACCCAAGATGTAGTTAAAAAGAAAAGAGGAAGTAAAGAAACAATTTGATGTTGGATTCCTTAAGGTGAATAAATACCCAAAGTGGGTGGCAAATATTGTCTCGGTGCTAAAAAAAGATGGAAATGTTCGTATGTGTGTTGCCTATATAGACTGCAAAATGGCAAGTTTGAATGATAATTTCATTTTTTGTACATAAACACCTAAGTAAACAATATTGTTGGAAACTCCTTATTTTCATACATGGATGGCTTCTTCGATATAATCAAATAAAGATGAACCTTGAAGATATGAAAAATATCATGTTTGTTTCGCTATAAGGTGGTGTCATTTGGGCTGAAGAGTGTAAGCGCAAAGTGCTAGAGAGCCATGGTTACATTTTTACATGACATGATGCATAAAGATATAGTAGTTTATGTCGATTATATGATTTTTAAAGACAAAACAGAGGAATAACATGTTGATAATTTGAGGAAACTCTTCTAAAGGTTGAGGAAATGTCAAGTAAATCTCAGTCCAAATAAATGTACTTTTAGGGTAAGATCTGAGAAATTATTAGGCTTTGTAATCAGTAAGAAATGAATAGAAATAGACCCAAACAAAGTTAAAGCCATTCAAAATTTATCACCCTCACAAACACAAAAGGAAGTTAGAGGATTTATGATAAGGTTAAATTACATTGTTTGATTCATCTAATAGTTAACTGAGAAGTGTGATCTTATTTTCACCTTCCTCAAAAGAATAACAAGGAGTAAGGGGTGACGGTTGTCAAGAGGATTTTAAAGTGGTTAAGCTATATTTGTCTAATACCCAATCTTAATGCCATATATCTCAGGTAAGACACTAATTATGTACTTGTCAGTATTTGAGAATTCGATAGGGCGTGTATTGGGGCAGTATGATTATATTGAGAAGAAAAAATAATTTGCTACCTCAACAAAAAGTTTACTGATTATGAGGCTAGGTATTCATCAATTAAGAAGTTGTGTTGTGCATTGGTCTGGGCTACTTGAAGACTCAGACAATATATGTTGTTTCACACCACATGGTTGATCTCTAAGTTGGACCCTTTGAAATATTTGATGGGTGTACTTGCTCTATCTAGAATGTTAGTGGTTTTCAGATTCTACTATCAAAATTTAACATCTAATATGCTAGTCATAAAGCAATTAAAATGAGTGTTATAGTAGACTTTATCGTAAGCAGAGCCTCTGAAGAATATGAGCCATTGAATTTTGACTTTCCTAATGAAGATTTGATGGTTATATCAGTAGCAGTAAGCACTTCTACAAGTGAGTACTGGAAGATGAACTTTGATGGTGCTTCAAATGCATTAAGGTATAGAATATGAACAACTTTGGTCACCCCCAAAGAAGATCACAGTCCTTTTACCAGATGATTGAACTTTAACTATACGAATAACATGGCTGAGGATAAAGCTTGAGTCTTGGGTCTTAGATCTGTTATTAAGCATAAAATAAAGACACTCAAGGTGTGTGGGGATTCAGCTCTAATGATTTATCAACTTAAAATTGAGTGAGAAACAAGAGATCCCAAAATGATGGAATATCATAAATTATTCATAAAACCAATTGAAGAATTTGAGGAAGTGACATTCAATTATCTCCCTAAAGAAGATAATCAAATGGAAGATGCCTTGGCCACTTTAGCGCATCATTCCAAGTAAATGAACATTCAAGCATGAGGCCCATTGAGATACATGGTTATGAGTAACTAGCTCACTGTTATAGCATTGAAGAAGAAGAAGAAGACAGAAATCCCTGGTACTATGATATCTTGCAATACATAAGATATCAAAGTTATCTTGAGGAAGCAACCGAAAATTATAAAAGAGTTATCAGAAGAATTTTTGTAGGATATGTTCTTTATGGTGAAAATTTATACAAGAAAAGTTCATATCAAGATCTATTGAGGTATGTCGATGTTAATAAAGTTAAAATGGTGATTGAAGAAATGTATGAGTATATGGTACCCAGACCAATGAATATGTAATGGCTAGATAGATAATGACGTCTAGGTATTATTGGTTGATAATGGAACCGATTGCATCAATTATGCCATAAAGTATCATAAGTGTCAAATTTATGAAGACAGAATTCATATTCCTCCTTATCCATTATATGTGATGACAACCTTGTGGTATTTCTCTATGTGGGGTATGAATGTCAATGGACCTATTACATCCAAGGCTTTTATTGTCATCGTTTCATCCTAGTGGTAATAGACTACTTCACCAAATAGGTAGATGCGACATCCTATAAAAATGTTACCCAATTGATAGTTTGTAAGTTCTTGAAGAAAGAAATCATTTGTCGGTATGGTTTTCTAGAAAAGATCATCTCAATAATGCTCTGAATCTGAATAATAAGATGATGGCATCAATTTTTGTGAAATTTAATATGAAGCATCACAACTCACTACTCCAAAGATGAATAAGGTGATAAAGGCAACTAATAAGAACATCAAAAGGCTTCTAGAAAAAATTACTAAAACTTACAAACATTAGCATAAGAAATTATCATTTGCCTTGTTTGATTATCAACATCAGTGCGAACTTCAACTGGGGTAATGTAGTTCTCTTTAGTTTATAGAAAGGAAATTGTATTACCCATCAAGGTAGAAATTACATTGCTTTAAGTTTTATAAGAGGTGAAGTTAGATGAGGCAGAATGGATTCAAGCTAGGTATGACTAGTTGAATTTGATTTAAGAGAAAAAATTGAAAGTTATATGTCATGGTCAGATGTACCAGAAGCGTATAATGCGAGCACATGATAAGAAATTTCACCTATGAGAGTTTCATGAGAATATCTAGTACTTAAAAGGATTGTACTCGTTCATAAAGATTTTTGGGGGAAACGAATGCCAAACCTGGAAGGACCCTAAGTTATAAGGAATACCTTTTCTAGAGGAGTTTTGATTATTACTAAGATGTATGAGCTAGAACTACTCAATCCAATGAACTCTGATGTTTTCAATAAGTATTTTGCTTAAAGAGAAAAAGAAAAAGAAATAATAATAATAATAATAATAATAAAGAGAATGAACCAAAGTGAAAACCTGAAAGGGCCATTTGAGAAGAAAATTTTGAAAATACCTGAGGTGAAAACCCAAAAAGGGTAATTTAGGTATAAAAGAAGAGGTAAAAATAATAAAAGGAAACACAAAAGGAAAGAAAAATAGAAGGGGTTTAAGATGAAAAATCCGTAAAGGGCATCTCAAAACCAAATAAGGTCTCAAGTTGAAAACCCAAAAAGGACGCCTTGAGTTTTGATCGAATTCAGCTTTCATGCACAGTGGAGGTCCTGAATTGATATTGAATAGGAAACCAGATAATGAATTTTTAGATTGTGAAATTGAAAAGGCTTCCAGTTTAAATGAAAACATAAGAAGGAGATCAATTGAGACTTGTAATTGAAAATGTCCCATTGAAAAAACCAGAGGTTAAACTAAATGCAGATGAGATTTAGTATTAGTCTTATGGCATTTAATTTCAAGAGATTTGGTAATCCAAAGGGAACTTCACATCCTTACGAATGTCATAATTCTCAATATTCTCTTAAAAAAGCTACACTTGAGTTACTCTACGACGTGTCAGTTCAAAAGTATCCTTACTCTCGATATATGGGAGAACCTACTTGTTTTCTTTTATTTCTTTTAGTTAAAATTTTGTCATGTATTTACCCAAAAACACTTTACATTTATATAAATAAAAAGATACTTTTTTTCTTATTAGCATTTCTTCTATAAGCATCTTATATTGAAATCAACTAATGTAGTTTTAACAAACTTGAAAACATGACATCAACGTGTATTATAGTACAAAAAAAACTTTGAAAAATGCAGGTGTTCTGAAATTGACAATATTTTAGCATAAAGCTTGTATGATAAGTGACTCAAGGGGACTAAAATCTTGAGGTACCTAAAGAATTTTAAAAATTTGGGGATAATTCAAAATATTTATCACCAATGGAGGGGACGAACAATAGTACCTAGTGAGCATTTTTGGAAAGGAAACAATCATTTTCCATTACTAAAGGTGTTTGGGATTTGAGTAAAAACCAAAGGCAATATGCAGAAGGTTATTCCAATAAATAAGATGTTAACAAGTAGTTGGACGTGAAAATAGTTCGATTTCAAATCATTAGTGTATCTAACAAGAGATCTAAATGATCAAGATTTTGAGTTGGTGTGAACCTATGATTGTAATTGAACCCAAGGTAGGATCGATTCAAGAGACAGTAAAAAAGAGAATGACCTCTTTGAAGATTAAAGATGCTGAAATATTGCATTATTGCACACATTTTAGGCACAAATATGAGCACAACATTCATGATAATAATATAAATGAGTATTTACAAGTCTTTCAAGGAAAACTAAAGACCAACAATAGTGAAAGTTCAAGACAAAAGTGACTACTTTAAAACCTCTGAGATGGATGAGTTAAAAAAATCATCGAATTCAAGGAGAATTTCAATATCTATTGAATATGGTATAAACTTTTGCAAGAGAAATTGATTTTAAAAGATTTCTAGAGTAACAAACCTTCGGGTAAGACATTTCAAAGCCACAAATACATGCTAACGAGCTATAATGTTGGATTTACATATCTAGTATTCCCTAAACAGTAGTGGAACATATCCCATTTTTAGATTTGATCTTCCCAAATAGAAACGAAGCAAGTCAACTACAGTTCAATTTTCCCTTAAAAGAAGTGAAGTGAATCAAAGTTTCCAAATCTATTCTCCCTAAAGAATAGTGGAGCATATCCCCTTTATTTCAGTTTTGATCTTCTTGAAGAGTCGTGAAATGAATCAAAGTTTCTATATCTAATCTCCCTAAAGAGTAGTGGAGCATATGCCCTTTGTTTTATATATGATATTCTTGAAGAGTAGTGAAGCAAGTCAATCTAGATTCAATCTTGATGTAAGGCATTTGTACCTAAACAAATTGATTGTGGATCTAGGAAGGAAGTAAACAACCAGCACAAGTGAATGGCTCAAAAAGAGAGGGTTAAGGGTGGTAGACGTATGGTGAATAGGTGGGCTGTTTAAAATGAGAGATGGAATCGGAAGATGGTTGATATGGCTATAGTTATGGCTGATGAAACAAAGGGATGGTTGCGAGGATAGTATCTTAAAGAAGACTCAAAGAAGAACCAATCTTATAGAGAGCAAAGACCCAGACTTTATATTACTTCTTCAAGGGGTGGTATTAAGTACTTTGACCCACTAGTTATATGAACTAGGAACCAGAAGTATCAAGGTGAAAAGAAAGGGGTTGACACCACAAGTATAAAATACTTGATAAGTCGATAAAAGTCACCAGGACTTAAGAAAGAGAATAATCTCACTTATATTAATCAAAAGGTCTGAATACAAATGATATATGCTTTCCTATTTATAGGAAATGGAGAGGCATGGCCGAATGGTTACAAGGGGATTTGGCCAGCCTTGTGCCTTCCTATAGAGACATAATTAATTACAAAATAGAGATGATGTTTCAGTTTAAATGGAGGGTCATAACCCTTGGCCGAATAGCTCTAGTGTCCCTTCATGTTGGCGCCAAATTGGATGGGAGATGATGCTTGGCCGAATAGGGAGAGGGCTCTTCATCTTGGTGCCTAAATGATACCACATGTAAGGCTCATGGGGGCTGGTCATATGGCATGCACATGGGTGTTCTAGGGAACCTTGTGGTGCAGCCTTGTGCATGGAATGATGGCTGGTCATGTGCTCCATCTTGGGCATGCATGTGTCTCCTTCCAAGCTAGCTCCTTCCAAGCTAGCTTGAGTGTGGAAATATCTTAGCAATTATGGGCTATTCGTGAGCAAGCTTCCTAGTCGAGTCCTTGTGAGCTCTATAACAACACGTTCAGCTACATTCAGCTACCTTTGACATCACTTTTGGCAATTCAGCTCCAAATAGTCCAACTAGCTGAGTTTAGCTAGTCTTAAGCTCCTCCAGCTGAATTGAGCTTTCCTTAGTGTTCCATGAGCTGCCTTGTACTTTGTGAGCTATTTTTGAGCTGCTTTTGACGTCCAAATCATCCACCAAGCTACCTCATCGTGCATCACACTCCAATATACCTATATGTGCAAGGAAACAAGGTAAGTCCATGGCATTGAGCTGTTATGAGCTAAATACCTTGCTGCCATGTAAGAATATGGTAATGTGAGCTATGATTGAAGGTCATGAGCTAAATATATCACCTTATAATATGTGTAAGAAAATGCATGAAGCTTAAGAGCTAATATGAATGCATATGAACTAATAAAATGAATTATAATGATGTTGCCTTGATGTATATAATGTAATCATGTTTAATATGATTATAAGACTATCCTAATATGCTTAAATATCAATTTGCATGTTGTGTTCATACTAAGTTATTCTTTAACTACATAACAAGAATTCTTATCATGAATTGTATTATAAAAGCATGTAGTATATAATATATAGTAATTTCAATGTAAAGGTGTTCAAGAGTACTCCCTTTATTAATGGAAACGTGCTTGCATCATCCCCCCTTCTTTAGGGCGATTTGTCCTCAAATTGAGTTCATTTTGTCCTTGCATAGCTTCACGTCTCCTTGCTAAAAGAAAGCATCCGTTAAACATTTGTGTTCTTCCATTAGGTATCCTTTAATAAGATTTCCCTTTAGGCCTTTCTTTGGAATTTGATTTACCAACAGATACCTTTTGAGAGTGATCTTCCTTTAAGGATATCCCTTTTGGAAGTGACCTTTCACGTGATTGGTCCTAAAAAGTGAGGAGTGAAGAGGTTTCAAATGAAGGGTTACTTACCTTTTGGCGATTAAAACCCTTGGTGAAGAGTTGTGTCTTTAAATTCCAATCATCACCAATTTTCGTAGGAATCCCTTCATTTTCCAGCCTTGAACCATCGTGTTTCTCTATGAAGAAGTTTGGTGTCATGTTTTGTTCCTCTTTATTCCTCATTGGGGTTTTGTCTTTGCGCCATGCTTGTACACTCTTTCGCATATGTAACTGATCTTGTTATACCTCTTTTGGCGTCAAAGGCATCAAGGTTACTTTGCGTCCATCATGCTTAAAAATGTATTGATTGTGATAACAATCATGAATGGCCCTTTTGTCATACTGCCATGGTCTTTCAAGTAAGATGTGGCTAGCATGCATAGGGACAATGTCATAAAGCACCTCGTCCTTGTACCTACCAACTGAAAAAGGAATTAAAACCTGTTTGGTAACATTTAACTCACCTCCTTCATTGAGCCATTGGAGTTTATATGGAGTCGAATGCTTTGATGTTGCCAATCCAAGTTTTTCAATCATAAGAGTGCTGGCTACGTTTGTGCAACTTCCTCCTGTTGGGACCGTCGGCACACCCCATGGTGCAGCGGAAACAAAACTCGATGGTCTCACTAGCGATCCAAGTACGAAAAACTGAAATCGGGAGGAAGAGATGCGAATACTTACAGCGGGTTCCTTGAAAAACAGCAAGGAAAGCAGTGAATTCTGGTGGTGTAGATCGGTTCGAATCGTAAGCCTCCGCTTTGAGAGAAATCACGTCTCGGCCTCTACTCAGTTCACCCAATTGAGAGCAATTTTGTTTTCCCCAAAACCGTTTTGAGAGAAAGTGGTTGAAAGTTTTGTGAGTGTTCTCACAAAAACGGCTGCTAGACGTAAAACACCCTTTTATAGCCAAGTTACCCTAGTCATATTAGGGTTTTTATTATTTCAAATTAATTAAATCTATGTTTAATTAATTAGAATTTAATAATCCTTTTATATCCAAATTACCCTAATCATATCACGGATTTTATTATTTCAAATTAATTATATCTATATTTAATTAATTAAAATTAAATATTCGGGATTATTAAAATATATACTTAATTAACTCTAAATATATTTTAGTAACGTACAACAAATTGTACATCTTTGCTCGTTTCAATCTTAGGGTGTGACCTGTAGGTTCTTGTAACATTAGAAGTAATTATTAGAACAATTCTAATATTACATACATTGAGTGACATCTAGCAATATATCATTGTCACCTAAGTTACAAGAAAATATGATTTGACATATCATCTTGGTGATTAACTCTTTTATGTATTATATCCTTATGTCCTTTATATCTAGAATAGGCACAAGTCTTGGAATAGTCACACTTGTATATTCCATCTATTGTTTCTTGATTTCTAGTGTAGACTTTAATTAACGAATAGTTTATGATATCTCATATCAACTTATTCGAGCATGGCCATGCGTTTCTAGTCTTACTCAATTAAGTGGCATGTGATATATTTCCTATTATATAGGAAGGACATATCCTATCTTAATCATACACACCCACTACATATATTGAGATATATTTAATAACAGTCTTTATAGAGCAACCAGTTACGGAGCTTGTTTAGCTGCATCAAAACATACAACAATATATGTTGGGATAGTATTGATCTCAAGTCTGAGGATCATACATATAGTCATCACCATGAGCAATGTTATGACTGTCACATAATAATCCAAGACATATGCTCATGGTGGGTCAATCCAATACATTGTTCTCTAACAATATAATCATGTATCAATTCTGACATCTCTATGTCAATGACAACTCGTTGTCATCAATCAATAACATGTTAGTCTTAAGCGTATTATTATTGTCCATGCCCATAATAATACTTGACTAGGGATCTTTAAATAATAACAATTATGTCATTATATGGACTTTATTATCTTCCAGTTTATGTTAAACACATATATATAACTGAAAATAATAGCGGCAATGCCTTTATTCAATAAAATTGGTAAATAAAAGTATTATTACAATCATCATATGATTGGTCTTTGGGCATACTCTAACACCTCCAACGATGATCATTGTGTAAACCTTGTCCTTGACATGGCATCTTGTATGGAAAATATTGTTTCTTTGAATATCCTCTTGGGATGTTTGTGATTGTAGGCACCTTTTCGAAACAAGCATCTCACCATGATCTGCATTTTCTTCAGTTTCTTTGTCTTGCATTGTTTCAGGTTCTTCATCAAAAATAGGCTCGTCAGAATCCGATACAATATCTCCATTGTCAAGTATCATCATAGCATTTCGGTTGGGACATTGACTAGCAACATGTCCTTTCCCAAAACATTTGAAACATTTGATGTCTCTGGATCTCTCAAAAGTACTGGTTTGCTTTTCTTTACCCTTACTAGATTCGCCCACTTGTTTAGTCTTGGTAACTTCTATATGATCCTTTACTTGTGCTGGAATTGGTTTCCTGAAGGTAATAGGCTCTTGTTTCCATTTGGTGGCTGAACTTGGACTGCTCTTAGTGTAGGATTTCCTTTTGAGTTGTCTTTCAATTTTCATGGCCGCATGTACCATCTCTTCAATCTCTACATAATGCTGAAGTTCAGCAAGGTTAGCAATATCAGGATTTAGTCCAGATAAAATCCTTGCTATGGTTTCTTCTTTGTCTTCATCGACATTGGCTTGGATCATGGCTATCTCCATTTCTTTGAAATAATCTTCAACGCTCTTGCTTCCTTGTTTCAGATTTTGTAATTTATGGTAAAGATCTCGGTGATAGTGAGTAGGCACGAACTTTTTTCTCATAATGGCCTTCAATTCTTCCCATGTATTGATGGGACGTTCACCATTTCGTCTTCTGGAACTCACCAATTGGTCTCACCAAACTAAGGCACAATCCACGAATTCCATAACAACAAGCATGACCTTCTTTTGGTCCGTATAATTTTGGCATTCAAAAATATGTTCAATCTTGATTACTCAATCAAGATAAGCTTCAGGATCAGTTCGTCCTTGAAATGGAGGAATGGTCACTTTGATATTGCTGAAGTTGTCATTCTGATTTCGATGAGCATCTCTTCGTGCTACTGATGTTACTTCAGCCTCCTCTTCTTCGAATTCTTCTTCCATTCTAGGGCGATTTACTCTTCGATTGCCTAAAGATGCTTCAAATTGGTCCATACGATTATGCAAAGGCTCCAATTCTAATTTCAGCAATTTGGCCATTTCATGCATGATTGCTTGAGTTTGCAAATTAGGGGCATCTCTTTCAGGGGTTCGTCCTGGACTTCGAGACATGGTTAGTGAAATAAGAAAAGAATAAGATGTGTAAAAGACCTTACCATAATGTACTCTCACAAAGCCTCACGAGTCACTCCAATGAAACTTGAATGTCACTCAATCCACTCGTGTTTGCAACTCTAGGACTTAATGGCTTTTACTTGTCCTCTTCTGATCTCACACACTCTCCAGCCTTTTTCCTCTCGATTCTCTTGTCTCAAGTTCTAGAGAACTTTACTCAAGACTATATCAAGTAAATTTTACTTGTTTGGCGTCGGCTGCAAAAGGGTTAGTAGGAAGGGAAAATAAATATAATGAAAGGGTGGCTTAGAAATAGAAAGAAGAAACAAAAGGGGTTACTTACACAAGTCACTTCACAACCTTCTATCACCACAATCAATTTAAACGGCTTACTTGAATTGCTTGGTGATGATAATTGTTGATGAGTGCTTCAACTTCTTTCTTTTCTTTTCTCTGCTTTTTCTTCTTTTGAGTGTTGGATTTTTTTTTAGTGCTTCACTTTCTTTTCTGATTTTTCTTTTTCTTTGACTTTGCACTTCACTTTGCACTTCTTTTTGTATTTTCTTTTTGTTGTTGTTGCACGTTGCTTTCTTCCACCAAAGCTCTGATTACCGCTAGATGTAAGGCATTTGTACCTTAACAAATTGATTGTGGATCTAGGAAGGAAGCAAACAACCTGCACAAGTGAATGGCTCAAAAAGAGAGGGTTAAGGGTGGTAGACGTATGGTGAATAGGTGGGTTGTTTAAAATGAGAGATGGAAGCGGAAGATGATTGATATGGCTATGGTTATGCCTGATGAAACAAAGGGATGGTTGTGAGGATAGTATCTTAAAGAATACTCAAAGAAGAACCAATGCTATAGAGAGCAAAGACCCAGACTTTATATTGCTTCCTCAAGGGGTGGTATTAAGTACTTTGACCCACTAGTTATATGAACTAGGAACCAGAAGTATCAAGGTGAAAAGAAAGGGGTTGACGCCACAAGTATAAAATACTTGATAAGTCGATAAAAGTCACCAAGACTTAAGAAAGAGAATAATCTCACTTATATTAATCAAAAGGTCTTAATACAAATGATATATGCTTTCCTATTTATAGGAAATGGAGAGGCATGGCCGAATGGTTACAAGGGGATTCGGCCAGCCTTGTGCCTTCCTATAGAGACATAATTAATTACAAAATAGAGATGATGTGTCAGTTTAAATGGTGGGTCATAACCCTTGGCCGAATAGCTCTAGTGTCCCTTCATGTTGGCGCCAAATTGGATGGGAGATGATGCTTGGCCGAATAGGGAGAGGGCTCTTCATCTTGGTGCCTAAATGAGACCACATGCAAGGCACATGGGGGCTGGTCATATAGCATGCACATGGGTGTTCTAGGGAACCTTGTGGTGCAGCCTTGTGCATGGAATGATGGCTGGTCATGTGCTCCATCTTGGGCGTGCATGTGTCTCCTTCCAAGCTAGCTTGAGTGTGGAGCTATCTTAGCAATTATGGGCTGTTCGTGAGCAAGCTTCCTAGCCGAGTCCTTGTGAGCTCTATAATAACATGTTCAGCTACATTCAGCTACCTTTGACATCACTTTTGGCAACTCAGCTCCAAATAGTCCAACTAGTTGAGTTTAGCTAGTCTTAAGCTCCTCCAGCTGAATTGAGCTTTCCTTAGTGTTCCATGAGCTGCCTTGTACTTTGTGAGCTATTTGTGAGCTGCTTTTGACGTCCAAATCATCCACCAAGCTACCTCATCGTGCATCACACTCCAATATACCTATATGTGCAAGGAAACAAGGTAAGTCCATGGCATTGAGCTGTTATAAGCTAAATACATTGTTGTCATGTAAGAATATGGTAATGTGAGCTATGACTGAAGGTCATGAGCTAAATATATCACCTCATAATATGTGTAAGATAATGCATGAAGCTTAAGAGCTAATATGAATGCATATGAACTAATAAAATGAATTATAATGATGCTTCCTTGATGTATATAAGGTAATCATGTTTAATATGATTATAAGACTATCCTAATATGCTTAAATATCAATGTGCATGATGTGTTCATACTAAGTTATTCTTTAACTACATAACAAGAATTCTTATCATGAATTGTATTATAAAAGAATGTAGTATATAACTAATATATAGTAATTTCAATATAAAGGTGTTCAAGAGTACTCCCTTTATTGATGGAAACGTGCTTGCGTCAAATCTTCTCTAAAAAGTAATGAAGTGAATCAAAATTTATAGATCTAACCACCCTGAAGGTCAGTGGAACAAATCAAATTTGACCTATCTTGAAGTTGTAGTGGAGCAAATTAATTTTAACTGACTATCTTTTTATATTTGATATATTTTTGTTACGATAATGAGCAAATAAGCACAACTTTAGCTACTCGTTTTTTCTGAATTTTACATTCGAATTCCATATGATTTATATTTAATCATTTTCTTTATTGATTTGAACATATAGGTTAGTGAGTTGTTTAATATATATATATATATATATATATTATTTGCGTGTATGTATATAGATATTATATGCAGGTATATATATTATATGATTAATGATTAATATTAAACATATATATGTTTTGAATTTAAATAAAAATGCTAGCTCTTATTAAATTTGCTCATAGGTTTATATTATCAAGTTCAAATGTCAAAGTAAAGGCCAAATATTATATGTCCAAAGTAAGGTACCCAGTTGTAGAATGCCCAAGTAGAAGCCCAAGTATCAATTAGGATGTCGGAGAAGAGGCAATTCGTGCTGCCAAAGGACATCTGTCTGATCTAGAGGGAATCAAGGGCTCAGATTAATGGTTTAAAACTAGAAACCTTAGAAGTCTTGGTGGGTTACTCGCTGCCAAGTAACAATCGCCAAATCAAAGGAGGATTTGACGGTCCATATTTTACCAAGTGATTTAGGGTTTGAGTGAATCCCTAATAGAGCCGCCGCCTACATATCCCAACTGTTGGATCCAAGAAGCGATCCAACAATCTATATCCGTAAGTGAAGATCGATTGTCTGATCTCGCATGTGTGATACACGTGAGTCTCTTCAGATCCTCATGCGCCAAAGTGTCTCATTCAAGCTCTGACGTGCCTCCAAAAGTGATCATTTCTTTTTATGATGTCACCTCAACCATATGGTCATTTATGCGAGCCCTGGCAGCCCTCCTCTGCCATGATAGTGGCAAATAGAAAAGGCCTTGAAATCACAAGACTCCAAATGCTAAATGAGGCATCCATGAGCCATTGGATCGTCCATACAACATAATCAACAGTTAAAGGAGCCTATTTTCCACTTGTCTCACATGTAAATAGAGAAAAACAAAGAAAATATTAAAAGTATTGTTTTTTTTATTTCTTTAGGGGGACATATAAGGAAAAATGAAAGGGTACATCTTGGAATCAGTAACAGAGAGCCAAACAAGAGATTTTTCCTAGAAATCAAATACCCAAGAGAGAAAAGATCGAGAAAACTTATCGTTCTATTGCCAAAAAGCACCGTCTTTACTCCTCAGGGGTTGAGAAATCTTTTAGCGTTGAAGGTAACCCTTTTTCCCGTGTAGATCTTGCTTTAGAGGGATATTTTCTGGTTTTTGGGATGATTTTCGGTTCGTTTGTGGGTGGTAAGTCTATAATAAGGGTCGTCTAGGGTCATTTGGTTCAAAGAAGACCGTTTGGCTTCTCATAGAAGCTGGTGAGAGATGGCAGAGGAGCCTCTGTCCATGGTTTTCTCTCGAAGAAAGAGAGAATGAGATGGGGTAGAGAAAGTTTTGAGAGTTGAGTGGATAGAGAAAAATGAGGGATTATGTATAAATTAAAACCTAAGGTTTATGAATAAACGGTGAAACTACACCATTTGCGAGAACTAGGGTTTTCGTGTTTTGTTTGTTAGTATATCTATGTAAGGGCTCCGCTTAATTTTATTTTAATGCAATTAGGTCCTCAAATCGAGGCTTTTCCAATTTTTGATTTGTTCCATCTATTTTTACGCCTTATTTTTTAGTTATTGAAGTTTGTCCATTTTGATTTGTATGCTATTTATATTTTTATTCTCTTTTTTACCACATTTGTGGTTACGACCATTTAATCATTATAATTGCATTTTAATTTGTTAATGTATGTGTTAATATCATGTGTATCTGTATACTTTACTATATATTTTATTTTTAATATATAAGTACGTAATATTTTTGGGGGTTAACATATTGTGACATTAATTAGGTTCTTATACCTTATATGTTGAGTAATGGTTTTTATTTAGATATTAATTGTATATATTGATGTATATTATAATGTTTAAGCATATATTATATGTATATACACATATTATTTTTCTTTTCTTTTTTTCATTATTTATAATGTATCATAAGCATATATAGCATTTTGGGGTATATATATATATATACATATATTATAATTTATGTTCTATTTTCTTATTTTATTTATACATTGAATTTTTTTTCTATAATATTTATGCGCATATGCATATGACAGTAAATATATTTTGTAAACATTTTAAAAATATATATTATTATGTGAGGGGATTTTATGGAAACGTGCTATAATAGCCCTATATTTTTAAAAGTAATAAAAATTAAAATTTAAAGAATCAATTTAATGAAATTTGGGGACCAAATTGCAAGTTATAAGAACTTGTAGCACGTTTTAGAAAGTTGTAGGAAGTTTAGGGACCTAGCCTTGAATTTCCCTATTTTCTATTAGCAGGAAACAATGGAGAGGTTACCATGAGGTTCGAACCCTACCACCCGGGAAGGCCACCCACGCCCTTACCATCTCAACTAGCCCACAATTCACGTTAATTTATTATTAAAATTTTACTTGAGGCTTAAAGCCTGGAATATATGCCCAAAATTCTCAATTCCCAAATCCCAAATTCTCAAATCCCTAATCCCCAACTCGTACCCCCTCGTCGGCCTCACCTAACCACCACCGTCCGGCTACTATTCCGCCCTCTACTACCACCCTCGCTTGATTCACCGACGACCAAGACCAAGCCCTGTCGCACCGTGAATCAACGTCAATCGACGTTTGAAGCTTCGTCGCTTCCAAACATTCTCCATATCAATTTCGGTCGATTCGATGACTGTTACATCTCATTATCGCCTTTGTTGGCTTCTCCTGCGTCTTGCGCTCAAAACCCCATCGGTGGGTCTTCGCATTGTCACCGTTTTTCGGTGAGTTTTGGTCAGTATTGTTGCGAAATTGGGTAGATTGTGGTGAAATTCAAGAGTGTAGTTGATCAGGAGGGTTCAACTGTCGAAATCGATCCCCGTCGCACGCACTGCCACGCGCCGACAGTACTCATGGCGGTCCTCCACCGGTCTAGGAGATTTCTGGAACCAATCTAATCAAACTGGTCTGAATCGAGTCAACTCACCTAAGTCAACCTGAACTGATTCAACTCGTCTGAGTCAACCTGTTGACTTTGATCGCTGAATTCGACCGTTGACTTTATCCAAAAAGTCATTTTTTTTAAAAAGTTATATTTTATGTTTTTCGATGTCCTGAATTCGAATATGAAGTTTGTTTTGCCAAAATCAAACCCGAAAGCCTTCAAATTGAACATCAAACCCAAACATGCATATGTACTTAAGTAATTTGGTTACGAATAATTAAATTAAGGTTAGATATTGATCAGATATTGTTATTTGATGGTACACGAGACTCTCTCAATCGTTCGATAGCTCAACCTAGCTTCCCTCGATCTGTTTAACCTCGTGAGCCAGTAGTCACCCGTATAACCCGTAAACCTTGTAATTACATAGATTAAAAATGTTACTCCGATAATAACCCAGTTTTATTATGAATTAGGTTCGAGCACTACTACAGAGTGTGGTGAAGTAGGTGTTCAGTAGACACTCTGAGCGACCCCATTTTGTAAGGTGTATTCCCTATGTTCTACATAACTGCTTGATCTATTTTGAAATGTATTTCATCGAAATTTATGATTTAATGATTTACTGGTTGATGACTTATGGGCTATGGATGAATGATATATATTATATGATTATTTGTTTTCACTAGAAATATGATTATTCTAATTACGAATTCATGGAAATTACTGCTTATTATGTGAACAATTTTATTGAGATATTGTTTTGGGTAGGATACTGAAGTATGGAGGTTCAGCTTTGATCAAACTGGTAATACCTTACGAATCTAAGGCGGCTCTTGGGTAGGCTCCGAGGCCCCGAGAACTTTCTTAGATAGGCTCTCATTCCCCAAGGTACTCCCTTAGGATGGCTTCTATACACAATGGGTATAAGGTAGCCCTTATGGATACAGTTCTGGGGCAACTGCATTTTGGTGTACGGGAGGAGGGTAACTATGAGTTTTAAGTTCAACTTATCGATTACCTTTACAAAACCTTACTGAAACACTTATTAATTGTTTTATCTATTATATTTTATTTGCACTATTGAGACACACTGAGCTCCCTAGCTCACTATTTTCAAATTGTTTTCCCCCATTTCAGATACTTTTGGATAGACACCCCGAACCAGGCACTTGGAGGATCAACACATTCACACAGAAATTTTGTTGTAAGTTTCTATCTTTCGAATTGCTTTATTTACGGTGACAGGTGCCCTTATTTTGAAATACTTATGTTTATGATTTTCACTACGATACCAATTATGATGTATTTTACTTTATTCAGTTACTAACGGATTAATATTTACTTGGTGAAACTTTTATCGTTTTTAACTACGTGTTCTTTTTTTAGATATTGTTTATAATAAAGTTTTAAATTATAGAAAATATTTTTGGAAATTTTATTATAATCCGCTAGATCTAGTCATAACGTATAAGCTGGCTATAGGGGATACATTTAATTAGTATCAGAGCTTTTGTTTTTTAAACCTGGACTGTAAATCAGTCATACATAAAATTTTAGACTATTTTGAAAACTTTTTACAAAATTTTGTAAGGCCATGTCACCCGTTTTTACAAGTTAAATGCGTACAGTACTCTAGTGCCAAATCTAACCCCGAGTTTAATTCTTGTAGTGAGTCGAGATCCTCCATATGAGTGCTAGAGAAGTTCATCGACTGGACGCAGCTGAGGTCGATCTGGTAGGATCACTGACTAGATAGACGATTCTAATATAGATTCGCCGCCTACTCTTGGAATTGATATGACGACACCGGTCAAGGAAGCACCAGCCTCTGGTGTTGAGCCTACGAGAATGGTGTTAGATGAGACTCTCGATAGGAAGTTTCTACATATGATTCAGGGTCCAGACAAAGTTGTTGGTGCCGTACCTGAGGTCCTGATTACACAGACCCTGATCGCCAATAGGGTCAGGACATTTAGCTGTCTGACTAGCGGAGCTCCTACTAAAGTTGAAGACTGACTTTATGATACAAAGATACGTATAGATCAGTTTTTGTTTGGATCCATTGATGAGGTATCTAGGAGTTGTTTTGATGCTAGACGGGAATAACCATACTTGGTGGGAGTTAGTTGTGAGTAGTGTTTCTGTTAATCGTCTGACATGGGATTTTTTCAAAGAGCATTTCAGGAAGCGTTTCCTTGGAGAGCACTATTTAGCTGAGAGGCGATAGTAGTTCCAGAACTTGGTATAGGGAGACATGTTAGTTTTTGAGTATGATATGGAATTCTTGAAGCTGTTGAAATATGATGTCAGTCTGGTTTCTACCGAGAGAGATATATGTCGCAAGTTCGCTCTCGGACTTAGATATGAGATGCGTAGGTAGGTTGTGACCTATCAGGATAAGATATTTGATATTCTAGTGAGTATAGCAAAGGATATAGATGAGGTGGAGGCTTTGGCTCATGTGAGAGATCGTGTTGATCGAGAGGGCCTAGGAGGTCTTTCAGCCCGACTGAGTCTTCTGCACATCCTAAGAAGAGAACTCGTATTTCGATCCCCCAGAAGAGCAATACCATTTCAAGGCCTGCAGTACCTCCACCCCCAGTTGTTAGTCGAGATGGTTCTTTGGGTTTGCATCAGGTACCCTTTTTGTGACTTTTATGGAAATTGAAATAGGGAGAGTATCTTAAGAAGATGTATGCTTGTTTCCATTATAAATCTAGTGGTCACGTTCGAAGAGACTGTCCACAACTAGCATCGTCAGAGTGGACATCTATCCAGACTCTTGCACGTTCTCAAGCTTTAGTGCATACCCCATCTAGAGATCGTAGCCAGGGAAAGACTCCCGAAATAGTTTCAAGAGAAGACAATGGTGCCTGATCCCAGTTGAGCAGAGGGCCAGTAATATCAGAGGCTAAACAGCCAGCTCTGATGTATGTCACCAGACGTCGGGATGACAGAGATGAGCCAGAGGTTATTACAGGAACAATTACTATTTATTCTATTTCATACTTTGTATTACTAGAAAATGGATCCACCCACTCCTATATTTTGAGTTCGATATCCCGAGACCTTCAGATTCTTATTGAGGACACCGAGAGTGTTGTTATAGTTATGACTCTAGTAGGACAGTTAGTGGTTGTGAATAAGGTATTCAAGAGTTGTCCTCTAGAGTTTCAAGGTGAAATTTTGCTCACCGAACTTATGGAGCTTCCTTTAGAGGAGTTCGATCTGATTCTGGGATGGATTGGTTGAATGAACATCGGGTCAATCTGGATTATGAGTACAAGAGAACTACTCTGAAGACTTTCGATGGTCAGACTGTTGTGTTAGTTGGCAAGCGTCGAGGCTATCTTTCTAATATAATATCGATTTTAGTTGTCGATCAAATAATTCGTTAGGTATATGAGACTTTCATTGCCTTTATCTTGAACACGAAAGGCTCATTATTCAAGATTGAGGATATTTGTACAGTTAGCGAGTTTCCCAATGTCTTTCCTGAGGAGTTTCCAAGGTTACCTCTTGATAGTGAAGTAGAGTTTGAGATTGAGACTTATCCCGGATCTACACCTATTTTCATAGTACCCTATCACATGGACCTAAAGAAACTTAAGGAGCTGAAGGTTCAGTTATATGAATTACTTGATCGAGGATTCATCAAACATAGTACATCACCTTGGGGAGCTCTAGTCATGTTCGTGAAAAAGAATGATGGATTGTTTAGGCTATGCATCGATTACCAGAAGTTAAACAAGTTGACGGTTAAGAATAAATACCCACTACCCAGGATTGATGACTTATTAGATCAATTGCGAGGAGCTACTATATTTTCTAA
The DNA here is from genome assembly GCF_006381635.1 of Hibiscus syriacus. NCBI lineage: Eukaryota > Viridiplantae > Streptophyta > Magnoliopsida > Malvales > Malvaceae > Hibiscus > Hibiscus syriacus. Next base: position 2,078,295 of record NW_024061932.1, on the reverse strand, counting down.
GATCGATATTCGTTCGAGGTACTATCAGTTGAAGGTTAAGGGTTCAGATGTTGCGAAGACTGTCATCCACACTAGATATGGGCAGTATGAGTTCCTGGTGATGCCTTTTAGTCTGACAAAGCTCTCATAGCTTTTATGGATATGATGAACCGTGTGTTCCAGTCCTATTTAGATCAATTCGTAATGGTTTTTATTGATGATATTATGATATATTCTTGGAATGAGGCAGAGAATGATGAGCACTTGAGGATTGTTCTGTAGACACTAAGAGAGCATCGTCTGTATGCTAAGCTGAGCAAGTGTGAATTTTGGCTTTAGAATGTGTCGTTTCTTGGGCATATTGTTTCAGCGAAGGGTATTCAGGTCGATCCGAGAAAAATTGAGGCCATTGTGAGTTGAAAGCGACCCAATAATATCTCCAAGCGTAGTTTCCTAGGTTTAGCCAGGTATTATCGACGTTTTGTCGAGGATTTTCGATCATTGACAATCCTTTGACGAAATTATTGAGGAAGAATGTTTCGTTTGATTGAGGCGGTGCACAACATGAGAGTTTTGAGAAATTGAAGACGACTTTGACTCAAGCTTCAGTTTTGACTCAACCTAAGCCCGGGAAGAATTTTACGATGTATAGTGATGCTTCACACTCTCGACTTACCTATGTTCTGATGAAAAAGGGGAGGGTAGTCGCTGATGCGTCCCGTAAGCTGAGGTCGAATGAGTGCAATTATCATACCCATGATTTAGAGTTTACAGCTGTAATATGTACTTTAAAGATCTAGAGACACTATCTCTATGGAGAGAAGTGCTACATATTCACTAATCACAAGAGTCTGAAGTATCTTCTGACCCATAATGACTTAATTGAGGCAGCGTCATTGGCTCAAGTTTCTAAATGATTATGATTGTGAGATTGACTATCATCCGGGTAAAGCTAATGTCATTGCGGATCCTTTGAACCGGAAGGAGATTATTGATATGAGGTTCTTATTTACCAGGATGAAGTTATATGATGATGGCATTCTGTTGGCAGAATTACAGGTTAAGCCGACCTTGGCCAAGGAGATCAAGGCCAAGAAACCTCTTGATAGCTCCTTGCTTCCCATCTTTGAGAAAGTGGAGCAGGGGACTACCTTAGATTATACTTTTGACCAGGATGGAATTTTATGTTTCAAAGGTTGATATTGTGTGCCTGATGATGCAGAGCTGAGACAGGCTATCATTAACGAGGCTTACAGTAGCCCTTATGCGATACACCCCGAAGGAGATAAGATGAACCAAAATCTAAGAGAGAGGTACCATTGGGTCGACATGAAGAATGATATCTTTGATTTTGTGGCTAGATGTTTGATTTGTCAGCAAGTTAAGGCAAAGCACCAGCATCCGTCAGATCTATTACATCCTATCAAGATTCTCGAGTGGAAATAAGTGCGTATTACTATGGATTTTTTTATTGGATTTCCTTTGACCCCTTCGAAAAAGGATTCTATTTGGGTGATTTTTGATAGACTTACTAAGTTGGCTCATTTTATTCCTGTATGGGTAAATTATTCGTTAGACAAGTTGGCTAGATTGTCTATATCGGAAATCGTGAGATTGTATGGCGTTTCGCTATCTATCATTTCTGATAGAGATATGAGATTTACTTAGAGATTCTGGGAAGCATTTCATGAGGCTATGGGTACTAAAATAAATTTCAGTACAACTCTTCACCCGTAGACTGACGATCAATCTAAGCGAGTGATTCAGATTCTTGAGGATATGTTACGGGGTTGTGTGATTGACTTTAACGGTATTTGGGAGAACTTTTTATCCTTGGATGAGTTTGCCTATAATAAGTAACAGCTATTAGGCTAGTATTCGTATGGCACCATACGAAGCATTGTATAGGTGTAGATCTCGTACCCAATCTGTGACAAATTACGTGATAGAAAAACTTTGGGACATGAGTTAGTACGTGAGACTGAAGAAATTGTTAGGTTGATCCGTGACCGCCTAAAGGAGGCATTTGACAGAAAAAAGTCTTATGTTAACCAGAGAATGAAAGACATCGAGTTTGAGGTTAGAGATCAGGTCTTTTTGAAGGTATCTCCATGGAACAAAGTGTCGAGATTTGGGCACAAAAGTAAATTGAGTCTGAGATTTATTGGGCCTTACCGAATTCTGAAGAGAGTAGGACCAGTTGCATATCATCTCGAGTTGCCTCCCTAGCTCAATCGTATTCATGATGTCTTTCACGTGACCATGTTGAGGCTCTATCGTCCAGACCCTAGCCACGTCATTCAATTAGAGGATGTTGAGTTGAGGCCAGATCTATTCTATAAAGAGGAGCATGTTCAAATTTTATATCAAGATGAAAGAGTGTTGAGGAGAAAGCATATTTCAATGGTAAAGGTTTAGTGGAGTAACCGTGGTCCTGCAGAAGCTACCTGTGAGACAGAATAATCCATAAAGACTCAATTCTCATATCTATTTACTCTAAGTAAATTTTAAGGACAAAATTTCTTTTAGGGAGAAGAATTGTAACAACCTTATTTTTTAAAAAAATAATAAATTAAAATTTAAAGAATTAATTTAATGAAATTTGGGTACCAAATTGCAAGTTTTAGGAACTTACAGCCCTTTTTATAAAGTTATAGGAAGTTTAGGGACTTAACCCTAAATTTACACATTTTCTATCAGCAAAAAAATAAAGAAATGGAATGGTTACCATAGGGTTCAAACCCCTGCCACCCGGGAATGCCACCCACACCCTTACTACCTAAGCTAGGCAAGTATTCATATTAATTTATTATTAAAATTTTACTTAAGGCTTAAAGCTCGTGTTATATACCTAAAATTTCCAATTCCCAAATCTGTAATTCTCAAAACCCTAATCCCAACCTATACCCCCTCATCGGCCTCATCAAACCACCACTGTTCCACCCTTTGCTACCCTCTCTCGATTCACCATCGACCGATGACCAAGACTCAAGCCCTGTCGCACCGTGAATCAATTTCAATCTACGCTTGAAGCTTCGTCGTTTCCAAACCCCCGTCATACTGATTTCATCGATATCGACCGATCCGGTGATCGCGCCATCTCACAACCACCTCTGTTGACTTCTCCAGCACCATACGCTCAAAACCCAACCGATGGGTCTCTGTTTTGTCGTTGTTTTTTTCCGATCACTACTAGGGTAAGTTTTGAACGATTTTTGGTGAGTATTGTTGCGAAATTGGGTTGATTATGGTTAAATTTAATAGTGTAGTTAATCGGGCAGAGTTCGGCTATCTAAATCGATCCTCGTTACTGTCGCACGCACCGCCATACGCTAGCAGTGCGCATGGGGCTCCTCCACCGGTCTTGGAGGTTTTTTAAACCAGTCCAGTCATACCGGTATGAACCGAGTCAACTCGCCTGAGTCAACTTGTCTGAGTCAACTCGTCAGATTCAACCCGTTGACTTTGACCATTAAATTTGATCGTTGACTTTGACAAAAAAATAAAAATTTTCAAAAAGTCATATTTTATGTTTTTAGATGTCATGAGTCTGAATCTAAAGTCCGTTTTACCAAATTCGAACTCGAAAGCCTCCAAATTTATTGTTAAACCCAAAAATTCATATATAATTAAGTAATTTGGTTAGGAATAATTAAATTAAGGTTAGATACTGATCAAATATTGTTATTTGAAGGTACACGAGACTCTCCCGATCGTTCGATAGCTCGACTCAGCTCCTCTCGATCTGTTCGACCTCGTGAGCCAGTAGTCACACATATGACCCGTAAACCTTGTGATTACATAGATTAAAAAATGTTACTCCAATAGTAACCCAATTTTATTATGAATTAGGTTCGAGCACTGCTACAAAGTGTGGTGAAACATGTGCTCAGTAGACATCTTGACCAACCCCATTTTGTGAGAAATGTTCCATATGTGCTACATGATTGTTTTATCTGTTTTGAAATGTGTTTCACCAAAATTTATGATTTACTGGTTGATGGCTTATGGACTATGGTTGAATGATATATGTTATCTGATTATTTGTTTTCACTAGAAATATGATTATGTCAATTACAGATTCATGGAAATTATCACTTACTATGTGAATTGTTTTATTGAGATATTATTTTGGGTAGGATACTAGAGTATGGAGGTTCAAATTTGATCAAGTTGTAATACCTTTTGGACCTAAGGCTACCCTTGGGTAGGCTTAAAGGCCCCGAGAACTTTCTTGGGTAGGCTCTCAGGCCCCAAGGTACTCCCTTAGGATGGTAACTATGAGTTTTAAATTCAACTTATCGATGACCTTTACGAAACCTTACTGAAATACTTATTGATTGTTTTATATATTATGTTTTATTTGCACTATTGGGACATACTAGCTCCCTAGCTCACCCTTTTTAAATTGTTCCCCCCTTTCAAATAATTTTGGATAGGCACCCCGAACCAGGTACTTGGAGAATCAACACATTCTTACAAAACTTTTTGTTGCAATGTTTTTATCTTTCGAACTGCTTTATTTACGATGACATGTGCCCTTATTTTGAAATACTTATGTTTATGATTTTCATTGCGATACGAATTATTATGTATTTTACTTTATTCAATCACTGACAGATTAATTTACTCGATGAACTTTTTATCGTTTTTAACTATGTGTTCTTTTTGTTAGATATTGTTTATAATATAATTTTAAATTATAGAAAATGTTTTTGGAAATTTTATTGTAATCTTCTAGATCTAGTCATAACGCATAGGCTGGGTCTAGGGAGTTACACATGCCTTAATGAGTGTGTTTCCGAAAGTTGTTCATACAAAATGATATATTTTAGATTCGAGTAAGTTGTAAATATATTAGATATACATAATTTTAATTAAAAATAAAAACTAAGACAATATTATTATGTGAGAGGAATCTTGGAAACAGAGTTTTACTGACAAGGATAGTGTTCCTGATGATTGTTCGTATAAAATTGTACCCTATGTGTGTGTGCGCACGAGGTATTGTTCATAAAATTGTAATACCCCTTTTAATTTTTCTAACTAGATCATAATTTAAATGTATATTCGAATTTGCAAGTTTCATTATTTAGATTACTTATAATCTCTTAGGTATTGGTTTTAGGTTCTGTGGGGTGTTCACCATTTACCACGCGTAATCAACTCTAAAACCCTTTTTTTAAATGATTTTCTAGTTAAACACATACTATTTTTATCTTTTAAATTGATTTTTCTATTAAAATTATTTTAAAAAGAAATTTTTAAGTATTTAGTCTACTTAATCTAAAGATTGATGGTTACCCAAAATTTGTTTTTCCAAATTGATCTTTTAAAAACACGTTTCATCGTTCCCCACTTAAACAAAAAATAAATCCGCTCTGACAATTATATTATATATTCTTATTCTAGTAATATATGATAAATAATTATTATTTATTTTTATATTAAGTATTGATATTATATTCTAATATTATATAATTAAGTTGGATCCATTTTAAAGTTTTGCTTTGAATGCATATTGAATTGTGGTTTGAGGGAGTCGTCACTAATCATTTTTAAAGTGTGACTGGATCACTCAAAATATTTGTTAGTTTAAAAAAATTAAAATAGCAAAGGTCGATCTGCTTACCTAAGAAATGGGTCCAAGGGTTAATTACGTGTGAGACATGATTAACATCTCACAATGCTCTTTTGATACCTAGTCGATTATGGTGTTGTCCTAAAATTAAAAAATAAATTCAAAAGATCAATTTAATTTTAGATCTCTTAAGAAAATAAATTTTGACTTACACCTAAAAATAAAATTAATTAATAAATAAATTCAAACCTAATGAAAATAGAACGAAAATACAAGGGATTACATTAGTAATAAAAACTCAAATAAAAAAGAATTAAATGGAAACATAAAAGTCAAATAGAATAAAATCTAATTTAAAATATAGATAATTAAAACCATGACTAAAATCTTAATAAAAAAGAAAAAGAAAAAGGAAAAACAAAAGTCATATCAAATTGTGTACACAATTCAACATTAATGAAAAATAAGTTAAAATCTTAAACAAGGAAAGTGGCGGGCATCAAGAAAACTAGAACAAATGGAAATAATTGATCATGGAAAAAAATTAAAATAGATTCAAATTTAATTTAAAAATGTAACTTAATATTTATAGAAAGAAATTAGTAACTAGTGGAAATAAAAAGACCAAACAAATTATATATTAAAATGTACAAAATTAGAAACAAAAAGTGTAGTCTTGATTAGAGGAAATCTGAAAATAAAAGAAAATGTTAGACTAAAATGGAATACAGATTAAAATATAATTAAAATAAATAATGAAATAAAAAGAAATGAGAAAAATAAAATAAATATACTCTGCGATTCATAAATACAAATTATTTGGGATTAAGATGAATAAAATACAAACATAAAAATTAAATAATATGATTTAACTTAAAAAAATGAAGTAATTGACCGATCTTAAAACTAAATAGAGATCGAAAGTAAAATAATAAAATAAATAAATAAATAAATCTGAAACGAACTAAACTAAGATAAAAATATGGAGTCTTGATCTAAAGAAGCCTGAAAATAAGAAAGTAAAAAATAAAGTTAGACTGAACAATTATGTAAATTAAACTCTAAATAAGATGGATTAGGAAAATAATTAAAAAATGAATAAAATAAAATAAATACAAATCCATATAACTAAAATGAAATGAACCAAGTGTAAGAAACCAAACCACTATTTCCACAAGAATACAAGGGCCAGAACCATGATTTTTCTAAAAGGTTTAAACTAAACAACGTCGTTTTGGCTAGGATTTAAATAACCTTTTTTAACTTTTTTTTCTCATTTTTTTCTCCTCTCATTTGCTTCTAGAGATACATGATCTATCTTCTGTCTAAAAGGAGATGGAGAACCATCACCTGCCCATCGATCCTCAATCGATCGTCGGTATCGCAACTCGTTGTCGTTGTTAGTCTCCGGTCGTGATCCAATGCACCGGTAAGTTAGTCTTAGTCTTCTCGTATCCGATCCGGGGTCTGTTTCTCCTGAAAATACATCGTTTGGCACAAAACAGATAAAAATCATTCGGTTTCTCTTGCTTCGATCTTTCTTCGTCCACCGTTTGATCGTCTTGATTCTTTAATATGTTGTTCCCATCGGTCTTTTCTCTCTTCTCACCATTTGGATCAATCGGGATTGGCCTTCTATCGTTGTAACCATCAGTGACCGAGAGGTAATATACCTTTTCTTCTCTTTTTTTTTTGTTTGTTTCGCTCACTCTATTTCTTTCTTTTTCGTAAGTCACTCCCTTTTGCTCATCGAATTTTCGAATCGTTCATTATTTGAACATGCAAAACAAAAGAAAGTAAGACGGAATTATTTTAGAGAATATATCTTTTCATTTCTTGTATTTTTGAAGTACGATGGTTGTCGTTTTTTTTATCTCCCTTCTTACAATGTTTCATTCGTCATTTATGCATAGAAAAGCTTCTATTTTACAATTCGATCAAGAGATTTTTTGATCTCTAATTTGCTACGTTAAATAAAAAAAAGGATTAGGACCCCTGAAAATCCGTTCTTGAATTTGTTGTTGACAATTTCTTTCCTTTTTCTTTGCAGGAGAAGATTTTTCTTGCAAACAATGGTTCGATCAGTGGGTGGAGATGGTAATTGTCGGCGTGTGGATAAAACGAATAGTTGGCACGTGCTTCCCACACGCCCAGCTGGATGACACAATCCTTGGGTTCGATCCTTTGTTGTTTTAATATTATGGGCTGTTGGATCGATTCTGAAAATGGGTTACTTGTATTTGTGCCCGTAAATAATAAACAAATATTCAATAAGAGTTCATTTTACTTCTACATATACAATCATAACTAAAATATATAACTAATGCTAATAAATAGTCATTATAGTAGTAAACTACTACTAATAATAAATGGTACAAATAATAATAATAACTATATAATAATATATAATAGTAATAAGTAATAATAATTCATATAGTACCTAATAATAATGCTAATAATAATCATAATAAGCACGAATTAAGTGACCTCAATGGAAAAGGAATTATTGTTACTCCTTGAGGTTCCGAATTCGAGCACTAGGAATGTCAGGGGTGTGAGCATTCAATGTCAAATGGTTGAGAGTGTTCTTATAACAAAATATTGCTTTGTACTTACACAGATTAATAAAAAATAATCATAATAAAGTAAATAATATGACACTAAATAATACCAAATAATAGTATATAATAATAAGTGATAAAAAATGAAATGAAATTGAAATTTAACCCATGACGAAAATGAGTGTCTACTGCCTCTCTTTATTCATTATTATGAAATGAAAATAGGACAAAAGCGAAAAAGACGTAAATTTTTGTCCAATGTCAAATTCAAATGGTTGAGATCAAAATAATCTAGACATGTTTATTTCTTCATCCATAATCATTGAATTTGAAGACAATCTTGCTCCTTTAAAATCGAGTACGCCAAGTCATTATCCATGATTGATTTGATCTTTCCTTTAAAAGATGCCAATCTAGGGAAACAATTTTTATCATTCCTCTGAAAAACGTTAAGTTGTAATCAGTGGGTGATCCGCTCTTATTTCTTAAGGATGTTAAATATGGGGACAATCTTACTCCTTCCTTTGAAGGAGCTAAGTCATAGGATAATCTTACTCTTTCCTCTAAAGGATGCTAATTCGTAATCGGTGGGTGATCCGCTCCTCTTTCTGAAGGATGCTAAATCTGAGGATGATCTTACTCATTCCTTTGAAGGATGCTAAGTCGTAGGGCGATCTTACTCCTTTCTCTGAAGGATGCTAAGTCGTAATTGGTGTGTAACACCCATAACCCGTATAATTATACCTATACAGTTTATAGATGTCACCCGAATTTCTAAAACCATTTTCCAATTCAAAAGAGATTTAAAAATTATTTTCTTAAAATGGTAACTGATATTATAAAAATATCATATCATATAAATTATAACAAATTTAATTCAAAAGATTTTTTATTATGAATAGTAATGTGAATAGTGAATAGTAAACAATGATGGTATCAACTCCTGTAGCAGAGAATCGGTTCCCTCAAAGCATTTGGAAATTTTTGTTAAACGTAGTTATTGTTCATTCCTACAGTAACTGCTACAGTAATTCCGAAAATTAAATATAAAACTCATAAAAATTAACCTTTAATCACTATCAATTTACCATTTTGTTTCCAAATTTATTCAACAAAACAAATTGAACATTAATAAATACATGCCACTAATAAAATCAACATTACACCATAGGATGTCTTACTGATATTGAAATACACTCTTAGATATTGAAATACACTCTTAGATGTTGATGTTGCTTTGAATTCTTTATTCCAGTACTGGCTTTTTTACCTACACGTGAAAATCATCACACGCTAAGTATATACTTAGTGAGGCAATTAAAACAATATACAGTGCAATACAATTCATGCATGAATTTCAATGACAAATTCAGAATGCCATAAAATCATGTTACCAACATATCCAATATTTTTTCCATGATCAAAATAATATAAAATTTCTCACCTTTTATCCCATAAGCTTGTAAGCTTATTTTACCAAAATACTTACCATTTATTCTATAAGCTAGTGAGTTTATTTTATCAATATACTTACCATTTAATACCATAAGCTCGTAAGCTTATTTTATCAATATACTTACCATTTAATACCATAAGCTCGTAAGCTTATTTTACCAATATATTTACCATTTATTCCATAAGCTTGTAAGCTTATTTTACCAATATACTTGCCATTATTCCATAAGCTCTTAAGCTTATTTTCATACTTACCATTTATTAACCAATAAACCATAAATCATAGCCCATAGTTTAACTGTATGAGGAACCCGGTATAGGAGTCAAATGTTGCACCAAAGTGCTGAGGTCGAGCTTTGCTCGCCTAATAATGCACCGTAGTGCTGAGGTCGGGATTTGCCCACCTAGTACACCGTGGTGTTTTGTAACGTGTCTTCACTAGACACTTTGAGGCCTGCACTATGTGCCTTCTCTAGACACTCTAGTGCTACCTAATATACAGCTGCTAGACTCTATGGCATGCCATTAATACCACTGAACCTCAATAACATACTTGGGCATATAGTCAATTTTATTTGATCCATCCATGGCAAAGTATATCAATACCATTTAACATTGGGCAGTTCATACCCGCAATATCATTCATGATAAAAATCATATATGTTCATGATAACATCATATGCAAAAATCAATGATCAATGCATTTTATATTCCACCTTTTACATATTTAGAATATGTCAAATTTATGATAAATAACATAATATCATGCTGCTATAAACAAGGTTGACTTATCGCAAGTCTTCCTGATGATGTATAAAACATCTATGTATAATTTCATGCATGTATTGCACCCACCTTGACACTTTATAATTTTCCAAAATATGAGCCTCACTATTGACCACAATAACTTTTTTCTTTTATACTCGAATAGTTTTGAACACCGAGTAAATCACGATCTGTACAAAATATATATTCATATCCATATATATGTTAGTATTGTACTAACATAAATACATTTCCAAAATAAATTCCATAATCATACTTGAAACTCATTTTCTATCAAAATACTCAATACTTAATAATTCCTTTTAACATTGGAACCAACTTTTCCAATTTACACAAAATGGTCCTTCACTATTTTACAACTTAAATTCTTAATACCAATAATTCCAGCATTGAACTTATTTCCATTCAAATGCTTTTACAAAAGCATAATTACATTTAAGTACCCCAACTATGAAATTGTTGTACTTAAATCACTAATCTTTTCAAACTTCTAAAATAGTCATTGTCGTAACCGGTTTTCGTCAGGGCATGAATTTTTTACTTGGCAGGAAAAGTGATATGAATAAATGGTATTTAAAATAAAATAATTTGGGAGTCGCCATCGGCCTTTTAGGTTAGGTAGGTCGAATACCTAAAAATTATCTTTTAAAAGAGTTTTAAGAAAACATCAGTTAAAAGATGAACTGATCTGCGTTTATAACCAAAAATTCGTTCTTTTTAATAAAAAAAGGATTCGTGGTCGGTTACGTTTAGGGAAGGATTAGCACCCCTACAACGCCCAAAATTGGTACTTTATTAATTATAACTTGTCTCTATTATTAGAAATTTAAGAATTCAAAGATATTTAATTTATAATCCTATTATTTCAAAATTATAATTATGAAAAAAATTTATATACATTTATAAATAAAATATTTATTTATTTAGAAATATCAGAAAATGACTTCTAGGTGCCTTAAGACAGCTCTTTTCTTTGATATTAATAAATATTAACAATATAATAATTTAAATTAAATTATAATTTTTATAATATTTAATTTTAAAATACTAGAATAGGACATCCAGTTGTATTAAGACAGCCCTTTTCTTCGATATTGAAAAATAAATAAATATTAAAATATGATAAAAATAATTTATGTAAAATATAAATTATTATTTATTGTATATATATTTATATGACTATATAATAAAAATAATATTTAAAAATGTAAACAAGTAAAATTAAAAAATACAATTAGAACTATATATTTAAAAGCAATAAAACTTTATAATAAATGAAAATATTTAAAAATAATGACTAAATTATAATCTAATAAAATTAAATACCTAATTCATAATTAATTATTTAAAATTATAGGGATTAAACATGCCATTTTCCTTATTTATTAATTTGGTGACTAAAATAAAATTATATAAAATTTGAATATCAGATTAAAATAAATTAAAAATATATACTCAGGATTAAAATATTATTTATTAAAACTAAAGGACTAAATGCGTATTTTATCTAAAATATTTATAAATACAGTTAAGGGCTAAAATATAAATAAATAAAATGTATAGACCAAATTAAAAGGAACATAAACTTGATTCAGTGACTAAAATGTAAAACATATAAGATAGAGGGACTACGACAGGGTTTAACAATTAAAAATTACACAAATAGCCTTTCCCAAAACGACGTCGTTCGGGAAGGGCTATTTAAAGCCAGAAACGGTTGGCCCGAAGGGCCAGCTCTCTCATTTCTCCCTTTATCATTCTCTCTCTAACTGAGAGAGAATGAAAAAATGCTCTCCCTTCTCTCTAGCTTCCCTCATCGGAGGGAAGCCGGTCACCGGGCGGCAGCCGTCTGCCGCCGTAATTCTCACCGCCGGCCACCGCATCCGGTGGCCGGAATTTTTTTTTTATACCACAACGTAGATCGGACCGTCCTAATGACGGTTCCGGTGTTCTTTTATTTTAAATAGCTCCCGATCGGAGCAAATCTAGGAAAATACCTTCGGTTTTCGAAGGTTTTTGGTGATGTTTGGAGAGGTCCGGCGGTCGTGGCTTCCTCGATAAGCTTCTCTCCTTTCTTTTCTTTTGTTTTTGGTTGTTGTGTTGAGGGTTTGCTATGCTTTGATTTTGCTGTTGGTTGCTCCTTTTCTGTTGGTTGCCTCTCTTTTTTCTGTTCTATATATTTTTCTTTGCAGGTTGGGTGATGGCTTTATAGCCATCACCGGCGCTCGTCTCGGACCGGTCCTAAAGGTGAAGTTTGGTGAGTCACCGGACTTCCAGTGGTGACTCACTGTTGGGGCGACATGTGTGCGGTTGGGACGTGGTTCTTCTGGAAGCTTTCGACGAGACGTGGCAGCGGTGGAGATGGTGGGAGTAGCTGCAGCGGCCGCGTGGCCCTAGGGTATCATCACCCTAGGGTTTGTACTGGATGAGTGTGGGCCGTTGGATCTCTCAGATCCAACGGCTGAGATGATGAGGTGGCTAGGGTTAGATCAAACCCTAATCTGGTTTTAGGGTTTAGTTGGGCAATCTGGATTTGTAATTGGGCCAGACAATATGGGCCTGTTTGTAATAATAATATTAATAATAAAAATAATATAAATAATAATATTTATAATAATAATATAAATAATATTTAAATAAATAAAAAATAAAGAAAAAAATGAGTATCTTCAGCTGCCCCTCTTTGCTTATTTCTTGTGTTAACAAGAATAGAGCAAAGACGAAAAGATAATAAGTTTTTTTTTTCATTTGACTTCACTTGATTAATATAGAGATGTTGAATAAATTCTTCTTTCTTCTTCAGATGAGTTCTTCTCATTATGAACTTTCTCTGGAAAAGCTGATCCATCAAGTAATGAATTCAAGAGAAAAGTTGAACAAGTTCTTCTCATTGTGAACTTCTTCTTCCTTCTTCAGATGAGTTCTTCTCATTATGAACTTTCTCTGGAAAAGCTGATCCATCAAGTGATGGATTTGAGCAAAAGGTTGAACAAATTCTTCTCATTATGAATTTCTTCTTCTTCAGATGACGAGTTCTTCTCATTATGAACTCTACCTGACAATATTGATCCATCAAATGATGAATTCAAAAGGTCGAACAAATTCTTTTCATTATGAACTTCTTCTTCCTTCTTCAGATGAGTTCTTCTCATTATGAACTTTCTCTAGAAAAGTTGATCCATCAAGTGATGGATTTGAGCAAAAGGTTGAACAAATTCTTCTCATTATGAATTTCTTCTTCCTTCTTCAGATGAGTTCTTCTCATTATGAACTTTTTCTGGCAATGTTGATCCATCAAATGATGAATTTAAACAAAAGGTTGAACGAATTCTTCTCATTATGAACTTCTTCTTCCTTCTTCAGATGAGTTCTTCTCATTATGAACTCTAACTGGTACTACTGATCCACTGAGTGATAAATTTAAGCAAAAAGTTGAACAAGTTCTTCTCATCATGAACTTCTTCTTTCTTCTTCAGATGAGTTCTTCTCATTATGAACTCGAACTGAAAATGTTAATCCATTGAATGATGGATTTTAATCTTTGCTAAAATCTTTGAAATTCCTGTTAAATTTAACATGGATAAAATGAATGAAAACGCACCTATTTTTGCAAATGCCTAAATATGATGCATGAATGTTAAGTTTATTTGATTTCAAATTGGTGAACTGAGTATTTCTTCAGTTGTGTAGAAATCCAATAAATCTTTCTTCTTGAAATGGAGAAATCTATCATCCTTGAAGAGTGTAGATGTAGATAATCCTGAATTTTTGCATAATGTCACCAAACCACTTGAGAATAAAACTCAATAGTTATAGGCTCTTGAAAAGCTCGCACTCATGCAACATGTTGATTCTGATAACAACTCATCTGATTATGAAGTGATCTTTCAAGATGATTTCACAGATATTGATAGTTCTTTTGATACAGAGGAAATCTTGAATTCTGATTATGATGAGGAGAGTAAACTGTTTATAATTGACGAAAATGGGATACTCAAATGCTATGTCTTCAATATCCATGGATATATAATCCTAATTCATCAATTGCAGAGTTGACAGATTTTATATGTGCTGCTCAAATTGCTAAGGCTGCTGATACACTTCTTCCGGTAAAAGATAGGATGCCATTATACAATGATCTCAATTACAAGAAAAGACGAAACTTGGGCTATGATTTTCTTAAAAAAAGAAGCAGAGGAAGCTTGAAAAGAAGCTTCTTAATGAAGACGATCATGCAGTTCATCTTTCAATTCCAATGATTGGTTTTGTGGTTCTTACCGAACCAGATCAGATAACTCAAAGAACACTTCCAGAAGATGCTATTGGGTCTCCTTATTTCTACTATGAGCAAATTCATCTTTCAAATTCAATGATTGGTTTTTGGGGTTCATATCAAACCAGATCAGATAACTCAAAGAACACTTCCAGAAGATGCTATTGAGTCTTCTTATTTCTACTATGAGCAAATTTATCTTTCAAATTCAATGATTGGTTTTTGGGGTTCATATCAAACCAGATCAGATAACTCAAAGAACACTTCCAGAAGATGCTATTGAGTCTTCTTATTTCTACTATGAGCAAATTTATCTTTCAAATCCAATGATTGGTTTTTGGGGTTCATACCAAACCATATCAGATAACTCAAAGAACACTTCCAGAAGATGCTATTGGGTCTTCTTATTTCTACTATGATAACGTGGTACTTGCTCCAGTTAATGTTTGGACTGGAATATCACAGTACTTATTCGATGTAGAGCCAGAATTTATAGATTTGAAGTATTTTTATGCTGCTACACTGAAAAGGGGCTATATTCATAATCTGCCAATTTGAGAACAGATTTCTTCTTGTTCCGCTTCCAAATAACTCTATGATGGTGATAATTTGCTTACTTTGTATTCCATGCCTTTAAAAGTATTAACATAAAGTGATATTCAGAAATCTTTAACTTATTTCAAAATTATGTTAATCCATTTACAAAATAAAAGAATAAGTTGAATTTTTGAAAATAAATTGAATATCAAATAAATTGAATTTAGAGAAAATAAACTTAGAATTTATTAATAAATAGAATTGTATTCAAAATTATGGCAAGCATAGGAATGATAAAAATTCAAATGACTCAACAAATTATTAGCATAAGTATTTCTAAATTAATCAAATTGACACAATTTAGAGTACTGATGTAAGCTTTTGTCTGGAAGATCTCAAACGTTGTAAGAATGCTTGTAGATGTGAAGTTTCTCCCAAACTATCAAAATCTTAAGAGGGTTCAATTTCCAGATGCCTAATATCAATATGTATTTGAACCGCCCTTTCAGGTTTTCAACTCAAATCCTTCCTTTGGTTACAAGATACCCTTTGCGGGTTTTCATCTTGACCCCCTTTTTTTTTCTTCTTTTCTTTTTTTTATTTTTCTTTCTTTTTTCTCATTTTTTTCTTTTTTGTTCTTTTTTTTCTTCAAGCATATATTTCTTGACAGAATCCGAGTTTATTGGATTTTTCAAAATTTTTCCATCCATTTCTGCCAAGATCAACGCTCCTCCGGAAAAGGCCTTTTTTACAACGTATGGCCCTTCCCAATTAGGCATCCATTTCCCACGGAAATCTTTATGTATAGGCAAGATCTTTTTAGTACTAGATCACCCTCTTGGAATTCTCTTGGATGTACTTTCTTGTCATGAGACTTCATCATCCGCTTCTGATACATCTGTCCATGGCAAATAGCTTTCAATATTTTCTCCTCAATAAGGTTCAATTGATCAAATCTAGCTTGGATCCATTCAGATTCATCCAATTTTATTTCTCTCAAAATTCGAAGCGATGGAATTTCAACTTCAATTGGTAAGATTGCTTCCATCCCGTAGACTAAAGAAAAAGGCGTTGCCCCAGTAGATGTTCGAACAGTAGTTTGGTATGCATATAAAGCAAAAGGTAACTTCTCGTGCCAATCTTTGTAAGTTTCAGTGGTTTTTGTAATGATTCTCTTGATGTTCTTATTTGCTGCTTCAACTGCCCCATTCATCTTTGGACGATATACCACTGAGTTTGCATGTTTGATCTTAAACTGTGCACAAAGTTCGGTCATCATTTTATTGTTCAGGTTCAGAGCATTATCTGTAATAATCCTTTCTGGTAGGCCATACCGGCAAACTATCTCTTTCTTTATGAATTTGTAGACTGTGGACCTCTTAATATTGGCATATGAAGCAGCTTCAACCCATTTGGTAAAATAATCAATTTCCACAAGGATGAAGCAATGTCCATTCAATGCTTTTGGTGTGATTGCCCCAATGACATATATTCCCCACATAGAAAATGGCCAAGGTGCTGTCATTACATGTAAAGGAGATGGGGGTACATGAATCTTGTCTGCATATATCTGGCATTTATGACATTTCCTTGCATAATCAATGCAATCTGTGTGCATGGTAGCCCAATAATATCCATATCTCATTATTTTTCTAGCAATGGAAAGACCATTTGCATGTGTTCCACATATTCCACTATGTACTTCTTCAATGATGCTTCTGGCTTCGCTAGTATTTAAACATCTCAATAGTATTTGATCATTGCTTCTTCTATACATAATCTTGCCATCAAGAAAATATCCAGCAACCATTCTTCTCAAGGTTCTTTTATCAATTTCAGATGCATTTTGTGGATAACTTTGATTTTTGATATATTGCAGGATATCATAATACCATGGTTTACCATTTACCTCTTTTTCCACACTATAACAATGTGCAGGAATTTCATATACTTGCATTTTGATTGGCATCATATCAACTTTCTTAGTTGCCTGAAACATAGCAGCTAATGTAGCCAAAGCATCTGCCATTTGATTTTCTTCTCGAGGAAGAAAATTAAAAGTGACTCTCTCAAATTCTTTCACTAATTCGAGGGTAAAATTTCGGTATTCCAACAATTTGGGATCTTTTTTTTCTCATTCACCTCGTAATTGATACACCACTAACGATGAATCTCCATATATCCTGAGACATTTGATTTTTATTTCTATAGCTGCTTTCAATCCCATAACACAAGCTTCATATTCTGCCATGTTATTGGTGCAAAAGAACTCCAATCTACTTGTAAAGGGATAATAAATATTTTCTGGAGAAATTAACACTGCTCCAATTCCTCGTCCCAATGCGTTGGATGCTCCATCAAAGTAAAGCTTCCAAGATGCAGATGTAGCATTTGTTCCGACTTCTACATTCATGGATATGCACAACAAATCTGCATCTGGAAAATTGAAACTCAAAGACTGATAATCATTTGATACACGACTGGCCAGAAAATCAGCTATGACACTTCCTTTTATTGCTTTTTGGTTGACATATACAATATCAAACTCGGATAATAACATCTGCCATCTAGCCATTCTGCCTGTCAACGCTGGTAATTCTATTAAGAATTTCAAAGGATCAAGTTTGGATATCAACCAAGTAGTATGATATAACATATATTGTCTGAGTCTTCGAGTAGCCCATACCAAGGCACAACATAATTTTTGTATTAGTGGATATCGAATTTCACAATCAGTAAATTTCTTGCTCATATAATAAATGGCTTTTTCTTTTCTTCCAGATTCATCATGTTGTCCCAGCACACATCCCATCGAATTTTCAAAGACTGTCAAGTAAAGAATTAACGGTCTATCAGGTATTGGTGATACTAAAATTGGGGCCTTGGATAAATATTTCTTAATAATATCCAAAGTTTCTTGACATTCATCATTCCAGACTTCAGGATTGTTCTTTCGAAGTAATTTGAACACTGGATCACATTTGTCAGTTAATTGAGAAATGAACCGAGATATATAATTTAATCTTCCCAAAAAGCCTCGAACTTCTTTTTTTGTATTGGGTGGTGGAAGATCTTGAATTGCTTTTACTTTATCTGGATCAATCTCGATTCCTTTTTTGCTGACCACAAATCCCAAAAGTTTCCCGGAAGTTACCCCAAAAGTGCATTTAGCGGGGTTGAGCTTTAATTGATACTTCCTCAATCTCTGGAAAAGCTTTCTCAAATTTTGAATGTGTTCTTCTTCAGTTCGGGATTTGGCAATCATGTCATCTACATATACTTCAATCTCTTTGTGCATCATGTCATGAAACAAAGTTACCATGGCTCTTTGATACGTTGCCCCTGCATTTTTCAATCCAAATGGCATTACTTTATAGCAGAATGTTCCCCACATGGTTACAAATGTTGTTTTTTCCATGTCTTCAGGATTCATTTTTATCTGATTATATCCTGAAAAGCCATCCATGAATGAAAACCATGCGTGTCCTGCAGTATTGTCCACCAAGGTGTCTATGTGGGGTAATGGAAAGCTATCCTTCGGACTAGCTTTGTTGAGATCTCTGTAATCCACACACATTCGAACTTTCCCATTTTTCTTTGGTACGGGGACAATGTTGGCTACCCATTCTGGGTATTTGGCTGCCTGTAGGAAACCTGCATTAATCTGTTTCATCACTTCCTCTTTGATCTGTAACAATATTTCTGGCCTCATTCGCCTGAGCTTTTGTTGGACCGGTTTATATTCTGGATTGATTGGAAGCTTGTGCATTACTATATCTATACTCAAACCAGGCATATCTTGATAAGACTAGGCGAAGATATCTTTGAACTCTTGAAGAAGATTTATCAATTCTTGTTTTATCTGGATTGTTAGAGTAGTACCAATTTTCACCTCTTTCATTTCTTCATATGTTCCCAGATTCACAGTCTCAATCTCTTCTTTGTGAGGTAGAATTTGTTTATCTTCTTTTTCTACCAGTCTTAATAATTCCGTAGTAACATCACATTCCAGTTCATTCTCACACTCATTGATTTCCTCCAGACATATGGGCTGCTCTAAATTTATCTCTCGATTAAATTTAGGAATAAACATGCTATTAACATTGTGACACCTGCAAATTTAAGTCGGACATATTTTCGAAAGAATATAGTAAATTTATGAAATAAATAAATGTAAAAATGTAAGAAAATGTAAAGAATGATTGCCATCTGAAAATTCTAAAGAAAATTTCTTTTATTTAATATTAGGTGAACTTAACATAATTTCCTTTGCAAGATAACAAAAATTTTTCATACTCTTGGGCCTAAACATAAAGATTAGTTCTGAATATTACTCTGTGTTAATATTAAAAACTACAGGAAGGTCTTCAGTGGTCCAATTGTTGAGTGTTTCTCCAGGAAAACATGGGCGAATCATATCCAAATATTTGCCAGTCTTGTTGTCATTCATGATCATGTTGATAAATAATCCATTCATAGCTTCTTCAACTATGCTTTGATCTTTCGTCAACTTTTCTTATTTAAAGGCCTCCACAAGCTGTTGTTCTACATTAATTGTTCCCCCTGATCTGAATGTGGTCTTCAACTGTGGGAAAAACATGTGTTCCCAAAGGATTTCTTCTCCTTTCAACCTTGCCTTTTTGTTTTCACACCTTCTTTTCATCTCTTTGTTCTTTTGCTGAAAATTGGGCTTAAATCCAAGCCCAAAACGATCTTTCTTCATTTTTATACTTACAGGAACTGAAATCCCTTGAAGATTCTTTCCTAAACCTTTCCCAGCTTTAGCTCCGATGCCTAAAGTCTGTCGTACCGTCATCTTGGTACAATCAGATAATCTGGGATATGGAATTTTGCTTCCTTCTGCAATAAAGGTTGCATTGACAAATTCAAGAGCTCGGAAAGAACATTCAAGAGCATCATCATTGGTTTCAATATATGGAACATCACTTGTTATAGACGCAATGATTTCTTCTTCAGCTCCTACGCATATTAGTTGTCCATCAACAACAAATTTCAATTTCTGATGTAATGAAGAAGGAACGGCTCCTGCTGAATGAATCCATGGTCTCCCTAATAAACAATTATATGTAGGGTGGATGTCCATCACCACAAAGTCAATATTGTACACGACTGGTCCGATTAACAATTGTATTTCCATTTTCCCAAGCACCTCTTTTTGAGTACCATCAAAAGCTCGTACTACATTCTGATAACTCTTCATGTGTGATTTATCCACAGGCATTCTTTGAAGTGTGACTAGAGGCATTAAGTTGAGAGCGGATCCATTGTCAATCAATACTCCTGGCAAAACATGACCATGACAATGTGTAGTGATATTCAAAGCTTTTACTGACCCCATTCCGCCTTCAGGTATTTCATCATCCGTGAACGTTATGTAATTGTCAGCGGCTATATGTCCCACAATTCTGTCAAGTTTATTAAGGGATATATCTTCAGGGATAAAGGTTTGATTAAGCATTCTCATCAAAGCATTTCTATGTGCTTATGAATTCATCAATAGATCAAGAATAGAAATTCTCGCTTGTTGTTTGTGTAGTTGTTCAACCACACTATACTCACTATGTTTCAGGAATTTCAAAAATTCTTGTGCTTGTTTTTCTATTACAGGCTCATTGAATGCTGGAGGGGATTCATCATCAAATACCTTTTGGGGTACTACCATGGCTTTTCCTTTTGCTTTCACTTGTTCTGAAGCATTGGATGTTTCGGGAGAGTAACATCTCCCACTTCTTGTAAAGAATCCGACTTCACTTACTGTTTCAGACGTCGAACCCAAACTCTTTATTTTCTCTTCTGTTTTTTCTAGAGAAACAGATCCTCCTACCATTGAAACATTGGTAGTATAATTCCAAGGTACTCTGCGGGTATCCTTGTATGGAAATGGTAGAGGAGTGGTGATAACTACTTTCGGCTTTATTGGTGCAGGAATCACCGTAGATGATTTCACATTAATGATCACAGGATCACTTGTTCTCTGACTAGGTTTAGAATCTTCTGATGAGCAAACATCATCTTCTTTTTTCCTTGGTTCTTCTTCAAAGAATTCTATATCTCCACTATTCATCAATTCTTGCAACAAATCCCTAAACTCAGGACATATTTGAATTTCATGCCCCTTTTCTTGATGATATTCACAATAATTCTTCCCTTCATTATGCTTTGGCCTGAATTGTTATGGAATTATACCGATTAAAGAGAGTTGTTGAAATATCCAAACAAAAGGAGATTTAATTTCAGAAATGTCAGTTTTTGCTTTCTTTCTGTTCTCTTCCTGAATTGCATTCACGTTTTTATCTCCATGATTTGGCAATGGATGATTTGATGTACATGGTGAATTGAATTCCAACTTTCCAGTGTTGATCAAATTTTGAACCACCCTTTTGAATGCCAAACAGTTTTCAATAGAATGACCCGTAATTCCTTCATGGTAAACATAGTGTGCCTTACATCATACCATGGAGGGAATGGTGGTTGTATGGGAACCAAAGGATAGGGCCGTATGACATCTGCTTTTAACAGCGAATCATAGATCTCTGCATAGGGTACTGGTAAAGGTGTAAAAGACAACCTTTCATTTTCCTTTCGAGATCCTCTGGACTCTGCTCGATTAGTGTTTGTTTCTTCTTTCTTAACTCTTGGCTGGGTTATTGTAACACTTTTCGATGAATCTTTATTGTAAGAGTTTGCATTGTTGACTTCATTCTCTTTTTTCGGTACATAGGTCTTTTGGAACTAGACCCCTCATTTGATTCAATTTTACCACTTTTCAAGACATTTTCAATAAGTTCTCCAGAAATGACCAAATCTGCAAAATTTCTGGTTGCATTTCCCATTAGATGATTTAAATAAGGAGCTTTCAATGTATGGACAAATATTACTGTGGCCTCTTTTTCTGACAAAGGTGGTTGAACTTGGGCTGCTGTGTCACACCATCTCTGAGCATACTGTCTGAACGTTTCGTTATTCTTTTTCTCCAAATTTTGGAGAGTCCATCTATCAGGGACCATGTCTGTTACGTGGCGGTACTGCTCTAGGAATGCTTTAGCCAGATCTTTCCAAGATCTAATGTTGGCTTTGGTTAATTGAGTATACCATTTTAAGGCTGGTCCTGTCAAACTATCTTGAAAGCAGTGAATTAATAATTTCTCGTCTTTCACGTATCCTGCCATTCTGTGACAAAACATGGTAATGTGGGATGAAGGGCATGTGGTACCGTCATATCTATCAAATTCGGGAACTTTGAACTTGATGGGGAGAATTAGGTCTGGAACCAAACTCAACTCACTAGCGTCAAACCCATAGAATGATTCAGTTATTTCCACGGATTTCATTCGTTCTTCTAAGCTCTTGATCTGTCTGGTCAATTCTTCATTTACTTTTTCTTTCTCATTCAGCTCATTCAAATCTGGGATTAGATGCTCAGCATTAAAATCCCCTATTTTCACATCTGATATAAGTGGATTTTTGCTTGAAGATGCAGGATCCACTTGTCGATTTTCATGTGGTTTGGCTTCTTGAAATGCTGATGTGCGGGCATTGATTTGTATAGGTGTAGTACCAGAATGATAAATTGGTTCTGGTGGGAAACCTAGAGGATACATAGGTTCTTGGTCGAAAGATACAGGATTTTCATGCATTTTTCCAATGATAGCCTGTCTTTTAAACATGTCTTCTATTTTCTGCATCATGATGTCTTGTGAGTTTGCAATACTGGCTTCAATTTTCTCTAGCTTCATTCTCATTTCTGCTTGTTCTTTATTATGCTGTTCCTCAATACGTTGTATTTTATCCTCCATAATTCTCTTAGTAGCTTGTCTAGTACAGTAGTGATGTTGTATTTCTCTTTTGGCCAGAATAACTGCGATTGAAAATTCTTTTGATATTATTATTTTTTTTTAAAAATTTAATTAATGAATATTATAAAAATAATGAAAATAATGCAATGAATAATGAATGTATGCAAAATGCATGTATGTAAAAGGTATTGATCCCAAAAAGTTAATTGTCATAGAACAACTTTCATCGGCATACAAAAGTTTTTTTTATAATAGTTCATAACTACAGATAAGGCGTAGCTTTCTCATTAAGCTCTATAATTTCTTTCATTAGCCATGACACCTTCTTTCTGAATTTAGAAACTGGATCAACGTGATGCTCAATTATTTTTGCTTCAACAACTAGTTCCCCAACAAATCTAGTAACTTTGCTCATTTGTACCATGGCCTCGAATACCATATTACTTCTTTCTTCACTTCTTTCTACATAGAAATCAGTTGATTTTTGCCATTGTTCATTAGTTCCTTCAAGAGTTTGCTCTAACTCAATGATTCTGACTTGACAATTGTGCAGAGTTTTTTCAAGATCTCTAATGCGTCTTCGTAGTGAAGCACTTTCCTCATTACTTTCTTTGAGATCACTAGGTCCTAGATGAACCTTTTCTTGAAATAATGACTCTTCAAGTTGCAAGATGTAAGCATTGAACTCTGAGTTTTTGTTTCTAGACTGATACAGATCTTCTTCAAGTTTTGTTCATGCTTCTTGCGTTCTTTGATTAAGCTTCTGGATTTGAACATTCTTGTTTCTGCATCTTTGCATCCAATTGCTAGCCACTTCTTGCTCTACCTCAAGTTTGGTGTTAAAATTCTTTCTTTCCAGCTCCCATTTTTCTTTTTCAACATTGAACTCTTCAATCCTTTGGCCTCTGACTTCAAGTTCGGCAATCAGCTGGTTCATTTCAGATTCAAATCCCTTGAACATGATATTTTTCTCACCCTCAAATTTATCAAGAATATCACTCTTCATCTCTTCTAAATCTTTGGTTCAATCCCTTTCTCTTTGCATTTCATTCATGATCTCGCGGTGTTCAGTTTTGTGTTTTATAATTCGCTCTCTTCTATCAACCTCAAAATCTTCCATTTTTTGCTTTCCTTTCTCAAGGCTTTTGAGTAGACGGTTATTCTTTCCTTTCAGATCTTCAACTCGACTTTTCTCGATGTTCAATTCTCTGGTCATCTGTGCTGTTGATCGGCTTGGTATTGATGCTTTCCGGGATTTATATAACTTCTGGTAATTTTTCTTTAATACTCTGAATTCACCATCAACTTTTTCTTTGTTTTCTCTCAACATTGCACATTGTGATGAATGAAAGTCAATGTCAACACCTAACATAGCTTTGTCTCGTCTCATTTGTTCTAATTCTCTTGACCAATCTTCTCTTTCTGCTTCAAACTCAGCTCTCAGGATTTCAATCTCTGATGGAACCACCTTAATGCGATCTTCCATATAGATATCCTCATTTTGATCTGGTAGAGGAATATTTTCATTTTTCCTGACAGCTCTCCATTCCTCATAATCAGGAGTTAACATTTCTTTTGATGCTTTAGCTCGGATACAAAAAGTTGTTTTCCAAGCTGTAAAGGCTTCTATGATATTTCTTTTATAATTTTTGCTGTGGAATGCGAACTCAGATGAATGTAATCCAGCAGTGACAGGTACAAATTGACGACCTTCATACTGTCTTATGACCAGAAGTGGTGCATATCCAATTCCTCCCCACAATCCGAGCAGCATTATCTAGTTGTAATCATCACATTTGTAAAAGAATTCCCTTTGGATTTGCCACGGGGCTCGCCAAACAATGTCATTGCTTTGCAGATTTCGAAAGGCATTAATCCACATATCTTTCTTAATTTCTTTCAGCCATTCTTGCTCCAGAAATTCTTTTAATGGTGAGTAATCCGTATTAAAGTGCTGGTATGAAACCTTTTCTGTCCTCTAGAAATGGCTACGGATCCAAACATATAACAATTGAGTACACCCTGAGAATCGTCCACCTCCTAGCTTTCTACAAGCATTTAACGATCTGAAAGTCTCTGCTAGAATTGCAGAAGCAGGATTAATCTTTTTTGGTAGCTGCTCAAACAAATCTACTACTGCAGCTTCAATATATCCCAATACTTTTGGGAAGATGACCATACCATACATACCCAGAGCAAAGAGATCGAATCGTACTTTAGTGTCTGGATGACTCTGAATAAGTTCTTTAATGTTGGTCCAAGCAATGCCTTCCGCTTTCACCCTTTTGTTTTGTACGGGATACCACCCATTCCTCTCGTACTCCAGCAATCTTTTCTAATTTAACTCGAAAAGGTTGAGTTTTAATTGACTTTGAATAAATTCGATTCTCCAAAGCCCCTTCTATATGTAGCAAAGTTGTGTACTCTTCAATAGTAGGGACCAAGTCCTCTTTATTGAGAGTGAAGCAATTGTACCCTGGATTCCAGAATTGAATTAGGGCTCGAAGTAAGTCATCATCAACTTCAACATAGAGCAAATATGGGATGTCTCCGTAAGTCTGATAAAACTGCAACTTTTTGTTAGAGTCCCAACTTTCCCAAATGCTTCACAAATCTTGCATATCATTTCTTTTTAGCGAAACTGGAGCATAACTGGCCAAGTCATATACATAGTCATCCTGCAGACTGTCTCCTCCTTGTCTTTGTAAGTCCTCAGCCCACTGTCTTACTTCTGAGTTTAGAACTATTAGATTTGAACACTTTTTATCCATGGACGAAGGTTTTCCAATGAGACAATTATCACGAGGATCAATGCCTTTTATCCTGTATGATGCTATGCCAACAGAAGAAATAAAAGAAAACACAAAAAGAAATGAATTAGTTTACATAAAAAATAATTTAACAATAATGTCTACCTAAATTTCTTTATTTAAACATGCTTTTTTTACATACTTTAAATAATTTAAATTCACATGTAATTTAATCAGTAAGAAAATAAATAAATAAATTAAAAGGAAAGTTAGAATTCATTTCTCCTGTGTGTACACCTATTTTGGACAAAATTTCGGCATGGCTTCAGATCGGAAGAGTTTCTAGGGTTTATTATATGCAGGGTTTCAGTTCTAGGAGTAAGGGTACTCGAACTGTCCTTGATGATGTCCCCTTGGGCTATCAAACCCTCAATCCTAGTCCATTACAGACTTAAATGGATCGAGTTCAATTCGAGGGGACACATTTCTCTATGCCTGACACGGAGAATAAATTCTCACGAAGACATAGAGCATATAAACCCCGAAAGTTACTTGCTAGGTCTGACACGGAGAATAAATTCTCACGAAGACGTCGCTTTCACTCCCACTTAAAAGGGACAAACTCAATTATTGAGCTTTATGTTATGCAATGCAAGTGTGGTGTGTGAGGAGAAATGTTCAAACCTCTGACAGACAATAAATAATGAAATAAAATACTTGAAAAATGAAACATTAATAAAATAATATACATATAAATATTATGAAAATAATAAGTATATATAAAAATTTTGAAAAGAAAGAATTAAAAATTAAATATATGAATTTTAATTTTTAATTAATCGAGACAATTTATAATTGATTTTAAAAGTTTGACGGTCCCCAAAGGAGTCGCCAAGCTGTCGTAACCGGTTTTCGTCCGGGCATGAATTTTTTACTTGGCAGGAAAAGTGATATGAATAAATGGTATTTAAAATAAAATAATTTGGGAGTCGCCATCGGCCTTTTAGGTCAGGTAGGTCGAATACCTAAAAATTATCTTTTAAAAGAGTTTTAAGAAAACATCAGTTAAAAGATGAACTGATCTGCGTTTATAACCAAAAATTCGTTCTTTTTAATAAAAAAAGGATTCGTGGTCGGTTATGTTTAGGGAAGGATTAGCACCCCTACAACGCCCAAAATTGGTACTTTATTAATTATAACTTGTCTCTATTATTAGAAATTTAAGAATTCAAAGATATTTAATTTATAATCCTATTATTTCAAAATTATAATTATGAAAAAAATTTATATACATTTATAAATAAAATATTTATTTATTTAGAAATATCAGAAAAGGACTTCTAGGTGCCTTAAGACAGCTCTTTTCTTTGATATTAATAAATATTAACAATATAATAATTTAAATTAAATTATAATTTTTATAATATTTAATTTTAAAATACCAGAATAGGACATCCAGTTGTATTAAGACTGCCCTTTTCTTCGATATTGAAAAATAAATAAATATTAAAATATGATAAAAATAATTTATGTAAAATATAAATTATTATTTATTGTATATATATTTATATGACTATATAATAAAAATAATATTTAAAAATGTAAACAAGTAAAATTAAAAAATACAATTAGAACTATATATTTAAAAGCAATAAAACTTTATAATAAATGAAAATATTTAAAAATAATGACTAAATTATAATCTAATAAAATTAAATACCTAATTCATAATTAATTATTTAAAATTATAGGGATTAAACATTCCATTTTCCTTATTTATTAATTTGGAGACTAAAATAAAATTATATAAAATTCGAATATCAGATTAAAATAAATTAAAAATATATACTCAGGATTAAAATATTATTTATTAAAACTAAAGGACTAAATGCGTATTTTATCTAAAATATTTATAAATACGGTTAGGGGCTAAAATATAAATAAATAAAATGTATAGACCAAATTAAAAGGAACATAAACTTGATTCAGTGACTAAAATGTAAAACATATAAGATAGAGGGACTACAAACGGGGTTTAACAATTAAAAATTACACAAATAGCCCTTCCCAAAACGACGTCGTTCGGGAAGGGCTATTTAAAGCCAGAAACGGCTGGCCCGAAGGGCCAACTCTCTCATTTCTCCCTTTATCATTCTCTCTCTAACTGAGAGAGAATGAAAAAACGCTCTCCCTTCTCTCTAGCTTCCCTCATCGGAGGGAAGCCGATCACCGGGCGGCAGCCGTCTGCCGCCGTAATTCTCACCGCCGGCCACCACATCCGGTGGCCGGAAATTTTTTTTTTATGCCACAACGTAGATCGGATCGTCCTAATGACGGTTCCGATGTTCTTTTCTTTTAAATAGCTCCCGATCGGAGTAAATCTAGGAAAATACCTTCGGTTTTCGAAGGTTTTTGGTGATGTTTGGAGAGGTCCGGCGGTCGTGGCTTCCTCGGTAAGCTTCTCTCATTTCTTTTCTTTTGTTTTTGGTTGCTGTGTTGAGGGTTTGCTATGCTTTGATTTTGCTGTTGGTTGCTCCTTTTCTGTTGGTTGCCTCTCTTTTTTCTGTTCTATATTTTTTTCTTTGCAAGTTGGGTGATGGCTTTATAGCCATCACCGGCGCTCGTCTCGGACCGGTCCTAAAGGTGAAGTTTGGTGAGTCACCGGACTTCCAGTGGTGACTCACCGTTGGGGCGACATGTGTGCGGCTGGGATGTGGTTCTTCTGGAAGCTTCCGACGAGACGTGGCAGCGATGGAGATGGTGGGAGTAGCTGCGGCGGCCGCGTGGCCCTAGGGTATCATCACCCTAGGGTTTGTGCTGGATGAGTGTGAGCCGTTGGATCTCTCAGATCCAACGGCTGAGATGATGAGGCGGCTAGGGTTAGATCAAACCCTAATCTGGTTTTAGGGTTTAGTTAGGCAATCTGGATTTGTAATTGGGCCAGACAATATGGGCTTGTTTGTAATAATAATAATTAATAATAAAAATAATAATATTTATAATAATAATATAAATAATATTTAAATAAATAAAAAATGAAGAAAAAAATGAGTATCTTCAGTCATATTTCACATTCTAACACTCATTTTAATTCCCAAACAACAATTTCCAGCATAGTACATCAATTATACAACACTTACACAACAATCCATCAATTTTCCAGAATTTACGAATTGATCTCCCAACTTTTCAAAATTTACAAAATGGTCCCCAATTTTTCTAAGACTTGTAAAATACTTCCTTCGTCATTTCCAACCCATATATAATTTTTCCATATTTTTTCTCACTCAAACAATACATGGCCAAAACTTAAAGAACAAGTTCTAGAAAGATTAAACATGTTCTAATCATCACACATGCTTGAATATGAATCTACTACCTCACAAAAATCAAGATCCATCATCAATTTCGGGATCCCTTATATGAACACAAACCCTTAGATTTGAGATCTTTGAACACCAACAAGATTATCATACAATATTGGTACCAAAAGATAGCGTTTTTCACATATAATAATTTTCTATTTTCAGCATACTCAAAATCCAAATGAATTTGCTTAAAAATGAAATTGAAGCTTTCTCTCACCTTTGAAGAAGCTCACATCTAGTTGGAGAAGAATATGAGAATGTGAAATGAAATGTTAGGTACATTTCATCTTAATTTACATTTAATCTAACTTTAAATGAATAAAATATTCATTCACTTGAGATATGACCAAATCACCCTTAATGAATCTTCCAATTTACCATAAAACCAAGCCATCTTATCCTTATCATATTACAAGGTCAAATATGAATTAATTTGACTTTCATTTTCGAAATTCCCCTTGAATTTTCAAAAATTGCGTTTTAGTCACTAAATTCCACTGTTTCGGTCAAATCTGAAAAATTGCACATTTCCAAACCAAATTTCTCTGATCCAAAATATTAAAATAATATTTCCAACCATTTTATAACATCCTTCAAATATTTTTGTAAAATTCCAATTCGATCGGAATTACTGATTCCTTATCGGACTTTAACCCTTTCTAGTTTTTCTTTACTAAAATTCAAATTCCAAAAATATGATTTCCATAAAACTCCACTCTCAAGAGTAAACCATCTATTTATGGAATAAAATTCATTTTAGGAAATTATCACTTAATTCCCTAAACGTTTTCCCCATTTTCTACTTTGACCATCAAACTTTCCAAATTTTTATTTTGGTCATTGTCTAAATTTTTGGGGTATTACATGGTGGGTGATCCGCTCCTCCTTCTAAAGGATGCTAAATCAGACGACGATCATTCTTCTTCATCTGAAGGATGCTAAGTCGTAGGACGATCTTACTCCTTCCACTAAAGGGTGCTAAGTCGTAATCAGTAGGTGATATGCTCCTCCTTTTAAAGGATTCTAAATACAGGGACGACTTACTCCTTCCTCTAAAGGATGCTAAGTCG
The DNA here is from genome assembly GCF_006381635.1 of Hibiscus syriacus. Classification (NCBI taxonomy): domain Eukaryota; kingdom Viridiplantae; phylum Streptophyta; class Magnoliopsida; order Malvales; family Malvaceae; genus Hibiscus; species Hibiscus syriacus. The sequence goes on along the minus strand of NW_024061932.1, from coordinate 2,048,118 downwards.
TAGGACAATCTTACTCCTTCCTCTAAAGGACACTAAGTCATAATTAATGGGAGATCCACTCATCTTTCTGAAGGATGCTATAATAGGAGATAATCTTACTCCTTCCTCTGAAGGATGAAAAGTCATAAGGCGATCTTACTCATTTCTTTAAAGGGCATTAAGTCATAATAGCTGGGTGATTGATTCTTTTTCTTATGGAATTGAAGATGAGATAGATTCCTCCTTTACGAAATAAGTCAAATTTTTGGTGACTCCCTTTTATAGGTTAAGTCTGATTTGTGGGTGTCTTTCAATTTTAATATCCTTTGTTGTGGAGTTGAAATTGAATTAAAATAGTCTACAAAATGTGCATACATGCATGTAATGTTATGAATTCAATGTCCCTAAGCATGCCTAAGATGTATGTGCAAACATCTTCTTCATTTCAGGGAGAAGTCTCGATCTTCTTCGCCAATCTTGCTCTTCAACTTTTTATTTCTTGTAAGAACCTTCAATCATTGCAATATATGAAACTATCATTTCTTTGTGAATCCTAACAAAAAAATATCTTCGGTAGTGGGAAGCAGTAATATTAGTGTGTTTTCACCAATGCTCATTCTCTTTGGAAAATAAGGGGGCATCAAAAAGGAATTTGTGCCATTGCTATGGGTTTTGTATCGAAACCCTTATCAACCTGTGAAATACAAGCACCATTCAAAAATATTTTGTATAATAATAAAGAATGGTATCTTTTCAAAGTAAATAAATTACTCCTACTTAATTTCAATTCAAGATGTAGAGAAAAATGGGCTTTCAAAGAAAATGGTTCTATTATATATATATATAAATGTGAAAAGAGTTTTTTTCAAGTATATGGCAATCATTTTAGGAATAAAAGCAATAAGGACCAATAAGTGCCTTATATATCAATGACGTGGACTTCTTTAAATTGGCACGCCGTAGAATGACTCGAGCATAACTTCTATCAAAAGGGCATCGAAGATTGTAACAATGCATGAATGGTGAAAAATTCCTCCTAAATCATCAAGCCTCCTTAAACGTCATAATTAAATTTCAAACGGATGCCTTTAATGTTACCTTGACTTGGGATCTTCCCATGCAAGAATCTTGAATCATTTCTCAAACCGATATTTATGGGTTTTTAACTTAAGAATCCCTTTGATTTTAAGACGCCCTTTGCAAGTTTTTATCTTGAACCCTCATTTATTTTTTTATTTTTTTTTCAAATCATGCATTAAAGTTTTAGAAAAAAATTAGAAATAAAAGATTAACCCTGATGTATGAAATGAAATATGAAGATAGTCTCTTTCACTTAGAAATTCATGTATGATTAGAAAGTACTTTTTAGGCACGTAATGTAGGTCATGGCTTAAGGTTACGAAAGAAAGGGGTAGATAGGCCCAAACATGTATTTATGGGTGATTGAACCAAGGATCAATGCATTCATTCCTCATTGCTTGAATCTGTTTCATCATATTTTTATCTTTTTTCTAAATCCCTCTAGACTGTCCATTTGTGGGTTTTCACCCTAGAGGCCATTTCATTTTCCAATGTCTTTGGCATTTGTGACTTTCTCATTGAAACAATTTGAATCTTTGAATTAGCTTCAATTATCTAACATTGTGGTTAAAAATTTAAAAGATTCAATTTATTAATGGAAATCTTTTAATGTGCCCTTTTTTCCTTTTTTATTTATTGAATTTGAGACCTAATTTGATTTTAGCACAAATTACATTTTATGTTTGAAACATCTCTCATCATTCTTTATTTGATTTGAATCTTTAAACATATTATATCTGGTCGAACTTGATGTGCTTTATTGATAATTGTCTTCACTGATGTAAGTAGATTTTCTTTCTCCTTATCCCCCATGCGGGGAGTGATCATTGGTTAGGGTTAAATCCAAAGAGAAAAATATTTCAGGAACAAATGGGAACATCAATGGATATTGTTTGTTTTGTTAAAGGATAATGAAACAAGATCGTTCATTATTACATAAAGATCCTCATAAAAGAGATATCCTCAGGGGGATAGATGTTTAGAATTAATCTTTTATTCAAAAAAATCATTAATACATGATGATTCTTTTTCCTCCAATTATTCGAGCTTATTCTCCTCATCTTGTCTTCTTGTTCAATGTCGTTTGGATTTTATTTTGGTAGAAGAGTGATAACTCCGTAAAAAGACTATATTTAGGTCTTTATACTTAAGTTATTGTTTGTCGAAAAGTCATTGTCATAGGATTTTAGTTGCATATAGTTGCATTTAGGACATTTTATTACATGTTGTTGATGAGAAGGGTTGTGTGTTGTCTGTGATGATGTACGTGATAGGAAATGGTCGAGGAGGAAATTATTTGTTGAGACAAATTTTTTTGTGAGGCCCAAAGGAACTGAAGACGATGACCGTGAGGAATTTTTCGCCACGACATGTTTTATCTTTCAAGTCTGACTCAGTACAAGATAAAATTGCTAACATCGCGTGGCTAGCTGTCCATTGCACCTCACGTGAACATCTACCCCTGCCAAGGATTTGGGACCAGTGTCAATTTCCATATTATTCATGAAATGGGCATGAATTCAAAGGTAGTTGGGGAAATTTCAAGGGAACTAAACCCTATATATTCTTCCACTATAAATAGCACACTATGCCTACCATTTTTTAAAAAATTCCCCACTCTCATCTACCCTAAAAGCTTTAAAAAAGGAAGTTAAAACAACTTCTCCATCGTTCCCCTCTCATTCCTTGGTGTCCTTCATAGTCAGGCTTCGTCAAAGTAGAGGTTAGGCCCTCGAGAGAGGCTAGTGCATTAGACAATCATGGTGATGGTCTGATGGCATGACAACATATCTATTTTTTGGGATTTTCCTTCTCTTTGTTCTTAATTTTTATCTTTTAAGGGCTTGTACTTAATGACTACTTTGAGATGATTTTAGCCACACCATGAACTGTTTTATTTGGTGTTGGAGTTGTTTGGATGATACTTTATTCTATGTTTAATGGATGATAAGTATATTTATGTTTATTTTTTTCATTGTTCTAATCTTATTCCTTAGAATTGTAAGATCTTTTGAGAGATTGCCTCGTGTCTTGGCATAATATTCCTAGTCTTTGTAAGAGTTGTTGAGAGATAGCCATTTTTCTAGGAGTTGATACCTAATATCGATAGAGTTAGGTTAGATCTACGTGAACAAGGGAACTAATCTGGGATGGTGAGGTTATAATTTGTCTTATAGATAAGGAGAGGTTTCAAGCGACTAAAAGGGATAATACTTAATTGATAGGGTAGGATCATTGTTTACGTTGAGAGGCATTGCCATGGCAATAGTTATATCAGGTTCCTTACTAGAGATAGCTTAGGAACACTTTTGTAAATTCTATCAGGCAACATAGGCATAGCAAACTTAGTTCATCCTAGGCATAGAATAATTTCTCACCGTAGAAAATCCAACCCAAGTGCTCTGTTCGAAGTCTGATTGTGTAAGGTTGTTCAGAACTCGAACATATTTCACCTTAGAAACTTTTATTTACTTACTCTGTAATTAATTTTTATCTTAACAATTTTTACTTGTTTACCCTTGCATATTTTCTTTCCACGACAAAAATTATCTGCTCACTTCACGCATTTCTTGCCTTAGCAAACTTTTTCCATCTGTTCATACCATATGCATAGCACATTTCTCATTTGTTTATATCATTAGATATAGGCGTTTAGGATTAGTTAATGACGCATATTCCTAGTTGTAGCAATCTTTAAAGAATTCCCTCAATCAGTGTGGAGATGATACTCACTCACTATTGTATTACTTGCATCGATTGTGTATACTTTCATATGTGTGGCATATCACACATATTTGCATGCGGTCAAGTTTTTGGCACCATTGCTGAGGATTGACAACTGCAAGAATTTTTAAAGTATTGCCATAACAAGTTTTTCTTACCAGTTTCTTGTTTTAGTTTTACTTGTTTGTTTTATTTATTTCTTTTGTAGGTTTCTGTCATTGCATGACTAGAAGAACTACCGGAGAACCACTATTACCCGTTGAACCTAAAATAGAGCAATTGTTTTGACAAAGGCGACGTGCTTAGTGTGCCTGATGAAACATGTATCGATTACCAGATCAGGCTGGTGACCCAGTGAATGACCAGGCATATCCAAATATTGTTGCAAATAAACTTCCCAGAAATGTTGCAAGACCATAAGTTATACGAGATCACTTAATCCCTATCCTTGATGATCTCAATCCTAGAATCCTGGCACTTAAAATTCAGGTAACCTATTTTGAGGTCAAACTGTTGATGTTCAACATTCCAAATTCCATCGATCAATTTGGTGGCTCGCCTAATGAAGATGATAGGCAACATTTTTGTGTTTTCCTTGAAGTGTGTGAATCATTTAAGCAACAAGTAATGCATGAAGATATGCTGAAACTAAAATTATCCACCTACTCTTTGCATGATCGAGCAAGAGCTTGTCTTAGTGGAGTCCTATATGACTCGATGGAGTCTTGGACTACTTGTGCAAATTTGTTTTTTGCTAAGGTATAATCCACCCAATATGCACACGGAACTTCGTAACGACATCACAAGTTTTCACCAGGGTGATGAATAATCTATGTATGAGTGCTTGGACCGATACAAGAGTTTTCTTCGTAAATGCACCAACCATGAATTCCACAATTTAACAAAAGTTGTGATGATCTATAATGGTGTCAACGCACCCACTCACATGATGTTAGACGCCTCGGCAAATGGTACTTTGCTTGATAAGTCACCTGAGGAAGCCTTCGATATCCTTTATAGGATAATCAACAATGATTATTAATTACCATCTATAAGGCTTGAAATTGGAAGGAATATATCTAGGGCATTTGAACTTGATGAAAAAGATTATATGTCTGCCCAACTTTCTGCCATAACAAATATGTTGAAAAATCTACAATGTTCCAATGAGGTAAAGGAAGTCGAAACAACCAGCTCAGTGTGTATTTTTTACCGCGATAACCACCAAGAAAGTGAATGCCCTACAATCAGGAGTCTATCAATTTCATGGGTAATTTTAATAGAAGCAACAACAACCCCTATTCTAACATCTACAATCAAGGATGGCATCAGCATCCTAATTTTTCTTGGGGTAATCAAGCGGCTCACAACAACCATACTAGCAACTTAAATAGGCCACACAAAATATTTCTGAACCTTTGAATTTTTAACATCAACAAATGTCGTGGAAAAATATTAAGAAAGGTTCAACATCTTTCTCAAATGCCAATTCCCTTGAAGCTTCTCTGCAAGAATTTATGGCTTCGATAAAAGATTTCATGGCTTCAATAAAGGGCTTGATGCATGAACATTATCAATAATTAAAAATCAAGGCACACTTTTGCAAAGTCAAGCAACCTTTTGCAAAGTCAAGCAACCTTTTGCAAAGTCATAGCTCATATTTGAGAGCATTGAAGAACCAAGTGGGCCAAATTGCCACAACATTACATGCTCCCCCATATAAAGTCTCCCTAGAGATACTGAGGTCATTAGGCCTCACAAAAAAGAGAAATGTAGTGCACTTACATTCATGAGTGGTACCCAGATTAATCAAGAAGACAAGTTTAGAGGGAAGAAATAAGAAATTTCTTACCACGACATTATACTAGAAGAATCAGAAGGTCAAACTCAACTTGTTGAATAAGAAAATTTGCCTATGGAGAAGGAAAAGGATAAATGTTCAACCATCAATGAAAACTATACTAGAAGAACCCTATGTGACTTGGTATCATGTGTGAATATGACGCTCAAGTCCATATTTTTTAAGCTTGGAATGGGTAATGCTCAACCAACCACCGTGATCTTGCAACCATCTGTCCGATCACACGTTCATCTTGGGGGAAGAATTGAAGATGTCATCATGAAAGTGGAGTAGTGTGTCTTTTCAACTGACTTCCTCATTGTAGACTGTGAGACCGATGGAATGTACTTAATATTCTGGGGTGTCCCTTTTTAGCCACTGGGCGTATCTTAATAGATTGCGAGAAATGAGAGTTCACGATGAGGGTGGTTGATCAGAGTGTCACAATCAATTGCTTTAGCACTATGAAATATATTGATGATTCTAAAGAATGACAATGCATTGAAGACATGGATTCAATGAAGGAAGCTAAAGTATGCATTTTTGGACATGACAAATTTTTACATCTGGCAGAGTATGAAAATTTTTACCAAGGCAATATTTTTCAACTGAAGTAGTATGAATACTTTGGCCACGATGGTATTTAACAGCCTGAGGAGCACGACAATTTTTGCCAAGGTAAAATTTTTCATAAAGAGGCGTACAACAAAATTTGCCATGAAAAATTATTTTGATTGACGCAAATGAAAGACTTATTGAAGATTAAGCAAGTGCGGAGATCGAGGAATATTCATCAGAGGTGGAACAGTCTAGCTTGATTCAAGCTAGATGAGGCATTGTGAGCTTACCGCACATCTTTCAAAACACCACTAGGGATGTCTCCATTCAAGTTGGTTTATGGTGAGGCATGTCACTTGCCTGGAACTAGAGCACAAGGCTTTTTGGCCATCAATAAACTCAACATGGATGCACAACTTGCTGGAAAAAAAGGCTGTTGGAGCTAAATGAGATGGAGGCATTTAGAGCTCAGGCTTATGAGAATGCCCTTCTCTAGAAAGAAAAAAAAGAAGCGGCATGACAGAAAAATTTTACCATAGCAATTTTTTCCTGGTTGACAAGTGCTCCTCTACAACTCCAGACTGAAGTTGTTTCCGGGAAAGCTAAATTCAAGATGGTCAGGGCCTTTCTAGTGCATCAAGTGCATGGCCATGGAGCATTAAAAATCAAGAACTTAGAAGATGAGACAAATTTTAAAGTGAGCGGCCAAAGGTTAAAGGCCTACAATGAAGCACCCATCGTGCACGACAAATCTGTGCTATTGCTTCATGATGCCTGAGAGTTTGTCCATATGCCTTGAAAATATTTGCCATGGTAAATTATTTTTTTTATTATGTGCATTAATAAATTAATTTCCCTTAATTTGTATGAGTTTATTTGCATTTAGTACCCTTATTTTATTCTAAAATTTTATCTTTTAACTTTCTTTTTATTGCTGAACCATTTAATGAGGGCATTGTCTTCGAGCCAGCTATCGAGAAAACCACTGAACCCGATATTGAACCAGAAGTAAGCTAGTCCATGGAAGAGCATGTTAAGTATCCGCCACCAGAGGAGTTGTCACGGTGAGTTAGTCCCCCCAAGACCAGGAGGCGCCTCAAGCGTTCAATCGGCCATGCACCTGTTGAGATTTCATCATCGTACATGGTCAATGATACAAACTCTAGTACATAACCCCCACTCAAGAGATGCCGCACCCGAGCGTCTAGCAAAGCTAACCCACCACAATGAGGTACCTCATCACTTTTTCATTTGTATTTTATTTAGATTAGTTTAATTTACTTAGTTTTCATGCATTGAAGACAATGCATCCCTCAAGTTTGGGGGAGGTATTGTGATTCTACTTAGTCATTTGCATTGATAATGTTAGTAGAAAAATTTTATTATGGCATTAGTGAAGATTAGGTTAGTTATTTGGACTAAGTTTATGATGCCCAATGATAAAATATTTTTGCCATGGTTAGAACCTAATGTACATGACTGTTGCGGAGAATAGAACCGACCCTAGGACTTGATTCTTTGTGACTCTTTGAACATGATTGTATGTTTTCTATGCTTGATGAACTTAGAAAATTTTTATGAAAGAACTTTTACACGTCGTGGAATAAAATTCTAGTAATTAGCTAAACTGCTATATCAATGTTTGAAAGGCTAATTTAAACTCCTCAATATTTTGAATTGTGTTGAATTACAAATAAATGCCTCATCATAACTGTAGAAGGACACTCCTATGTGCGATGGTATTTCCTAGAAACCCCCTTCAATAAATGGTAGCCTTAGCACATGAGTGAATGAAAGTAGTCACGGGATAACTCTGTGTATTTGCTTAGTTGAGGCATTGCATAGATATTACGTTTCAATAAATGGCAACCATAACAAGGGTAAATTATAGTTGCGATAGGTTGAATCCCCTTGTGAAGTGTTAAAAATATTGAATTATTGAAAAATTAAAAAGTTTAAGTGTTGAATAAATATGAGTACTTATGTTCTTAATGAATAATTTTATGCCTTGGCAAAACAAAAGAACTTACATAGGGACTTTCTAATTTCATTAAGCATAGACTAAATACAATTACACACATACGCTTGCAAAGAATTTTAGCCTAGGGAAAGGTACTTGACTTCTCAATTAGTCTAGCATGTTGAAGCCACACTTTTGCTGAGGGCTAAAATTTTAGACCACTTGATTGTCCAAATTAAAATTTTTCCATTGCATTTTATTTTATGTTATTTATTATCCATTGCTTGAGGATAAGAAATAGCTTAAGTTTGGGGGTGAGTAACTCCATAAAAAGACTATATTTAGGTTTTTTAATTAAGTTATTGTTTGTCCAAAAGATGTTGTCATAGCGATTTAGATGCATTTAGAACATTTCATTGCATGTTGTGGAAACGTTTTGTCGCGGTAAAGTTTGTTTGATAAAACTGATGCTACTGATGAGAAGGGTTGTGTGTTGTCTGTGATGATGCAAGTGATAGGAATGATAAAGGAGGAAATTGTTTGTCGAGACAAAATTTTATGCCAGGGCTAAAAGACCTGAAGACAATTATTGTGAGTAATTTTTCGCTACGACAAGTTTTATCTTGCAAATTTGACGCAACACGAGACAAAATTGATGATGTCATGTGGCTAACTGTCCATTGCACCTCACGTGAACCTCTGCCCCTGTCAAGGATTTGGGACCACTGACAGCTATCATATTATTCACGAAATAGGATTGAATTCAAGGGTAGTTGGGGAAATTTCAAGGGCATTAAACCCTAGAAATTCCTCACTATAAATAGCACATTATGCCCACCATTTTTAAAAAAATCCCCTACTCTCACGTACCCTAAAAGCTTTAAAAAAGATGGATGTAGCAACTTCTCCATCGTTTCCCTCTCGTCCATCCTCGGTGTCCTCCATAGTCGGGCTCCGTCGGAGTAGCGATTAGGCCCTCGAGAAAGTCTAGCGCACTGAAGCAGTCATGGTGATGGTCTGATGTCATGGCAACAACTTTATTTTTTGGGAGTTTCCTTCTCTTAGTTCTTCATTTCTTATCTTTTAAGGGCTTGTACTTAATGACTACTTTGGGATGATTTTAGCCACACCATGAACTGTTTTATTTTTTGTTGGAGTTGTTTGGATGATACTTTATTTTATGTTTAATGAATGATAAGTATATTTATGTTTATTGTTGTTTTGTTCACTATTCTAATCTTATGTCTTAGCAATGTAAGAGCTTTTGAGAGATTGTCTGGTGCCTTGGCATAATATTCCTAGTCTTTGTAAGAGTTGATGAGATATAGCCATTTTTCTAGGAATTGATACCTAATATCGATAGAGTTAGGTTAGATCTACGTGAACAAGGGAACTAATCCGGGATGGTGAGGTTCTAATATGTCTTATAAATAAGGAGAGAGTTTCAAGCAACTAAAAGGGATAGTACTCAATCGATAGGCTTGGGTCACTGTGTACGCTGAAAGGTATTGTCATTGTAATAGTTGTATCAGGTTCCTTACTAGAGATAGCTTAGAACCACTTTTGTAAATTCTGTCGGGAAGAATAGGCATAACAAAATTAGTTCATCCTAGGCATAGAATAATTTCTCGCCGTAGCAAATCCAACCCAAGTGCTCCGTTAGAAGTCTGATTGTGTAAGGTTGTTCAAAACTCGAACATTTTTGCCTTAGCAACTTTTATTTACTTACTCTGGAAATTAATTTTTACATGTTTACTCTTGCATATTTTTCTTGCCACGAAAAAAATTATCTGCTCACTTCACACATTTCTTGCCTCAACAAACTTTTTCCATCTGTTTATACCATCTGTCATGACACATTTCTCATTTGTTTATGTCATTAGATTTAGACGCTTAGGATTAGTTAGTGACTCTTATTCCTAGATGTAGCAATCTTTAAAGAATTCCCCCAATCCCTGTGGAGATGATACTCACTACTGTATTACTTGTATCGATTGTGTATACTTGCATATATTTACGTTCCATATCACACACATTTACATGCGATCAAAGAGAGTTTTCTTAGCTCACTCAAAAACAGTCTTCAGGTCAAATTCATTGTCACCCATATCATTAATATCTAGAGACCTGAAGACAATTAAGGGGGATATATATATATATACACATGTGAGAGAAACTATCTCACATTAAAAAGTAAAAGCAAACTATATATATATATACACACATAGAATTCATGAATATAGAAAATGTTTGTTGGATAAAAAGTTCAGAATGCATATTTTATTGAAACCAAATAAGAGTAGTTTATTAACCTTGGAAAATATCACCTATCATCCTAGGTATGAGGAATTAGGGAAAGTTTGGTTATTACTCTGAAAAAGATTTGAAAATCGTAGGTGATTCTTTAGCAGTCCAGTTGTTAAGCACGAACACTGGCGGTAATAGATGGATTCCATATATATATATATATATATATATATATATATATATATATATATCAATCTCTTCCACACTATCCTCCATTATGGAATTAATATTAATGTCTTTCAAAGAATCTCCTAGGGTTCCCTTGCACATCATCGCTCTTTCAGAAGTCCCTACGCTAGGGATGTTTACAGAATTCAATCTAGCTAGTTTCTTGACTATTTGGCTAACCATAGAAGCTTGATTGTGAGATAGAATCTAGTATAGACTTTTGGTTTTGGATCATATCTTGTTGTAGTTTCAACAGATCATTTTCTAACTTGGTTAATCTCTATTCCATTTGCTTTTCTTTAGATTGAGTGTTGTGAGGATGTGGTGTGTCCAGTGCTTGTTCTTTTTTGGATAAAATATTTTTTATTAATCCTTTATGTTTTAATAATGAATACATATTAAGAAGTTTGTATAATTAAAATACAAGAACGCAAAAATGCATGATGAATGCTTGAGGATTTTGATGTGTTGATCTAAAAGTGTTTGTCATAATAAATAGCTTTCATTGGGAGAAAAGTGTTATTTAAATGAGACCAAAATCTTTTAAAGGTGCACTTGATCTAGATCTTCTAAACTTTGGATAACTTCTAACAGGTTGAATAGTCTTCTTGCTTCATTTATTCTCATATCTTTTCTTACCAATCTGTACAAATGATGAGCTATCTTGCGGACATGATTTAGGTTCGGATAACTATGTCTCTTGCCTTCATTTTCCGTTGAGCCTATTCCCATGGAAACCACCACTTTTTTCCTCTATTGCATGCGATTATCTGAAGTTCACTTGTTTTCTTCTTGTATCTTTCCTTGACGCTCTACACTTTTTCAAGACTTCACTTTCAATGTTTTCTTTTCCTTGTATTTGAAGAGACCGCTTTAATCTCATCATATTTTATTTGACTCGATCTACTCTCGTAATCTTTTTCAGGGTTGAAACAGACCCGACCTATCTGGATTCTTTTATAATGCAAAAAAGTCATGTATTATTCGATAGTGGACATCATGTCTTCCTTATTGAGGTTGAAACAACTATACTTCATATTTCAAAAATGCACTAATTCTCGAAATAAAGCCCCATCCACTCACACATAAAGTAGATACTAAGAATTTCTACTCCCTCTTGTGCTTCTGCTTTCCCCACATGCTTTGCAATTCCTGGACATCGTTCTGCTTGATCAAAGTGTAACCATCTAACTCCTGACACGTAGTCATCTTGCATAATGTCTCCTTTCTCTTTATGAATCTTTTCCGACCATTGTCGTACCTTTGAATTTTTAACCTCTTGGGTCGCAACCCCTTTGTCTATTAATTAAAACTATTCGGAGTTGCAAACACTTCACGAATCAACACCTCCATGTAATCATACAAATGGTGGGAAATAAAAGAGACAACAAGGAAAACAAAAGAAACGAGTCAGTATGGTGGATTAATAATAAAAACAAGATTCATAACCACATGATATCTACCCCACATGATTTTGTTCCCACCCGAACATGATTTCTATCTCGTATGCTTTTCTATAAAATAAATCCTAACTACATATATTTCTAGGTCGCATGCTTGGAACAGTAAAATTTAGGTAGGAAAAATAAACAATTGTCCTATGGCTTTGCTTGTGGCTTTGGGGTGGGCTCTAATCTCGCGCAACAACATGTTTTTCACACCCCCAAAAAATTATAGGTTTTTGAAATTATAGGCAGTTTTAGAAAGTTGCAGGAAATTGGGGATTAAAATGCTTGATTTTGAAATACGATGGCTATTGTGTATCCTAACGATAATTGAAGGACCCAACACCTAGTTAAACCATTTTTATTGGCTAGTTCAAACCCGATTAATTCCCCCCATTCGTGATTTAGATATAGTAAAATCCCTTAAATAAGAAATCCCTAAAATTTTCCCCTAACCCCAAAATCCCTAACCGTCAACTTTTACCCCCGATCTGCCTTGCTCTGACCTACGGTGCTTACACCACCAGCACCAGGCGAAGTGTCGAGTCTGTTTCACCAGACCGAGTCAACCCGTCTAAATCAACTCGTCCAAGTCAACCCGTTGATTTTGACCTGTTGACTTTGACCGAAAAAAGTCAATTTTTTTTTAAATTCCTATTTTATATTTTTTGATGTCCTGATCCCGAATCCGAAGTACGTTTTGTAAAATTCGCACCCGTTAAGCTATTTTTCAGTGTTTTATTTTCGAATTCAAATTGGTTTCCCAAGTAAGTTCAATTTATGACTTAAATTCGATTGCTATGAATCCGAGAATTATTGGACGTTGAATTCAAGTTCGAGAGCGATCGAATGGAGATTAAATGTTCGATCGGTGGGGCACAAAAATCGAGGTAATACATTACTACCTTATGCATGCTTTATGGAACATATTGGAAATTAGTATATACAAGGATGAATATGATTGGTCTCATCTATATAGTAAATTATTTCTAAACTCGATCTGAATAAGATAAAAAGTTGGTAACCGAATATGACTCATATGGCTCGCATAAGAAACTAGAAGATCGATCAGAAATAATTATAAGTTCAGTAATTCATTAATAAATGAATTGAATTTAAGATAAATTTTCTTTAAAAGTTAAATATCAAAATTATTTGGATATGAAATTACCAAAAATAGCCTTATGGGGTAAAATTACGAAAATGCCTTCGTACTGTAAAAGACCAAGACTTCCTCTAATGGTGAAGAATAACCTAGAAAGGACATACTTGACCAATTATCATAAAAATTGCATATTGTTTGGATTGAAAGGAATTATCAAAATGTCCTCGAGCTACGAAATAACCTCAATTATTCAGATGACCAAAATAACTTGAACTCTAAAGGAATTAGAATATATTAAAGCTTAAGTTATCAGAGGTAAAACAACTTAAATAATTGAATAAAATAACGATAATACCCTTAAAGTGTAAAAAGGACTATGGATGACTATGATAAGGAAGACGACCTGAGAACTTATATTAAGATCCACTTGAATCTTGGAATCATCGATTAAATTCATGATTTATTTGGAATGCCCCTTAAGTGTAATATGATTCGAAGCACATCCAAGCTCTAGAATAACTATATACCCTCAGCCTTGAAATGAATAAACCAACCTCGAATACCAAAAAGACTATATTATATAACCAAGTTGATCTGAATGGAAGTACCGTATGTATCTGAATTTCTGAAATCCCCAAATTACTTTGGAAACTCTGAATTAGTCGAGATAGATTTAACTACTAAATGACCTAAATACCCTCATAACCTATAAATAAGTGAATGTTATTGGAAAAATTCTGGAAACACCGAGAAAATTTGAGTATTATATCGTCCCTAATGGTTATGGAGTATGACTCAAGTATGTTGGTCATCTTGGAGACTGTTGAAATTCTTAAATAAAGAAATTACCATCAGAATAAGTAGAGTTCCTCAAGCTTCTTTCAACGATGGTTCTGAAGATGATCAGTTCGAAAAAAGTTGTCAGTATTAAAGTGTGAATACTCTTGAAAAACATCGATTTGACTGGTTGGCATGTATCATTGTTGGGATTTGTATAGTTTGAGTTAACTCGATATTCTGATAGATCGACACAAATCGTAAATGCCCTGAATCCTTGTTTCTCCCTTATTAACTCAACTCACTAAAAATTCTCCAACGACCTAATACCCAAAATTCCTCTAATTTCTTGAATAATGGAATTACTCATGCAATATCTGAAAACACGAATAACTCTGATGGAAAGGATTCTAAATACCTTTCTAATTACATATTGCCTCCGTAAAATATTCGAATACTTTATGATCCTGATAAAACACGTTCTGAATAATTGATGAATACGTTAGCTATCAAACCCTATTACAGGGATCTTATTTCTAAATTTAATCAGTTTACAGAAGTTTCATAACTCTCTATCTGATAAATACCAATCACCTCCGAATAATATTTGGAACCTCGAGTGTGTTCCTTGCTCATACGGATATTTTTTTCTAATTTTTGTTCTGATCTTTGATCTCTGCTCTGATTTCTTATATCTCTATTTAATTACTAAAATTATTTTTATGCGGAGTACTCTGGGACTCTGGTATGATTGAAGACTCTAGTAGGTTCAGTTGTTGATGGTAATTCCTTGTATAGGTTCAGCACCGACTGGTAATCCCTTATGGACCTAAGGCGACCCTTGGGTAGGCTCTGAGGCCTCGAGAACTTTCTAGGGTAGGCTCTCAGGCCCCAAGGTGCTCCCTTAGGTTATACGGTTCTGGGGAACCGCATATTGGCATTCAGTTGGAGGGTTTTACAATGGTTCTTGAAAATACATTTTAAATTGCTAATATTTTAAAAAGATCTATACATCTTCATTGTTTTATGGGAACATACTAGACACCCTATTTTGATCTCTTGAACCTAGTCCTCTGAACATTTACTCTAAACGGAAAACTTCCTATCTTTTACTACCTGAAATACCAATGGAACCGCAGCTCATTTTGAAAACCTGTAGACATCTGAATCAACAAGTAAATGTTATGGCTTTCCATTTATCTGCATGTTCTTCAACATTATATGGTAGTTCGGTATTACCAAGTTTTCTTAAAGATCACCTTGTTACTCACTATTTTAGGTTAAAAAGATTGAACCAGTGCAACTATCGACCTCAGTAAAGGAGTTTCACCTACGTTGCTTGCAGAGTATGGTGCATATGTTTAGGGGGCATGTAGGTGGTATTTTGTTTTTATATCCGAGTCTGAAACGTGTATGATTTTTAATTCTATCTGTAATGTACGAACTTGTATTTCAATTATAAATTATTTTATTATTTTATACGTTTTAAAAGAAATTTTAAATTTTTCTAGGATTTTTAATGTGGGTCGCTCCGGTTGCCCTAATGTGACACCCTCAGATCAAATCGGGTCACCGCATCGGTCTGTGGGTGCTACATTTAGTGGTATCAAAGCTTAGGTTGAGTCAAGTTTTCTGGGTAGACTGGTCGGCCGAATGTCATAGGATGTTTGTTCAGTACATGCCCCTAGACTACAACCGTACTTCTCTAAGCCGAAACTCCAAAGTCGAGCTCTTCTCCGTAATAAGCTAACCTAAGTTTTCTATCCGTTAGGGGTCAACCTATGCATAAAGAAATACCAGTAACATTTGTCCAAATTTTGTAGGGTGCCTAACGAGTAATGTGAGAGTTACTCATCCGAGAAATGTTGACACGACCCTAGAAATGAAATTGGATATATTACCGCTCTATGAACCTAACCTCGTAGCCAAGGTCGAATTGATTCCACAAGGATAATTATGTTCACATTCTTTTATTGGAATGAGTGAGAGTTTTGACAAGGATGTACATTCAGTTGGTTAAAGATTAGTAGAGGACTCGTACTTTTGTAAAAGCTACCTGAAGATATTGAAGAATTGCTGAAAGCTTCGCAAGCCTTTCTGTGACTTGAGTGAATTTTGGGGATGAAATTTTTTAAGGGGAGGAGAATTTTCATACCCCAATTTAGGGTCAAATTATATATTTTTGAAATTATAGGTAGTTTTAGAAAGTTGTAGGAAATTCAGGGACTAAAATGCTTGATTTTGAAATACGATGGCTATTGTGCAACCTGACGATAATTGAGGGACCCAACACCGAGTTAAACCATTTTTATTGGTTAGTTCAAACCCGATTAATTTCCCCCATTCATGATTCAAATATAGCAAAATCCCTAAAAAAATTCCCCCAACCCCAAAATACTTAGCCGTCAGCTTTTACCCTTGATCTGCCTTGCTCCAACCGACGGTGGCTTACACCTCCAACACCAGGCGAAGTGTCGGTCTCCTGCGAGCAAAACCCCTCGATCAATTTGTCAAACAGAGTCGTTGATTACCGTAGAGAAGCCGATGAAGCTTCGTCGAAACCCCTCCGTCACCGATGCACAATTCTCCTTCGATTTTGACC
The DNA here is from genome assembly GCF_006381635.1 of Hibiscus syriacus. Taxonomy (NCBI): domain Eukaryota; kingdom Viridiplantae; phylum Streptophyta; class Magnoliopsida; order Malvales; family Malvaceae; genus Hibiscus; species Hibiscus syriacus. The sequence continues at coordinate 2,031,573 of NW_024061932.1, read as the reverse complement.
AATCCAACGATCGTCTTCCCTCACTGCTGCCATTGAGTTCTCCGTCGTTGTCCACTCCTAACCCGACCGGTGGATCGTGTCAACATCACTGGGTTCGTCCGATCGCCGGCGTGGGTAAGTGTTTCGGCCCTTTTCCTTATTTTTGATGGATTGTGGGCTGATGCTGGTCAAATTACTGATTGCAATTGGGTAATTGAAGTTGTAAGAGTAATTGGCCGATCACCCTAAGCCCGTCGTCACGCGCCGCCACGCGCCTCTACGTGCGCATAGGCTTGTTCTCCCGGCCCTGGAGGTCAAGCCGGTCTGGACCGACCCAACCCGATCTGAACTGGGTCTATTTGACCCGACCGAGTCAACTCGGATTGAGTCAAGCCACCTGAGTCAACTCGTATGAGTCAACCCATTGAATTTGACCCGTTGACCGTTGACTTTGTCCAAAAAAGTCATTTTTTTTGAAAAGTCATATTTTATGTTTTTTGACGTCCTGAGTCCGAATCCGAAGTCTGTTTTTCCAAATTCGCACCGGGTAAGCTATTTTTCAGTGTTTTATCTTTGGATTCAAATTGGTTTCTCAATTAAGTTCAGTTTCTGATGTAAATTCAGTTGTTATGTATCCGAGGAATTATTGGATGTTGAATTCAAGTTTAAGAATGATCGAATGGAGTTTAAATGTTTAATCGGTGGGGTACAAAAATCGAGGTAATACATTACTACCTTATGCATGCTTTTTGGAACATGTTGGAAATTGGTAGATACAAGGATGAATATGATTGGTCTCATCTATAGTAAATTATTTCTAAACTCGATCTGAATACGATAAAAAGTCAGTAACCGAATATAACTTATATGGCTCACATAAGAAACTGAAAGATCGATCGAAAATAATTATAAGTTCAGTGATTCATTAATAAATGAATTGACTTTAAGATTCATAAATTTTGATAAATTTTCTTTAAAAGTTAAATACCGATATTATTTGGATATGAAATTACCAAAAATAGCCCTATGGGGTAAAATTATGAAAATGCCCTTGTATTGTAAAAGATCAAGACTTCCCCTGATGGTGAAGAATAACCTAGAAAGGGACATACTTGACCAATTATCATAAAAGTGCATATTGTTTAGATTAAAAGGAATTACCAAAATGTCCTCGAGCTACGAAATAACCTCAATTGTTCAAATGACCAAAATAACCTGAACTCTAAAGGAATTGAATATATTGTAGCTTAAGATATCAGAGGTAATACCACTGACATAATTGAATGAAATGACAAAGTGTAAAAAGGACTATGGATGACTATGATAAGGGAGACGACATGAGAAATTATATTAAGATATACTTGAATCTTGGAATCACCGATTAAATTAATGATTTATTTGGAATGCCCCTGAAGTGTAATATGATTCGAAGCACGTCCAAGCTTTGGAATAATTATATACCCTCAGTCTTGAAATGAATAAATCAACCTCGAATACCAAAAGACTATATTATATGGCCAAGTTAATCTGAATAGAAGTACAGTATGTATCTGAATTTCAGAAATATCCAAATTACTCTGGAAACTCTGAAGTGGTCGGGATAGATTTAACTACTAAATGACCTAAATACCCTCATGACCTAGAAATAAGTGAATGTTATTGAAAAAATTCTAGAAACACCAAGAAAACATGAGTATTGTAGCGTCCCTAATGGTGTAGAGTATGACTCAAGTACGTTGGTCATCTTGAAGACTATTGAAATTCTTAAATAAAGAAATTGACTTTGAAATAAGTAAAGTTCCTCAAGCTTCGTTCAACGATGGTTCTGAAGGTGATCAGTTCGATAAAAGTTATCAACATTAAAGTGTGAATACCCTTAAATACAATGATTTGATCGAATTGTAGGTATAATTGTTGGTATTTGTATAGTTCGAGTTAACTCGATATTTTGATAGATCGACACAAATCGTAAATGCCCTGAATCTTCGTTAATCACTCAGAATTCTCCAAGGACCTAATGCCCAAAATGCCTTTGATTTCGTGGATAATGGAATTACTCATGTCATATCTGAAAACACGAGTAACTTTGATGCAAAAGATTCTAAATATCTTTCTGATTACATAGTGCCTCCGAAAAATATAGGAATACTTTATGATCTTGATAAATCACGTTCTGAATAACTGATGAATATGTCAGCTATCAAACCCAATTATGGGGATCTCATTTATGAATTTAATCAGTTTAGAGAAGTTTCATAACTCCCTATATGATAAATACCAATCACCTCCGAATAATATCTGGAACCTTTAGTGTGTTCCCTGATCACACAGATGTTTTCTCTAATTTATGTTCTGATTTCTAATCTGATTTCTGATATCTCTATTTATTGACTGAAATTAGTTTTATATGGGGTACTCTGGGACTCTGGTATGACTGAAGACTCTAGCAGGTTCAATCGAGGTCCAAAGACCTTTGTTAGGTAGGCTCTCAGGCCCCCAAGGTGCTCACTTAGGTTATACGGTTCTGGGGAACTGCATATTGGCATTCGGTTGGAGGGTTTTACTATGGTTTTTGAAAAATACGTTTTAAACTGCTACTGTTTTAAAAAGATTTGTACATCTTCACTGGTTTTGTGGGAACACACTAGACACCCTATTCTGATCTCCTAAACCTAGTCCTCCGAACGTTTACTCTGAATAGAAAACTTCCTATCTTTTACTACCTGAAATACCAGTGGAACTGCAGCTCATTCTGAAAACATGTAGACATCTGAATCAACAAGTAAATGTTATGTCTTTCCATTTATCTGCATGTTCTTCAGCATCATCTAGTTGTTCTGTATTACTGTGCTTTCCAAAGCTCACTCTATTACTCACTATTTCATGTTAAAAAGATTGAACCAGTGCAACTATCGACATCAGTAAAGGAGTTTCACCAACGTTGCTTGCGAAGTACAGTGCATGTGTTTAGGGGGCATGGAGGTGGTATTTTGCTTTTATATCCGAGTCTGAAACGTGTATGATTTTTAATTTTGTCTGTAATATATAAACGAGTTTTTGAACTTGTATTTTAATTATAAATTGTTTTATTATTTTATACATTTTAAAAGAAATTTTAAATTTTTCCGGGATTTTTACTGTGGGTCGCTCCGGTAGCCCTAATGTGACACCTCAGATCGGATCGGGTCATCACATCGGTTTGTGGGTGTTACACGGTTTAGGTCTAAAAAAGGACTCGTGTTCTCATTATTGGTGCCTCTTTGGGCCTGTCAAACCCTCAATCCTAAACTCATCACAGGCTTATATGGATCGAGTTAAACTCGAGAGGATGCATTTCTCTATGTCCATACGAAGAATAAATTCCTACAAAGATATAAGATATATGAACCCCGAAAACATAAGGTACATAAAGAATAAATTCCCATAAAGGCGTCGTTTTTACCCCCACTTAAAAGGATCGGAGCTTGGGTATAAAGCTTAGTAAATGAGTTTTTTTAAAACAATATGAAAACACTGAAAGCGCACATTAGTACAATTATTTATCTATGAAATAAATACAAACCAAATGAGATAAAAAAAATAAATAAGAATAAATTCATAAATTTCATTTAAAAGATAAGAACTAACTGACCATGATCTAACTCTCTAATGTCCTCAGCGGAGTCGCCAAGCTATCGAAACGTCTTTAAGGTCAACGATGTGGATCGCACTTTAAAGTTTTGCTTCGAATGTATATTGAATCGTGGTTTGAGGGATTCACCACCAATCCTTTTTATGGTGTGACTGGATCACCCAAAAAAGTTGTTAGTATAACAAAATTAAATAACAAAGGTCAATTTTCTTACCAAAGAAATGGTTTTGAGAGTCGATTACGTGTAGGAATGATTAGCACCCCACAATGTCCTTTCAATATCAAGTCAATTATGGTGTTGTTCTGAAAATAAAAAATAAATTCAAATTATTATTTAATTTGAGATTTCTTAAGAAAATAAAATTTGAATTACACCTAAAAAATAAAATTATTTAGTAAATAAAAACAAACATAATAAAAATAGAACGAAAATACAAGAGATTGCATTAAAAAACTTAAATAAAAAATAGTTAGATGGAAAAATAAAAGTCAAATAGAATAAAATCTAATTTAAAATAAAGAGAATTAAAATCATGTTATACTAAAATTTTAATAAAAAAAACCAAATAAGGGAAAACAAAAGTCATATCAAATTAGGTACATAATTCACTCACAGATCAATGAAAATTAAGTTAAAATTTTAAACAAGGTGGCGTTCATCAAGCAAAACTAGAACAAATGGAAATAATTGATCATGGACAAAAATCAAAATAGATTGAAATTTAATTTTAAAAAAATAACTTGATATTTAAAGAAAGAAATTAGTAAATAGTGGAAATAAAAAAGACCAAATAAATTATATTAAAATGTACAAAATAAAAAGTATAGTCTTGATTAGAGGAAACCTAAAAACAAACAAACAAACAAAATGTTAGACTAATGGAATACAAATTGGAAATCTAATTAAAATAAATAATGAACAAAAGAAATGAGAAAAATAAAATAAATATAATCTGTAAGTCATATCTAAAAATTATTAGGGATTAAGATGAACAAAATACAAACATAAAAAATTAAATAATATGATTTAATGTCAAAAAGTAAGTAATTGACCGATCTTAAAACGAAATAGAGATCGAAAGGGAAATAATAAAACAAATAAATTAATTAATCTGAAACGAACTAAATTAAGATAAAAATATGGGGTCTTGAACTAAAGAAACCTGAAAATAAGAAGGAAAAAAAGGTTAGTGTGAGTAGTTATGTAAATTAAACCTTAAATAAGATGGATTACACAAATAATTAAAAAAACTAAAAAACTAAATATAAATCCACATCACCAAAATGAAATGAACCAAGTGTAAGAAACCAAATCACGATTTCCAGGAAACTGCAAGGGCCAGAACCATGATTTTCCTTAAAAGCTTAAGACAAAACTATACTTTTTTTATCTTTATTTCTCATTTTTTTTCTCCTCCCATTTGTTTCTAGAGAGATACTCTCTCTTATCTCTAAAAGAAGAAGAATAGTCGTCTGCCCACCGGTCGTCATTCATCTTTGTCGGCCGATCGTCGGTGTCGACACTCACCATCGTCGCTAGTCTCCGGTGATGATCCAATAGCACCAGTAATTTCTTCTTTGTCTCCTTGTCTCCGATCTAGGATCTATTTCTCATGAAAATATATCATTTGTCACGAAACAACCAACAATCGTTCGGCTTCTCATGTTCTGATCTGTCATCGTCCATTGTTGGATCGTCTTGATTCTTTAAAATGTTGTTCCATACGATTTTCCTCTCTTCTCACTGTTTAGGAGTCGGGATTGGCCTACGATCGTTGTGACCGTCGGTGACCGAGAGGTACATCCCCTTTCTTCTCTCTTTTTTTTGGTTTGTTTCGTTCACTCTATTTTTTTTCTTTTTCGCAGGTCACTCCCTTTTGCGCAGTGAATTTTCGTACCGGTCGTTATTCAAACATGCAAAATAAAAGAAAAGAAGAGGGATGTATTTAAGAGAATCTCTTTTTATTTCGTGTTTTCGAAGTACAATGGTTGTCGTTTTTTCTGTTTTTATCCCCTTCTTACAATGTTTTTGCCGTCATTTATACACGGAAAAGCTTCAATTTTTTACAATCCGATCAAGAGATATTTAGATCTCTGATTTGTTACGTTAAATCAGAAAAAAGGATTTGAATCCTAAAATATCCGTTCTTGAATTTGTTGTTGACAATTTGTTTCCTTTTTCTTGCAAACAATGGTTCGACCGGCGCGTGGAGAGCTTCTGGTCGACGCGTGAGATGTTAATCGTTGACGCGTGGAAGTTGATGATGATGGGCGAGTGGATAAAATTAATAGTAGACGCGTGATTCCCACACACCCAACTGGATGATAAATCCTTGGGTGCGACGACTTGATTTGGAAAGAAACACTAGGATTTTCCTTTGTTATTTTAATATTGTGGGCTAATGGACTGATTCTAAAAATGGGCTACTTGTATCTATGCCTGCAAATAAATAACAATATTCAGTAAAAGTTCATTTTATTTCTACAAATATAACTAAATATATAACTAATGCTAATAAATATTTATCATAGTAGTAAACTACTACTACTAATAATAAATGGTACAAATAATAATAACTATATAATAGTAATAAGTAATAATACTTCATATGGTACCTAACAATAATGCTAATAATAATCATTACAAAGTAAATAATATGATACTAAAATAGTTTTAATAATATGTGATAAAAAAATAAAATGTAATTTAAATTTAAGCCCGGAAGAAATTGGGTGTCTACAATTATTCTAATAAAAATAATTATTAAAATATTTAAAATGTATTCATCTATATTTTTTTCAAGATATAATATAATATTTTTATTTTAATATTATAATTCTTAATATTATAATGATATATTCAATTATATTATATTAATATTTATTGTTATATTTTTATTTTAATAATATAGTATTATTATTTATATAATAATACCATTTATTATTTTTATAATATAATAGATATTTAATTAATATAATTAATAATATTTATTATGTAAATAAATATAAAAGTCTTACTATTTTTATTTAAAAATTCTTTTAAAGAATAATATTTCAATAATAACATTAACAATAAATAATATTGAATAAATTATTATAATATTTTTTTATTAATCTAGGATAAGTAGTAATATATGTTCAAATATCATTCTCAATCTTTTAACATTGAATACTCACACCCCCTGACATTCATGATAAGTATAAGATAATGTGTTAAACTATGTTTCGATATAACAATTTAAGGCAAAATGGTTTTTGGACTTGAATTGAATTTACAAAATGGTTTTTGGACTTGAATTGAATTAAAAAATGTTTTTAGACTTAATTGAATTTATTCAAAATTTACAAAAATAATTCAAAGTTCTTTTAATTTAAAATTGAGCACAAAAATGTTTTTATGAACAGTAACCCGAGGCTCAAAAATTCCAGTTTGTAAAAGGGGAACCGATTCCCCCAAGGGGGTAGCGATTCCCTCACTGTTCATCAGCCCAACGGTCATAATATTTGAATATTATGAAGGGGTATCGATTCCCTATGAAGGGGTACCGATTCCCCCCATTCTGGGTAACCTTTTTGAGTATAAAAATCATCCCCAAACGGCTCTAAAACATCCCCAACGGCTATATACGACTTCAAACTCATTCCAAGCTATAAATACAAGCTGAGGACACTTGAAGAAGCAAGAGAACAACTATCCAAGCAATCAAACACAAGAGAAGAATTTTTCATTCTTATTTCATCTTTCTCTTGTATATATTTTATTCTTGTGAGCTCAATCTTGTAAACACCTACCTTAGAGAGGTTTTCTTGTTTACTTATTTTATCCTTTTGTAAAGGGGAAAGGTTCTAGCTTATCCCGTGTAAAAGCTAGGGAAAGGTTCTAGTTTAGCCCGGAAAAACTAGGGAGTTTGTAAGGTTACTCTTTATCCTCAAAAGAAAGAACAAATTAGTGAATTTGTTGGAAAATCCTTGGTGAGGAGCTAAGGTAGTGGACGTAGACTTTGTTTGAGAAAGTCGAACCACTATAAATCGCTGTGCAATTCTCTATCTTTCAATCTCCTTACTCCCTAAACACAAAACCGTTCCGACCCCTCTTTGCAAATCGTTCCGGTTGTCGTTTCGAGCTTCCAAAAATCCCAACATAATGTATGTTCAAATATAACTCTCAACCATTTGATATTGAATGCTCACACCCTTTACTAATGAGACTACTTGGTTAGTACATTATTGTTATAACATTCAAATAATAATATTGTTATGTTTTTTTATTAAGTAGAGAGGTGTTACATTTTCAAAGTAAATGTTAGGATTAAAACCCACATAAGGTGAGACATTATGACTATCCTTGACCACTCGACCAATTAATAGATCTCAATAATCTTATTTTTTATAATGAATAATATTATATATTGTATTCGGTTTTTATAAATATTTTTTAAAATTTATAAATAAGCTAAAAATATCTCAAAATTATTCAAATACAGTAACATTATATATTGTTTTATAATGAATAACATCCTTTACTAATGAAACTGCTTGGTTTGTGCATTATTGTTATAACATTCAAATAATAATAATGTTATGTTTTTTTATTTAGTAGAGAGGTATTACATTTTCAAAGTAAATGCTAGTATTAAAACAAACATAAGGTGGGACATTATGAGTATCCTTGACCTCTCGACCAATTATTAGATCAAATAACGTTATGTTTTATAATGAATAACAATACATATTGTATTCGATATTTATAAGTATTTTTTTTAAAATTTATAAATAAGTTAAAAATATCACAAAATTATTCAAATACCGTAAAATAATTTTGAAAACTATTTTTCAAAAATTAAAATTCACTTTATGTAAATTATTTTTAAAAAATTAATAATAATGAAATAAATGGGGAAGTCATTTATAAATATCATAATAAATCTTACTTACCCATGTGAAAAAGAATTTGTATATATATTATATGATCGGAGAAACTCATTTAAAAAATAAAATCAATTTGTTTCATAAAATTATAAATAATTATAATTAAATTGAAAAAAATTCAAATAACTAGATTTAATTCAAAAATATTTTAATAAATAAATTTTAAATTTAATCTAATAAAAATACAATTACAAAATAAATTTTATCAATTCTGACTAACTAAAAAAAACCGAACTTTACTCCATGGAATACTTATCTCTAAACACAGACAAAATAATATAAATTTCAAATTCATTCCCACCATCAAAATGGCAACTAAGGGTATGTTTGTTTCCCGTAATTGGAATTACGGAATTGGTTTTCTTCGAATTCCCGTGTTTGTTTTACGTAATTCGTTTTCCGGAAAATATTTTCCCGTGTTTGTTTCACGTAATTCGTTTTCCGGAAAACGTTTTCCCGTGTTTGTTTCACGTAATTCGTTTTCCGAAATGTAATTCATTTTCCTAGTAACAGAATTTCCTTTGTGTTTTCTGTAAAATGACTTACGGATTCATTTTCCGTAAGTCATTTTCCAAACTTTTCACTTCAAAGTAAAAATACTCAAAATAATTTTATTTTATGAATTTAATATTAATAAAATATTTTAATATCATTTTCATCAAAATATTAATTATTAAAATATTTAAAATATATTTATTAATATTTATAATAATATAATTTATTTTTAATATTATAAAAATAATCAATTTATATAATAATATAATATAAGATATTATATTTTTATTTTAATATATAATAATTTTTTTTATATTTAATAATGAATATATTATTTATATTTCAATAATATTTTAGTAAAGATATTAAAATATACTAATTAATATTTTAAAATATATATAGTACTATTACTTTAATAAATAATTAATATAATTTATAAAATTTTATTTCACTAAAATATACCGAAAAAATGTTTAAATAACATCTTCCAAACATCATAAAACGTTTTCCATATGTTTTTCAGAAATGTAATTCATTTTTCAGAAATGTAATTCATTTTCCAGAATTCAAATTCCAGTAATTCATTTTCAGTAATTCAAATTTCAGTAATTCAAATTCCAGTAATTCATTTTCTGAAAAACCAATTACAGCTAAACAAACAGACCCTAAATGAAGTTGGATCCAATATCCATATGTTACGTGGTTCAACCTGCACTGGTTATAGTGTCCAACCTCCGTGCAACCTCTTTGTCTTTAATATAAAGTTACAAAAATCGAAGCAACCCCTTCCTTCTCTCCACAACCATTTAACCAAATTAAATAACAGAGGTAGGGAATCAAAATCCTCTCATTTTCCTTCCACCGTATAAACAATAAAGCGTCCAAAAATCTTCATCGAGCGCCAAACGGGAGAGATAACCCAATCGGGAAAAATACATATGGGGAAGAAAAGGAAGTCCATAGCGACGAGCCTTGATGAGGTGGATCGGACTATGTACGTTTCGTTTTGCAGCGCCGCTAATTCTCTGTCTCAGCTTTATACTCAGGCTATGAACCAGCAGAAACTCTCCTTCCAAGCCGGCAAACGCCATAGCCTTGTACTCTCTCTCTCTCTCTCTCTCTCTCTCTCTGTGTGTGTGTGTGTGTACGTATATATTGATTGAATTGTGGGTTTTTATTTGTATGCAATATTAGCTTGATGGTTTTCATATCTGTTTTTGCATATATAGATTGATTGAATTGTGGGTTTTATTTGTATGTAATTTAGCTTGATTTAAAAAAAATTGAGTGGTTCTAAAAGATACGCTTTTGATCAACCAAATTTGTTTTATTTACTTTTATTTGCAGTGTAATCATTGTGTTTAAAAAATACATGTTTTTTTACGAAAATGGTTTTGGGTTTTTGGTGGCTGTGGATTGATATGATTAGGGTTTCCCCCCCCCCTCTTGCCGCGTTTCGGGATTCATTGAATTTGTACGTTTGTGTGGTTTAGCTTGAACAATGAAGACAGTGTGGTGCATTATTATTGAGAAGCTTAAATGATAATTTCAATTAAAAACAGTGTAGTGAATATGTTGATTTGTTTTGTGATGTACTTATTTTCAAGAGTGGAACTGGACAATGGTTGCTATGGGATGTTTTATTTGTAAGAGTGACGTACTTATTTGTGTGAATATGTTGATTTCCACACTCTTGGTGAGTTTCGACTTGAGCTAATCTTTTGATTGGCATTGATACCTTATGACGAAGGTTACATCAACAAAATGAATTTATATTTTTCCTTCTTTGGCTCAATACTCTCTTATTGCATTGCCATTATTTGCGAAACCCAAGGAGTGTGGAAATTCAAGTACTGAAGCTAATGGAACCTGATATCATGTCACTTGCTTAAGTGTATCATGTATGCCCTTGCAGAGTTTCGATGTTAACTCCATTTAGTGTCAATATAATGTGATTACGTGATTCGGAATTGTTATATTCAATTTGAAAGTTTAATTTCCAAAGAGGAATTTGAATGTCATATATAAATTCTCTATGTTTCCTTTGTTAAGAGAAAAGGCCTATGTATATTCTACTCAACATGAGTGTAAAATCTATTAAGTTATAATTTTTCAGCCTTTAGTTCTGAACTTGCATAGCCAGTTATCGATGAAGTTCTTCTTGCTTGGAGTTAGAAGTTAATGCTAATAGGTCATTTCAACTTGCTTTCAGGAAAAGCTTTATCAATGGATTTGGAGGCAACAAGAGGGAGGATCAAGAGTAACAACAATGGATATCCTCAATTACCTTCAGGTTTGTTGTTCTATTTGACTCTTCTATAGTTTGCCATAGAGGTTGGAAAAACTGAATCTGAATACGGATCTGTGCCTAAAAAATTCTAAATTCAGACACACATATGGAAGAATCAAACTTGAACCCACAGCAATCTAAACCCCCAATGAGCCAAACTTGAGATCAACCATTATATAAATCCTTAATAGATGGAACTTAATGAATATAATAAAATATTAAAAAAAAAAGACTTGAGACCCATATTTGTTCTATTTTTATGAAAATAGTTATAATTCTGAAATGATTTGAACTTGAAACTGATATGGCCTGTTTGAAATTGTTTGTTTTCTACCTCTGTCTGCCATTCAGTCCTGGAATGTTTTCATTTTGGAATTCTGTTATGACTACCATAATTCACGTCGGTGCATAAAGATAATCCTTATGTCATTTTATATTAATTTATTTCATTGAAATCTTGTCTCTAACCTTCTTGTTAAGGTTGAATGAATATTACTTTCCTTTAATTGCCTTTCTTGAAGTTGTATGAAATATCCCTTTCCCTTGCCTTCCGTTTAAAACTTGAATGCCATTTCTCTTCTTTCTTGCGAATTGGAGGATTATATACACATACCTCTGTCTATAGCCGTATTGTGCACTGTTTTTGGACACGAGTATTTCACAAAACATGAAGTCTGAACAACATAGGTCTATCCGTACCGTATGTCTCTTATTTCAAACCTGTTCTGTTTTAATTCACAAATTTTGCGTCTGAAAGACGTGTACAAGGAGTTATTTTTGCTTTTGCAGTTGGAAATTTGTAAACTATTTTTATAATATTCTTGTAGTTTTGGCCTCTAAAGATTCGTGCAAGCACTGGCATGCTTATTACGAAGACGGATAGGATAGATTTTCCCTTATGACACAAGGGAATCTTCTTGTGAATCCTTTGGAAATCCTTACAATTTTGTGTTTTTTTATCCTTTTTGTTTGTGATAATTTTATATCTGGTTATCTTTATTATATTCTGCAATTTGAATAATTTTATAATCTTCCTGCAGAATGAGCTAAACTCCGGTGGTGAGGAGCCATCAATGTCACCTAGAGCACCAAGCCAGCAGCAGCAACCCCAGCCTACAATGCCGTTCATGAATCCCAATTTCATTGTCTCTTCAGGCTCATCGGGCCAAACTGCTGTGCTGGGAACTCACCTTGACCATTGTGATCAGCAGCCGAAGAATTTTGTTTTCCCAAATGCCTTATCGAGCCCTGTTTGTCAGAGTCTTCAGCATTATCACATTTCTCAGGAAGGTTACTGTCCGAACGGTGGTCTGCCTGCAGGAAATGGAGTTAGGAATGACGAATCTAACTTTCTCCAGCACCAGACTCGGGATCCTAACCCGCTTAGCTCCAACGATGCCTCAATGGACATGCATGCAGATAGTCCATCGCATGAATCTCCGTACTGAGAATGGCAATGGCAGCTCCTAACAATTAAAAAGATCCTGAAAGGGCTGTTTTTAATTTGCATCACCATTTTTGTTTGTTGCTGCTACCAATGTGAAGAAACCTCCGCATTAATACAAAAAGAAAAAGAAAACTCATGGCACTGTTTTGTGTTGCATAGACACAGATTGGCATGAATTTATCAGTTTTATGTGCTTTAGCCCTATTTGCTTCTAGTTCTTAAATTTCTTATTGTAAAACATTTTGTTCAGGTAATACACATTTCAAACGCAACAGTAAATTTGAATTCTAGTTCGGGTTTTGTAGTCTAAATATTCGTTGAGTTTGAGGTTCGATACATAGAATTGGTTCCTCTATCTTGGGACTAAATTTGAATCATGGAAACAAATAAGAGAAAGATGGAAAATGAGATGAACGTTGGTGAAGCCAAATCATGGTGGTTAGGAGGGATGTTTAATGAGTCTTGCAGCTCATGAGTTATTTGAACTTGATTTGGTTAAAATTCAGTTAATATTCAATTCACGTTAATTCAACTCAAATTTCAGAACTCGATTTGGTTAAAACTCAATTAATGCTCAATTCATATTGATTCAATTCGAATTAGAGTTTGATTTGAGACTTTAAAATACTAAGTTGAATAAAGGGTAACTTGATTTGATATATTTGGGAGCAATTCATTAATTTTTTTATAACTTTTTAGTAATTATCTTAAAAACTATTTTATTATAAAAATTAATTAATAATTATCAGTTTATTAATAAATAATAAAAATATTAAATTACTAATTATTATTAATTTATTAAATTTTAATAAATAATAAGAGAGATACTAAATTATTAATTAATCATTATTAATTTATTAGATTTTATATATAGTTAAAAAAAATAAGATAAAAATTCTAGTGAGTTTAATGAGTAACCAATTGAGTAATAAATCTTTTTAATAGGCATAAATTGAACAAAAATTTATTGATTTTAATAAGAAACGAATCAAATCGCATACTAATTTTTTAAAGAGAACGAATCAAGTACCGCTCATATCATAATCGACTCGTTCAAATACCCCGAATGGTGGCTGCTACCTAGAGGCTAACAGGGTGATGTCGGCACCATATGCGATAGGGACAAGGGCAGATGGGGCTGGTCCAAAGAGCAATGGTGTCACAATGAAGGGCCCTTCTTAAATAGGGGAATCCCATGCAACTTGTTTTATTTCAGGTCTAGGGGGTCATTTCTTCTTATCATTAATAATTCCTAAGACTCTCCCTCCTTAGATTTATTGCATTTCCTCACTTGTCTTGTAACCCCACCAATTAGGTTATTTTTCCAAATGCCCATATGAACTTCATTTATTATTAGGATAAAGTTAGTAAATGGTCTCTCGACTATATAATGTTTTTTTGTTGAGTCATTTGACTATTGAAAGTTATGAAATGGCCATTCAACTATAGGTCGATAATGTGTTGAATCTTACGACTATTAAAAGTTATAAAATGATCACTCGACTATTCATATGTTTCGAAGTCATTATTTTCTGATGACAAATTGACAATCGCCTGAGGTAGATGTTAACTTGATGATTATGATATGATAAAATATTATCACAAAATTGTTTGAGCTATATTTTGTGGATCGAGTCTCTGTTTACATTATATCATGGAGTTAGTGCTTGAAGCATTATGTCGTTGAGTCAGTGCTTGAAAGTATCCGCAATGTCAGTAGACATTATTAAAATATGATTTTATCATATCTCAGTTAGTAGATTAATATTTAGCTCAGACAACTGTCAAGTTTTAACGAAAAAGAACGAGTTTAGAATAAATGAATAGTCATGTCATCATTCTGTAACTTTTAATAGTCAGATGACTCAACAAAACAACGTTCTATAGTCTATAGACTATTTTTTAAATTTTAACAGTTGAAAGACTCAACAAAATAACACTTTCTAGTTGAGGGACTATTTACTTCCTTTATCCTTATCATTATTAGAGTCTTTTTCTTACGCTGTATATACCACATGTTTCTCACATGAGAATAAAGATGACGATTGATCCAATATTTAAAATAATTTTAATTTTGTTCGATAGTTGAGTGCACCAAATTTTTTGTTGTATTACTCGTTAAGCATTAATAATATCAACTTAACATAGTATAAAATCATCTCACTATATCAGATACCTTTACTGACCAATAATAAGGGTTTAAGTTTGAAATTTGATCAACGTAATGTATAAATAAAGATGATTAAGATGTTCAAATATGATTTTATAGAGTGAAAAAAATTTATTTTAAAAATTAGATTTAAATCGAATTAAGAATAATTCTTCACTCAAACTATATATATATAACGATGATCGAAAAAAGTTATCATTAATAATGACAAAAGATGATGGCTAGAGTTCATATTTGAGAGAAAATTAGTTAAAAATTATTTGAATCAAATTAATTCTAAGTTTTATCTTTTCACGTGACTTGCCGTCCCTTTACTTTCTCCATTTCACCTAGTGCGACAGACAAAATATATATGACCCTTTTTTTCAATACTAAAATGATTCATTCATCTTTAAAAATGATTATAGACGCAAATGAATTGAGTTTGAATGAATAAAATTATATTTATAGTCATTTATTTAATTTTAAAAGTGTTCATATTTAGTTAATATATGTTTAAATTTTTAGTATCATGTTTGTATTTGTTTGTTTAGTATTCATGAACATGTTAATTTAACATTCATAAACATGTTCATTTAATATTCATAAACATATGTGTAAACATGTTTGTTTGACGTTCATTTAATATTCAACAGTTGACACTCTATCTTATTTTTTTATCTACACGTCAAAGAAAAATGATGAAAATACGTCACTAGTGCTTAAGTTTCTTAGGCTTAGAGTTTTAACTCCAAAATTCATCTTAGGTTCAATTTAGTTTTTATTGTTACTAATATTTAAATATAAAGAAAAAAGAATTGAGTAAATGAGCTTATAAATGAATCAATAAACATGTTTGCTTGTGAATATAATCGAATCAAACACACTTCTACTTGTGTTCATTCATTTATCAAATGGACATAAAAATTTTATTTTTACTCATTTATTTAACTTAATAAATAAATAGAGAAAATCGCCTCAGTGACCAAAAAAAAGTTATAATATACGATTTTAACCAACTTTTTTTGGATTTGCCAAAATGACCAACAAAATCGCAACGCGAAATAAAAATCGCAACGCGATCCCCAGAATCGCAAATCAGTTTCCAGAATCGCAACGCGATTCTTGAAAATCGCGATGCGATAGTACAAATTCGCATTGCGATTTTCCATAATCGCAACGCGAATATGAAAATCGCAACGCGAACACATAAATCGCAACGCGTATCCGTAAATCGCAACGTGTATCCGTAAATCGCAACGCGTATGGGTAAATCGCAATGCGTATCCGTATATCGCAACGCGTATCCGTAAATCGCAACGCGTATCCGTAAACCGCAACGTGTATCCGTAAATCGCAACGCGTATCCGTAAATCGCAATGCGTATCCGTAAATCGCAACGCGTATCCGTAAATCGCAATGATAATCCGTAAATCGCAACGCGTATCCGTAAATCGCAACGATAATCCGTAAATCGCAACGAGAATCTGTAAATCGCAACGATAATCCGTAAATCGCAACGAGAATCTGTAAATCACAACACTGAAATTTTGGGTATATAACACTGAAATCATAAACTAAATCCCTAAATCGCAACTCATTCCATCTCCATCTATCACTCTCTCGGCGACATCCGTTCCTATATCCAACGACATCCTTCCCCATCCGGCAACAGGTCTTAGTTTCGCATCTCGTTTGTTTAGTTACAACCATGAAATCATCTAATGTTGATCATGTTTGGATAGATTTGTGTTTTGGAGGGTCATGGGATAATGTTAATGGTGTTTTACAATATATGCCTTTACCCATAAATCTTCAACTAAAATTGTCTTTACAAAAGTTAACTTATGAAACTCTAATGCTACGTGTTTCAAATAAATTGAATTTAGAGCCCCTAAGTGGATTTAGGCTATCTTATCAGAGAAATGGTAAAGTTTATTTGTTAACCGACAATGAAGATGTTGAACGATTCATTGCTTACATTAGTGTTTCACAAGATGATGTTACATTGTATGTTGTTGAACCTAGAAGTAGTATTGTTGGGTCAGTAGCGGGTAGTAATCAACTAAGTTTTTCTCAAAACCCACAACCTTTCTCTAATCCAAATCCCAATCAACTTTCAGCACCAAATTTCGGTTTTCGTATTGACCAGTTAGACGATGATGAGCCAACAGAAAAAATTGTGAGTACTAGTCAGTATTCGAAATTTGGTCTTGGTCAATATCCGGACTTGATATTGGTCAATACACGGATTTTGATGATGTTTCAGAAGAAGAAACAGACCATGCGTGTAATGATATTGATTGGTCAATACCCGAATTTTGATGATGAAACAGCCGTTGCCGAAGAATGTAATGTTGATGATAATGAGGAGGAAGTTACGACTGTGAATGAACATGTTGAACATCCATTCTGTAATTCATATAATCCTGAAGAAGAAAAAGAAGAAGAAAAAGTCCCCGAAGAAAAGAAAATGCCACGGGCGTATAACTGGAATATGCCAGAATTACTTCAGATACCGGAAGAAGAGTTGATAAAGAAAGCAGTTGATTGTTACACAAAAGTTATTCGTATCAAGAAAGATGATTGTTTTGATACAAAGGAAGACTTGAAGATAGCTTTATATACGAAATGTGTGGAAGATGGCTATCAACTAAAAGTTAACAAATCAAGCAAAGATCGTTTCGAAACAAGGTGTATGATTGACAAAAACTGTACGTGGCGTATGATTGCAAAGAGAATAAAAGATTGCAAAATGTTTCAAGTTAGGACTTTTATTGATAAACATACATGTTCAAGAACCCAAGTTTTTCCTCACCATAGACAGGCAAACAAAAAGGTGTTGGGTGGTTTTCTGGCTGAGTTAATGTTTTTGAATGGCAGGGTATATCGGGGACATGAAATTATGACTGACATGAATGCTCGGTTCAAGATTAGTATATCATATTCTCAAGCTTGGAGAGCCAAATGTTATGCCTTGGAATTGTTGAGGGGGTCGCCAGAAGCATCGTTTGCCCAACTGCCGGCTTATTGTCACAATTTAAAGCTGAAAAATCCTGGGTCGGTAACTCATATCAAAACAGATAGAGATGGACGCTTTGAGTTGCTGTTTATCGCCATTGGTGCTACGGTTAGTAAATCAATATAATTTTGTTGACTCATTTTTGTTAGTTACATGCATTTCACATTTAAATGATTATATTCTTGTGTATTATTTGTAGATTCGTTCGTTTATTACTTGCATGCGCCCAGTTATTATAGTTGACGGAGCACATTTGAAAGGTCGATACCTTGGAGTAAACTTATTAGCAGTAGCCATGGATGCTAACAATGGGATATTGCCAATAGCTTACGGGGTTGGCAAATCTGAAACCTCTGATTCATGGACATGGTTTATGGGGCATCTTAGGGATTGCATAGGTCCTATTAGCAATCTGACAATCATATCCGATAGGGCAAACTCAATTGACAACGCTGTTAGAAGGTGTTTCCCAGATGCTTTTCATGGACTTTGTGGTGTTCATTTGTATAGAAATCTAAAATCAAGGTCTGCTGGTATAAAAAAGCACAAATGGACATACTGGAAGGCTGTAAAAGCTTATCGGGAAGTGGATTTCAATAAGCATATAAATTGTTTAAGACGTGTTTTGCCTCAGTGTGCTCAAACACTAGAAGATGTCGGGTTTGAAAGATGGTCAAGAGTACATCAACTTGGAGCAAGATATGGTTTCATGACGTCTAATAGTGCAGAATCAATCAACGCTCTAAGTCGTCATTCCCGGAAATTACCCATTACTATGTTAATGGAGTTTTTTCGAGCCTCTATTCAACAGTGGTACTACAAGAAAAGAAACCATGCAGGTATTATTTCTTTGAATTCGTAACTTATCATATTTATATATTTTACTAAGTATTGTTTATTTAAATTTACAGGAACATTGGAACATCGTGTTACACCATGGACTGAAAAAAAGATAACGAAACGTTGTGAAGTCAACGTCATGGAGAGTTGAACCATGTTCAAACACTTTGTTTCAAGTACTGGATAATAACTTAAATGGGCTAGTCGATCTAAATGCAAAGACGTGTAGTTGTATGAAATGGCAAACATCTGGTTATCCGTGTGGCCATGTTATAAAAGTTGCTCTTCATTTAAACCAAGATGATTCAAGCGCATACGCTATGGATTGCTACACTACAGAAGTTTATCGACAGACTTATGCCGAGATTGTCTACCCTATTCCACATCCTTCTGAGTGGGACATACCAGATGACTTACAAACAGTTTTGCCACCAGCCATGGACAGAAGGCTACTGGCCGACCAAAAAGTCACGATCGTATACCGTCTAAGGGTGAAGAGAAGAAGAGATCGACATGTAGTCGGTGCAAGGAAAGTGGTCATACAAGGTTGACATGTGGATCACCAGTGCCATCAAAATCATCTTTTCCTCTACCAAAATATGGATCCTCATCAAAATCCAAAGCTCATATGGTGTGAACTTTGTATTATGTAAACGTTGTTATTCAGTTGTATTATGTAAACGTTTTAACATTAACATTTTATGTGTATTATGTAAACGTTGCCATCAAAAGCTCATATGCAAACGTTGTATTATGTGGATTTTATGTGTGAACTTTTAACATTTTCAGTTGAATTAATGACTCAGGCCAACCATTTTGACTTAACCAACTCTTGTTATTCAGTTGTTATCACTATTAGGCATGCATTTGACTATCGCAACACGGAAAATACAATCGCAACGCGAAATGAAAATCCCAACATGAAAATCGCAACGCGAAATAAAAATCGCAACGAGAGAATCGCAATGCGAAATGAAAATCGCAATGCGAAATGAAAATCGCAACGAGAGAATCGCAATGCGAAATGAAAATCGCAATGCGAAATGAAAATCGAACCGACATAATCGCAATGCGAAATTAAAATCGCAATACGAAATGAAAATCGCAATGCGAAATGAAAATCGCAATGCGAAATGAAAATCGCAACGAAAGAATCGCAATGCGAAATGAAAATCGCAATGCGAAATGAAAATCGCAACGAGATAATCGCAATGCGAAATTATAAACGCATTGCGATTTCATTTCCGCATTGCTATTTTCATTTCGCATTGCGATTCTCTCGTTGCGATTTTCATTTCGCATTGCGATTTCATTTCGCATTGCGATAGTCATTTTTGCCTTCAACATAATGCAGATTGAAATCAACAAAATCAACCATTACATTTCAATCAATTAAACAAGCACAAATAAGAATTATGTTCGCATCAATTACACAAATCAACTTTTACAAATCATCTTTTACAAATCAATTAAACAATCAAAAAATAAGCAATAATTCTTATTTCCGATCATCTACTATTGAATCAACTTTTACAAATCAATTAAACAATCAAAAAACAATCAATTAAACTATTGAATCAACTTTTGCAGCTCGACATCATTTTCACGCAGTTCACTTCTGAGATTAACCTGCAGAAACCAAACATTTGTTCAAACAACACTTTCTACGCAAATTATTGAATTCTAGTTACTTAACCAAACATTTTCATTTATAAGTATATAAACTTACCAATTGTTTATGGACATTTTTATAACGCGGATGCAGGTAGGCAGCGTCTCGTATATATCGATTTAGCCATATAATGCCGAAACCACAAGCCTACTGCAGCTTTATCTCTATCGGTGGGAGGTAGATACTTGATGCTTCCCGTCGTCAAACGCTCCAACGCCAAGCATACGAGAGGACCACAATCTCCTCTGGCTCCGCTCGTTTGTTGTGGCGCGGTCTCGTCTCTAATAACTGTAATATTGAGCTTCTTTGGCTTCTTGTTTCCAGAACGAGTCCAATAATTGATCGCATCCAAGAATTTAGCCAAATGAGAGCTCCATCCCTTAATAACATCTCTTAAATCAGCCAATGATATGTAATTTATCATGCTGTCATACACTATTGTCTTAAGGGATGGGAGCTGAAGCTCGACGAGAATCCAATGTTTACGTTCCAAAACAGGGATAAACACCTGCAATCATAAGTAATAATTCATTCATTTGCGCACTTATTTCATAAAACCTTTAAACTCAATCTAAAATAAATACTAACCTTATCGACCTCCCACCATGCAGGATAAAGTTTAGCTTGTCCATTGCCCAAATCAAATGATTCATCTCGTGCATTCTTCAAGTGAACGGCGTGAAAAGACGTCGGCATTATTGTATATCGTATATTTTTATTTTTCTTAAGTTTTCTTATTATTAGAAGACGTGTCACCCACGCATCGATATGCTGTTTTACAAAAAAAGACATATATTAGTGACTTACATAAATTTAAAAAAAAAATTAATCAAATTGAAATATAAGAAAAATATAAGACTTACCCCCCATCGAAATAGCCATTGTCTTCGACCCCTAATAATACGCCCCACCAAGGCCGTTCAAGCAACAAAAAGATATCATCGGTGAGCTTGCATATGTCAGTGAAACACCCCTTGCTCCGCTCATGTAGATAAAAATCAACTGCGGTCTTAGCCCAAAGGGTGTTATCCAAAATTGTGTCTGGTAGTTGTTCCCTCTCCTCTTCAGATACCGGTATGGTACTGGCCGGTAACTCATACGAGAGCCAACTCTCATCCATCATGTCCGGAACCGGTGGGGGTTTCTCAATACTTCGATATATTACCCCATGTGAATCAGACTCTGGAATGGTGGGAGGGACCTCTTCAACGATGACAGTTGCCTCTTGAACGGTGGGAGGGGACTCTCGAGGAATGATATGGGGGGCCTCTTCAACGATAGGAGTGGACTCTTGAGGGATGACAGGCGAGTCGGGCTTCTTCTTGCGGTGTCTTCGCACTATTGGGGTGTACGGAGACTTAATAGCACGTGCACACTGTCTGATGCGTGAACTCCGTCGTGCAAGCATAACCCGACGTAAAGCATCCACTCTATCGGGCCGCTAAATAATTAAATACAAAAATCAGTAAATAAACAGACATGATCTTTAAACAGTGAAAACAAAGACAATATGTTTCAAACTTGCATTGTATTCACCCAAGTCATTATTCTATCATAGTTCACAAAATGCATCAGATAACAAAGAAAAATATGTTTCAAACTAATACCCTGAAGTTAGTATTTGTCTTTGTTTTGTCTATTGGTTGAAGTAATGCAATCCATTCAAGTTTCAATTTGCAGAAGAAGAAATAGTTTACTTTCGCAACACGAAACTTAAAATCGCAACGCGAAACCAAAATCGCAACGCGAAATGAAAATCGCAACGACAGAATCGCAATGCGAAATGAAAATTGCAACGAAAGAATCGCAACGCGAAATGAAAATCGCATTGCGATTTTCATTTCGCGTTGCGATCTTGTCGTTGCGATTTTGGTTTCGCGTTGCGATTCTGTCGTTGCGATTTTCATTTCGCGTTGCGATTTTGGTTTCGCGTTGCGATTTTAAGTTTCGTGTTGCGAAAGTAAACTATTTCTTCTTCTGCAAATTGAAACTTGAATGGATAAATTTACTTTCAACCAAAAGACAAAACAAAGACAAATACTATTTCACAGTGTTAAAGAATACACAGTTTAGCAGAATTGGCAGCAACCGAACAAATTTACTTTCAACCAAAAGACAAAACAAAGACAAATACTATTTCACAGTGTTAAAGAATACACAGTTTAGCAGAATTGGCAGCAACCGAACAAATTTACTTTCAACCAAAAGACAAAACAAAGACAAATACTATTTCACAGTGTTAAAGAATACACAGTTTAGCAGAATTGGCAGCAACCGAACAAATTTACTTTCAACCAAAAGACAAAACAACGACAAATATATTTCACAGTGTTAAAGAATACACAGTTTAGCAGAATTGGCAGCAACCGAACAAATTTACTTTCAACCAAAGACAAAACAAAGACAATACTATTTCACAGTGTTAAAGAATACACAGTTTAGCAGAATTGGCAGCAACCGAACAAATTTACTAAGCAATCTAAGTGAAATGGCTAATCTAAGTGAAATTACGAGTAATTTATCATTAAGTTAAATATGGAAAATCTTAAACTTACCTCGTTGCGTAGAGTATGAACCTCATTCTGCAACGATACTATCATCTCACGTAGAGCGGCAACCTCACCACGTAAAGTTGACACCTCCACACGCCATGCACCATCGTTATCGCGTAGAGTACCGATCTCCTCACGCAAGGCATTGACCTCATCACGTAACTCCCTTGACTCATCCCGTTGAGGTGGAGGTGGAGAACAGGGAGATAGGAGTCGTGGCATCTTTGCCGGTCGCCTATCATGAGGTGATGGTGGAGAAGAGGCTCGATGATGTGACGGGATAGGTGATGGCTCTCGTTCTAGAGATGTATAGTCGGGTCGATCGGGTGATGGCTCTAGGTGAGGTGATGGCTCTCGAATTGGAGGAAGTGGATGCTGCTCATCATCCGTGCCATCAAAAAAATTCTGACTAGCTTGCCACCAATCAGTGGCAAGCTCTTCCTCCGTGGGTGTCAGTCTTTGTAATGGAATGTTGGCCTCCTAAAATATAAAACTCAAACAAAGTTAAACGTCTACTATTAATAACTTGTTTATATATTATATGAAAGTATTTGTGTTAACTTACATTATTTATTGTGGCATATGGTATTAAGTCTTCCCAATCCAACAGAGTTTTCCTCTTCCAGGAAATAGCCCTGGGAATATCATTTGACGTTTTTATTGCATATGTACGCATGCTGGGGAAAGCCTCGAATATCCAAATCTACAAACAATATAATAACAAAATTAGTAATTGTTAAATAATTATAATTTTAGAAACATTATATAGAAATTCTTACCTTAAAGGCCCAAACAAAGCCTGACAAAGTGTATTTGGACCCATCGCCCCGCAAACTTTTGCGGTCATCAAAGGCAGACGACAACTTAGTCCAGGTAGCTTTCCATATATACGAACCCCACGGAAACAGATTCCATGCATTCAGGTCCTCTACCAATATTATTAGCTCCCGATGAATAGGTTGTCTGGCCTCTCTGCCTAAAAAGCCGGCATACACAAGTAGTAGAAGGCATACTCGGACAACATCGACGTCTTCCATCCGAGTGAAACCAGCTTTCTTATTAAATAATTTCTTCAGGTCGTCGACATGTAGGTTCGGCTTCTCCATTGACTCATCCGGAAAAACCCGGGATAACCATGATGGGCGGGCGATATGACGAGTGTACCGGCCTACATCATCGTGTCCGAATCGTAGACCAGTGATTAAGCAGAACTCCTTCCGCCCAAAGCAAGTATACGCTGGTGGAAAATGAAACCATATCTCTTCCTCACCACGTTGTATACTGTCGGGTAGATTTGATGTCATGGTCTGAAGCCACAATGGGTCAAATTAGCATCTCCACCCGGATGCTGTACTCTCAGCCATGGCCCGAAGCAGGTTTCCTCAAACAATTGTCTTTGAGCAGGTGAAAGCTTCTTTGCAATTGTAGTGGCCAGGCTGACTTTATTTCTCAAGGTCAATTGAGCCGAAAAAAATTTCTACAAAAACAATAAACATACCAAGTTAGATATACCAAAAACTACACTGTGAAGATATACCAAAAACAATAAACATAAAAGTAGTAGTTTATTCTTTAAACTAAAATTTGCAACACTGTTTTGTCTTTTGGTTGAAATGAAAATCGCAACGAGAGAATCGCAACGCGAGATGACAATCGCAACGAGAGAATCGCAACGCGAAATGAAAATCGCAACGAGAGAATCGCAACGCGAAATGAAAATCGCAATGCGATTTTGGTTTCGCGTTGCGATTCTCTCGTTGCGATTTCCATTTCGCGTTGCGATTCTCTCGTTGCGACAGTCATTCTCTCGTTGCGATTTTCATTTATCTCGTTGCGACTCTTCTGCAAATTGAAACTTGAATGGATTGCATTACTTCAACCAAAAGACAGAACAAAGACAAAGACAAATACTAACTTGAAAATCGCAACGAGAGAATAGCAACGCGAAATGAAAATCGCAACGACAGAATCGTAACGCGAAATGAAATCTAAGTGAAATGGTTAATCTATTATTGAAATGACCAGTAAACTTATCATCAGTTTCAATATGAAAAACCTACAATAATGCAAACATTTCAAAATAAAAATAATTAAAAAACTAACCCTCGGAGGTTGATTTTCCATTTCTGAATATTGTGAGGGATTTCTGACCGTGAATGGTTGTGAGGGATTTCGCCGGAGATGGGGACGGAAATCTTCGGAGATGGGGACGGATTTCTTCGCCGTAGAGAGTGAGAGATGGAGATGGGACTGAGTTGTGATTTTAGGTTTTAGGTTATGAGTTGCGATTACGGGATTTTGTCTTAATATTCTTTTTGTAATTTGAAAATAAAATACGCGTAGCGATTATAATGGCGCTTTAAATATCGCGTTGCGATTTACGGATACGCGTTGCGATTTTATGTATTATCGTTGCGATTTACGGATACGCGTTGCGATATACGGATACGCATTGCGATTTACCCATACGCGTTGCGATTTACGGATACACGTTGCGATTTACGGATACGCGTTGCGATTTATGTGTTCGCGTTGCGATTTTCATATTCGCGTTGCGATTTTGGAAAATCGCAATGCGAATTTGTACTATCGCATCGCGATTTTCAAGAATCGCGTTGCGATTTTGGAAACTGATTTGCGATTCTGGAAACTGATTTGCGATTCTGGGGATCGCGTTGCGATTTTTATTTCGCGTTGCGATTTTGTTGGTCATTTTGGCAAATCCAAAAAAAGTTGGTTAAAATCGTATATTATAACTTTTTTTTGGTCACTGAGGCGATTTTCTCAAATAAATATTATAACAAACGATTCATAAACAATTCATCGAACAACTTATTCATTTACATCTCTATCTATACCAATGACTTCACGCTAATTGGAAACTACAAGGCTACGGTGCAATTAGGGATGGGCATGGGTCGGATTTTCGGTCAACCGGATCCGACTCGAAAATTATACATCCTCCATCAGATCCAAATCCAACTAAAAAATATACACCTTTCACCCGGCCTGAATTTGACACGTCTTTTTGAGATAAAATCCACACTCGATCCGACTCTACCCGAAATAATATATTTATTAAAAAAAATATTATTTTTATTCAATAAAAATATGATTTAAATGAAAAGATAATATATATGAAAAGATATTATTACAATTATCCTTAAATATATAAGGCAAACTTACAATTTTTTCAAGTCAGATCAGATCGAGTATTTCATCTTAAACCCAAACTCAATTCAGCCCGAGCATACCCTCTAAAAAAATCAAACCAATCTAAATCGAATTTATTTTTTTAAAAAAAAATCAGACCTGATGTCAGGTAGGTCGGAACCATCAGATTGAGTCTCGTGCCCATTTCTAGGAAGAATCCTTTTAATATTGTTTTAGTAATGTATTTTTAACATCAAAAAAATATTTTGAGATAAACATAATGTTAAATAAATATTTTTTAAACAAATATAATATACTTAAAACATTTTTCAACCAAAATACAAAAACTAAAATTTTTAATTTTTTTTTCTTTTCAAAAAGTG
Source organism: Hibiscus syriacus (assembly GCF_006381635.1). Taxonomy (NCBI): domain Eukaryota; kingdom Viridiplantae; phylum Streptophyta; class Magnoliopsida; order Malvales; family Malvaceae; genus Hibiscus; species Hibiscus syriacus. Next base: position 2,005,031 of record NW_024061932.1, on the reverse strand, counting down.
TTTTTGAATTTAAATTTATAATTTTAACCTTCGTTTCACAATATGTTTATTTTACGATTTATAAACTTATAATGTTTTACTAAAACATAATTATATTATAAATAAAATATTTATAAATTTGAAAACAAATTATATATCATTATATTCATTTTTTTATAAATAATTTTAAATATTTTATAAAAGACATACGAAATTAAAAAAATATTTATTTTAATAAAAATATTAAACATTTAAATTTTAAACTAAACATTTAAAAATATTTCCAAAATACCTTTTTCTCATGTCTTTTAAAAACAATGATAAACATAACTTTAGTATACTAAGAAAATTGAACCTACAAGACTGCGGTAAAGCATGTGAGTTAGTGCACTCAATCATTACATTTTAAACATAAAATCAATTCAATTTCTCTTGTCCCCCAACTCCATTTGTTTATTTCTATAAACTATCAATAATATAATATAATATAATATAATTATTTAAATGTCTAATTTCCATTTTTCATATATTGTTTTTTATTTCATAAAGGATATGTTGCTTATAAATCAAACTATCACTTATATCAAGTGAAGGTTTGATATTTTTTAAAATAACAATAATTAATAGGGTAAACAATTCATTTAGTATCTAAAGTATCAATTTTGATCCGTTTTTGTACATAAATTTTCAATTTTTTTAAAAATTATATTTAATGTTTAGTTTTTGTTTCATTTTAGTACATTCGTTAACAAATTAACGTTAAGCTTTGAAAAAAAATGAATGTTTAGGTGCTGAAATGGACAAAAACTAATAGTTTAGGTACTAAAAGCGTTAAAATTTTAACGACGGGCACTAAAATTAAACAAAACTAAATGTTATGTATGCTTTTGATTTTTTTTGTAAGTTTAGGTACTAAAACGAACCAAAGCTGATAATTTAGATACTAAATGTGTATATATATGTTTTTGGAATATGTAGAGAATATATCTCTGCAAAAGCAAATGAAGACTTTTTTCACAAAAAAAACACTTTCACCTTATGTAGGAATCTCTATCATATCATAGTTTCTTATCCCATTAAACATGGGGAGTTGTTGAGATGAAGAGTTCCCCAATGGGAAACATTATTATGTACACATATGATTCTAGAATATGCATAGACTCTTTAAAAAAAACTCTTTTCACAAGAAGTGTTTTCACCTTAGGTAGAGAATCTTTACCATGTCATAATGTCTCATGCCATCAAGTATGAGAGTTATTGGGATGAATAGTTCCTTGAAGGGAACATTATTGTGTACATATATATTTCTAAAATATGTAGAGAATCTATACAGAAAAAATGAAGACTTTTTTCACAAGAAGTGATTTCACTTTTGTCGACAGTTGTTTTCGTCCGAGTGTCATATTTATTATAATATATATTATATAATATATTATTATTATGAAAAGACCCGAAGGCCTAGTTACAAAGCAAGGTTCGAAGGCCCATTTACAATCAAACCCAATCCACAACCTAGTTCAGGCCCAACTCAGCAGGCCCGAGAAGGCCTAAAACACAACTAGGGTTTTATCTCAGCTTCTCCAGCCGTCGCACTCCTCAGCCGTTCGATCAAGATGCAGATTAAGGTCCACAAATAATCCAGCAGAAACCCTAGGGTTTCATTACACCCTAGGGCTATTCCGGTCGCCGCCTCTAGGTGCTACAACCAGTCGATTCCACGCCTCCACCGCCTCAATGGAAGGCTCCAGAAGATCAAGGAGAGCCGTACACTTCATCGCTCTAGGGTGAGTCACCACTGTAGGTTCGGTGACTCAGCGAATTTCATCATTGCAGCCGAGTTTCCGATGGGTTATATAAACCCCTAACCTATAACGAAAGAAGAAAGAAGACAAAGAGCAACGGAAATGAAGATCGAACATGAAGATCAAACAGAAAAAATAATGAAAGAAGAAAGAGGACAGAGAGCAACGGAGAGAAAGATCGAACAGAAAAAATAACGAAAGAAAAGGGAGAGAGGGAAACAACGAGATACAGTAAGCATCCATACAACACACGAAGACAGAGCAAAAATAGAGGAAAAACATACCTTCAATGAGCCTCCAAACCGCCATTGAGCCATCCAAAAATCAAAGGTAAAAGCCTAGATCTAGGCTGATTCAAATATTTTTAGAACAAAAGAGGCTCAGAATAGTGTTTAGGAAGTTTCGGGCTTTATTTTGGTGTATTTGGGTGATTTCCGACCACCGTGAGTGATGGCCGGTGGTGACTGTCGACACTGACGATCGGCGGCTAACGATGGCCTGATTCCCTCTGGTGAGGGAATCTTAGAGAGGGACGAGAGCTTCTCTCTCTAAGAGAGAGTAGCTGAAAGAAGAAATGAGGAGAGAATGGCCCTTAGGGACGGTTTATGGGCTTAAATACCCTTCCCGAAAGGCGTCGTTTTGGGGAGGGACTATCTATGTAATATGGGAATGGTTAAATCCCATTCGTGGTCCTTCTAGCTTTGTAAACCTTTAATTTTGGTCACCGAATTAGATTTCTACGCATTTAAATTTTGTCTTCGAATTTTATTTATTTTTATTTTAGTTCATACCTGTATATTTATATATATTTATATATATTTAGGTAAAATTACATGTTTAGTCCTTATTATTTTAATATTTTATATTATTATTATAGGTTTATCTATACTGTTAGTACTTATATTTTATAATATTTTGAATTAAGATTATTAATTTAGATATTTTCTAATTTATCCCCTAAGCTTTGATATATTAATATTTTAAATAAATAGTATTATTTACATTTATGATAAATAATATATTAAGTAGTATTTTTTTATTATTTGTATAATTTAATTTAAAATTAAATACAAATTTATAAATTCTATTTTAAAGACATTAATTAATAAACAAAGGTACCAATTTTGGGCGTTGTGGGGGTGCTAATCCTTCCCCCACACGTAACTGACTCCCGAACTCATTTTCTAGTAAGCAGACCTTGTTGTGTTATTTTAATATTATTCTCATGAATTTTATTAAAATATCATAACAATTTGGTGACCAATCACACCTTATTAAATGATTGGTGGCGACTCCTCAAATTGGTGTTTTATCTTATTCAAGGAAGAAAAACATTTACTTTTTCGAGACAATTACACCTATATGTGTACACGTTTGTATTTTTTTCGCCGGGCAAATAAACGTCTCGACAGCTTGGCGACTCCACTGGGGACATATTTTAAAGAGTCAAGCCACCGGTTTATTAATTATTTGTCTTTACAATAAAATCGTAAATTTGTTTTAACTTAGTTTTAATCCCTTGTTTATTTTAATAGTTGTACTAACTTTTTTTATGTTTTCATATTTAATTATGGGTCTTTAGAATAAATTTATAGGGTGTACATTATCTTATTTTTTTATGTTTTTCCTCTCCCACTGTGCACTGTATTTCATGACATGAGCTAAAACCCCGCTCTTATCCTATTTAGCTTGAATGAGAAACTACTATGTCGTGTGGTTTTCACCTCTGTATGGGATAGGGGACTATTCCTTGAGCTCACACCTTATGTTCCTCGTGTGGTTTTCACCTCCGTATGGACATAAGGAAGTGTGTTCCTTCGAATTGAACTCGATCCAAAAGTCTGTAATGAACCAGGATTGAGGGCTTGACAGTCCAAGGGGGCACCAACAAAGGACAATTTGTTGACCCTTTTTACCTTAGAGCCTGAACTTAGCATATAGTAAACCTAGAACTTCGGTCTAGGTAAAATTTGACCCAAATGAGTCTTGTAAGGTTAGCACACAAGGAAAAGCATGTTGAGTCTTTTAATTTATTTAATATTACTTAATTTTCCAAATAAAGCATGAAACTAGAAAACATGAGGTTAGGATGTATATATATACCATGATGGATAAGATATTTCCTTTCCATTAAGTGATACTAACCATTTTTTCTTCTATTATATAAATACATTATCCTCTAAATTGTTTATATTAGTTCTTTTGCTTGCATTGCATAATCATGGCATAATCAAGAGTGTTAATTCAAGAGTGGTCATCAAAATCAAAGATTTTCATTATGGACAAAGGGTTTCATAATCAAGTGAACTATGAATCAGCCAAAGATTGGTATCTTGAAGAAGCTCTCAAAAAAGTTAAAAGCTATGTACCTAAAGATCATGTTAGATTGGTACCAAAAGCATTATACGGTAAGAGTATCAATAGTAGTATTCATAAGGGAGAAAGTTTTTATGAAGCTCAAGCCCATTTTCAGAAAAATGAAAACAAGAAATTGAGCACAGAGATTGAAGTCATGCTTAATGATTTTCAAAGAATCATTCACGCCTTTAAAAATGTTGGCCTAGGAAATACCCCAGAAGAATGGGTAAATGGGATCATTAAACTAAAAAATGATGCTGAGCACTGGAAAAAGAATGAAGAGATACATGAAGATCGAGCAAAGAAATTCTCCTATGAGTTACAGATTGTAGAAAAAATGTGCAATAGAACCATCAACAATTTGGGAAAATGTCAAGCTGAAAATTAGATATTGAAAAAGGTTATAACCAACATGGAAACCTCATATATGATACATCAACGTGAGATTAATGTTGAATTGGAAACCACTAGAGTCAAAAATAATACATTGATGAAGATGGTAGATGATTATGGAGATCTTGTACAAGAAATTCTTGAACATAAAGGCTCTCTTATAAGAGAAAATGAGCAACATTGTCTACAACTCCGAGAGATGGCATGTAAGATTCAAGAAAAAGACAATGACATGAAGAAAGTAGCTATTCAAGCAAGCAATGTGGCCCACAAGCTTATAGACTTAGCTGGCTTTACAAGGGAATTAAAGCATATCGACAACTCAACACCTGAGCATGAATGAAAATTAACTTGGATTTTTAAGGAGATAGAGAAGTTAGGAGTGAAAGTTATCCCTTATATATAAAGTTCTGTTTGATGTATCGAAACTTTTGTGTTCAATGAAAGTTGTTTTAAGGTGACCACTCTTGGATCATACCTTTTTCTTTCATACATTTGTATAACATAATTTGCATTCTTATTTTTCACATTTACATGTGTCAATCATGAAAATATGGAAGTAATCTATGGAGGATTTTATGAATCAATTCTGAAAGTGCATTCAAGTCATTCGGGGAAGATCTCTAAAAATATTGAAAGTGATGAATGGAATATCAGTACGAGTGGGTAATATTGAGAAAATCCAAGAGCATCTTGTAAAAATTCAACAAGAGATGATCGATCAAGCAGAAAAGTTCCAGAATGAGTCAAGAGAATAAATGATCAAGTTAATGGACATGGTGAATATCGTGTTCATAGAGAAAAGCCCTTAGAGGATCCAGTTACAAAGGATTTGGATGAGATTACAAATATTGATGTTGTAACCAAGGCAAATAAGACAAATGACGAGGGTGTAACACCCCCAACCCGTATCCGACCCGGATACGAGTCCGAAGTGTCACATTGACTTTTCAAACATCTATTCGTATAAAATAGTGAGTAATTTAAAAACTTTGGTAACATTTAAATTATTTCAAAACGTTTACAACAGATATCAGAGTTCATACCATTTATATCTTTAGACTACATGCCAACTACACTCTGTAAACAGTACATACATTTTCTGATCTGACATTTGGTAAGGAGAACTGACCTGTCTTGCTCCGCATTACTCTTTATTCTTCTCGAAACCTACGTGTGAAACAATCACACGCTAAGTCGTTGACTTAGTGAGGCAATAATTAAACATATAACAATAAATTCATGAACGTGCATTCATACCATTGAATCATGACATTTCAATATGCATGTATCTATTCCATGATAACAATATATATAATCATGTCATACACACACGCAACCTACCTTCTTGTATTACTTTCACTTTTCGTTTGTCTTCCAATTGCATTGCCCATGTACATTATTATCTTTATCAACATCATTATAATTCAAGCAACACATGACATATTACCAAAAGTATATACATCACATATATCTTATACATTACATTCCATGTTATCTCTTATTAGCCCATGTGCACCTGTGAGAACTGTAGATATGTGAGTCTATTGAGGTTGTGCACCACTATGCTGTCACCACAGCTCATATAAATGTCCCGAAGGACCTATCCAGAGGTCACAAAGACCCCGGTAACTATCCAGAGGTCATAAAGATCCTCGGTAACTGTCCAGAGGTCATAAAGATCCTCGGTAAACTGTCCATATGTCTCGAAAGACATAGGTAAACCCTCGACTCTTGGCATGCCAACTATACCTATAGCTCTCGTATCATATAACATGGGCATTATATTCATATCACTTCACATATTCACATGTACATTTCACTTTTCGTATGATTTCATAATCCTCTGTCACGTAGCTTATAACACTTCTCTTGTGTTCATCTGGCATGTAACTCATTGTCATCTCATATATATATATTATTCTTATATTACCCTATAAATCAATGTTATTTAACTTATCTCACTTTTCATCTAATCTTGTAAGTTGGTTATACAATTCCTATATATATATATATATATATATATATATATATATATATATATCTAACTCATGTAATTTATATCCTTTCTCTTGTTATCATTTAAATCATTGCTATTTTACATAATTCACTTACACGTAGAACATTTCCATGTGATTCACATTCACATGTGCATATAATCACGTAGTTTACTTTCATGTAATACATGTCACTTTTCATATGAATTCATATTCATATATCACATAGCTTATACTTTGTTCTTATGTCTTCTCATAGACATATATTATTTCTCACGTATTCACATAGATTCATATCATATTACCTATATTATTACTCATGTATTCATGTAAACATGCATGTCTTATTTTGTTCATATATGTTCATATATACATCATATAATCCTTTCCTAAAGTTCACACTCTATTTTCCCATATGGCATATCACATAAATCACATAGCACATATAAGCACATATCATTTCATATAATCAAGTATACATACCTTTTATGTCATTCACATCATTATAATCAATAATCCGTACACAACAAAAATTGAAAATAGACTTATCACAAGTCCAATTCCTTATAATCCTATAAACTAAAATGCACTCACCTGGCCTCACTAGTCAATATCGATCTGTTATCTTTCCTTGATCGATCTTACTTGCCAAACGTTCCGGAATTGCTTTATGCGTAGAATCTACATACATATATATTTTGAGGCAACCATTAGATACCTACACCTTGTAATTGGATACTAGCAACTTAAACGAACTTATTAAACCAATATTCGCATTTTCCTTTAGGGGGAATCGGTTCCCTACTATGGGGGTATCGATTCCCTCAAGACATTCTGGAATTCTGTCGTTTGAAGGGGTATCGGTTCCCCTTGAATGGGTACCGATTCCCCTTGCCCAGAAATCATATTTTCAACCCGAAAATTTCTTCATTTTCACTCAAACATTTCATATATCATCCCCTTTTCATTCTTAACTCTAGTACACATACATAAACCAATCTATATTCATTTATTTCATCTTAAACCTCAAAATCCTATCTTCCATATGTAATTCAAGAATCATATCAAATTTTCTATATGTTCAAAATCAAATTCTATCACTCCAAATCTCTTAATTTAACCATTGACAAGTCAAATTTAACTTCAAATTCTACTTATCAATTCTTTTCCAAAGTTTCATATAAAAACTCCAAATCTTTAATCTCTCTTAACCCCTCCATTCTTTGATTTTTACTGTAACCCAAGCTTTCCTTATGTTTATCCATCAACTAAAGATCAAAACCAAACTTAAAATTCAAATAATAATCAATTAATAAAACTCTCACCTTTGCCTTGCTCTCCCACGCATGAAGAAGAAGAAAGGAGAAGAGAACTCTGGATGTTTCTCCCATTTCCCACGTGTATATAATTCCTTAAATGATCAAATGACCATTTTACCCTTTATTTCCTTTAACAATTACAAAATAACCTTCATCATATATATCCAATAATCATAGAACTATTTCATTCTTCTATTTTAGTCATCAAATTATGAAACTTTACAATTTGATCACTAACCCGGTATTGAGGATGTTACAGAGGGACTTGTAGAAGACCGTGGGAATCAAATGTAACTCCAAGAATTGGTTGAGCTGGCATTAAAGAAAAGAACCATGGAAGAGGATCAAATGCCATTGAAGAAGTCTAAAAAAAAGAAGAAGAAAAAGAGGAGGACATATCTCATTCCAATTCCAATCTCACATTCAGAATTGTTACCCTTTATATTGGAAAATGGTCTCCTGACACCCGTTCCTCCTAGTACTTATTTGCGTCCGGATTGGAAAAATGTCAAAAATTCATGCAATTATCATTCTGGAGATTTGAGCCACTCTAACGAAAATTGTATAATTCTGATATTAAAGGTCCAAAACCTTATTGCAGAAGGATTACTGTGTTTTGAAAATAGGAAACCTAAACTACTCAAAAACTCAAAACTGGTCGAGGAAGAGAGATCTTCAAATCATTGTCTCTCTCATAATGTTGGTCAAGAGTCAAACGTTCAAAGAAAACATTTTGGTCATCAGTCATAATGTCTTCAAAAGAGCAAAGTAAACAATTGTAAGGAGACAATAATATTAAAGGAGATTCTACCCAAGTTTCCTTCAATTTCGTGCCACAAGTTATATCTTGAGTTACTCAAAGCCCAACTTATTGCTCCATGTATGGCTAAACCTTTGTTGCCTTCATACCCTAGTTGGTACAATGAGAAAGCCTTTTGTGAATATCATGCTGGAATTTGAGAACACTCCATTGAGAATTGTGGTAACTTCAAACGACGAGTTCAAGACCTTTTGGTTCATAAAATCAGAGAAGTTGATGTTAGCAGTCAATCTATTTTAGTCAAATATTAGGGAATCAAACCCCAAAATGAAGTTTATAGTTTCAAAACAAGTGAAATTTATACAAAAAGAGACATTGAGAAGAAAAAAAGGAAAAACTAAGGAAGTTGAAGTATGTATGGTAGATTCAACTCTCGACACTTCTCTGGTGCTAAAGAATGAAAAATAGATGAGGAATGAAGAAGTAAAAGGAAAGGTAATTCGAGATTGGCCTACAGGTTTAAGAATAAATGAGGCAAATGCAACCCGGAGACAACGCAAACACCTATATCAGATTTTCTGAAAACAAGAGAGGCATGGGGCAATTTAGAGAATCTGGTGAATATTACCCCAATCATAGCTACAATGAGCACTCAGAACCAGGACAAAATTGTCATCACCAAGGAAAATTATTCTGGAACTAAATTTGAGCCTAACTTCCAATCAGGGAAGAAAAAGACGATGATGGGATGTGACCAAAAAGCTGCTAAGGAGGAAGTAGAGATTTATGCGTCTGAAGGTTTGTCCAAAGAAGCTACCCAAGAAATGATCGAGAAATGGGGGGAAATACGGATAAAGACCATGATCTGATTACATACCCAACATCCTAAGAGTAATGGGGCAGTTGAATAAATAAGTGGAAGTTGTTATCAACCACTATAGTAACTTTCATTTTCAACATATTGTTTGAACATGTTTTTGTTCCTTTCTCTACACCTTTTGTAATAAATAAATTTGTATTGCTTGTAAGGTTATGAGCATTGAATCAATTTGCAATCTTTCATTTCTTTGAATATCAAATGGGATTAAAAACTCTTTATGATTAGAGTTATACATTTTTGACTAAGTATTAAGATTGAAAACTGGTGAAAACTGGTAAAACAAAGACCTTGACCTTACCTTGGAAGAAATACACTCAAACATTGTACCCTTATAAAAATATGAGATAGCCTTCTCCAGTGCAAAGAATTAGACAAAAGGCTTGGTATTTATACATAGGAGCGTAAAACATGGGGCATCTTTTGTATAACATTGCGAAACCAACTAGATTACTCTTCTATTGGTGATATTCGATGATGAAATCTTCGCAAATAGGTCTAAGTCAGTTGCTTGGGAATTGAACTCTAACGATGAGATTTTTTTATTTCTACCCAAACATCTAAGACTGTAACATGTTCTTCTTAACAAGCTTAAGAAGTTAGAGTCGTATAACCATGTTATATTATTATATGCAATAAAGTTATCCCTCTAGAGCAATTGGTTAATAGCCTTGGCTTTATGGATAAGTTTCAAATAGCATAATAAAGACAAGTTTCAATAAAGCTGAATTCAGCTAGCCAAAATGGAAAAAGGTTACTAAATAAGAAGTTATTATAAAGGAGTTAAAAAACACATGTTATAGTCAACCTCACACGTGCACACAGTAATTTCATTTTTAGACTGATATTTTTGCACTGTTTTGGTTAAATAGAAGATTTCAGAGAACTGAAATAGAGATATTCTAGAAAGACTAGTAACTGGTTGTGCTAGTTGCAACATTTTGTCTGTATCCGGTTAAAATACCAAGTCAAGAAAGTGAGGCATGTGGCAATGTTCACAAAGAATGAGAAAGAAGTGACATCTTCAATTGATGTAACCACAGAAAATAGGAAAGCCAACCTGAAACCAACGTATAAATTTTGATACTTGTCAAGGAACTATAACTCTAAGACATTAAAGAGCTGTTGATTCTTTTGATATTCTTTGAATTCATGCTTATAATTTGATTCTATTGTGAACATGTAAGGGGCAATATTTTATAAAATTCTTTTATTATTTGATAAGAAAGAAGGAAAAACATTTTCAAATAGGATAGTCTCAAATGAGAAAGGTTCTTGAAACAAGTTGATACCTATTTTACCCCTATTGGAGAAAAAGAATGAGTGATGCCAGAATGATGAAGCATTTCATATTCTTGAAAGCAAGTGATCCGAGATGTCAAAAAGTCTAGAGAATTGAACTTATAATATTCCTTTGTGACAACCAGTCAAGAAGAAGAGGATCACCTCATTCAGAAGAGAATAAGAGCATTCAAGATTAAGAGATTCGGTACCAAGAAAACCACGAGTACCCACAATGGGAAATTATCAAAGTTGAACCTCGTGGGGATCATGAGATTCAAATTAAACGGACATTGCGAGGAAGCATTACAACTTAGCATGTAGGGCATTTTGAAGACCCACATCAACAAGTAGCAAATGCTGGGGGCATGCTAAAGGCCCATATCATCCAGGAATATTAGATCTTTGATTTAAGCAAATATTTCCAATGAAATAGAAAGGTATGAAGAATGAAAATGGTGAAACAATGACAGTTGCAGTATCCTAGTAATTTCTCCTACATTAATTCTGACAAGTTAAAACATCTTATTTGTATTCCCAATGAGCTTTAGTGTCATTGTAATGTTATAAAAAAAAGCTCTGAACACCATGCAAAGAGTTCCCTAGTTGAAAAATCTAGGCAGAAGCCACAGGAAAGGATGAATGTGTTGTCAAATATTTTACGAACTAGTAATTATGGTGTTGAACCAATATTGCGGTTATATGGTATTCCCATTTTTACTCAAGATGAAGTTTATCTTTTTCAACCCCAAGATTCAGAAATGAGAAATTATGAAGATTTCTTTACACGAAGGGACTTTGGAATTTTAACAACAAGAAACTAGTAGAGCCAACTAAGATTGAACGATGGATTGTTGTTAAACATCTCAACATAATATGGTACAAATAACCTTGTTTGAGATCTGATTAGATGTGGAGATATGAAAGGAATTAGGATAAATCCTCCTTGTGATGTATTTCAAGAGTCAAATTAGAACAGACGATGCTCTGTAAAAATGATAGATTCTCTTTTCAAAGACGAAAGCTTTATGGGATTTCTACACAAGTTCAGGTAAAGAAAGCTAGTTTTATCAAGGACAAAGTGGGGCAACAAGGTCATAATTCTGAGTGTGGCAAGAGTTTCATAAATGAAACAGTTCTTTTGAGATTTTAAATGCAAATTAAGGAAAAAAATACACAAAGATGCAAGTTGATTAGTTAATTCTTTAGAAATGCAAGCTTAAAAGCGTAAGTTGCTACACTGACATCTGAAGTGAACCCTGGAAAGAAATGATTAAGTGAAAGAATATTGAATTCGTCACTTTGGATCGACATTCATGCATTCATAAGAACATCATTTGCATAAAAGAAAATGCATTTCATACATTTAATTACATGTGCATAAATACATTTTCACATGAAGATGTAAGAACAAAATACCTTACAACTATAAGGAAGAATTCATATCTCAAATGCAGGAATCATGTTAAAAGAGGCAAACAATATGAAGAATAGATACATAGGAAGCATTATTTCTGGGGACATGTTACCCAACTAACAAATTTGTAAAACCTCCGGGTCATTTGTAAAACCTCTGGGTCATTTGTAAAACCTCCGGGTCATTTCGGGTAATTTGTAAATCCTTCGAGTCATCTGTTAGTCTTTCGAGTCAGATGATAAGTCCTTAGGACTATTCGTAAGATCTTCACGGAAGAGTAGTGGAAGCGAATCTTTTGTAATACAAATCCAACTTTCACGAAAGAGTAGTGAAGTAAACCATCCAACCTTCACAAAAGAGTAGTGAAGTCAATCAAATTCAACATTCACAGAAGAGTAGTGAAGAAAATCATTTTGTAATACAAATCCAACATTCACTAAAGAGTAATGAAGTAAATCATCTAGCCTTCACGGAAGAGTAGTGAAGTAATTTAATCCAACCTTCACGTAAGAGTAATGAAGTGATTCGATCCAGCCTTCACGGAGAGTAGTGAAGCAAGATCAGATCAAAATTCCATCTCCATGAAAGATTAGTATAAAAAATTTCCCATCAAAGCATGAAGTCCACTCGACAAAAACTTCTTGTCTTTTTATCTTTGATATATTCTTGTTAACACAAAAATGAGCAAAGAGTGGTAGTTGTCGATAGTTGTTTTCGTCCGAGTGTTGTATTTATTATATATAATATATAATATATTATTATTGTTATAATTACAAGACTTGAAGGCCCAGTTACAAAGTAAGGTTCGAAGGCCCATTTATAATCAGACCCATTCCACAACCCGGTTCAGGCCCAACTCACCAGGCCCGAGAAGGCCCAAAACACAGCTAGGGTTTCATCTCCTCTTCTCCAGCCGCCGCACTCCTCATCCATTCGATCAAGATGCATATCAAGGGCCACAAATGATCCAGCAGAAACCTTAGGGTTTTATTACACCCTAGGGTTATTCTGAGGGGTTATATAAACCCCTAACCTACAATGAAAGAAAAAAGAGGATAGAGAGCAACGGAGAGGAAGATCGAACAAAAAAATAATGAAATAAAAGTGAGAGAAGGCAACAGCGAGAGACAACAAGCGTCCATACAACACATGGAGACAGAGAGAAAAGACAGAGCAAAAATAGAGGAAAAGCATACCTTCGGTGAGCCTCCAAACTGCCATTGAACCATAAAAAATTGAAGGTAAAAGCCTAGATCTAGGATGATTTAGACATTTTTAGAACAAAAGGGGCTTGGAATAGTGTTTAGTAAGTTTCGGGCTTTATTTTGGTGTATTTGGGTCGACTAGCTACCTTCTTTGTTATACAACTATGAGGATTCTGGAAATGTCGTTCATTCACATGGTCTTCTTTTCATGTTCCTTGGTTGATTAGATCTTTAGAGGTAGCCTTCAGGTTTCCTTTGCTAATCGTATGTTCTATTTGCTCTCCCTTTTCACAAGATCTTCAAATTCATTTGTTGAATTTGCAAGCATTAACTCAAAGAAAGGATCTAGGAGGGTGATATGAAACATGTATGACATTTCTTCTTCAAGCATATGAAGCTGAACTTGAGCTGCTATGTCCCTCTCCATCTCAATGCATACTCTTTAAAATTTTTAGTAGCTTTCTTTATCAATTCTTGGATATCTTAATGACTCATAGTCAGGTCCTTGACGTATTTATACTACTCTTGAAAGACTTCAGCTAAATCGACCCACAACTTGATTTGTTCTCTGCTCAATCGATTATACCATACTACAACAGGTCTAGTGAAATATCATATTTTTCAAAATTGGACACTGTAAACTCTTGTGGTATAACTAAGTCAGGAACTAAACTGGGTTCTCTCACATCTAGATTATTGAGGGAGACATCAACATATTTCATTGTTTAGACCATTTCCTCAAAAAGCACAACTTTGTCTCTGAATTGTTCAAGATTAGAGAGACTCTTCCCTTCATTCAAATAGGATGCCCCAGGGTAGTTTGCCAACCTTGATGCAACAATTTGATAATACTGATGTACCTCAGCAGGTGCTTTCTCTTTGTCAACAACTTTTATAGCCAACATTTGGGTCATTTTGGTTCAATACTTCATGTTGAGAATTCAATGTTTGACTTTTTACATTATATTGTAGCGTAATCAAACGATCTTGCAACTGATCTCATAAATCATCTTGAGACTTCTCTTATTATTTCCAACCTCTTATTAATGATCAAATGAATATGGTGTTACTTCCATGTAACCTTTCATGAATTATTTCCGTATTTTATAATTAACGCATGTATACAAAAAATGTACCGCTTTAAAGTAACCATCTTTAAACGATTTTCACTGAAAACAAGGTTTCAATACATCAAATAGCCAAACTTTACAAATAACGAATAGCTTTAGCTCATATCTTCTCTATTTCCTTCAAGAACCAGGTTAACTTCCAAACATGATCTGGTGCTAAGTTGTAAATCTACTTCAAATCTCTTTCAAAACCCGCTAAGTCAACCAAATTGTGAGCCACATCGTTTTCTTGAGAAATAGCCTCTTTCATTGCATTGTGTCTTTCATTTACCTTATGTTTCAATCCTCAAAGCTATTGTCATTATTGTTCATTTCCTCTCGTAAGAGACTCGATGCGATTATGAAGTTCTCGTACAAAATGTCTATAATCATGCACCAACTCTGTCAACATCTTATTCTTGGCTCTACTGGCTTCTAGTTCAACATATTTCTCGCGCTTGTGTCTTTGAAATGAAGATTTTTTATCAGCAATGATTGTTCTCAACATCTTATTCTTTGCTTGACATATCTCCAAATCGTTTAAGTTTGTATAGTGTCTAACTTCAATCTATAGATTATGAGATAACTTCTTAGCTTGACCTTCATGCACTTTACAATTCTTTCTCTATTGTTCAACATCATTCTTCAATTTAGATACTCATCTTTCCCATTCCTTTAGAGTATCTCATAAACCAACACTTTGAAATGCTTGACCAATTCTTTGAAAACCATCTGCATGGCACATTTATCTACTTATATTACCCTTTTCGTTTTGTAATTGATGTATTTAAACTTCAAATTTCAACAAACACTCTCGGCTCTACCTCAACCAAACTTCATGCTCTAACAAAAACTGAATTTTTTGTTTAAAGGCAACGCAGTTCTCAATATAATGTCCTTGAGCTCCTACATGATATTCACAATTGGCATTGATGTCATACCGCTATGAATATTGAAGTGGCCAAGGCTTCACATACTGTGGGGTCACTTCTCGCACTTCTAGTAACTTACTGTACAACTCTATATGAGATAAGAATAAGGTCAAAATAAAGACTACCACATCCTAGCTTTTGGTTATCGTTAAATTATGACTCGGTTGAGTGAAGACATACTTTTGGAACCGACTTCGAAAACTGAGTGGCTATGGTTGGGCTCTTGTTTTCCTTTATTTTCACATTCTCAAGCACTCGGGTGATCACTAGATTTCTGGGGAACACGAACATACCCTGCTTGAAACTTAATAACCCTATCTGGATAAGATCTCTAACTTTGGTCTTCGATGCATTACAATTTTCAGTAGTGTGCCCTGAGCTCCTTATGTGATAGCTACATTTTTCATTAACATTAAACCTTAGGATATGGGCTCTTTTGGCTTGGATTGAATCAGGGTCACAAGGTTCATCTCGATTAGCAAAGGTAATAGATTCTCAAATACCAGCAAGTTTTGATTATGTGACTCATTCATCTTTTTGAACTTTTATTGTGATGACCGCTTCCTTGGTACCTCTAGATAACTTGTTGATCCAAACGATGATGGTGTGTGATTCTTTGAGTTTGCTAGGATCACCTTGCTTTACAGTATTCTCTTGTGTATCTGAAATTACAATATTGTTCTCTTTGAGCTATTTTCCATCTTGTGTAGAAATCTATTTTATTTTGGCCAATACAACTATTTTATCCATCATCTTGGCCATTTTCTTTCTCATCTCTTGTATCTCTTGTTGCTCTTTGTCAGACATGATATTTTTTGGGCACATGGCTTTCTACTCTTCTTGGAACGTCCTGGTGATGCCACCTCCTAAATATATTGTGGTTTGATTAATCACGAAACCCCCTGTTCATTGTAAAACCTTTAATTGGTGACCACTCAGAAACGACACCTTTTATGTATGTTATGACGATATAATGCAAGGAAATGAAAATCAAAGAGAAAACAAGTTAGGACAAACTATAATAAATTAATATAAAATATAAATGTAAAGGTAAATACAAATGTAAAGATGAAAATTCAAATTTAATAAAAAATTTATTGATCCCTAAAATAATTCTTAAAAAATTGACAATGTCTCAGTACTATGGGATATTGAAAATCAAAGATTACAGATAAATCTGGCTCTATCCCCTAAATGATCAACTTCTGTGAGTAACTCGATAATTCATCGTATTTGTCAGACTCTAACACTTCAAATATCTTCAAAGCTTCTACTTCCTTTCCTAAAGCAAATGTTTTTCGATCTGGTTCATGATCTTTGGCTACTGCCTTCAACTTTGAATTTTCTTCAATATAGTTTATCTCCTTAGTAGGTAAGTTATCACGTTACTTCTACTATTCTCTCAGATAAATCTATGAAATTCTATATAACCCAATGAAAGGCATTGTTATATGCGTTGTTGTTTCAAGAACCTTCTAAATGACCAATTATTTCAGGAATCAATACATTTGCATTATATGTCATGCTCATGCAAAAATAAAAACACAACAGAGCATATAGAAAAAGGAATCAAGTTAGTAGAAATGATAAAAAAGAATTTAAGATGTAAAAATAATTAAACATAACTCATAGATGAGATAGTAATAAAACACGCAAAGGGAATTAAAGCCCTAGCCGCATGTGTTCTAGTTCTCTTAGGTTATCCCATGGCTCTAATGTGGTAGGCTTATTAAATTCTCTATATGAGGATCAGTTCTAGAAAATGTTCCCAAACTGTCCTCACAACCTACTAAGGTTAATAAGAACTTCGACTCTAGCCCATTCTGGACTATACGAATCGAATTCAGTTTAGGGGATCACACCACTAAATGTATATCATAGAAGGCAATATCCAGACATACAACTTGGGATGCTTTCCAGAGGTAATTACCAGACCTACATGAGGAAGACCAATGTTCCCTGTGGTGTGGCGTTTCCCATGCTTAATAGAAACAGAATGAAGCTCGAGTTTAGAGCTATGATATGCAACAGTTCTAAATATATTCACACAAGTGTAAGCATTAACTAGAGAGAAAATCTTTTTCAAATTTTCAAATGAACATGATGAAATGTACATTAAATAAATTCGAACAAAATTTTTAAATTCTAAATATAAAGTAATCAACTCATGGCTCGACTCTCAATTTGTTTAGAAAACAAAATACCCCAGTGAAGATGCCAAGTTGTCATAATTAGCCCTTCGAGGAAAAGTCCACTAGTTACAACTATGGGGTTTTGAAATGATTTTAATGAAATATTGGGAGTCGCCACCAACCATTTAAGTTGTGACTGGAGCACTATAAAAGTATGTAATTTAATAAAACATTTTATTTTTTTATCAAAATACCAACTTGGTGTTTATAAAATCCAGAAAATAGGTTTAGGAGTCGATTATACGTGAAGAAGGGATAGCACCCCACAGAGCCCAAAAATTGGTACCTAGTTGATTACCCTATGTTTAAAATTTGGAAATTTTGATTTCAAAATTCATTTAATCTAGAAATAACAATGGATGCAAAGTTGAAAGAACTATTCGTTTATTAAGGCCAATAGTATTTACCCATAGCATGAATGCAGGAGATCAACTATTATGCCCAATAACCGAACATTGCCTCAAGATTTTTAAAATGTAGAGGTTTTAAAAGGATGTTGACATTGCCCCCTAAGCATGATTGCAAGAACTATACCATTAATTCCTTAATGAGTCAACGTTGCCTCGTGTTTAAAACAAATGCAATCAATCAATCGATTAGAACCTAATTTAAACTAGGTGATTTAATTAAATGCTTCCTAACCTAGAGTGCCAAATTATGGAGATTAGAGATCTTAAAGGACTAAACCTAAAGTGGAGTCTTGATATTAACCCTACCTTTTTTTATCAAATTATCAAATCGAATAATTGATTTAAGAGATCAAGCATTTTAATGCGAAAGCCAAATCAACTTATTCCTTAATGTTTAAGGACTAAGGTGAAAATAATTAAAATAAAGGCTCTAGTTAATTTAATTCATTTATGTCAAATAGTTATTTAATTAAAAGTTGAAGGGCTAGATGGTAAAAACTAAAGTTAAGAAAACCTATCTATTAACCCTAATTATCTATATTATAGAAAGTTCAATTTAAAAGTTAAGGAACTAACTAAAGTTCAAGGCCCTAATTGCTAACCTAATTAATTTTTAATTGGAAAATCAATTTGAAACTTTGAGCATGAAGGCGAGGAATAAATTGAAATTTCCTTAATCTTAAAAGACTAAAGCGTGAGAAAACTAAGTTAAAGGATTGCATTAGAATCTAGGTATTGACATGCTAAGATTAAAATAAAATAAAATAAATTAAATTAAAGTTAACGTAAGAATATACCTTAATGAGCCTGCCTGAAAAAAATAAAAAAGAATAGAATTAGAATACTAATTAAAATATCTTAATTAAAATAAAAAAAATTTAAAATAAAAAATAAACACGTAATTTAAAGAATAAAAAATTGTAAAGAATTAAATTAAATAAATATAAAATTGAAAGTCTTGATTAAAATAACCTGAAAAAAATGAGAAGTTAGAAAAATAAATTAGAACAAGGACTAAATTATAAAGAATACAAATAATTAGTAAGAAATAAAGAAATATCAAAGATGACTAAATTGAAATAACAAAAAACAATCATGCTAAATTTAAAATAATTAAAAATATAAATTCTAGTGACTAGAATGTGAAAACGTGACTAACTATGAGAGATTTAAACATAATTTTCTCTTTTTAATTTAGTAATTAGAAAGCAAAAAGAAAGAGGGGAAATCACTCAACTAGGGCTCTAAATTCGAAATCAATGAAATAAACTGGAAATTAGGGACCGAATTAAAAAATAAATACTTAGAAGGACTACGAAATAGATTATACCTTCAAAGCTCAAAACGCATGCATAGGACTAACACAGTGTCGTTTGGTCGAGCTATAAAACGGCCTTATCACCTCTCTTTTTCTCATTTTTTCTTTTTCTCTCTCTACTTCTAATGACTCTCTCCCCACTCCTTAAAATTCTCAGAATCCAGTGGAGAGCACCACCATCGGCCGCCTCGACGTTGCCGTCAATCGTCGCATCGGTCGTCATCTCTGATGGTTGTTAAAGCCCAAATACACCAGGTGGCTAGTCTTGGTGCCGTGAGCTCGAACAACATGAAAAGGGCCAAAAACCCTTCGTCTTCGGTGCTCCGATTTCCTCCAGCCACGTTGGATGGAGCTAGCTCTGAGATATGTGGTTCCCTTCCTCCGTGCGTTTCTCCTCTCCAATAGGATTCGTCGATGGTAGCACTTGTCGTCTATTAAAGCTTTGGGTAAAAGGTAAAACCCCTTTTATCTTTCTTTTGTTCTTTGTTAGTTAAAAAAATAAAATGAAAAATGCTTGGTAAGTTTTGTGTTGCTTCTATGTTTTGTGAAAAACGAAGGGGAAAGATTTGTTTGTATTGATTTCCTCTGGACAAAAAGAGCTCCACGTTACAATGTTTGTATGGGTTTATATAACCAGATTTACAAATTAGAAAACAATAATAAAATATTTACAAATATATTTTTTTTTTGTTGTTTTGCATTAACGATGGGAATTCTTCTGTCAACGTCTTCTACTGCCAAAATCAGGCTCGTGTGGTGCCTAGTAGTAACCGTATGGCAGAGGGGGGCCAATGGCGTTTTGCTCGTGAGACAAAGGGGACCACAGCCGAGAGCTTCACTTGAGAAGAGAGGAACCCCCATGACATTTTCTGGACCATTGGATGCCACTAGATCTGACGATGGAGGGGCAACGACTCAAAGGGAAAAGTCCTAGCTCCGCCCACATGCAGACTGCTGAACACAAATGGGTTTGCTGACGGGCCTTTACAATAATTGTTTGGGCTTCAAATTTGTAATCTATATTGGACTTGTGATATGGGCCTGTAAAATAAAATAAAATGTTAAATTAGTTACATATTTAATAAACGTATACATATATTCCTAAATTTAATTAAATAATCACCATTAATATATAACCTAATTAATAAAACTTAATTTGTTTATTTTAAATATATATCTATATTAAACCTAACATTAAGATAAACTCAAAGTGAAAACTAGATAAATAAATCTTACAGACAAAATTTAGTGTCTACACATGAGAGTTGTTGGGATGAATAGTTCCCGAAAGGGAACATTATATGTAAAAATATGTTATGGAATATGCAGAGAATCTTTACAAAAAAAATGACTTTTCACAAGAAAAGCTTTCACCTTATTTAGAGAAAATTTATCATGCCATAGTGTTTCATCCCATCAGCAATGTGAGTTGTTGGGATGAATAGTTCCTCGAAGGAGAACATTATCTGTACATATATGTTTTTGGTTAAATTATAAATTTTGTACTTAAACTATCAGTTTTGGTGTTTAGTACCTAAACTTTCAATTTTTCAAAATCATACCTAAAATTTAGTTTTTGTTTCATTTTAGTACCTATGTTCAAAATTTAATGTTAAGTTTTGAAAAAAAATAAAAGTTTAGGTATTAAAATGGATCAAAACTGATAGTTTAGGTACTAAACGCTTTAAGTTTTTAATAGTGGGGGTATTAAAATGAAAAAATACTAAATATTAGGTATGATTTTGAAAAAAGTTGAAAGTTTAGGTATTAAAACGAACCAAAACTGATAGTTTGATACTAAATGTGTAGTTTACCCATGTTTTTCTCTATTTTTTTAATACTACACTATCTAAATATATACATTGTTCTCTTCAAATCTAAAACTCTCAATATCTTGCTCTCGTTCTCAAAGAATGAGTTGTATTTCTACTGTTGTTTATTATGATGGTCAAATTTGTGAATTCTAAATATGAGTTATTTTCGAATCATAACATTATATCCCCATATCCTTCAAGAGAAACATAACTCTTAAGGAGTTAATCAAAAAATTCCTTAAAAGTTTGTTTTGGAAGTACTATAAGACTCTTTACACTTCAATACAGATTTCCTACTAAACTTGTTCCATTAACATATACAACTTTTGATCTTTCTAGTTATGATTGATGCTCAAAATGAAACTTCAGAAGCTCTTATAGAGATGTATGCCAATTTTTGAACTGAGTAAATTTCGTGGTATTTCATTGTCTTCTCACTATGAGTTAGTTAATCAAGTTTATCCAATTTAAATCCCAACTCAAATATTCCGTAATGATTTCACATCATTAATGGTGAATTCACCTCGTGGGATGTCATCAAGTTCAATAGGAAGACGTTCATCAGTTACTACTTATGATCTCTACCGAGGTGGGTCGATAAATAATCCATATGACAATACACCGTCAAGTTCAAGGGGAAAACATTCATCTTCCAACTTGTTTGACCTAAACATCAAAATGCCATTGACAAAATAGTCCGTTCAGAACCTATATGGTAGTATGCCTTCAAGTCTAAGGGGTTTGCATTCATTAGCAACTTGTTCGACCTCAACATCTAAATGCCACCCATAAACAAGACATATGATTATTCATATCCACCAAAAGAACCACTTCGTGAGTTAGGTGTGGATGTTGTATAGACAACATTATTCGTTGAACCATAATCACCTTAATTTAACATGGACTCTGATAATGATATAGAAGAAGTTCTCATAACTACGACATAAAGTGAACCTCCAACACATATGTTTAAAGTGAAATTTGACGTAATGTACGAGCTAGAATTTCCTAATATGCCTAATATTGTAGGTTATGGAATTAATTCATCTTTCATTGATGTTGTGTTATATATTGGAATAGAGTTCCCATCCAAGAATATTGCAATAAATGTAATTAAAAATTATAGTATTCATAATATAGTTCACTCTAGATTCAAATGAGCCATCCACAAAAAGTATGTTTGTCAATGTGTCCAGTGTGATAAAGGATGCAACTGGATGATTCGTATATCGAAAAAAGAGAGGAAGTACAATATAAGGGAACTAACAAGAAACAACGGTCCTCATACATATTGTGTGAGAGGGATAAACCAAGACCATCTTTACTTAGATTCTAACATTTGCCAAGCCATCATGCCCATGGTCAAAGCAAGATCTCATATAGCTATTTCAATGTTGATTTTTTCTATTCAATCATAATATGGCTACACCGTCTCATATAGAAAATCATGGAAAACAAAACACAATGACATTATAAAATTGTTCGACGAGTGGGATTCATCTCACAACGAGCTACCAAGTTGGTTTAATGTAATACAAAGATTCAATCCTAAGATAATAGTTGAGTTCAAATTGGCCACGCGTACGAGAATGATAGAGTGGTCCAAGGAAAATGCTAATTCTACCATGGTTTTTTGGACTTACCCACAATGCATTAATACACTGAAATATTGTAAACTGATGGTCCAAATCGATAGTACTTTCTTGAATATAAAATACAAGCAAATTTTACAATTGAATATTATCTAAGACGATAATTAAAACATTATTCATGTTGCATTTGCCCTAGTTGAGAGGGAAGATACAGAGTCTTAAGCTTTTTTCCTAAAAAAAATTATGCTTCTATGTTATCAAGAGGGATGATATATGCATCATTTCAGATTGAGGAGCTAAGGTCAAAGCAACAATAGACTCTTTGGGTAGAATTTGGAAACCTTCACATGTTTAAAATCGCTATATATCCGACATATTGTAGTAAACTACCATGAAAAATTTAAGAAGAATGATGAACACCAATTACTTATACGCATGGGTACATTACTTTTTTCAATTTCATTTCTTATTCTTTTCATTTTATTTACTCATATTATCACTAACTAGTAAATATGACTTAGGTTACGAACTCTTACCTCAAAGGTTTGAGTATATGCCACAAGAGTTGTAAGCCGAAAATGAACAGGCTACAATCACATCAGACTCATCAATAAAAAATATGGACAAATGCATATGATGAGGAATATTGATATGGTCATATGACAACCAACTTGGCTGAGACTATCAATTCAACCTCAAAGGGGACACATCATTTGCATGTAACTTCTTTGGTTAAAACAATATATTTTCATTTGGGTAAGCTTTTACGAAGCTCGAGAGACAAACTCTTACTTGGATGCACAATGACCATATTTATCATCCAAGATTAATAGCATATTTACACAAGAAAGTTTGTTGAGTTAATCGATCGACGGAATCGGCCAAGAGGGGGGTGAATTGGCAATTAAAATTTCGGTGGAAGCTTTTGCAGAAAATTGAAAAGATTTGTACAACGATTTAGAGTGGTTCGACTTTCTCAATCAAAGTCTACGTCCACTACCTTAGCTATCCACACTAAGGATTTTCCACAAATTCACTAATTTGTTTTCTTTAGAGGACAAAGAGTAACCTTACAAACCCTCAAGAATTATACCCCAAATTCTTGAGAAAACTCTCTCCCAAAGAGAATAATACAAATTTGCAAACTTACAAGGAAATCCTCACAAGGTAGATTGTTTGCACAATTCTAGAACAAAGAAAGAACACTCAAAGATGAATACAATTGAGCACAATATGTGTTCTTGAAATCAAAATGAATATTGAATGAAAATAGGCTTGAAATGCTCAAACTTGAGGTTTGATGCTTTCTCTTTGATTCTCTCTTGATTCTAGTTGCTTGATGTTTCTTGTTTTTGATCAATGGCTTCTAAGCTTGCTTAAATACACCTTGAATCACTTCTGAACGTTAGGGATGATTAATGAAGATAATATAGCCGTTTAAGTGTGAAAACATTTATTAAAAATGCTTGGAGCGTGGGGGGAATCGGTACCCTCTCATAGGGAATCGGTTCCCTAAGTGTAAAATTCAAATATTTTGACCGTTGAATAGGGGGAATAGGTACCCCCTATGGGGGAATCGGTTCCCTCCGAGCATTCTGGAAATCTCGGAGCCAAACCATTCAGGGGGAATCGGTACCCCCTTGGGGGGGAATCGGTTCCCTCTGAGCAATCTGAAATTTTTTGGCTTTGAAATGGTTCGAAATACTTTGAAAGATTATTTTGAAATTGTTTTAAGATTAAAACTTAATTTTACACTTAAGTAAGGATTAAAAATGATTTTTGAAATATTTGGAGTAATGTTTTGATATTCGAATAATTATATCGAATATACTTAGAAAATCATTTGGAAAATCTTAAAATTCATTTAACTTAATTTGTTATATCGAAATATCAAAATGTTTTCAACAATCTCCCCTTTTTTGATATAACAAAACATTTTAGTAATTTTAAGATTTTGAAATCAAGTTTTGAAATTACTCCCCTTACTTTAACACTTTTCCCATTTATCATTTTAAAACACACTTATTTTAAAACACACTTAAAACACACATTCTCCCCTTTTTGTTAAATCAAAAGATTCAAAGAAACGTGAAAAACATTTAGCCAATTGATTAGGTATATGTATGCATAAGCTGCTAAGATCACAATCAAGAGAAACGTTAGCCATTAGCTTCATAATCAATATTCATATTTAATGTGATATGGCAAAATTGGGTCATATATAACATGAAGTAAATGATGCAATAATGAATAAATCACACAAAACATATAAGTTCATACCATCCATAAATCCAAACAAATTCACAATCAATCAATTCACAAATTCAAACATTCCAAAATATTCAAAATGTTAAAACAATAAGTTTGGAGTTCAAAGTAAAACATTTAATCACATATCCGGATCAGGAGGAGGAAAACGAGCTCGCATAGCGGCCATTTCGTTAGTGAGGTCATTAATACGTTCATTCATCGAAGCGTTGTTTGTGCGCATCTCTCGGAGAATCTCTAATTGTTGAGCTCCCATTGTGGATAAATGGGACTCTATAGAAGTAAAGCGTGAATCCATGGTTGCATATCAGAAATCAAATGTCTCCATAAAGGATTGAAAATATGGAGGCATTGAGTCGATGTGTGTTGTGCTGCTCCTCGGGTTGCTCAGGCTCATCTTCGGCTTCATCGATATCCCTCATTAATTGTTCAAACTATGGATCTTCTTTAGCTTCGAGTGGAGCTTGTGAAGAACTAGCTCCCGGAGTAGTTGCAGAAGATCGAACCCATTCACCGGTTTCTTTATCTTTGACCCATCCCGCTCTTGTTAAAGAAAGAAGATTGATTTGTTTCTTAAGAGGAAATGAGGCATCTAGACCAACTCGAAGCTCGGCTTTAGAAAAGAGATTACTAAGGATACAACCGTAAACTAGTGAAGAACAGAGTTTCTTATTTGGCACTAGGTTAACGGTTTCAACAATCTCAGCATAGATAATCTCGGAAAGGTTTATTTTTATATTGTGTTCAAAACAATGCAACCACCAAAGATCTAAAGCTCTGAGAGTTGAATAAAGACCCCTGGATGGTCGAAACCACCAAGTGATCATGAGATGAAGAAAACGCTCATGAAGATCTAAACACTTGCACTATCATTTCGTTATATCGAGAGCCTAAAACTTGTTTTTCATTTGATAAACCTTCATTATCCAAGCCTAAGGCATTGGCTATGTAAGCCAGATCAAGATGGAATATTGACCTAGGAGGTAGGAACGTACTCCTATGGTTTTGGTTTTGTCACGATTTTGATACAAACGGCATTACAATAGAAGATACGAACAAGTTGATGATAGACAACGGGTTCATGTTCGAAAAGTTTATCAAATTTCCATTCGTGCAAGATAGGGAGATATTTAAAGTTAATAGCAACCATAGCTTGAAGAGATGGGATACGTTCTTCCCTAATCTTATACGAGTCAAAATATTGGTAAAACCAAAAACGATAATCTTTAGGGGTTGATTAAACAAGAATTTTGGATAGTCAAGTTAGGATCAAGATTTGGAATAGGATTTTGAGGAATAGGAGGATGATTTGGAGGTGAATTTGGTTGACGACTAGAACGACTAGATAAAGACCTAGCACGTTTAGGATTGGACATGGTAAAGGAAATCGGAATAGATTGGATAACCTGCAATTTTAAAAACAAATGTATGTAATTCAATTAATCCCAAACTCAATTAAGTCCACAATATTTCAAGGTTCGATAAATCAATCCTATTGGGCATAGTTTTTGAAAAACTTTTGACAAATATGGTTTTGAGAAACAATATATATATATATATATATATATATATATATATATATAGTTTCA
Source organism: Hibiscus syriacus (assembly GCF_006381635.1). Classification (NCBI taxonomy): domain Eukaryota; kingdom Viridiplantae; phylum Streptophyta; class Magnoliopsida; order Malvales; family Malvaceae; genus Hibiscus; species Hibiscus syriacus. The sequence goes on along the minus strand of NW_024061932.1, from coordinate 1,978,419 downwards.
TAACAACATAATTTAATCAAAACACAATAATTTGAAAATTAACATTTTTTTTAATTTCAAAAATTTTAAAATTTTGTAAAATTCTTGTGTTTTTGATGAAATTAGTTGTAACATCTAGTTTCTAATCATTAAACAATCAATGCCCGATCACTATTTCAACCTAGAACTAATTAAAACTAATCCTATGTTCAAAATCAATGAAATAGAGAGTTTAGAAAAATTTACCTTGAAAGATGAAGATTGAGGGGATTTTGATGTTGTTTGCACGATTTTAATGATTCCAACAGGTTTAAAGATGATATTTGAATCGAATTGATTAATATCGTTGATTTGAGGCAAAAATGGAGATTTGAGAAAAGTTGAGAGAGAACGGGGAAAGAGAAGAGGGTTGAGTATTTTGGGGTTTTGGGTGTTCTGCCCAATTTAATAGAACCCCAGGAGGGTATCGATTCCCTGTGGGGGAATCGGTTCCCCTTCAAAGGGGGAATCGGTTCCCTCATGGGGGGATCGATTCCCTCTGCACAAAAATGCTAAAATCCGATTTTAAACACTAAAAATGCTAAATTAATTTCTTTAGTGGTTTGGCAACTCATATATTGAAAATTAATCATGTTCAAACAATCAAATTATTCTTTAAACGATATTTGAACATAAAACTAATTTTCATCAAGAATCATAAACTCCCCCTAACTAATAGCAACGAATGCAATCAAAAATTACTATTATAAGCATTTTTCATTATTCTTAAAAGTGCTAAAATTATTTTTTAAACACTCAGTGAAGATAGATTGGTCAAACCTAATTCTCTCCTAAGTGTCCAAATCGTTCCTTGTCTAAAGGTTTTGTAAAGATATCCGCTAATTGATGCAAAGTATCAACAAATTCTAGAACTACATCTTCCTTAGTGACATGGTCTCTAATGAAGTGATGTCTTATTTCAATGTGCTTAGTTCTAGAGTGTTGGATGGGATTTTTAGTGAGACAAAAGCACTAGTATTGTCACACTTGATAGGAATGGTACCTACTTCAATTCCATAATCAAAGTTGTTGTTTCATCCATAAAACTTGTGCACAGCAACTACCAGCTGAAATGTATTCGACTTCAGTGGTAGATAATGCAACACAATTTTGTTTCTTTGAAAACCAAGAAATTAGCATATTTCCAAGGAATTAGCAAGTAGAGGTGCTTTTCCTATCTAATTTGCATCCTCCATAATCCGCATCAGAAAAAGCATGCAAGCTAAAGCTAGAGTCTCTAGGATACCAAAGTCCTAAACTAGGAGTGTCCTTAAGGTATCTAAAGATTCTCTTAACAGCTAGTAAATGTGATTCCTTAGGGCATGATTGAAATCTAGCACATAAGCAAACACTAAACATAATGTCCGGTCTACTTGCAGTTAGATAAATAGAGATCCAATCATTGACCTATATAATTTAACATCTACACATTTACCTCCTTCATCTAGCTTTGTTGAAGAGCTCATTGGAGTGTCATGAGGTTCCCATTTCCAGTCCAAACTTCTTGAGCATATCTTTGACGTACTTAGCTTGATTGATGAAGATGCCATCTTTTCTTTGCTTGATTTGGAGTCCCAAGAAAAATGAGAGCTCCCCATCATGCTCATCTCAAACTCACTTTGCATTAGCTTAGAAAATTCTTGGCAAAGAACATCATTAGTAGAACCAAATATATCATCAACATAAATTTGAAGTACTAATAAATCTTTACCTTTATGCTTCAAAAACAATGTAGTGTCAACCTTCCCTTTTGAAAAACCTTTCAATTAAAACTTTGACAATCTTTCATACCAAGCTCTAGGAGCTTGCTTTAAACCATAAAGTGCTTTTGTCAATTTTAAAACATGATCCGGAAAATTTGAATCTTCAAAACCTGGAGGTTGTTCCACATACACTTCTTCTTTTTAAAACCATTTAAAAATGCACTTTTAACATCCATTTGATATAATTTAAATTCATTGAAACATGCAAATGCTAATAATATTCTAATTGCTTCAATCCTAGCTACGGGAGCGTATGTTTCATCATAGTCTATGCCCTCTTCTTGAGTATACCCTTGAGCACAAGTCTAGCCTTGTTTCTCACTATATTACCACTCTCATCAAGCTTATTCCTAAATACCCACCTAGTACCTACAGTAGATTTACTAGGCCTTTCAACTAATGTCCATACTTTACTTCTCTCAAATTGATTTAAACTCTTCCAATGTTCATCATTTAATGCTTCTTTAATATTCTTATGCTCTATGCATGTGATAAATGCAACATAATTAAAAAATTTTCTAAGAGAAGATCGAGTTGTTACCCTTTTTGATGGATCACCTATAATTTCACCATCTTGACATAGTTGTATTCTCTTGGATAAGATACTTCCCTTTTTCAATGGTTGGATTCTCAAGAGGATCATGAGTTTCCTCATTTTTCGTTTCTTCCTTTGATGATGGTTCTCCAACGTCATGTCTAACGTCATTTGTATTTATAACACCTAATCATCATTCACACAAGAACCTTCCTCGGAAGGGGATTATCATCGAAAACAACATGTATAGACTCTTCTACAACTAAATTTATTTTATTAAATACACGATAGGCTTTAGAATTTAAGGAATAACCTAGAAAAATCCCTTCATCACTTTTAGCATCAAATTTGCCAAGGTTTTCTTTACGTTGTTTAAAACAAAACATTTACATCCAAAAGGATGAAAATAACTAATGTTAGGCTTTTATTTTGAAAATTTCATATGGAGTTCTTTAAAATTGGCCTAATCATTACTCGATTTACAACATAACAAGCGGTATTTGTGGTTTCCGCCCAAAATATTTTGGTAATTTTCACAAAGCATGGTTCTAGCCATTTCTTCTAAAGTTCGATTTTCCTCTCAACAACTCCATTTTGTTGAGGGGTTCTAGGTGCTGAAAAATTATGGCTAATACCGTTAAAGTTACAAAATTCAGTAAATCCAAGATTTTCAAATTCAGTTCTATGATCACTCCTAACACTAGTTATAGAACCTTTTTCATTTTGGATTACTTTGAAAATGTGATGAATTGTTCTAATGCTTCATCTTTAGTATTTAAAAATAGAACCCAAGTATATCTAGAATAGTCATCTACCAAGACAAATGCATATTGTTTTCCACCCAAGCTAGTAGTCTAGTTGGCCCAAAAGATCTAAACGGATCAATTGTAAAACTCTACTAGTTGATACATCATTAATGGATTTGAAAGAAACTCGCTTTTGTTTTCCTTTAGCACAAGCATCACAGATTTTATCATTATCAAATTTAAGCTTAGGCAACCCTCTTACTAGGTCTCCTTGAATTAACCATTGCAAAACACTCATACTAGCATGTCCTAGTCTCCTATGCCATAACCAACTATCATGTTCATCCTTAGCAACTAGGCATAAATTAGTCATATCAAAAGAATCTAAATGCACATGTATATGTTCCCTATTCTATGACCAACAAGCATAATCCGATTAGATGCAATGTCAATGATTTTACAACCATTAATTTTAAATAAGACATGAATCCTTTATCGCATATTTGACTAATACTCAATAGATTATGCTTTAATCCATTCACATATAAAACATTTTTAATTTGTATGGAAGAGTTACCTATTGTACCAATACCTTGTGACCTTTTGAATTGTCTCCAAAAGTCACTTCTCCTCATTTTTTGCGTTAAGCTCAATGAACCGGCTTTTGTCTCCGGTCATGTGTCTTGAGCATCCACTATCAAGGTACCATGAATTTGAATTTGTTTCACGTGCCTTGTAGCAATGCCGTTTCCCTACAAACATAGATTAATTTTTTATTTTGGTACCCAAATTCTTTGGGTCATATTCATTAGTTTCCAAAATCCTAGTCCCCATAGGTTATCCATTGTGTAGGATATTTTTATCTTTAGTAGTAATGAGTTCTTTAGGAACCCACATACTTCTAACGATTTTCCATTAGAGGTTCTTTGGGGACCTCTATGATTGTAGTTTCTAAAACTTTTTCTACAAAGTTGGATTTGAATTTCCACCTTTTTCAAAATGTTTTGTTCCACTTTATCAAAAGAAGTTTTAGATCATCAATTTTCTTTTGATGATCATCATTGATCTTTGAAAGTAAATTTTGCAAATCTAAATGTTTCTTTTCAAACTCTTCTAGTTTGATTTGCAAATCTTTGATTTTACTTTCAAGATCGTTGTTGGTTTTGGATATGAGTTTGTTTTCATTTTTCAATTTTGAAACATTTTTTATATTTAAAATAATTTTCTCATATCCGAAGCCAACCATATTCCTCTAATAACTCATCATAGATAAATCATCAAAATCAGATAAGTTAGAGGTTACCTTAGAATCTTCCCCAATGCCATCAAGCACAAGTTAGCTACTTCTTGTTCCTCTTCATCGAAACTTTCTTCATCACTCCATGTAGCCACATGAGCCTTTGCTTATTCTTTGATTGACCCTTTTTCTTCAATTGTGGGCAATCATATTTAACATGCCCTGGCTTTTTGCATTCGTAGCAAATGATTGAGTCATTCTCTTTCGGTTCATTTTTGAGGCCTTCATTTCGTTTGAATTTTCTTCCTCGATAAGGTCTCATCATTTTCTGAACCGTTTGGCAACAATGCCATTTCCTCGTCATCGTCATCGTTATTCGAATCACTCATCTTTTGTGGATTGAGAGCACTCCAATGTTTCTTCTTCTCCTTCTCCTTTGGTGTCTCGTCAATCTTGTCGAGGTCCACCTCATATTCGAGCATCATTTCATGAGTGAGGGTGACCCATTAGCTCTTCAAGAGTAAGGACGTTAAGTCCTTAGACTCGATGATTGCCGTCTTCTTTGATTGCCAGGATTTTGGGAGGGAGTAGACTAACTTCCTCACAAGCTTTTTTCATTTGAAATGATCTCTCCATATGATTTGAGACCATGACAATCGTTGAAAATCTATCCGTCATAGCTTTGATATCTTCATTTGGTTTCATCCTGAAATTTCATAGCTATGTGTTAGAATACTAATTTAAGATTCTTTACCTCATCGGTACCTTCATGAGTGACTTGAAGTTTTGTCCCATATTCTTTGGCGGTTGTACACGATGAAACTCTTCCGTATTCATCTGGTCCAAGAGCATAAAAAATGATATGGATGGCTTTGGAGTTGAGCTGGAACATTATTGTCTCTCCTTCACTCCACAACCTTGGATGAGTGAGAGGTTTGATGTATCCTTCTTCTACAGTATTCCATGCTCCCATGTCACTTACTTGAATGAAGTACATCATTTTATTCTTCCAAGGCATAGTTAGCCCCATTGAATAAAGGAGGCTTGTTGACGGGCATCGAGTCGAGACCGGAGTCGAAGTTTGAAGCGGAGGCCATTGATGACTTTGATTATCGATATAACTCTTCCCGAATCGACTCAAGAGGCGATTAAACCTTCAAATGAGTTAGGCTCTGATGCCAATTGTTGAGTTAATCGATCGATGGAATCTGCCAAGAGGGCGGTGAATTGGCAATTAAAATTTCGGTGGAAGCTTTTGCAGAAAATGGAAAAGATTTGCACAGCGATTTAGAGTGGTTCGACTTTCTCAATCAAAGTCTACGTCCACTACCTTAGCTATCCACACTAAGGATTTTCCACAAATTCACTAATTTGTCTTTCTTTTGAGGACAAAGAGTAACCTTACAAACCCTCAAGAATTATACCCCAAATTCTTGAGAAAACTCTCTCCCAAAGAGAACAATACAAATTTGCAAACTTACACGGAAATCCTCACAAGGTAGATTGTTTGCACAATTTTAGAACAAAGAAAAGAACACTCAAAGATGAATACAATTGAGCACAATATGTGTTCTTGAAAGCAAAATGAATATTGAATGAAAATAGGCTTGAAATGCTCAAACTTGAGGTTTGATGCTTTCTATTTGATTCTCTCTTGATTCTAGTTGCTTGATGTTTCTTGTTTTTGATCAATGGCTTCTAAGCTTGCTTAAATACACCTTGAATCACTTTTGAACGTTAGGGATGATTAATGAAGATAATATAGCCGTTTAAGTGTGAAAACATTTATTAAAAATGCTTGGAGCGTGGGGGAATCGGTACCCTCTCATAGGGAATCGGTTCCCTAAGTGTAAAATTCAAATATTTCGACCGCTGAATAGGGGGGAATCGGTACCCCCTATGGGGGAATCGATTCCCTCCGAGCATTCTGGAAATCTCGGAGCCAAACCATTCAGGGGGGAATCGGTTCCCTCTGAGCAATGTGGAATTTTTGGCTTTGAAATGGTTCGAAATACTTTGAAAGATTATTTTGAAATTGTTTTAAGATTAAAACTTAATTTTACACTTAAGTAAGGATTAAAAATGATTTTTGAAATATTTGGAGTAATGTTTTGATATTCGAATAATTATATCAATATACTTAGAAAATCATTTGGAAATCTTAAAATTCATTTAACTTAATTTGTTATATCGAAATATCAAAATGTTTTCAACAAAGTTCCAACATCAAATGAGACATTGATAACTGATTTTTCTCGTACACATGAACTATTTTATGTGCCAGAGATGCCACAACTTCTTGAAGGGATTAAATCTAACTCTTTTAGAGTGAATATACAAGAAATGTGGTGTGATTCTGGACTACAAAAGTTAAGTTGATCTCATCTATCAACGAAACCCATAAGTAATGAAAAAAACCCAAATAAGATTCAAACTTTGCTATAATTATACCATATCCAATTTTATTAAGGGAACTAGATCGTCTAAAATCCACTCGAATTCATTATGATATGAATATTCGAGACTTATAAAAAAACCTAAAAGATATGAGAATTGTAGAAATCCATCTACAATAGAAAAAATACCCATCTCTTTTAGCATCTCTCAACCGTGAACCATAATTATGTAATTTTATTTTCTGATTTGTAATTTCTTGTATTGTATTTTATGGTATTATATTTATATATATTAATTTATGATATTGTATTTTATGTTATTTTAATTTTATGATATTATATTTTTTGGTATTCTCTTTTATGTAATTTTATTTTGTATTTTTTCATATAAATATTAATCATTATATGTACTTTTTATTTTATTTTATTCATTTAACAATTTATATTCACAATCTCATATATATATTAACTTATTGTTATACATTGAAATATCTTAACTTACTCATTTAGGATAATGAATTAATAATACAAATAATGGAAATTGGGGACTAAAATACAAATATTAAATATGTTAAGTCTTATATTTGAATTCAAAATAATTTTATTAATTAAAAAACCCTAACCCTAAACCATTAAGTCTAACCCTATAAAGAGTTGTATTAATAGGGGAAAGGCGTGTTCTATAGAATGCCTTCCACGTGTGATGCCGTGTGCCTTTATCACGTACTGAAAGGATGGTATTTTGATAAATATTGGTCAAATGATGCTATTTCGATAGATATATTATTACTTTTGAATATTTTTAGATAAAATTTCCCTCTCAAAATTTTATTTAAAATATAAATGTGTGTAAATATATATTAGAATTTTAAAAATAATATTATTAAATAGATAGTTAATAACTTCGAATATACAACTTAAAAATGAATACAATTAATAATGGGTAACTACTAAGTGACCACTTAGTTATGGAATTAGTGTTGCATGACCATCAAATTTTCAATTTTATCAATATGACCATATAACTATTTAAGTGGTTTCAATCAAACCATCTGTCGTTAAAATTTAATGAAGTAGCTGACATAACAATTAATAAAAATTGGTATAGTTACATATTTTTCCTCACAACTTATACATTCTCTCAATTTGATCCTAATTTTAATTTAATTATCCAATCAAATTGTGATACATATCACCACTTGATTAAAGTTTAAAATTTTAATATAAATAATTTAATAATTTAATTAAATTAAGGGTAAAACACACAAATGGTTTCCTTGACTATAGGATTGTAACATCCTCAATACGGGTTAGTAACCAAAGTGTGAGATTTTAAAATTTAGTGATCATATTAAATAAATTGAAAAGTACAAGGACTTAATTGAAAATTTTGTGTAGGATGCATATCAAAGGAAGGAAAGTTGGAAGGGAAAATGAGTCTTTGAATAAGGAAATAATTAAAAATTTGTTTATGGGTCTTTTAATACCCATGTGGTTCATGTGTAGGAAACAAAAGTTTCAAGACTTCTCTTCTTCAACTTTCTTCTTCTCCACCGTGAAGCATTAAGCAAAGGTGAGTTGGCTTTTTTGGTTAATTATTAAGAGTTAAGTATGGTTTTGGTTAATGAAGCTGTAGAAAGATGATGGAGAGAAATAGGGACTTAGAAACTCAAAGAATTGTAAGTTATAGAGGATTGAATATAAGAAGTGTGTAAGTGAAAATTTGAATAAGAAGGTTTAAATGAATTTAGGAGCTGAATTTGACTTGCAATAAGGGTGAATAAGAAATAACAAATGTTGAAATTGAGTTTGGATTACATGGAAAATTTAGTAAGATTCTTAGTTTTAAGAATTTGGATGAGATATGGAAAATAATAAGATGTTGAATGATAGAAGTTAGTTAAATGGTTATAGTTGAGTTTGGTGGTATGAAGAAAACTTTATATGGAAATTGGGTGAGGTGTTGCTTATTTTTCGGGTGAAACAGCCTGTTCTAGGCAAGGGTACTGATACCCTATGAATGGGTATCGATACCCTATGAATGGGTACCGATACCCTAAGACCAATTTTGATGAACATCTTCATGAGGTATCGATACCCAAGGAGGGTATCGATACCATATGTACCGATACCATCAGGCATATCGATTCATGTAGATATCGAACTTAATTTGGGTACCGATACCCAGTAGTGTATCGATACCCTTCTAATGGGAAATATCGTTACTGTACTTAGGGGTACCAATACCTCTTTAGGGGAAAATGTGAATTTTATTTCTTAAGTAGCTTAAGTTATTAAAATCAAATTATAATGTTTAGGTTTATAATAATGTCTTGGAATATATTTATGTAGATACTGAGCCTATACGAGTTCCAAAACCATTTGCAAGTAAGAGCGATTGAGGGAAAGACAAAGAGTTATAGCTGAGTGCATGCATAGTAGGATTATAATGGTATATTAAACTTTAGACTTGTGATAAGTCTAGAGTCAATACACTAATACATAATTACATTCCATGCTATGATTCATGAATGAATTCACAATACATGCATTATGTAATGATGATTATAAGTGAATATGTATGAAACGTTATATGAGCCACGTGATAAAGGTAAGAATTTCTTGTTTATGTGATATAATCTATGTGAAATGTAAAAGCCCATGTTATGTAGATGAGAGATGCAGGTATAATTGGCATGCCAAGAGTAGAGGGTCTATGCGGTCCTTCGGGACAAATATGTATTCTTTGGAATACATATGAGGTCCTTTGAGACACATACTTGATCTTTGACATATGCATATGATTCTTAAGGAATTTCTATGTGGTCCTTATGGACATCTTATATGGCACTTCGGTGCATTTTTACGTGGCACTTCAGTGCAATTCTATGCGGCACTTCGGTGCAATTCTACGTGGCACTTCGGTGCATTTATTCAAGCTGTGGTGACAATATAGTGCACAACCTCATTATACTCGTACCTTATGTTCTCAATATTGTACCATGGGCTAGTGAACTAATTAATAATAAATCATGATTATTAATTGGATAAGCATATGTGTAAGAAACATGGTTATGTAAATTGCATAGAGTGAATATATGATTTCATGTCATTTTATCTTATTATGGAATTATCATTATATTTTATTGTTATTATTGTTATGCCTCACTAAGTCGATGACTTAGCATGTGAGTGTTTCACATGTAGGATACGAGAAGGTAGACAAGCAAGGTTAAACAGTTGGGACAACATTACTCCGCAACCATCAGATCAGAAGCAACTTAAATTGGGTCATTTTGTTATGGAAATCACTGTTGGCATGTAACCAAGGGTTTAAGTTGTGTATGCTTTGAGTATTTTGTAAACTTTGTAAATATATGTAAATATCGTATTTTCTTAATATAAGTCCAAATGTTTTACCATTTTGTTAAGAATATTGTTTCAGAAAGTCAATGTGACATCTCGGACTCGTATCAGGGTCGGGTACGGGTTGTATGTGTTATAAGGATGCTACTTTGTTGAATCCCATGACTATTAAAAATTATAAAATGGTCTCTCAACTATAGAGAGTTACTTTGTTGAGTCCCTTGACTAATAAAAGTTACAAAATGGTCACCCTACTATTCATTATGTTCCAAACTCATCATTTTCCATTAAAAAATTTAACTGTCATTAGAGTTGAATGCTCTAATATAGTGATTGAGGTATGATAGTCGCTTGAGATTATGAGATCCAAATTTATCACATCTAAGTCAGCAAGCTAACGTCCAACTTAGATTGCCATTAAATGTTTTTTTTATAGAAATGACTAGTTTAAAACATAATAAATTACTGAGTGCTCATTTAGTAACTTTTAATAGTTGAGGGACTTAATAAAGTAATTATTTATGGTTAGAGGACTATTTTGTAACTTTTAATAGTCGATGAAGCACGAACCAAGTGACATCTGTAGTAAAGGAATTGTCGTTATTCCTTGAGAGCTCAGGCTCAAGCACCATAGATGCCTTTAATGTCGAAAGGTTGAGAATTCTCTTTGAACATATTGCCTTATACTTATCCCAAATTAATAAAAAAAAAGTTGATGAACTCAATAAAATAATATCCTATAGTCAGGATACCATTTGTGTACTTTACCCTTAAATTAATTAGATTAAAATTAAAAGAACATCTAATCAGATGGTGACATGAATTACAATTTGATTGAGGAAGTAAATTAAAATTAGGACTAAGTTGAGAGAATGTATAAGTTATGAGGACTAAATATATAAGTATACTAATTTTATTAACTACCATGTCAATTACTCGACTAAATTTTAAAGGAAAATGGTTTAATTGAAATCACTTAAATAGGTCATGTTAAACAAATTAAAAATATAGTGGTCATATTGACACCAACCTTACAAATAAGTGGTCATTTAAGTAGTTTACCCTATATTACATTCCCAACACACGCTTTCATAACGCATCGTACTTTTCCTTTTCCTCCAAATAATAAAAAAGTTTTTGAGAAAAATGAAAAAAATAAAATAAAAGAAGAATTACTATCATGCTCCGCGGGTGTCACTCTCCCTACAAATAATTCCATCCGGATATAAAACTCTTATTCTTTTTATTCCAATATTTATTTCCTTTTTTCACCCTTTTTTAATCATCATTTCTCTCTGATTTTTGGCTCCCGATTTCAATTTCGCCGATTCATTACTACGCCACCAACGGCCAACCTGCCGGCGCCGGCGGAATTCCCTGGGTTTTTTCTTCTTCTCCTACACGCCAGATCCGCTTAATCGTCATCAAGTAAACTCCCAGGCGCCTTTTCATTTTTTCTTTTTTAATCTGAGTTCCTGTTTGTTTCCCGAGAAAAATAAAAAGAACAAATAAAGCAAAAAGGAGTTTTCAGTTTGAACTGTTGGCTGCCAACATTTTTACCTGTTCCATTTTCCTTATTGCTTTCAAGTTCAATCAAACAGAGAGAATTGCTTTGAGCCGATCATTCTTACTTTAACTGGAGACAGATCTTAAATCATTCTTAAAAGAATTTAATTTTTATGATCGACTTGATGTTCTTGATAATTTCTTTATATTTGTTCAATAATGTTATTTTATTTCATGATTCTTTTAGTGTTAAATTTGACTGAAGTAATGTTATTGGATTTTATTTATTTAATAAAATTATAGATCTTAATTTTGCGTGCTTTGATGAGGTGGTTACCATGTTAATAATCATTGCAGTTTTTGGGAACAAAGTAGTTATTATGTCTGCAATGAGTTAGGTTACTTAGGATTCACTTAATTAGTAAACCATAAATAGAATTTAAGATCTTTAATTGATTTTAAAATTTCATTATTTGGAAAGCTTGATAATATCACTGACTGATATATTGGTGGATGGGATTAGGGGTAGTTTGGTTCGGTTTGTTGTGATCAAAGGAGTGTTGAAAAGAGAAGAAAAAAAAGGTGTTGTCGGGGTGCCCCAGATGAGAACTGATGTTATTGACAGTAGAAGGAGGGTTCTTCTCTTCTTCAGCGTCTGGGTATAGGAAGGGTTTGACCCTTCTTCTCTTGGGTCAGAAGCACGAGGACAGGTCCATGAGAGTTTCACCGTGGAACCATTTCCAGTTGGTAGACCGAGAACCTGACCCTGACCTCCAACTGGCTTCCATCAAGAATCGGCTTCCCTGCGGGTGCGCCTCTTTTGTCTGCTTTCGTCGCACTTCTGCAGGGCTTGAAACACCGTCACCTTTGAAAATTGGTCCTGTTCTACAGCAGGATGTCTTGCCGGACTCTTGCGTTGTAGATAAGGGTAACGATCAAGCAAATGAGCTTGATGATGGCAATATCAATGTAAGAAAGGTTGTTTTGAAAAGTAGTTTGAAGAAGCAATTAAGTAGTGCTCAGTTTCTCTCGAGGGTGTTAATGATCGTGAGGCATTGGGGGACAGGATGACGATAACCCGAGTCATACAGAACTAAAAGGTGCACTGGACTGATGCTTATGGGAGTGAGCTTGCTGAAATCAGGGAATTTGAGCCCAGGTACACGAAATTTGTCTTCAAAATTAAAGTTTTATAAGCAATGCATTACAATTTCCAAACATATTTTAAGTTTGTTTTTATGCTATTTGCAACTTGTTAATTTGCCCTATTAATTAAAGTAATACCATGTCCCCTAATGTTTACAACTCTTTCTTGTTTTTCCTAAAGCTAGTTATATTAAGATGGTTTTGTAATATTGAGCAGATGCAACTATAAATCTACAAACACTCCTAACAATAGGTTGTAAATATATTCTCATTAGTCAAAAATTTGTATTCTTGCTTGGTAAACTACTCAAGTTTTTTCTGCAAGCCATACTAATGGCATTGCCATGGCACCCTTTGCACAAATTGGGATATAGCGGACGATTTCTTTTGGGTTTGTTTTTATAGTCTATAAAGATGTGAAAAGGTAGATGCAACCAATGCATAGATCTGATTTTATAGCATCTACTCTCAAGATCTCATTCATGTGATGACCTATCTATTTGGAAAAAAATGTAAGTTGTGTAAATGTGTCAACATAACTAGCATACATCTATGGATTTTGTAAGGTGTTTGAGTACTTTATTTGATACTAATTTGAATGGTAGCTGTCTTCACAAGAAATTACTGCTTGAATGGTAGATTATGTATTAGGTTCAACCATTCTAAGGCTTCTGGATTAACTTTTTATTTGAATTGGGTACTAGTAGGTATACAAGCGCTTTGTTATGGTGATTTATTTTTTCAAATCCCTATGTTTTCTACACAATGATAGCTAATGGGAGGAGATACATATGGCATAGGTTCCAATAAAAGTAGTTTAGCGAAGAATTATATATATAACTTGTTTATCTGATTGGTTGGTTGGCTTGGTTCATTATCCTTGATAGAATGTTCTTATATTCTCTTTGCTTGTTGAGTTTTTCTTTACTGATATTGATAGTTTATTTAATGTCAGTGAAACGGGTGGATCAGATGATGAATTCAGTAACGGAGTCGAAAAAACTTGTGCATGTACAATTATGTAGTTCGGCCATTATTTTGAGCTCTAATGATGCAATCAGGTAGAAGTCACTTGCTAACGAGTTTAATCTTTATGTTAGAAATGTTGAGTTGATTTGTGAGGAAAAAAAAAGAAGCAAGTGTTTTCTTTTGTTGTTCTACATTGAAAATGGAATGCTTCCAATTGAGAGGAGCTTTCTTTGTGGGCCAGCTTAGTTTGACTCATCTTTTGTGTCTATATGTAATATATATATATATTATTTGAGATTTCAATTTTGTCATCGTCACTTTTTTTTCTTTCTAATATCATGATTATGTTTATTATTCTTGATGTACGACCCTCTTGTTGTCCATTATTTCTTGGTAATTAATGTGTTTTTATATTCATAAGTTCAATCATGTCCTTAAAAAGGAACTTCATGCATCTCCTGGTATTAAACTTTGTGCTGGGTTTGTGACAGCAAAGTTAGGCTGAATGATTGTTAATTGATTAACTTGAATAGTTCTATCTTAAATGTTTTATGTGCATTAGGGAACAAGTTAAAATCCAATCAAACACAAAATTTTCAGTTTTTTTGGTCAGTTCGTCTATCTTCGCATTTGAGGTGTTCTTGTTTGAGCCGTACAATAATATTTGTTGCATATTATAAATAAAGATAATCTTGTACTTATTCAACTGAGTTGTTGACCGATTAAGTGGAGACACTAAACTCAAACAGAAAATTAATAATATTATTATATAAGAATATTTCTATATTTATTTTTATTCAATGACTTAACTAGTTTAGGGTTGGATCGGATTGGAATTTTAGTCGATCCTATCCGAATCGAAAAAATATACCCTTCACCTGAATTCGACTCGAGTTTAGGAGTCACTTGAAATAAAACTTCAACTTGATCCAATTCAATCCAAAATAAATATATTTATAATAAAATATTATTTTTATTCAATAAAAAATAGGGATCTAAGTGAAAAAAATAATATATAAAGATATTATTATAATTATCTCTAAATATATAAGGTAGATTTTTATTATTTTTAGGGTTGGGTTGGGTCATGTCGTATATTTTTCACCCTAAACTCGAATATGACTCGACCAAACATATTTTCTAAAAATTTTACTCAAACCTGATTTTTTTTTAAAATCCGACTCAACTGGATCGAGTGGCTTCGAGCGTTGGGTTTGAGTCTCATGCCCATCCCTAGTTTTAGTTTTCAAATCCTTAAATTAAATACTATTGCATGTTTAATTGTTGTTTGAACCTACAACTTTCAAGATATTGGAAAATCGAATTATTATTAATAAGATAGGATCCACTTACACACTTTAAAATATTTTAGTTTTACACGGATTTAAGATAATTAAACGAGAATAAATAAAATATTTAGATTAATAGTATAAAATGAGATGATATTCACTGAAAAAAAAACAAAAGATTAATCTCAATCATTTTTTTATTCATCCAATTATCCTAAATTTATATAAAATTTTTGAAAAATTATATTATAGAATTGGATTGTAACTCATTATTAATTATATTCTAAATATTTTAATGTTGCCATAATATAATAATTCGGCAATAATAAGATTCAATAAGTCTTTTTACATCTATTATTAAATATTTATTGAATTGACAGTTACTATTGAAATAGTTGGAGATGATGAGTCCCATTGTGTTTAAGTACGCAGTAATCTTTAATTTAATTAGTTTAGAATTTGAGGTTAAAAATAGTTTATATATTTGTATAAACAAATAAAACATGCTCTACATTCATGTATTTTTTCATTTTGAGAATTTTATTCTTTTAATTCTATTATTAAAAATTTAGTCTTAATTTGTCAATTTGAAAATTTAAGTTTCGTTCTTAACATCAGAATAAAATTGTTACCTTTATTGATATGAAATTTTAAAATTAAACAAAATCTCATTTGACAACCATGCATTTAAAATGAATATTATAATATTATAATATTCTTTGAAATAAAAGTTTCGGCATTTTATTTGAGTGGTACTTTAGACAGGTCCGGGCTCACTCTTGTCTGGGACCTAAATTAAATTCACATATAATTGAAAATGATAAATTATCTATTTAATTATACATTTATTATTTTATTTTTATTTTGATCATTTAATTATAATTTTTTTTCGAAGTCATATCTAATGTTTTTTTATTATCCATCATTAAAAAATAATGACGATGCTGATGTGATTTTTTAAATTATTTTTTTACTTTTCACTTAATTATTCTTTTATTATTTTTTGTCAAGATGGTGAAGATTAAAATTTAACATGTATTATTATGTTTGTTTTGTGCGAATAGTTTTTTTATTAAGCTAAAGTGATTACAAAAAAAATATCTATTTAAAATACTCTTAATCATTTGAGAATGAACGCTCAACTATCTTTACAATTGTTGGTGCTCAAAACTGTGACCTCTAGGAATAACAACAATTCCTTTAACTACTGAAGTAATTTAGTTTGTGCTTTGTGTGAATAGTTGAATGTTTAATAAAGTTTCTTGATGTTTTACTATTTAAAGTATGATGTATTTTTAGGTAGTTTATTAAATATAATAAAAATAATTTATAAGTAAATTTATTTAATTTTATTTGTTTTTATGATTCAATTTTCTTCTATACTTATTATTAAGGACGTAATTTTTATGTTTGTCCTATACCATTAAACTCTCATAAACGTTAAAGATAGGAGAAAAACGTTAGTTTGAAGCCATTATCCGTAGGGAAGCCTCCCGGTAGATTCTTAATCTGTTCTGATAAAAGGTTTAATCTATCTTCAAATCCTTGCAATTCATGAAATTCGTTAATAATTCCTCTAAAGGTAAAAAAAAATCTGAAAGGGATTTCTCACGTTGTTTGTTATCCAAAAGTCTTGAAATAAAGAGAAAATTCAAGAATTGTTACCATAATTTTAAAACATCTCCTTGATAGAATCCAAAACTCCTTAGGAGTTAAAATCAACCCAATGGAGGCGACAATCTATGATTCCAAATAATTCAACAACCACATTTTTACAACATAATCAGATTGAAGCCAAACTAAATATCTAGAATATTTGATTTTTCTCATCATTTTAGTGAGATGATAATCACATCCTTGAGAACCAATGAAGGTAAGGAACGCTTATGAACAAAGAGCATAATTTCTACCATTGAACTTTACAGTAATTCTAACAACAACGTGTAAATCAAAGTTTTTTTATAATCTTGAATTACAAATTCAAGTACTAAAAAAATAACAACCTCAAACACAGAGGCAAAGCCTCAAAAACGAATAGAAACATAAGAAATTAACCACACATGTGGAAATTTATGAATCCTCGTTAAAAAGAAATCATGAAAAAACCTTCTCTTAAGCCATGTAGAGTTACAGAATAGTAAAAAATAATCTATTGCATTTTTGTATCTAGGTTACTACTTTAAAGACTTACATATACAAAGTATTCTTTATTATAAAAGAAAGTAAACTATACAATAAATATGGAAAATATATTGACAATAATCTACCAATATTAAATATAGATAACACTAAAATTGGTAAGTCAATTATTAGACTTCAAGAGATGCAGGGATTGAGGAGGTGTCCTTCTTTAGAGATCTGACCTTTGCACTTAGACATATCTTTCATGTTATTCCTAGAGCACTAACTATTCCACCAGCGTCACCAGTATCTCCTACTGTAGTACCCATGATTACTCACTGGAGAGGCTCCGCCATTACAAGACTATAGACTTCTTCAGGTATGGGGATGAAATATCTATTACCGTTGACTAGTGGCTTCAAGAGACTCTCCCACACTTTGTTTGTAACAACCATAACCCGTATAATTATACTTATATAGATTATAGATGTCACCCGATATTTTGAAAACCATTTCCTCTTCAAAAGTGATTTAAAATTTATTTTCTTAAAATGGTAAATTATATTATAAAATTATCATATCATATGAATTATATTTCATTATAAGGTGTTTTACATAAGTCATGCCGGGTCCCTTTTTGGTCGATTTCAATCTCGACTTTCTTTTCAACATTTTCAACTTTCTAACCTTTGTCTTTAATTCCAACATCTGAACATAGTCAGAATCATCATACATTAGTAAAGAATAACTTTACTCCCTATAAGCATTATCACAGTATATATATAACTATCAGTAACTTTTGACATCCTAGTGGCATGTATACACTTTTTACTCAAAATAACCTCGGTTTAGTCCTAGAATCGGCTAAACCTGTAGCTATGAAACAAATAAATGTAACAACCATAACCCGTATAATTATACTTATATAGATTATAGATGTCACCCGATATTTCGAAAACCATTTCCTCTTCAAAAGTGATTTAAAATTTATTTTCTTAAAATGGTAAATGATATTATAAAAATATCACATCATATGAATTA
Organism: Hibiscus syriacus; assembly: GCF_006381635.1. Classification (NCBI taxonomy): domain Eukaryota; kingdom Viridiplantae; phylum Streptophyta; class Magnoliopsida; order Malvales; family Malvaceae; genus Hibiscus; species Hibiscus syriacus. The sequence continues at coordinate 1,960,286 of NW_024061932.1, read as the reverse complement.
TATTTCATTATAACAAATTTAAAACAAAAGATTTTTTATGAATAGTGAATAGTAACCGTGAATAGTGTATCGATGAACTGCTACAGTATGTGAACAGTGTATCGATGCACCAAATTTCAAATTAAAATTGTGCATCGATGCACTGCTACAATACTGCTATAGTAATTTCTAAAAATACATATAAATTCATAAAAAATTATCCTTTCATCACTATAAAGATTACCATTTTGTTTCTAAATTTGTTCAACAAAACAAATAGAACATTATTAATTACATTCCACTATCTAAGTCAAATTCCATCAGTAGGATGTCTTACTGATATTGAAACATACTCCTCGATGCTCGATGACACTTTGAACTCTTTATTCCACTACTGGCATTTTACCTACGCGTGAAAATCATCACACACTAAATATAAACTTAGTGAGGCAATTTAAAACAATAATCAGTGCAATACAATTCATACATGAATTTCAATGTCAAATTCAAAATGCTATAAAATCATGTTATTTGTATATCCATTATTTTAGCCTGATCAAAATAATATAACATTTCTTATCAATAAATTTACCATTTATCCCATAAGCTCGTAACTTATTTTACCAATACACTTACCATTATTCCATAAGCTCGTAAGCTTAGTTTACCAATATACTTGCCATAACCATTTATCAATATTGGAATCCATACATTCCATAGGAAATTCATACAATTCATGTAATTTCCTTTTAATATTAGCACTCTCAGTACTCTATCTGGAAAATCATACGCTTAATATGATGCCTCATCAAGGGATTTGTACGATCGCTTCCTCTACAATAGTTGTACAGTCTTACTATTCGAGCCACCTTTTTAGGTTTTCAACTCGAATCCTCCTTTGGTTTCAAGACGTTATTCATGATTTACGTCTTGAACCCCCCCCCTTTGTTATTTTTTTTCTCTATCATGCATTAAAGATTTTGGAAAACCTTTTGTAAATAAAGAATAATCCTGATGAGCGGAATGAAATCTGAAGATAGTCTTTTCTGATTAGAAATCCATGTATGATTAGAATGGACTTTTTAGGCACGTAATGTAGGCCATGGTTCAGGGTTATGAAAGAAATGGATAAAAGGCCCAAACAAGTGTTGAAAGGTGATTGAACCAAGGATCAATTAACTCTGATGCCTTCAATCTTGCCTTGCTCAATTTGAATATGCTCGTATGAGTCCTTTGTCTTCTCTTGATGTTCTATGATCTTCTGGTGAACTAATTCTGGATCAATCTCATAGTTTGAAACTTGATGTGTCATTTGAGTCGAGAGACTCTTTGTATGTGCTCTTTGTCCACTTTCTCTTCTTTTTTCACTTTGTTTCTTTCTCTTTGTTTTTCTTTTCTCTTCGCTTTAATATGATCTTTGCACCGTGTATTTGGTTCACCTTTCGGTATCTTATCTGGATCAATGGTCTTCACTCATACGAGCAGATTTCCTCTAACTTGCCCCCCAATATGGAGGGTGATCCTTGATTATGGTTGAATCAGAAGAAAATATCATTCCGCAAATGGGGACAAGGGATTATTTCTCCTTTTGTGAAGGGATAAAGAAAGAAAGCCGTTCATCATCTCATACATAGAAATCCTTGCGAAAGAGGTATCCCCAGGGGGATAGATTTTCAGGATTAATTTTTATTCACATGAAAAAATATAATTAATGCATGATAAAATCATTTTGAAATAATTTCTTCTTTTTCTTCTTCTTGCTCCCGGTATGCCTCAATTGCTCAGGCTCGTCCTTAGAAGATCGCTTCAAGATGCCCCACATTGTTTCTTCTTGTAGGACATTTCATGTTCAAGTGAACAGTATACTCAACGTCTGTAGGTTTTATTGGTAAAAAATGTTGGTTTTGCGTCTAAGAAGACGATGGTGTGAATTTATTGGCTCAAAGAAAAGTATGGGTATGAAAAATTTTTGTGTCTCTAAAAGATAAAAGTAATGTTTCAAGGTCTATAAAGAGAGGGAAGGTCAAAATTGGTTCTTTGGTAGTGACCATGAATTATTTTGGGTAAAAAATCAAGAGATTTTATTTTGGGGTTTTAGACAGGATAAGAAAGGTCTAATCTTTCCATATGTAAAAAATCTATAATTCTTGAAGAATTAAGAGAATACGTAATTCATTTGATATTCAAAGAACTCAAGATTAAAATTCGTTCAATTATTCAACCTTAGAAGGTAGCATAAGTTCAAATATTAAGATTAAAAATATTTAAACAAATATAAAAGACATAACAAAACGAGTTCAAACAAAACAATCTCTCAGTTCAAGTGTTAGATGCAATGCCCCAATGTCTTCGATTGTACATGCCCTGAATCCAAGTTATGGATCCTGCACTTCAGTGTCCTACAGTTCTCAGCGGAAGGTCTGGGGCTTCCTATTTGATATCAACATCATGGACTTTAGGGAATGAAGACTCTTTTCTCGGATCATCCTGGAAGACTCAATCGAACAAGCTTCTATCGTGTTGATTTCAGCTTCTTGTTTATATTCTCAATATGGTCACGTGATCAGGATTACTTCCACTGACTTCTCCACAAATTGATCTCATATTTTTATGAATGATGCATATGAAAATGCTTAAAAATAAAATATATATGCAAAATAAAAAGATGCAAATGCAGATGGAAAAATGTTGACCCCAACGATGAATATCATAGAATAGTCTTCACCAGAAATAAAAGTTTTCACATTACAAGACAATCCAATTTACAAACATGTCTTCGCTTAGATGGTGAGCCTGGAATGGATCACTGCTTCATCTCGGATCTTCGTCCTCAATAATGATGCCCCTCAAGCGCCCTGTAATCTGACTCCGTTAATGCCTCGGTGGTAATGAGGTCGGTGTGTCGCTCTTTGATAACTAGCGATGAAATGATTGTAGATAAGACTCCACTGCTAGATTACTCCTTGAATCAGTGGATCATCATCTCAGTATTGAATGATGCACGATCTTTGAGCTCACTGCTTCGTCTCGGATCTTTGTACTTGGAACCGCTGCCCCTCAATGCTCTGTAAACTAACTCCATTAATACCTCGGCTATGCTGAAGTTTGTGCTTCACTCCCTGATGGTTAACGATGGAATAATTGTGGATGAGAATCTACTGCTAGATTACTCCTTAGATCAGTGGATTATCATACCAGTCTCGAATGATGCACGATATTCGAGAAAATCTCATTCTTGTACTCTGGACTTCTTTTTAGCCCTCGATGCATGTCTGTGTATGCGATCGCTTGATTGAAAACTTTCATCTCTTCTTGTGAAAATTTTCTCTCGAATATCCCCTTACGGATCAACACTTTTGCATTATGATGATGCAATGCAATGCAATGCAAATGACAAAATGACACAAACAAAAGAGAAGAAATAAGTTAGTATACACAAACAAAAGAGAAAAATAAGTTAGTACATGTAAAATAATTGATACAAATAAAAATGTAATTCAGAGATGGATATAACACCTACCCCGTCATGATATCTACCCAAACATGCTTTCAATTAAATAACAATCCTACCCGGACATGCTATCTACCCAAAATGATCTATTTTCAAGAAATTGGTCCTAACTGCATGGTATCTAGTTCGCATGCTTTATTCGGAAAAAAAATATATTCTACAAATTTAAAAGGTTAAGGTTTAGAATCGTTCCTCCTTCGTGTACACCTATTTTGGGTACCTACTGACGGACAAAGGTTCGGTATGACTATACCTAGGGTGATCGTTCGACGGTTCACTATATGCTTGGTTTCGGCTCTAACGGAAAAAGGGACTCGAATTGTCCTTGATGTCGGTGCCCCCTTGGGCTGCCAGACCCTCGATCCTCACCCATTACAGGTTTCAAACGGAACGAGTTCAATTCGAGGGGATTCAATGTCTTATACCCATACGAGGAATAAATCCCTACGAAGGTATAAGATATGTATCCCATGGGTTATTTGCTAAAACTCATACGAAGAATAAATTCTTACGAAAGTAAAGCACTCACCCCGACTAATTTGGATCGAAGCTCGTGTCTAGAGCTTATGTTATGCACATGTATGTGATGTGTGTGAGGAGGAACATACCTACCTTCGACCCAAAAGGAAAACAAAACAAGGAAAAATGATAAAATCCTGACAAAGCTGAAAGCCAAAAATAAAATGTTAGTACGAAAAAAACGAAGCAATTAAAAATTTCAATAAACGGATCATAAATTAACTAAAAACTAGAAATCATAATTTCCACCAAGATGACAATATGTAAACGACATACAGCCTGACTCTCTAAAAAAAGATGTCCCCAGCAGAGTCGCCAAGCTGTCATAACCATTTTTCAAAAAATAATTTAATATTGTTTTAACAACAATTATGACTTTAATTTAGAAAATTTGGGGAATTTGGAATTAATTTGGAATAAATTGAATAGAGTCGCCATCGACCTTTAGGTTAGGTAGGTCGAATACCTAAAAACGTCTTTTAAAACAATTTAAAAAAAATCATTTTTATAAGACAAAATTTGGTATGCGTCACCAAAGATTCGATTAAATGGATTCGGGAATCGGTTACGTGTAGGGAAGGATTAACACCCCATAACGCCCAAAAACGGGTATTGTGTCGCTTACACATTGTCGTAATGGTAGAAATTACAAATCGAATATAAAATTAAGATGTGATCCTTTTATTGAAATTTAATCAATTTGCTTCGAATAAATTAATTACAGAAAATTCTTTAACTCGGAAAGAAATATCGAAATTAGTAATCCTTCATCAGGAAAGCTAACTCGACTATTTCTAGTTAATAAAAGAATATTCCCTCATTGATAAATATGCAAATCGAATATAAATGAAATTAACGTTTGCATTCAAATAAAAATGAAATAAATACTGAATTAAAAAACCACACATTGCATTATTAAAATAAATTAATTAGTAAAATATACTCGACTTGTTGCAAGTTCCTATGTCGTTAAAATGCCGTATCGGATCGTACCACTTCGACCAAGTGGTACTTTCCACGCCCATTCTACGCATACGTGTTCTTGAAAATATAATCGAATATTTCATACATAGATAAAAATATAATGAAAATAAATGTAATTGGAAATACAAAATAAAATATTTACATTACTAAAAAACATTATTTACATAATACAAATAACCGAATAACAAGTACAATAAAATCATACATAAATGAATAAAAATAAAATATTCACAAATGTCAGGGATAAATTCGAACATTAACAAAAATACCTAACATATAAAATCAATGACTAAAATGAAACTATTACAAACATTGGGACCATAGTCAAGTATCCACAAAGATGACATAATATACATTAGTAGGACTAAAATATAAACAAGGAAACATAGATGCCCAAAACAAAAGAAAATAAAATAGACATTAAACCAAATATATTAAAAAAAACAGAAAATGACTAAAATAAAAGCAATTAGAACTTGAAGCCAAAATTTAAAAATGCAAAGTTATATTCAGTGATTAAAATAAAATAATTACACAATACGAGATCAGATTCCAACATTCACGAAAGTAGTAATATAAAAGAGTAAGGACTAAAATGAAATAAACAGAAACATAAAAGATCACAAAGTAATTAAACCAAACATCAAACAATAACTAAAATAGAATATATACGAATATGGTGACCAAATTCAAATAACAGTAAAGATAATAAAATGCATGGGATCAGTGATTAAATTGAAATATTTGAAAATATTAAATCCAGAATCAATATAGACAAATGATATAAAACATGAACGGTGACTAATATATAACATTTGCAAATTTCATGACCAAATCCGAATATCAAAGGAAAATGCACATAAACTGAAACAGTGACTAAAACGAAATAATATAAATATCACAACCAAATTATAATATCAGCAAACATAATATACAATTAATGACTGAAATGCAATCATTAAAAACTAAAAAGCTCGAAATAAACAATAATAATTTCATTAAATGACTTAAATAAAGCATTACAAAGGAGAAGGGACCTAAAGTGTAGTTACCCCATGCTTGCAAAACACGGGTGCCCAGACCCTTGAAACGGCGCCGTTTTGATCAAATTACATAAGCCCAAAAACGGGCTTTCATTCATCCATCCCCTCATTTGCCTCTCATCCAAAGAAAACAGAAGTGAGAGAGTTTTAAAACTCTCTCAACTTCTTCTCATCGGGGAAGAAAGGGCCGCCTCATACCGGCGGCTATCCCGGAGGCCCATGACGGCCAGAACGGCAGTGCCCGGCGGTCGGAGGGAGTAAACAGTCTCAAAAGACCCCCTCCTTTACCCTCAACCCGAAAATCACCCCTACCTAACCTAAAACCGACCCTAAACCCTTAAATCTAAGGTATACCTTTTGAGAAAACAAGAAACCGGTGACCCTTCCTCCTCTCGATGACTTCTCCGATCAAGGTATGGTCTCCTCTCTCTCTATTTCCCTCTTGGTTTTTTTTTTGGTTCGAGTAGTTCTCTTTTTTTCTTGTTTTTTTTTTGGTTCCCGAATGCCCCCTTTAAAATGGTTGCCTCTTCTCCTTTTTGTTGTGGTTGCTGAATGATGATATCTAGAACTTAGGGAAATTATGGGTTGATTTGGTAGCTGGTGAAATCCTGAATTTTCGGGATTTATTTCGTTTTTAAATAGGTTTTCAATTTAGGTTTACTATTGCTCTGATTTGGTTGAGAAACCGGTCAGTGTTGATAGATTTACCATCACTGTTTGGTTCAGGATTGTCGGTAATGGCTTGAGGAATTAACGGCGGCAGCTCACGCGTGCGACTGTGGAAGTTGGTAGGCCAAGCGGTGGCTGGAGCTAGAAGGCCAAACGGCTGATGAGAGGCAGCTGGAAGCTGAAGAGAATGAAACCCTAACGGGTTTGAGCACTGTTGGGCCAGTTCAGGACGGATCTGGGCTTGATGACTGGGCATTGGGCTTTGTATCTGATGGGCTTCGGGTTTGAGCCTGCAAAAATTTGTAATATATTAATAACAATAAATAAGCATAATATAATAATAATAATAATAATAATATAATAATAATAATAATAATAATAATAATAATAATAATTACAATTAGATAGAAAAGACCCGGACAAAAACGGGTGTCTACAGTAATCATGGTTGAAGATGTTATTGTGGATCAGTCAGGAGCGATTCCTTTGATACAATTTTCTGACTGTGTTCATGATCAGACTGATAACAATATGCGCAATGTTATAATTATCCGGCTGTTGTGTCATACGATTGAATACAAACCCTTGTAAATCGTATACAGGCATTGTGGAAACCTATTGTGGATATTCAGACTATTACTATTGATGTCGACAACAACTACTTTCTTGTGTGGTTTACTGATGATAAGGATTATACGAAGGTCCTCATCGAGGGGACTTGGGTGATCTATGGGAGTTACTTGACGGTTCAATCATGGGAGAGTCTTCGAGACACGGAAAAGCATCCTCTCATGTGATTGTCTGGATACGATTGTCCGGTTTACCTTCCGGTATTATTCTAAAGATATTTCGAGACATCGGAAAATTTGCGAGACTGGCGGTACTTGTTGATCTCAACAAGCCTCTTTTATCATGCATCCGCATTAACGGGTCCATACAGAAGATCGAATATGAAGGATTGCAGCAAGTGTGTTACAATTGTGGGGTTTACGGTCATACAAAGGAATCGTGTCCATCTTCCAAGGATGTGCTGAGACTACCAGAATAGTGACGACAATCATGCAGAGTCTAGTGTGACACCGTAAATTCAAATCTTGGAATCTAATCTGTTTAGTCCCAGGATGGTAGTGGAGAATAAGAGATGTAAATCAGGGACAATAACTCCTCGACAAAACCAGAAAAACGTCACCACTGGTTCTCGTTTTGCTTGTTTGGCAGATTCAATGGATGTGGAGGGTAATTCAAAAGAGAAAACGAACCAAATTTGGTGCAACAATCAAGCCTGAAACTACCAGGAGGAGGTCGTGAAAGTGTTGCTAAACAGGCTGGTTTGCGTGATATTACTCGGAATGAGGCGTATATGGCTTCCAATCCGGATAAAGGGAAATTTTCGTCTATTCCACCCGTGTACCTCGAAGGGATGTTGCTCTCGATTAGTAACACTGAGATCCGGTGTGTGTTCTTTGATATGAGGGCTTCCAAAGTGCCTGGTGTGGACGGTTTAAATGTTGACTTCTATCAGAACAATTGGAATATTGTTACTGAATCAGAATATTCTTTTTTGTATCAGCTTTTGCCAATGGGTTTTTTCCTGATCACATTAACAAGACTACTAGTTCTTCTTTCGAAAGTATTGAAGCCAGATTCCAATGAGCCAATTTAGGCCGATCAGCTTGCGTACTGTGATTTATAAAGCCATTTTCTAAAATATTGGTAAACAGCTTGAAGCCGCTGATGTCGATGCTAGTCTCAGACAGCCAAACCAATTTTGTTCCGGGTTGCTCTATTGCGGATAACATTGTGATTACCCAGGAAGTCATTCACTCAATGCGGAAGAAATCTGGAAGCAAGGGTTGGATGTCTATTAAGATAGATTTAGAAAAAGCTTTTAATAGGCTTGAATGAGACTTTATTGAGACGGTGTCTGAATAGGTATTCTGTCATCTATTCGTACTTGATTGTGCAATGTGTCTCGATAGTTTCAACTCAGATTATATGGAACGGATCAATGACGAAGGCTTTGTTCCAAGCAGAGGTATTCTTCAAGGGATCCACTGTCTCCTTATATCTTCGTTCTATGCATGGAGCGCCTGGCTCAATCTATTCAAATGTCTATCAATCGGGTAATTGGAAACCATTTAAATTTTCGCCAGAGATTCAGCCATTTCGCATCTAGTTTTTGATGATGGCATGATCATGTTTGCTGAGGCATCCCTTGACCAACTACATGTTATCCAATCAGTCTTGGATGAATTATGCTGGATTTCTAGCCATAAAGTGAGTATTGCTAAGACCATAATTTTTTCTCTAGAAATGTGGATTCCAACTTGCGTTATCAGATTAGTGCCGGGTTGGGTTCATCGAGGTAGATGACCTTGGTAAATACCTTCGAGTGCCTTTGTTGCATCAACGTGTTCATTTGGCTTCATACAACTATTTAGTTCAAATGGTCTAGCGAAAACTTCATGGATGGAAGGCGTGATATCTATCTTTGGCAGGTCGTATCACCCTAGCTAAAGCAGTACTAAGTGCAATTCCTACCTACACGATCAAACAATGGTTCTGCCTAAAAGCACGTGCTGAAATCGAACGTATTATGCGTAATTTAAATGGGGTAATTCTTCCTCTTGAAGTGGTGTTCATTTGGTGAAGTGGGATGCCATATGTAAGCCTGTTCAAGATAGTAGTAGGGTTTCCGCAAATTGGTTACACAAGACGAGGCATTCTTGATGAAGCTTGCATTCAATCTACAAACTCGCAAAAATGACCTCTGGGTTCGGTTCATTCGGTCGAAATACAAATGCTCAGATAGGGTCACTTTGTCTTTAAGGAACTCAAGTTGTTCTCGGTTTTGGAAAGGTTTAAGTATCATCTGGAATGATGTACGGAATAATATTGTGTGGACTATTGGATCCAGCAAAGATATAGATTTTTGGTACGATTCTTGGGTTGGTGATCTTGGCCCTCCCATTCAATTTGTAAATCCACCCCTGGTTCATCACACTAGGCGTACCTTCTGTCGCGGAAATGGTGGAACCTACGGAGGAGTGGTATTGGAACCTATTTAATCATCTTCTCCCTCAAGATATTTTACTTCACATTGCTTCAACTAAAGGTCCTATTCAGGTCCAAGCTCATGACGTTATTGGTTGGGGTCTATCGACTGACTTAGCTTTCACCGTAAAGTCAGCTATAGTCTTCGCAAGGGTTCTACGATTAATTCTGCAAATAACGTGTGAAAAGTTGTCCACAAATATCGCGATTTACCTCATATAAAAGTCTTTATGTTAATTATCCAAAAAAAAAAAGTCTTTGTGTCTTGTTTGTTGGGGTAGAGTTATGACTAATGTGGAAAGGGTTCAACGGCAGTTTTCTTTCGATAGAAGTTGTTGTATCTGTGGTGCAGCGGTGGAAGACCTTAATCATGTACTCCCCTTATGCCCTCCCGCTGACGTGTATGGAGGGAGCTAATTGACCCAAGTAAATTATCTAATTTCCTCTCTCAAGATCTTGCTGATTGGATGGCTGCTAATGTTACAGGATCAATAAGATTTGCTAAAAGATATATAATTGGGACTTGTTGTTCAGTTCGATTCTTTGAAACTTATGGCTTGATCGAAATGCTAAAATATTTGAGAATCCTATTGAAGGGTGGTAGCGTTATTGAACGAAGTCGCCATCTTGTGGAACTTTCAGTGAGAGCTGTAAAAGATAAACATTCTGTCTCGGCCACTGCACATCTTGCCAGTCATGGTCCTTCCCATTGGCATCCACAGGCTGAAAATTGGATAAAATTGAACATAGACGTTGCTCGTCGCGGAATGGATGGATACGCTTCATGTGTAGGTTTGGCTCGAGATGGCTTGGGTTGCTGGAAATTCGGTTTCACCAAGTTTATTGGAGTTTGTACTGTTATTGAAGCGAAGATTTGGGTGCTTATGCCATATTATAAGCTTGCGATGTTGGTTTATCAACATATTGAACTTGAGGTGGATAGTTTGGAAGCTCTCCGAGTTCTCCGCAACAATTCAAGTGTAGTCCATCACTTACATTGGCACTTGGCGAATCTGCGGGAGCGTGATTGGGTCGTTAAAGTTTAGCATAGCCGCCGAGATGGTAATGTGGTTGCCGATGCACTTGCTAAGAGTGCAACTGGTGATAGTTTAGATCCCATTATTTACAGTGTCCCGCCTTCCTTTGTGGTGCCTTTGTTGCATGTGGATGCTAGCTAGAGCTGTATACTGGGATTAGTTTGCAGCTCTATGACTCGTTTCAGCTGTTGTTTGCTTTGTTAGATAGGAATATGTTCCTTTGCTTATTACCATTTTCACTTTTTTCCTGCCACTAGGTTTAGGGTTTTTTTAATGAGGCTTATGGTCCCATGTATGATTCGACCCAATGAATACAAATTATTTCACCGAAAAAATTAGTCAAATAATTTAGAAAATATAAAACATATATTATTGTTTTTTTTTTTTGGCCCTCCAGGTTTCAATGTTTTGGTTTGACTAATTTGGACTGCACACTTGATATTATTGTTTACGTATAAGGATAATCAATGCCATTATTATTTACATAGAACATGACAATATATTGGTAATTGTTTTTATTACAATTTAAACACATTATATATGAAATTATTACAAGTTTTATGAATATATGAGAATTAATCTGAATATCTAAAATAAAAACAAATTATTAAAATAATTAATAATCATCCATTGAAGAAATAATGATAAATTCATTTTTTTTTTTGTAAATACAAGAATAAAACGTGTCACAAAAATTCATAAGAAAAGATAAAGATGTATTAAATAAAGAAAAAAAAAGATAGATCTTCAAAATGGATTTATAAAATAAATTATCAAGAGATGAGAAAAAAGTGATAAAATATATAAAAAGATGAAATAGACTATTTTTATACTATATTTTCTATTACTTGGAGTAACTATAAGTAGAATCTGTTTAAAGATCTTTGTATTATTAATTATTAATTTATTAATTTTGATTAAGTAAATGTAATATAAATTAATTCAATTAATTTATGATTTTATTATATATGATTTTTTATAGATATATATCTGATTTTAAACACTAAAAACATAAGGAATTAATTAAAGGTTCCAGCCCCAAATGGTGGGTTAATGGATCATGTGAAGCTATTGGTGCCATGGCATGCTTGCAAACAAATAGGACCCATCGAACCAACGGCTCTCATGATTCTTCCCCCGATACCATCATTTTCCAAACATCCTCTCAACATGACACATGCTTTGTCTCATCATCATGTGCTCCCCTTCTAGAGTTTGTTTTTTCATATACAGAGATAGTAATTTAAAAACAAAAGTAGATCTTAAATATCAAAATTCAAATCCAATCAAGTTGTATGTATTGAGGAGCACCTACCTAACATGTTTCCTCTTAATAAATGCAATCAAGGGACCAACAATGAGCTTTGCTACTTAATATAGACAGCTAGGTCAAGTCAAGGAAAAGAGCAACTCATTCCCCCAATATTCCTCGTCTTTTTCAGGTGAGTTTGACTTCGAAAATCGATCGAGTTCATATAATTGCAATGGGCCGTGCAGCAAGAGTAACGGCTTTGCAGCGTCGAATGATTCGGAGTTTAAGCGAAAGAAGAAAATCGCGTCATACGACGTGTTCGCGATGGAAGATGTCACGGTCGTCTTTCGGGTGGGCTCAGAATTGAGCTTCGACTTAAATGAATTAGATTAGAGTCGCCACCGATCATTTAAAAAATATTTAGGTTGATCGGATATCATCTTACATGATCTGCGTTTTACCAGAAATATGTCGTCGGACTCTGGAGTCGGTTACAGTCAAGGAAAGATTAGCACCCTCGAACTGTCATTTCGGTACCATTTAATTTATCGGTTGTCTTAATTGCGAAAATTAAAATTTAAAAATTTCGATCATAATTATTTACCTTTTGATCTATTAAAATTATCCTAAAAAATATCATACATAAAGTTAAGAAAATAAAACAAACAAAGGCAAAGAGTTAATATTAAAATCGAAATTAAAAATGTAAATAAAAGGAATGAAAGAAAATTCAAATTAAAAAAATAAATTGGAAAGAATTAAAATTCATAGATAAAATTAATTCTAGGAATTAGCTGCAAGAGAAAAAACAAAACTTAAGGGATTAAATAAAAAAAACAGAAATTTAAAGTACCAAAATAACACAAACTAAGAACTAAAGGATAAAAATAGTATTAACAGAAACTAGAAAGACCTAATAAATATATATGAACAAATCAAAGCCTCAACAATCAATTTAAAATAAATACAAGGGTCCAAGTTAAAATAAAATCTAATTATGTTGACTACAATGCAAGAAAACATAAAATAATAGCTAAATAAAATAAACAATAATCCAAATGCAAAAATTAAAATAACCGTGTCTAAATCAAAAACTAATAGTGACTAAACTAAAATAAATAAATAAATAAATAAATAAATAAATAGGATATCAGAATCAAATGATAAAATAATGCATGCTATGGCGTCTAAATTAAAATAAATGCAAACAGGGTGTCATAAATAAAATACCATAAAAAGAAATGACCAAAAAAATAAGGTAAATCATAATATGTAGCCTAAATCTAAATAAACAACAAAAAGCGATCAAGTGACCTAAATAAAACACGCAAAAATATTAGGGACCTAAAGGATGTTTACCCATAAACTAGTGACCAAAATGGAAATTCATGGCTAAATTTTAGGGACCTAAGTGGTGGTTGAACCAAAATTAGTGATCATAATGCAAAAAAAGACTAAACAAGGAGGACCTAACTTGCGATTTACCCAAAACCTAAAATAAAAACACTTATCCCCTTTTCAAAATCAGTTCTGCCCAATGATTTAGCCCTCTCCTCTGCTCATCTTCCCCAAAGATTCCCAACGCCGACCGCCGGCTTCTTCACAACATTTCAACACCTTGGATAAATTGTCGAGGCATCGGTCAAAGTCATCACCCGAAATGGAAAAGTCTTCCATAAATATTTCCATGCACTCTTCCACCATTTCTGAAAAGATTGCCATCATTCATCGTTGGAATGTAGCTGGAGCGTTACACAGTCCAAACAACATTCGCCTAAATACATAGGTACCATACGGGCATGTGAACGTTGTTTTTTCTTGGTCTTCGGGTGCTATGGCAATTTGATTATACCCCGAGTATCCATCGAGGAAGCAATAAAATGCCTTTCCTGCTAATCTATCCAACATTTGATCGATGAAAGGGAGGGGAAAATGATCCTTCTTTGTGGCTTTGTTGAGGTTCTATAATCCATGCATATGTGTTAGCCCGTGACTGTTCTTATGGTGAGTAACTCATCATGCTCGCTTTTAACCACGGTTACACCACCTTTCTTTGGAAAGCATTGGACTAGGCTTACCCATGAACTATTAGATATAGGATAAATCACTCTTGCATCCAGCCATTTTATTATTTCCTTCATGACAACCTTCTTCATGATCGGGTTGAATTATCTTTGGGGTTCTACCGAGGTGCTATGGCTATCTTTAAGATTGATTTTGTGCATGCATATGGTTGGACTGATTCCTTTCAAGTCTTCCATCGTCCATCCTATAGCTTTTTTGTGTTGTGACAAAACATGTAACAAACTCTTCTCCTGTTCGGAGGTTAGGTTGGTAGAGATAATCACTGGTAAAGTTTCATCAACTCCTAGATAAGCATATCAAATGTGATTGTAAAGTCTTAAGCTCCAATTTCGGTGCATGTTGTGAAGATGACTCTTGAGATTTAACTTCATCATAATCTAAAGGTTCAAATTTCATACCTGACCTATGTAGAAATCTCAATTGGTCATTTGTCTTTCCTCCGTGTTTTGCATTGTCGTCACTTTTAGGGTGTTCATTGTGCAGATTTTTGTTGTCATAGCCATGATTATCAGAACCGTCTTCTGAAAATAGTTCGTCTGGGTCAAAGTTTTTTGCTTCATGCATCTCGGTTGTATGTTAATGGTACAAAGTATTGTACTCATCGAGCCTTAGGGATTCACCTCGTCCAAGGATTGCCTTTTCTTCAATCTTACTAATGCATTGACATTCCTCTGGATCATCTGTGTATTTCATAGAGTTGAAAGCATTGATCGTGACGCTTTTCTCGCCAACTCTCATGGTGAATTCTCCCTTTTCACAATCTATTAAAATTCTCCCGGTGACTAAGAATGGGCGTCCCAAAATGATCGGTGCATTTTCATCGGCTTCGCAATCCAGAATGAGAAAATTCACTGAAAATACGAATTTATCCACCTTTACTACAACGTCTTCAATTCTGCCCTCGGGTCACACATAAGACCGATCAGCCAACTGTAGAATGATCGAGGTGGGATGAGTGTGAAACCCATCTAGTTTCATGAATATCGATTTTGGTATCAAGTTTACACTTGATCCCAAGTCAATGAGAGCTCGTCCGATGAAGTCATTACCAATGGAAAATGGTATTACAAAGCTGCCAGGGTCTTTTTGCTTTGGTGGGAGTTTGCTTACTGTTGAGTAGATTTCTGTTGCCGTGGTGACACGTTCTACCTTCCTTTTCTTTGTAACAATTTCTTTCAGATACTTGGCATAGGAAGAAATTTTCTCGATGGCTTCGAGTAGGGGCACATTGATACACAACTGGTCCAAAACATCAACGAATTTCTTGAACTAGAAGTCATCATCATGTTTCTTCAACCGTTGAGGGAACGGTGGTGGAGGTCTCACATCGACTACTAATGGTGCAGTGTAATCGCTGGCCTTGACCATGAATTTCTTGTTATTCGGTTGATGCTTTTCTGAGTCTTCACTTATTTCCTTCTTTTCATGCGCTTTCTCTTGTTCAACATCCTCAGATTCCTCATCCAGTTGTGTTACGCCTTGGAGAGAATTGTTCAGCTGTTTCCCCCAAACTTGACATCTTGATCAACTTGTTTTCCACTCCTTAGCGTAAGTACATTGCATTGCTCCTTTCCATGATGCTTAGTGACTTCAGTATCACTAGGGAGATTTCTGTATGGGCGAGAATGTAGTGACATGCCAATTTTTCCTACTTGATTCTCCAATGCTCTAAGAGATGAACTATGGCTTTGCAAAAGTGTTTTCTGGCTTTGTAACAAATTTCCTTGATTTGTTATTGTTGTAGAATGTTTGTGCATCAAGGTCTTTGTAGATGCCATGAAATCTTTTGTCGAGGCTATAAATTCTGCAAGGATAATTCCAAGGAGTTAGTAATGGAATGAGTGTTAGAGGAAGAAGTTATACCTTTATTGTTCTGTCAGGGCTGCTGATGATGTTGATTCTGAATATGCTGATGGTCTGAATTATTTTTGATGTGGCTTGATTGTTGCTATTCCCTTTATTATTCTACGAAAATTTTGGGTGTTATCTCCAACCAGGGTTGTCATGTTCGAATAGGGATTATTGTTGTTTCGATTATAGTTGCTCACAAAATTAGTTGACTCATGGTTTTCAGGACATTCACTCTCGTGATGGTTGCCGTGACAGAGTAGGCAAACATTATTGGTCGCCTTGACTTCTCTTACCTCATTAGGACGTTGCAAATTTTTCAACATATAGGTTATGGCAGAAAGTTGGGCTGCAACCGAATCTTTTCTTTCTAATTCATATGCTCCAGAGGTCTTTCTGTCGGTTCCCAATCTTGCACTTGGAAATTGATAGTCATTATTCGCTATCCTGTCGAGGATGTCAAAGCTTCCTCGGGTGATTTGTCTAGTAGGGTTCCATTTACTGAGGTATCCAGCATCATTCGAGTTGGTGCATTGACTCCATTGTAAAACATCACCACTTGCGTCCAATCATGAAATCCATGATGAACACATTTGCGAAGTAAACTTTTATATCTATCCGAACATTCGTACATTGATTCATCATCGCCTTGGCGAAAACTTGCAATGTCATTCCGAAGTTGTGTATTCATATTGGGCGGATTATATCGGAGTAAGAAACTATTGCATAAATCTGCTCACGACTCCATTGATCCGGAAGGAACTCCGCTGAGCCAAGCTCTTGCTCTATCACGTAAGGAGTAAGGAATAAGCTTCAGTTTGAGCACATCTTCATGTACCCCTTGTTGTCTAAATGAATCGCATACTTCAAGGAAAGCACGAACATGTTGTCTAGCATCTTCATTGGGTGTACCACCAAATTGGCCGACAGAGTTCAGCATATTAAATATCACCGATTTGAGTTCAAAATGAGTGGCTTGTATCTTAGGTGCCACTTTGCCAGGATTGAGGTCATTGAGAATTGGGTTCAAGTGATCTCGTATCGCTCTTGGTCTTGCAACTTGATCTCCTAAATCTCCCATGTCGTTTTGCAATTGATTCAATTGTTCTCTGGTTCTTTGGGCACACAACCTTTGTTTGAATGATTACTCAACTTCAGGGTCGAATGGTTCCAAAGGCTTACCAGCAGATCTCAAGGCCATACAATAATAAAAACCTATAAAAGAAAATAATAAACTACGTTAGGCTAAATAATTATAAAGTGACACAAAGAACTTGTTATGGCTAGAAATTTCGTCAGTTGCCAATCCCCAGTAACGGCACCAAAAACTTGATCGCTTGTGAATGTATATGCTAAGGCAAGCTAATCTGTGCAAGTATACACAATCGATGCAAGTAATATAGTAGTGAGTGAGTATCGTCTCCACAGGGATTGGATTAGAAATATCTTTCCACCACAACTAGAACTAATGCCACAAATTAATCCTACTAAGTATTAAAGCTAAAAACTAATATTAAAGAGCTAATAATAATGATTCAATGATTGCAGACAAGTGTGGTCGAGACAAAGAAAATATGCAGACATATAAAACAAAACAAGTATTAGATTAAATATAATGCAAACAACCTCACATATTCAGACGTGTCACAGAGCACTGATGTTAAACTATTATTTTGGCAACAATTATTTTAAGCCCATAATGAATTATTATGACTCACTAAACTGCCCGACAAGATTACTAGGTATTCTTAGACGGTTGCTATAGTAATACCTCTCGATGTTAACTATAGACGTTTTCTTAACATACTCTAGCCTTTATCTCTTTTAGTTGTTTGAAACTCACTCCTTATCTCTAAGGTAGACAAGTTAGAACTTCACCATCCCAGATTCATTTCTTTGCTCACGTTGATCTCTCTTAATTCTCTCGGATTCAAGAATCACTTTCTAGACAAAAGGCTATCTCTCGATGCTCTTACAATGCCCAAACATGTTTTACCGAAAACCCCAGGTGATCTCTCGATGCTCTTACAGTGTTAAGGCAAAATATTTAAACTATGAGCAAAAAAGTCATAAGCAAACATAATTCATCATTCATAAACATAAAAATATTGTTCAGGCAAACAAAGTTTAACACCAAGTAAAGCATTCATGGTGTTATCAAAGATCATCCAAGATTAAACCATTTAATACAAACCCAAATAAAATAAGAGTTTAAGAACAAAGGAAGAACGACTCCTAAAATCGGGGCTCTGTCGCGACAATCCTAATCAGCACCACGCCTGCCTTGGTGATCATCCTCTCGAGGCATAATCACCGCTCTGCTATTGTCTGGTTATGGAGGACACCAAGGAAGACTAGGGGGTAGACATAGGGAAAGCACTGTAGCTGCTTGCTCAAGCCTAAGGTAAAGCTCTTCTTTTTTCTTCCTTGCCTCCTTTTTTTTGCGGCTACGACTGGTAATTATAAGGAGAATCTCCTAGGGCTTTGTATGCTTTTGGAGTTTCCTTAATTAGCCGTTATTAATTTCCCAAAAATAAAAAGGAAATACAACTGGCGGCTGTCAGAATGATCAAGGCTTGCTTGCACGTGAAGTAGTTCATCCAGCTGGCATGTGACATAGGCGGTTTCACCACATGTGCTTCAGACTTCTTTAGATAAATCTTTCCTTGGTGAGATAAATTTTCTCCTCACATTCTCATCTGCTCCATTGGCCTTTGCAACGTTTCATTGTCACGATTGAAATGTTCTTCCTCTGTAGAGTTCCTGCACAAACACAACTCAAACAACCCCTTCTCCTCAACAACATCAGTTAAGCCAAATAAATCTTGCCTAAGCAAAACTTATCCACCACAAGCAATTATAACCTATATGCAACTAAATGAAACTAAAAATGCAATGCATACTTTGTTTAGACGAGTAATAACTTAAGTAAAAAGATATATATTAAGTCTTTTTACAGAGTTATCACTTATCAAGGAATTTGTGCGATCGCCTCAACTGAACAATTTTTATATTCGAGCCGCATTTTCAGGTTTTCAACTCAAATCCTCCTTTGGATTCAAGACGTCATTCAGAATTTACGTCTTGAACCCCCCTTTGTTATTTTTTTTTCTATCATGCAATAAAGATTTTATAAAACCTTTTGATAACACATATTAATCCTGATGGGCGGGATAAAATTTGAAGATAGTCTCTTATGTTTAGAAATCCATGTATGATTAGAATGGACTTTTAAGGCACGTAATATAGGCCATGGTTCATGGTTATGAAAAAATGATAAATAGGCCCAAACAGGTCATGGTATTGAACCAATTATCAATTCATTCTGATGTCTTCAATCCTGTCTTGCTTAATTTGAATCTACTCATATATGTTTCTCTTTATTTTTTCTAGATGCTCCATGATCTTCGAGTGAAATTATTCTAGAATGATTGTGCTTAATCAATCTCATAATTTGAATCTCGACGCGTTATTTGAATCGAGAGAATCTTTGCATATGCATCTTGTCTTCTTTTTTCTTTACTTTTTCCTTTGTTTTGTTTCTTTTTTATTTTCTATTTGTTTTTTCTTTGTTTTTCTCTCTTTTTTTCTATTTTTTTTCTGATTGGATCTTCGCACTTGGAATTTGGTTCACCTTTTGGTATCTCCTTGGATTGATGTCTTCACTCATGTGAGAAGATTTCATCCACCTTTCCCCCCAGTGTGGTGGGTGATCCTTGGTTAGAGTTGAATCAGAAGAAAAATACTATAGGCTCAAAAGGGGACAACAAGGAATATATATATATACATATATGGATAAATGAAACAAAGTTATTCATCATCTCATACACAAAAGTCCTCACAGAAGATGTATCCCCAAGGGGATAGATTTTCAGGATTAATTTTATTCACATGAAAACAATGTAATTAATGTATGATAGAATTATTTCGAATGAATTCTTATTTCTGCTTCTTGCTCCCAACATGTCTCAATGTTCAGGCTCCTTGCGAAATGCCCCAAGTTGTATCTTAGAAGAATGCTCATGTTCAAATGAACAACTTAATGCCTTCGGTTTTAATCGTATAAAAATGTCAATTTTATATCTAAAAAGACAATGGTGTGACTTTGTTGACCCAAAGAAAGGTATGGGTGTATCGAAAAGATAAAGGCAATGTTCAAAATTTTCAAAGGGAGGTAATGTAACACCCATAACCCGTACAATTATACCTATACAGATTATAGATGTCACCCGAAAAACGATTTAAAATTTATTTTCTTAAGATGATAACTGATATTATAAAAATATCATATCATATAAATTATATTTCGTTATAACAAATTTAATTCAAAAGATTTTTTTATTATGAATAGTACTGTGAACAGTGAACAGTGAGGGTATCGGTACCCCCTACAGCATTATGGAAAATTTTTAAGTATAGGTACTACTCATTACTATTCACTGCTACAGTAAACACTATAGTTACTATTCACTGCTATAGTAAATTAAACAAAATATATATATATAACTCATAAAAACTTAACCTTTCTCCACTATAAAGTTACCACTTTGTTTCCAAATTTATTCAACAATAAACAATGCAATACAATTCATGCATGAATTTCAATGTCAAAATTCAAAATGCTATAAACCATTTATTCTATAAGCTCGTAAGTTTATTTACCAATATACCATAAACCATTTATTCAATAAGCTCGTAAGCTTATTTTCATGTTTACCATTTATTAACCAATAAACCATAACCCAAAGTATAACTGTATGAGGAACCCAGTATAGGACTCAAATATTGTACTGAAGTGCTGAGGTCGGGTTTTACCCACCTTGTACACCGTAGTGTTTTGTACCGTATCTTCGCTAGACACTTTGAGGCCTGCACTATGTGCCTTCTCTAGACACTCTAGTGCTACCTAATATGCAGCTGCTAGACTCTATGGCATGCCATTAATACCATTGATCATCAATAACATACTTGGGCATATAGTCAATTTTATTTGATTCATCCATGGCAAAGTATATTATCATAATTTAACAATGGGGCAGTTCATACCCAAAATAACATTTAGGATAAAATATTACATTTTCATAATCAATGCATTATAATTTCATACTGTGACATATCAATGTCATGTCAATTTATAAAAATATGACATAATATCATGTTGATATAAACAAGGTCGACTTATCGCAAGTCTTCCTGATGATGTATAAAACATCCATGTATAATGTCATGTATGTATTTCACTCACCTTGACACTTTATATCTTTCAAAATATATGCCTCACTTTTTCCACAATAAACCCTTTTTATACTTGACTTGCTTCAATCGCAAATCAATCATGATCTGTATAAATCACAAATTCATAATGATATATGTTAGTATTGTACTAACATAAACATATCCCAAAATAACTCCATAATATACTTGAAACTCATTTTCTATCAAAATACTTAACTCTTAATAATTCCTTTTAACATTGGAACCAATTTTTCCAATTTACTCAAAATGGTCCTTAACCATTTTATCACTTAGATTCTTAATACCAAAAATTCCAGCATTGAAATTATTACCATTCAATTGCTTTTACAAAGGTATAATTACATTAAGTACCCTAACTATGTGAATGTTGTACTTAAATCACCAATCTTTTCAAACTTCCAAATAGTCATATTTCACATCTAAACACCCATTTTACTTCCAAAACAACATTTTTCCAGTATAGTATATCAACTATTAAACAATTATACAACCATTCACAACTTTTCCAAAGTTATCGAATTGGTCCCCAACTTTTCAAAAATTACAAAATGGTCCCCAAATTTTCTAAGGCTTATAGAATACTTCCTTCATCATTTTCAACCCATATATAATTTTTCCATGATTTTTCTCACTCAAACAATCCAGGGCCGAAACTTAAAGAACAAGTTCTAGAAAGATTAAACATGTTCTAATCATCATACATGCTTGAATATGAATCTACTACCTCACAAACATCAAGATCCATCATCAATTTCATGATCCCTTATATGAACACAAACTGTAGAATTTGGGATCTTTGAACACCAATAAGATTATCATGCAATATTAGTACCAAATGATAGCGTTTTTCACGTATAACTATTTTCTATTTACAGCATACTTAAAATCCAAATGAATTTGCTTAAAAATTGAATTGAAACTTTCTCTCACCTTAGGAGAAAACCCACGCAGCTTTGAGAAGAAGATGAGAAATTTGGATGAAATGTTGGGTGCATTTCATCTTAGTTTACATTATATTCTACTATAAATGAATAAAATATTCATTTAATTGAGATAAGACCAAATCACCCTTAATGAATCAGCATATTCACCATAAAACCAAGACACCTCATCCTTATCATCTTTCAAAGTCAAAGCTGAATTAATTTGAGTTTGACTTACGAAATTACTCATGAATCTTTCAAAAATTATGTTTTAGTCACTAAATTCAACTGTTTTGGTTAAATCTAAAAAATTGCACAATTCCAAACCAAATTTCTCTGATCTAAAATATTAAAATAATATTTGCAACCATTTTATAGCATCCTTCAATTTTTTTAAAAACTCCAATTCGATCTGAATTTATCGATTCCTTACTGGCTTTAACCCTTTATAATTTTTCTCTACTAAAATTTCAAATCCAAAAATATGATTTCTATAAAACCCCACTCTCAAGAGTAAACTATCTCTTTATGGAATAGAATCATTTTTAGGAAATTTATCACTTAATTCCCTAAACTTTTTCCCAATTTTCTACTTTGACCATCAAACTTTCCAAATTTTCATTTTGGTCATTATCTGAATTTTTGGGGTATTATAGGTAATGTCAAAATCTGGTCTTTTGGTAATGACCATGAGTTATTTGGGTAAAGAATCAATATATTTTTTTTGGTTTTGGACAGCATAAGAAATGTCTAATCTTGCCATATGTCAAAAATCCATGATTCTTAAAGAATTAAAAGAATCTTTAATTCATTCGATATTCAAAGAACTAAAGATTAAAACCCTTTCAATTATTCCACCTTAGAAGGTAGCATAAATTCAGTCATTTAAAAGATTAAGCAAATATGAAAGATCAAAACGTGTTCAAACAAAAAAATGCTCTCAGTGCAAATGGTAGATGCAATGCCCCCTTCTTCGATTGCCCATGCCCCTGAATCCATCAGGTTTTGGATTTTGTGCTTAAGTGCCTTACAATTATTAGAGGAATATCTAGAGCTCCCTATGTGGTAACTACACACAGCTTCAATATCGTAGCCCTTAGGATATGGGGACTCTTTTCTCATATCAGTTTGGCAGGCTTAGTCCTACAACCAGCTGATCAGGCTCCCACTGTACTGATTTCAAATTTTTATTTAATTGTTAAAATCTTGCTTCCATTTGGTGTCATGTGGTTAAGAACACTTCATTGAATCCTCTATGAAGAAATTTCACGTTTATGAAAATGCATAAAATGAAATGTAGATGCAAAATGAAAAAATGCATGAAACATTCGAGGCATTGATCTGAAAACATGTATGTTATTATAAATAATCTTTATTGGGACAAAAGTGTTATTTCTTAAGAGACAAAAACATCCTGACAGCTTCTGACAGGTTAACCAGTCTTCTATCTTCGTCTGTCACTGGTTGAATACCTTGTCGAACCGCTCCGGCTTCTCTGGCTAAACTATGTAAGTGATGAACTGCTTTTTGTACTTGTTCCCAGAAGTTTTAAATGACTGCATCTCTAGCTTTCATCCTTTGCTGAGCATATTCTCTAACAGAAACACCATTGAAATCCACCATCAAAGGGATTATTTGAAGTTAATTTGATTGCTTCTTGAATTCGTCAACAATGGCCTCCAATTTCGGCTATCGTTTTGCCATCTTGTTCTTGTTGTCTTTGAAGGGACTACCTTTTTCTCGTCTTGCCCCAACAAATTTTGCCAACTCAAAAAGTTGACTTTTGGTGTGCTCGGTGTAAATCTTGGTCCATTCTGAGTCCTTTACAATACAACAGAGTGGTATATTCTTCGATTGCGGGTACCACGTCTTCTTGGTTGAATTGTCTTGTAGATTGTCTCCTTGACCATAGTCGGACCTCTGCGTTTTTCACCTCTTGTATTACAACCCCTTTGTCTATTAATGCAAATTATTTAGGTTTAACGAACACGTTTTAGTGGATCAACACCTCTTTTGAATGATGCAAATAATGAAAATAAAATGAAAGAGAAAAAATGAAAAGAGTTAATGAGGTAAGGATAATAATCAAAATAATAATGAAAATAAAAGTCCTACCCCACATGCTTATTATTCCTACCCGAACATGATCTCTACCCCGCATGTTAATTTTGATCAAGTCCTAACCGCATATCTTTCTAGTTCGCATGCTTTGAACAGAAAATAAAGTAGGAAATAATCTTATACACTACAACAAATTTGTTTATTTGTGGCATCTAAAATATTGTCATTGAAACTTACATTTACATCATTATTTGTATTTTGTGACGTAAATATTAATTTCATGTAGAACGTCACACTAGGTGTGTCACTAAATGTCAAATGTGACGATGTATATATTGTCGTCACACATTGTTAAACATGTAGTGATGTTAATGTATAATGTCATCTTATAATTATATTCAGTGTCAAATAATATAAAATTTTGTCATTAATTATTTGTATAGTCATTAATAATATTATAATTTTTTTGTAATAATGACGAAAAAAATATCGTCACGATTTTTATTAATAAATAAAAAACATGAAAATATAATAAAGGTCTAAACTATTTAGAATTTACATTAAAAGAAAAAACTTTTTGACAATTAAAGTGAAGGACAAAAGGTTTTATGAATTATAATGAAGTACAAAATTGTTTATAAATTATAATAATGTAAAACTTTTTATAAAATAAAGTATACTTTTTTATAAATTATGATAAAGGACAATTTTTTTATAAAATACAATAAAGGACAACTTCTCATAAATTATAATAATACTATCATTTTTTACGAATTACAATAACAACCCATTTTTTTACAATTTACAATGAAGTCCCAAAATAGAGGGAGAAGAGGCAGAGGTGTGGAATGTGTGTTGTTCAGTGCCTTGGGGTTGAGCAGCTGGGCAAGCAGGGCGTACGGATGGTGGAAGAAGGCTGCACGAATGCTGGAAGTAGGTTGTACGAATGTTGAAAGTAGGCTGCACGAATGCTGGAAGCGGGCTGCACAGCCACTGATCCGAGTAACATAAGCATCACCCAACAGATTTCAACAAATATCCAAAGTCAATTAAGGCAAAACAAGCCTTGTACCTGGTGCTCCCCATTGAAAGGAATAAGAAATTCTAATCCTGCACATTCCTAACTTTTGTAAGAAGTTATAACTATTTCATTATTAACAGATTATATCACAGTATGGTAAAAAGATATCTTAAGTTCGATATCAAACATGAGTCCAAAAGATTCAATTTATATTATTGTTTAACCTATGAAGCAAACCCATGACCAAAATTGTTTCACACTTCTAAACCAATTAAAAATTAATATTTCATAGAATACAAGTAAGCTTAGATTTACTACATCCAAAACTTCATCGAACATGTACCGAGATAGCTAAAAATCAGAATTTTCCTCAAGATGAAACACGTATATACTGGTCTTGCAAATCAGTTTGCAGATAATTTCAAATGGGTGAATTTAATCATTCAATTGTTAGTGTAGTCCTATGATTAAAGAAAATTGAGATAATATCCAATAGGTGAAGCTAAGAGCGGTGTTACAACGTAATCAGTAACTAAGAGTAGTGATACATATTTTTTAGGGAAACCAAACTCAAATGGAGAAACCCAAACATTATAGATGACTAAAATAACTGGAAAAAGGTTCTCATATCCTGCAGGTTCCTCACCATGGATGGTGGAAGCTTACCAGATGGTGGTTGGTCGAGCAGTGGATGATTATTGCTCTGGATAAGTGGAGCACGAGAGATGAACGATGACAAGCCAAACGGTAGTTGTTCTTTCTAGTTAATGGAGATGTGCAGCATAATCGAATAAAGATAAGGTTGACTTCTAGGGTTTTTTCTTTGAAAAACTAGCCAGTTACTACAATATATATAAATAGGTTTGTTAACTAATACACTGATTTAATTAAGATTGTGAAGCATTTGAAGAAAAATCAAGTTGATGGCTAGATGGTTGGGCACACAACGTTTTATCCTTGTTATGCAGTTTCGAGTTTCGCCAGGCGCAATATTTATTTTTTGAAAAATTAACGAAAATGGCAAATTTTGAGCTTCAATCCTTGAGTAGTCTACAACACACTAATGGCATGATTCTTCTAAAAATTATGAATTGATCACATAAATTTACAAATTACGAATTGAACTTTGAAACTTTATAAAATTTATAATTTAATCCCAATTTTAGAACTAATACGGTAGAAAATAAAATTTAAACCCCCAAAAAATTATTTTAATCACAATTTCGGGGCACAACATATATGATTATCTTGTTAGTACTAAACTTTGACATGATCAACTAGGAATTCATTTTTCTAATGGTAAAAGACTCTTAAATATACACATAATTAAAATATTTGAAAAAATCACTAATAAGATTTTGAATATTGGCCCATCTAAGATGTCAATAAAACCTTTCTTGCAATTTTTTATGTTATTTGTGCTAAGCATTAAGTGACACAAACTCATGATGCATTTTAAAATAATCATATAAAACATAAGTGAATATGACAAATAATTGTTTTCGTCATGTTAAACTTATTTTTGTGGCACGAATAATATGTATTCTTTTATATCTAATAAAATATGATGAATTAAATTGTCATGAATAAAACTTATTAATGACAAATTTAGAATGTCACTGATTCAAATGAGAATGTCATAGTAATAAATCGTCACTGATATTATCATTTCATTAAAGACGATTTTCAGCATCATATTTTATCTAAACGTCATAGAAAAGTTTCCCACCAAATTTTTTTGGAGGCAAATTTTGGCTCCGAACATAGAGTGACAAAAACTTATGACAATTTATAAAATTGTCATAAAAGGTATAGCATAAATCACCAAATGTGACGAAAACAAAAGAACATCACGATTATAATATATTTTTGTAACGTTATATGCAACGTCATATAGAAATTGTCATAAATTGGTAAATTTGTTGTAGTGTTAAAATAGCCTAGGGTTTGAAATGAGGTTTTGGGGTGGGCTCTAACTCCTTGTAGTCTCTCGGTTTAGGTTCTAAAGAAGGTACCTGAGTTCTCCTTGCTAGTGCCCACTTGGGCTTGCCAGACCCTTAGTCCTAAGCCCATTACAAGCTTGTACGGACTAAGTTAAACTCGAGAGGATACATTCCCTTATGTCTGTGCGGTGAATAAATTCACACAAAGACATAAGGTATATGAATCCCGAAGGTTACTTGCTAGGCCTATGCGGAGAATAAATTCTCACGAATACGTTGCTTTTGCCCCCACTTAAAAGGGTTCGGAGCTTTAGTATAGAGCCTTAGATAGAAAAGTTAAAGAACTGAAATCATTGAAAAACATCAGTACAACTATTTATTTAAAAAATAATCAAAGATAAATAATTGAAATCAAATAAATAAATTTAAATTTAGATTTACTATTTTCGCTTAAAAAGGCAATCGAACATTAATTCTGGCCTGACTCACATACAATCCCCAGAAGAGTCGCCAAACTGTCGCGGCCGTCTTTCGGGTGAGCCCGGAATTAGGCTTAAACTTGAATGAATTGGGTTAGAGTAATCACCGATCATTTAAAAATTATTTAGACTGATCTGATATCATCTTACCTGATCTACGTTTTACCAGAAATATGTCAGGCTCGGGAGTCGATTACAGTCAAGGAATGATTAACACCCTTGAACTGCCCTTTCGCTACCATTTAATTTATTAGTAGTCTTGATTGCGAAAATTAAAATTTAAAAATTCGATCATAATTATTTACCTTTTGATCAATTAAAATTATCCTAAAAAAGATCATAAATAAAGTTAAGAAAATAAAACAAACAAAGACAAAGAATTAGTATTAAAATCGGAATAAAAAAAGTAAAAAAAGGAATGAAAGAAAATTCAAATTAAAAAAACTAAATTGGAAAGAATTAAAATTTATGGATCAAATTAATTCTAGGAATGAGCTGCAAGAGAAAAAATAGAAACTTAAGGGATTAATTAAAAAAAACAGAAATTTAAAGTACCAAAATAGCACAAGCAGAGAACTAAATGATAAAATAGTATTAACAGAAACTAGAAAGACCTAATAAATATATATGAATAAATTAAAGCCTCAACAATCAATTTAAAAAAAAATACAGGGGCCCAAATTAAAATAAAATCTAATTATGTCGACTACAATTCAAGAAAACATAAAATAATAGCTAAATAAAAATAAGCAAGGATCCAAATGAAAAAATTAAAATAATAGTGGCTAAATCAAAAACAAATAGTGACTAAACTAAGATAAATAAAAAATAGGATATCAGAATCAAATGATGCTATGAGGTCTAAATTAAAACAAATGCAAAAAGGGTGTCATAAATAAAATACCATAAAAAGAAATGACCAAAAAAAAGATAAATTATAATATGTAACCTAAATCAAAATAAACAACAAAAAGTGAATCTAGTGACCTAAATAAAACACGGCAAAAATATTAGGGACCTAAAGGATGTTTACCCATAAACTAGTGACCAAAATGGAAATTCATGGCTAAATATTGGGGACCTATTTGGTGGTTAAACCAGAATTAGTGATCAGAACGCAAAAGGAGGCTAAACAAGGAGGACCTAAATTGAGATTTACCCAAAACCTAAAATAAAAACACTTCCCTTTTCAAAACCAGTTCTGCCCGATGGTTTAGCCCTCTCCTCTGCTCTGCACTAACGACTCCCCCGTTCATCTTCCCCAAAGGTTCCCAACGCCTGCCGCCGCCTTGGTGGCTGCTCCACGATTCGATCAACTCTCCGTCCGACCGAAGGGAGCTTGAAGACACCATAAATAGACGAAATCTTCTCTCTCTTTTCAACTAAATCTAGAACAGAGCCCAAAATAAAAACCAAAATCAAACTATTCTAAGACAAACCCGACCACTCAAGCTCAACCCCGACGACTGATGACCTCCTCCTCGACGACCTTGCTACTCCGACGAACACCCTAGCAGCAAGGTATCTCTACATCCCTCTTTCTATTTATTTTCTATTTTTTAGAAATCCATGGAATTTTCGTAATCAAGCATAACTAAATTATAAACTACATTAGATTTTTGCAATTGCATCTCAAGAATCTAACAAGATAAGCCGAAAATAAAAAAAAGAATACCTTTAGAATTTTGGTTCAGTATTTCGATTGCTAGAAAAAGATTTTTTTTCTTCTATAATTTTATTGCTCCCAAATCCCCCCTTACATTGTTTCATTCGGCTAGGTTTTATACACATTACAAAATTATAAAAAAATGGGAAAATGATTCATGTGAATAGGATGGGAGCTGCTGGCACGTCATGGGGGAGGCGTTGGTGGTCGACAAGTATGGGTGGTGTGCATCATTAGTGGAGTTGGTACATCATTAGTGGAGTTGGTGGAATTGGTGCTGTACAGCATGGATATAGGCACGAGATAGCAGCAGCAGAACGGGTCAGTCTACCGGGTCAGATCTCGGGTCGGGTCTTGGGTTGATTCAACTTCAATCGGGTCTGGGCTTATCTTGAATATTTTATTAATAATAATAAAATAATAATAAAAATGATAACCCGGACAAAAATGGGTATTTAATTAAGGTAAGTTGAAGCCGAGTGTTGGGAATAGCTTCAAGTGGATCAAGAGCAAGTTCAGTGATGCACGTTATGGTATTTGGCTTTAAGAGGGGGGGGGGGGGGAGAACAAAGTAAAAGATGTTTAATTGAGTTTGTGCCATGCTTTGATTTTTGTTTAGAAATTGGAAGTGAAGTATACTCTTTCACCGGAATCAATGCAAGTTTGATCATTTGGATCGTCTTGTAATATGTTTTGCTAAAAAAATTAAAATCGTGTTTAGTTTAATTAGTTCATTAATTAATTATTAAAAATATCGAATAAATATGAACTTTGAATCTCTTCTTCGTTTCTACAATCATTGTTCATAGATTTAGGTGGAAAACACATAAAATCTCTTTTTTCTCTCTCTTTAATTTTCAATTAGAATTAGAATCCATGATTATTGCAAAAAAAAAGAATGTATGATTTAGATTTAGATTTCTAAAGAGAATAAATAAATCAAACCACATCCCAACACTGGGGGCAAACCCAGACAACAAAATTAGGGGTTAGTATTAAATTACAATTTGTTGGATGATTAGATAACAAAAACATTATCATTATTTTAATTTAAAAACATTTCCTAAATATTTAAGGTAATTATATCATTTTTAGGAGGACCTCCGCCTCTAATTCATTGTCTATATACAATGGTGAGCCCCAAATAAAAGAGGCACTAAAATTGATAAGAAGTTCAATATTTTTTATGTGATATGGATCGGTGAATCGGCAAGCCGATTATGACTTACGAACCATGTATGAAAATTTATATATGATACTACACCAACGTTTGCATATTAGATAAATTGATAAGAAGTTCAATATCTTTTATGTGAGATGTCGAATTTAAATTTTGTGAGTAAAAATTGACAATAATAAATTTTTGCTCTCAAAATTTTAGTCGGTTAGTAAGAAAAATCAAAGTAATTAAGGATTTATTGGTGAAAGAATACAAAAACATGATTGAATGTAGGATTTGATCTACCCATATGTCTCTTTTGTGAACTTATATCTTTTATTTCTTGGCCGGTCCCTTGCATCATACTTATGATCAAATTCAATCGGGAGTAATGTAATGAGATTATTTTTTTAATCAATTACTAATATCCGATATATTAAACGAATAATTCAAACCGAATACTATGAAGATAAAAAACGATCTTCTTAACCTAGTTTATTTTATTCAGAAACACCAGTGTTGAGACTGGTGTTAAACCTGCAATGGGACTATTTGGTTGATTGCTTGAAGTGAATCCAAACTCTATTGTGACAAACCATCGCACCTTTTCACCGAGGAAAAACATCTGTCACGAGACTTCGGCCGCCCAACACTCTAAAAATCAATAAGACGACTGTTCCCCAACACCAGCCTTAAGTTTTTAGTCAAAATATCAAATTTTTTACTAAATTCTTTCAGGAAGTTTTACAATGCGGTTAATATAAGGTTAAAATAAAGTGTTACCAGTTTTATTATTGTTTAAATAATAAAATTGATAAAAAATTATCTAAAATATTATTATTTTTACTTAAAACATCATTTTTTTATATTTTCGGTCATATTTTAACGCCTAATAATGTTTTCAGATATTTTTTAACACCTAATAATATTTTCGATTATTTTTTATCAATTTTATTAATTAAACAATAATAAAACGGACAATAATTTTTTAAACGTATATTAAGATTGTCGCACACATGTATTTCACAATCTTCCACGCCCATGACATGTTGCGACCATCATATGATTTGATGGAATGGCTGCCGCGTCCCTTTCATAGTTTGCAGTTGTACGCATATTTTTATTTATATGACCAACAAAAAAAATTAGTTTTGTACTTTTAAAAATGGTGGGAGTCGTCTCAATTTGGTGTGATTGAATCATTAAAAATATTTACGTATGTAAGAACTAGAATTAAGTTCGGGTCAATTTACATGTGATAAAATATTTTTAAATTAATGCAAAATTTTAGAATTCTTAAATAATCTTGGATTCCCTAAGTACCTGAAATTACAGTAGAAAACATAGAAAATTGGCCTATAAATTTATGTTAAAATTTTCAATATGAAATCTATCGTATGAAAATTTGAATATTTTCAATGTCTAAAAAATACTGAAAACATTACCCCACTTTAGAAATCATATAGATTATTATGAATTATGCTCAAAGTGAGGATTCACAACTCTTTATGATGTCCTAAGCTATCTATCGTCAAAGAGAGTTTTAAGGAACCCCACAAAGTCTGAAAATCATATGATTTTTGTTAATTACATTTTTTGAAATTGAAAATAGTCTTTTATTAAATAACCTCGAAATCTTTCAACATCCAGAATATATCAAAAGTCCACCTAATTTATGACTATATTGTTTGAAAATACCACACCCTAATTTAAGAACTAAATTTTTCCTAATTTTATTTCGGGCACTAATTTGAAATTTTGGGGACTAAAATGAATATTTAAGTAAATTCGGATCCAATTCAAAAATAAACAATAGTCTAGGGACCTCATTTATGATTTTACCATTTCCTAATATGTTGGGTTTAAAAACCCCGCAAAACCATAAACTTTATATTTCTAGATAGTTAAGCCGTTTTCTCTCTCTTACATTTCCTTTTTTTTAGAAACTTTGAGCCAAGGAAGTTTAAACTATGTTTCATCGCCGATCATTGCTCTATTTCTGACATTGCCCACACCATCGTGATCCTTGTGTCGTTCAGAGTCCAATGATGATTATTTTGATGTCTTCGTCACCGGCGTATGAAGAAGGTAAGCAATATGAAGTTTCTGATAAGGCAATAACGAGCTCTTCGTCGTTCATCATTGTGATTCGAACTTGGTAAGTGCCTTAAAACTTAAAATATTTTTTAGGATTTTTTTAAATTATTTTGTCATTAAACGCCGCCACACGTGCCCCCACGCGCCACTGCTGCACGTGGGGATCGTCAACTGCCTAGTGGACCTTTTAGAAGCAGGTCAACCCAATCCGCTGAATAATATCCGACTAGACCGCCCAATTCGACTCGCCTAAGCCTTTCGTCCCAAATCTAAACCATCCCAACCAAATCAACCCAATTTTGAACCGGTTTGAATTGGTCCAACCGAACTAGAACAAATCGATCTAGCCGAACCGAACAGAATCGCTAAATGATGTTGACTTTGATCGTTGTCTAGCGTTGACTTTTTATGAAAACATCTCTATTGACATTTTTG
Organism: Hibiscus syriacus; assembly: GCF_006381635.1. Taxonomy (NCBI): domain Eukaryota; kingdom Viridiplantae; phylum Streptophyta; class Magnoliopsida; order Malvales; family Malvaceae; genus Hibiscus; species Hibiscus syriacus. The sequence continues at coordinate 1,927,265 of NW_024061932.1, read as the reverse complement.
ACTTAATGAGTCCTATTTTGCAGTCTGTTTTTCTAAATTTTAATAAAAAAAATCCTCGAATTGAGTTCATTAAGTTAAAAATGCTTAGTATTTTTAGGATTTTTGCATAGTTATTTAAGATTTGATTATGGAATTGATTTGAGATTATATTTTCATGAAGATACTCATGATTCCCCTATCCGAGGGTCAACTAGATCCGGTGTTTCCCATTCTACAGATCAACTCGATACATGTTCTTCAAGTGCTACACGTAGATTTTGGTAAATTGTTTAAAAAAAATGGATGTCCCTTATTCCCATATGTAATGGGGTAAGGGGGAGGTAAGATAGTAGGCTGCCCCCAACACCAGGTTAAGAGCAACTTCCGTAGAAGACCTCCGAATTATAAAATGCCTCCGTAGGACTCGATCCCACGACCTCAAGGTTAAGAACCTTGTGCTCTACCAACTGAGCTGGATGGTCATCTCAGATTTTGGTAAATTGTTTAAATAAGGTTTATTATACATCATATTAGGATTATGATCTAGTTTTTTGAATCGTAGGAACTAGCGTTGCCGCTCACCATGATATGGAGAACCAATAGTAGGCTACCATACCTGACTTCTTAGATTGGTTCTGGTGTGATCTTAATAGTGTTACATTAATGTTTTGAACTATTTATTTGATCTGTTATGGATTTGTAATGATATTTTAAAATTTTAATTTCATGATGTCTGTTTTACCATATGCATACATCTAATTTACTGTATATTTCTTACATGATCTCTGGTTACTGTATTTTTGTATATGATTTTGAAATATATCATGTTTTCATGTTTTAAAGTATTACTTTACCATTTTCACTCAAACATATGCATATTTACTGTCATTGGGGTATGATTGGAGGAAGTATCTCAAGCTTAGTCTATGACTTGTAAGACCTCACCACAAGCTCCTCTGATTTGTACACAGGGTAAGTCCTTACCGCAAGTCCTTATGCTTTCAGTACAAGGTCCTTATTGGGTGTACAGGTAGGTGTACGATTCAAGAGAACCTATACATTCTGGCGTTTAGAATGGGGTAGTGTTCATGTTTTAAAAGCATGTTTTATAAATTAATTTGTATTGAAATGTTTATCTGAACTTTTTTATACAATGCAAGGAGCACACTAAACTTTTTAGCTCACTCTTTAAATTTTTAAAATTTTCAGATAATATCTGATAGTAGGCTAGCAGACTTGACATTGGAGGATCAATCATTATCCCTTTTTGTATCATTGTATATCTCTATATGTCTCTTTTTTTATATTTTGGTGACACATGTTTTACTATTATCTTGGCATACTTGTATTATCGGTATTTTGTTTTCTGATATTGGTAACTCTATATGTTTTTCGTATGGACATATTTTATGGTTATTTTTGTGTCATACTGTTATATGGGTTTTTATTTACTAAAATGGATTTTGAGGACATTTTAAATATAGAAAGGACTTTTGTATATGACATGTGACTGTCTAAATTCGGCCGTAACGCTTAGGTCGAGTCTAAGGGGTTATAGAAATATGATTAAGATATTAAAAATATGTCTTGAACCTTTTAAAATTATTACGAGATTTAAAGTTGATTGATTCGAAAGAATTTAACTTACTCGACATCCAAAGTAAGAAAGGTTCCCCTCGAACATCCATGGTTTTGGAAAAATCTAAATAATTGAAAATAAATAGTTTTAAATAAATATAAGATAAATTCAAAAAACAAATTCAATATGCCTAACATCTAAGACAATTAAATTCTCCTTAAATATTGTAGGAAAGTGAAATATAATATTGGAAATGATAATAACAGAATTTAAAATATGGTTAATTCGAAAGAACCAAATTTACTCAATGTGTAGAGCAAAAAGGTTCTCATCGACAACCACAATCTTAAAAAAAGGATAAATATTGGTACTAAAAAGAATTAAAAAGTAAATAGGATAGATTCGAAAGATTTCGTTATGCCTAACATCTAAGACTATTGAATTCTCATTGAACAATTCATTGTTTTATTTTAAGAAATAAAAAGAATTAAATGAGTTTAAATGAAAATAAAATAAGTTCAAAACATCTCGATTTGTCTAACATCTAAGACAGATCAAATTCTTCTTGAATAATTATTGAAAGATAGAAAATAAATTTTGATATTTAATACAAAACATGAATAAAATCGTGAGAATTTGACTTGCCTAACATCTAAGACAAATGATTTTTTCATCGAATTATTTTCATTCCACAATTAAAACGTGTGAATTTTTTTTTCTAATTTTAAAAAATGTAGTAATATTGAAAATATTCAATAATAGGTAAATCTAAATAAATAAATATTAATTTAAAAGAGAAAGTAAAATATATAAAATAATATATTTACAAGTAAATACATTTAAAACAATATAAAAAATAATCATCAAAAATATATTATTTATATAAATAAATATATAAAATTATTGACCTGTCATTTAAAATACACACACCTGTCACACCCGAAAATTCTTTAGCTTTATTAATTTTTTAATTTAATTAATTTTAAGGGACAAATTTGTTAGATTGTAAATATTTCACGATAATTCTCGAAAATTCAAAAAGTGCAGGGACTCATCCTTGTAATTTTCCCATTTTTGTTCTACATAAAAAAAATGAATGAATGAATTAATAGTTTGGCTGGTGGGTTTTAAACCCAGACCAAATAGAATGGAGAGATATACCCTAGCCACTAGGCTAAGGTACTGTTTGGGTAATAAAATAATAAAAATTTTATAGTAGTTGTGAGGAGTGATTAAATTGGTTCAGATCATTTACCCACACCCGATTTGGAGAACCAAAATTTTAAACCCAAACCCTTACCTGAAACTAAACCTTTCACACTGCCTCTGGTCGATCAACTGCCTTCGACCGATGGTGGAGTACACCGCCTCCGTCGTTGGCCTCAGCAGCAACTGGGACCAATCCCCGACTAGCGAACCACTAAAAACCAGTTGTCGTTGTGCCTAAAACACAAGGAGACCGTTCGAGTCTCTCCGTTACCGATATCTACCACCGTCCATCGATAACATAGCTCACACCAATTGAAATGGTGTCACCATCCGATCAAATCCTTGTAGACCACCGTCGATGAATTATCATCGTTCGTTATGGAAAGCGTTCGAAAGCTCATCGAAAAACTAAAGGTTTTCCTTGTGATTCGACGCGATTTTTAGCCGCCTCAGTCGCCGATTTACTTCACCGCCACCATAGCCAAACTCCCCTTTATCGTGCGCTCAAAACCCAACCGACATGTCATCTTGTCATTATCATTTTCACTGATCGTCGATTGGGATGAGTTCCTGGTTGATTTTCGGTGAGCATTGGAGTATGTTTGATATGATTTTGGGTTGATAATGACTAAATCAAGTGTGTGGATGTATCGGGAGTGAACGATCATCCAAAATGACTTTCGTTGATGTCGCATTCGCCACCACGCGCCGACAGTGTGTGTGGGGATCCTCTGTCAATCCAGGAGGTTTCTGGAAGAGGTCACATTAGACCGAATTAATCCAGTCAAATCGGTCTAAACTGAGTTAACTAGCTTGAGTCAATCTGGAATGAGTCAACTCGTCCGAGTCAAATCGTTCGAGTCAACCCGTTGACTTTGACTAAAAAGTCAATTTTTTTGAAAAGTCATGTTTTAAGTATTTAGACATCCTGAGTCCCAATCCGAAGTCTGTTTTTGTCAAATTCGCACTCGGTAAGCCAGTTTTTAGTGTTTTATCTTCGGATTCAATTTGGTTTTTCGATTAAGTTTAGTTTCTGACATAAATTCATTTGCTATGTATATGAGACATTATGGGACGTGTAATTAAAGTTTGAGGCGATCTAATGGAGTTTAAATGGTCGATCGACATGACTCATAAATTGACGTAATACTCTACTACATTTTATGCTTTTCGAAACACATTGATGATTGGTAAATGCATGAATGAAAATGATTGGTCAATTAGTTGTATTTAATTATCATTGGACTTAAACTGAATATGGAATAAAGGCAAAACATTGTAGAAGACTCATACTACTCGCAAAAGAAATTGGTAGACCGATAAGAAATAATTCTAAGTTCATGGATTATGTAGTAATAAATTGATCACAGAATCCAAAATTATGATTAATTTATTTAAAGGTTAAATGTGGGGAGTATTTGATTAAGAAATTACAAAAATAACTCTATGGAGTAAAATTTACAAAAATGTCATTTTACTGTAAAAAGACCAATATTGCCCCTGAAGGTGAAAAATAACCCAGAAAGGACATACCTGACCAATTATTAGTAAAAGTGCATATGTTTGGATTGAAAAGAAATACCGAAATATCATCAAGCTGCGAAATAACTAAAATAACCTTCGATATTCAAATGACTGAAAACCCCCAAAATAAACTTATAAATTTGGAATTCTTAATAACGATCTTCTTGTTTTTGAATGATCATTTAAAGACTATAATACTAGAAGTGCGACACATCACTAAAATATTTAAATGATGAATTATCATCAAGTTTTGAAATAACTAACGAGTATGGACCATAAAATGACTAAAATAACCTCGAATATCGAGATGATCTAAATTCCTTTATGACTTGGATTAAGTGAATGTTTTTTGATAGACTATGGGAAAACTGATGAACCTAAATGTGTACTGCCCCTAAAGGTTATAGAGCATGAGTCGTCAGACATTTTTGGATACTATTACAATATAGAAATGAAATAAATACCAATGGAATACCTATTCGTCTCCCCAAGAACTGATCAATGATGATTATGATATTGATCAGTTCAACTAGTGTATTCAATATTAAAAAGTGAATAATAGTGAAGTATCACAGTCCGAATGATTGACAAGTATCACAATGTTGGGATCTGTAGTTCAATTGGATTCGAAATCATTATAATTCAATATATAATCTTGAATACCACAAATCATCATTTCACCCTTATTAGAATAAATTACTGAGAATTCTCCAAGAACAAATTTCCAAAATGCTCTGATTTCTGAATAATGGAATCACTCATATTATACCTGAAATCTCAAGTAACTCTGATGCAAAAGATTTTGAATACCTTCCTGATTACTTAGTGCCTCTAGAAAATATCTGAATATTATATGATCTTGATAAATCACTTCCCAAATGATTGATGAATCTGTTAGTTATCAAACCCCTTTTTATAGGGATCTTGATTCTGAAATCTTATTAAATTAAAAAAGTTTCATGACTCCCTACCTGATAAATACCAAGTACCTTCGAAGAAGATCTGGATCCTCTAGTGTGTTCCTTATGTGACATGTAAATGTTTTACCTGTTTTAAAACATGATTTTCCAAAATTAGGAATTTACTGATGTTTTGAATCAATGTTAAATGAACTATGGTTACATGATATGTGTTCTCTGATTACCTGTTTCCACTGGAAAATATAAATGTTCCTGAATTATGAATCATGGGATCTACTGGTTACTACATGAACTATTTTATTGGGATATTATATGGGTAGGATGGAGTATGGAGGTTCAGTTCTGATCAAGCTGGTAATTCCTTATGGTGCTAAGGTGACCCTTGAGTAGGCTCCGAGGCCCCGATAAACTTTCTTGGGTAGGCTCTCAGGCCCCAAGGCACTCTCTTAGGTAAATCACGGGACTACATATGGTGTACGAGTGGATGATAGTTATGTAGTTTATTTCATTGTCACTCTTACAAGATTTTACTGGATCACGATCCTGATGTTACATTTTACTGTTAAATATGATTCTACTGGATATTGTATGGGTAGGATTCTGGAGTATGGAGGTTCAGCTCTGATCAAACTGGTAATTCCTTATGGACTTAAGGAGACCCTTGTGTAGGGCTATAGGCCCCAAGGTACTTCCTTAGGATGGCTCATTTGCTGTGTGATTAGGGTAAGTCCTTATGGATACAGTTATGGGGAAATGCATAACGGTATTTGATTGAAGGGTATTACTATGTTTTTAAAATATGCTTTAAACTATTAACATTTTTAAAGGATTTATATATATTACTATATTTTGTTGGAACACACTAGACATCCTTTTCCAATCTCCTGAACTTGTTCCTCTGCATGTTTCATCTGAATTGATATCATCATGTCTTTTACAAGAATAAATATCAGTGGAACCTCAGCTCATCCCGGAAACCTATAGACGTCTGAATCAATAGGGAAAATTTATGCTATCACATTTATCTGCATGCCTTTTAGCATCACTTGGTAGTTTTGTATTACTGAGCTTCCTAAAGCTCACTCTTTTACTCTCTATTTCAGGTTAAAAGAATCAATCCAGTGTAGTTATCAACTTCAAAATTGGGAGTTCCATTTGGTTTTGCTTGCAAAGTACATTACAATATGTAATTAGGGGGCATGTAGGTCATATTTGACTTATTTTATACCGAGTCTGGAACTTGTATGTATTTATAGATTGTTTTATGATTTTTCACGTTTTAATAAAAAAATTAATTTTTTTCGGGATTTTTACTTTGGGTCGCTCCAGTGGCCCTAATGTGACACCTCAGATTGGATCGGGCTACCCGTATCGGTTTGTGGGTGTTACATACGCACCTATATGCATTATGTAAGTAAAGCATAAATAACTAATATATTTATACATAAACACATACAAATATAATTTATAAAATAACGCTTGCACATATAAGAAGGATCAAATAAACGGAACCTACCTTCTCAAAATTGAAACTTAATCATTGGCTAGAATAATATGGATGTAGGATATAAGTGGTAGTTGAAAAAGTAGAAATTAAGTCGATTTGATTTTAGAAAATATAGTATATTTTCATTTTTATTTTTTTTGAAAAATAGAAAACGATAAATAAAACATTTTTAGTTGTAAAATTGAAAAATAATTTATGAAAATGAAAAAAAAAATAAGTGAAAATATGAAAAGATAGAAAATATGGTTTAGTATTTACATTAAATATTTTTGAAAATATAAAAAATAAGGAATTGAGATATCTAGATTTTTAACTTAACTTACACAAGTTTAATCATTCTAATAATATTTTTTTGATTTAATGATATTTGAAACCCTCAAGCTTTTATAAAAAATCAATATGATTCCTAAGCTTGTTTTACACTCAATGTAGTTTTTAAATTAATTTTTTAATAATTTAATATTGTTAGTATTTTTTATATTTAATTGTTTATGTCTTTAATCTAAATAATTTTTTAAAACATAAAAAAGTCCTCAAACTTTCTAAAATAATCAATTAAGTCCATCTACCACATCATCATCCATCGAGTACTGCCACAATAGTATCGTAAACTGCCACATCATTATTGTAGATTGCCATGTAAGTTTGTGAATTGTCATATAAGCATTGTTACGGTCAATGTTTGATTCCACTGTTTAAAGGGTTACATTAATTTTCTTCTTCTAAGTTTAAGGATAATATTTGGTAAAAAAATGTTCAGGGACTACACTAATTATTTTTCTCAAAAGTTTGAGGGTCTCAATTACCACTAAACATATAGTTTATGTTAATGACACTTTTGTGTGCTATTTCTTATAACAATATTTTTGTATATTTTTTAAATTTAATTGATGTCCAATGTGCATTAACATTATATTATTTTATAAATTAAAATAAATTTTGTCTTATGAAATTTCTTATCAATTTTACTGTTTTATATTTACATAACTCACATGTTACATTTATGTAATATTTTTTCAATAATTATAGTTTAATTTAATTATTTAATAACTATTTGTTTATTTATATTTTAGAAAATTAGATACCACATACATTTTTACTATTTTAGTTTTGAAATCAAGTTTTTATTTATATTAATCAAACATGTTTTCTAATTTTCAAAAAATTGAAATTAAAAACTATATTTTGAAAAAAAAAATATTTTCTAGAAACAAACGGAACCTAAAGCTTATGAAAATCAAGAGTAATAAATTAAAAAGATGAAAATGTAAGCACCATAGAAATTCAGGGTCTAAATTAAAAGCGCACCAAAATTTAAATACGACCAAGACAATGGACTAATTTAAATAAACAGAAAATAAGGGGAATATGACCGAATACGACCAAAACCAAGGGTACCGAAAGCAAGAAAAACCCAAACAAGCTTGCAGAGGTAAACTGAGACCAAAATGGATTAAAGAAACTTATGAGCCAAAATAGAATGCAAATAGATGCAAATCTAGACCAAAATAGAATTATTGTAAAATATGGAGAACTGATCAAAGGATTAACTCCTCTTTATTTTACAAACACTCGGACCCCAAGTAAAATGGGTTGAGTCACGTGGGTTGCACAGTTTAAGATTTAAACCCCCATTTCACGAACAACATTCATTTTCCATTTAATTTTTTTCGAGTCAAAACTTATGTTGGACTTTTCTTTGAAAAGTGCATGAGTTCTTCAAGTTCAGCCAATATAATTCAGATATCGGCTGGTGCTCCGTCGCGTCGGTAGTCTTTGATTGGCGTTGATCATCGTTAGTCGGTGACGGAGAAAAAGGAAACTACACTAATCGAAAGCTCTCACTCTCCTAAATCCAAATCTAAGATCCGATTTTTTGAAGCTTCTTAGATTTGAGTAGATCTATAAGTGAAAATTCGAATAAAAAAGAAATACCTTGTTTCTTTCTATTTCTTTCTAGAACGGAATGTTACTAACTAAAGAAGCTATTACAATAACAATTTATTTTCTTCTCTCCTCTCTTTTTGTATTTGTTTTCTTCTTCTTTTCCGAATCTGAAAATTTTCGCTTTCTGTTCGGTTACCGAGAAATTTCTCCTCTCCCTTTTACTTCGATTTTTACAGATAAAATAGAGGCTTAAAACTTATTGGAGACGATTTAACCGGTCACTTGCAAGATATCTTCATTCCTCTACCATTTTCATGATTTTTCATTTGAATCGAGGTAGGCTTTGACACAGACGATTGATGACACATGGGCGATGGGCGCCCGTATCTCACGAGTGAACGATCTGACGATTAAGATGCTTCTGGCTACGGCTGTGGACAAAACGTTTAAGGTGAAACCCTCACATCCTTCAATCTAGGCCGTTGTTTCATCCCAAATCTGATGGTTGATATCGGCTGATTGAATAATATGAAGCCCTAAATAGGTTGGGCCTTCATGCGTGAGCGTTCTTCATTTGTTGGGTTATTTCCCTTGTAACTTGGGTTGAATGCATTAGTTTGGTTCTTGTAATATTCATTTTGGGCGGCAAAAGTAATAAAATAGCATTATTTTTATTTTTATATTTAATATTTAACTATAATAATATAATTAATAATAGTAACTAATAATTATAAATACTAATAATTAATGATAATAATAATCATAAGCAATTAATAATTATTAATATTAATATTAATAATAATTCGAATAAAATGAGTGATTACAATAATAACTTTTCTTTAAAATCTCTCGTGCTCACATCTGAAATGTCATTTCCACTTAATGGTTAGTTAGAAGGACCCTATATTTTATTCTAAAATCATAAATGTCAATCCCTCTGACATCTTGTGGTCTACATATTGAGTCTCATTTAACCCCATGAATTGATCTTGCACTATACCAATGAGGGATAGTGAGCGGTTAGAGCAGTTATCTATTAAAAATTTTAAATTATTATATATTTTAAATTTTTTATATTTTTATTGATAATTTATTTTTATCTTTAAAATTTTATAAATTTATCTTTTCTTAAAATTTTAAAAATTCACTTTAACATAAAATCTTATATTCGTTCCTCTTATTAATTGAAACTCAATCGACTAACATGTATAATTAATTATAATGATTTTCAAACTTTTTTTATTTTAGTTAATCTTGTCAAATCATATGTAATTATATTTTATCAACTAAATATGTTTAAAAAAAATCTTTGCAATCACAATATTACAATAAGACAGTTATTACTCTAATTTACATCTTCTTTATAATTACTCTGTAGTTCTAAACATAAGTATAATAAGGTAAAATTCTATTATTAGTCCTTGTACTATGCATGCATTTAATTTATTCAAATTTAGTCCCTTTACCTTTTAAATTTTAAAATTTCAGTCTTAACCCAAATAATACTAAGACAATATGACTAAATTAATAGGGTTTAAAATGATTATATTGGATAACAAGAACCAAATCTATAACCTACACATAGCACAAAGATTAATGTAATAACTTTATTATATACATGGACTTGGATTTTAACTAATAATTAGTCCATGACTAGGAGAATGGATTGTATACTAATTGAAATTGATTTGAATAGGGTTTAAGTAGTGTAATCACATGATTTGTTTTGGCTAACTTTATATGGTTAAAAAGGGAAATAGCACATCATAATTTGGCTTTTAAGTATCGTTTAATTTTTATTACAGAATAAAAAAGTTAATAGGTTAAATTCGGGTTTAGTAGCATTGTTTATGGTACGTAATGATAATGCAAAATTTTTAAGACCGTAAAATGACTTTTTGTCAAATTTTGGTTTTAGTACCTACTCCATCATCAAAGTTGAGATTTAATCTTATATTTTAATTTAACATGATAGTACCTTCTACTTCATAATTTCATTAGTCATTATATAGTTAATATTGTTAACTATTTTGGCTGAGATACATGGTTTTTCTTCTTGAAATTATAACTTCCAACTTATGTTACCATGGATTCTTTTGTTAGAACAAATGCTTTTTTAAATAAATAAATAAATTAACATTTAAATTGAAATAGGTAATGACATCAATTATTTAAAGTAAATAATGTTACCATAAAAGTAAATCACAAATTTAGTCTTTTATGATTAAAGTTGAGATTTAATTATTATATTTTAATTTAACATATGATTAGATTATTTTAGTTTAAAGTATCATTAGTTCCTATTTAGTTAATGCCAGTTAACAATTTTTTTTAAAGATAAGGAGTCAGACAGACAGCTGCGTAACCGCCCCAGCTAGTCACGATCCCTGCGGTCAAGGTGAACTCAACATCTAGAATCACCAAGTAGGGATGGACCGAGGTGTTCGGTCGCGTCCTAAAATTTTCATATTTCCTAATATTTTGAATTATTTTTTATACTTTTTATTGATTATCTAATTTTACACCTTTAAAATTTTATAACTCCGCGAACTCCTCAAACTTTTAATAGAACTTTTTAAATTTACATTTTCTAACTTAAATTTCTGCGTCCGTGGGACTGTCCTTCCCACCACGCCCAATAATCACGCTCTATCACTCATTCTCTGTTCATCGACCAGACTTTGAGTGGAAAGCATCAGCCCAAGGCTACTAACGGAGATTGCCCAAGCCCGGAATTTACTATTTGCACCAGCCAGTGCTAGTGCTAGGATGCATCCTGAGATTCGGTGGGTTCTGCTGTCGCCGGGATGATGCAAAGTCAACACGGATGGTGCTCGTAGACTTAACATGTGTTTACGGAGTTTGTTTTGAATATGTTTAAATGTTTGAGTATGATTAAATGTTACTTAACAGACATAATATTCATTTGATTTTACTTATAAAGTTTTTTAGTTTTATTATCAGGAGTTAATTGTATCACATGTACTCAAATTATGACTCTTATATTAAGGTAGTCCTTAAACTTTTAAATATTTTAATTTAATTCCTAAACTATGATGGTGCTCGTAGACTTAACATGTGTTTATGGAGTTTGTTTTGAATATGTTTAAATGTTTGAGTATGATTAAATGTTACTTAACATACATAATATTCATTTGATTTTACTTATAAAGTTTTTTAGTTTTATTATCAGGAGTTAATTGTATCACATGTACTCAAATTATGACTCTTATATTAAGGTAGTCCTTAAACTTTTAAATATTTTAATTTAATTCCTAAACTATGAATATCATTCTACATTTTGAATATTTCATTTTCATCCTCAAACTATGACTTTCATCCTAAATTAGTCCCTAAACTTTTTGAACATTTCAATTTCATCTCAAATTATATGTATATATAAATCACATCCATTGTTAATAAAACTGTTAGGCCAAGTTATATTATGATATGTTTGAAAAAAAATAAAATTTAGGTTAAACTATGCTTAAAACTAATTACATATTTGGATTACATTGGCAAAGAAATTAAAAGATTCAAAAGTTTAGGGACTAATTTAGAATGAGGGTCATTTTTTGAGAATAAAATTGAAATGCTCAAAATTTTAAAGACTAATTTAGAATGAAAGTCATAGTTTGTAGATGAAATTAAAACATTTAAAATTTTAAGAATCAATTTAAAATAAGGATCATAATTTTAGGACATATGATATATTTAACTCTATTATCGATGTATAAGATATTAAACCTTATATATATTAGTTAATAACATCATAAAAGAAAAAAATGCAAAAATCTTTCACTTATCTAAACTTTTTTTCGTTCTTATATTTATTATTCCTTCTTTATGATTAATTGTGTCTCATGTTTACGAAACACATAGTTTTAAGAGATAAATTTAATTACATATCAAGATATATAAAATAAAAGAAATGATAAAATTATCTCCTAAAATGTGATTGATAGATTTGACTAATTTATTTTGATATGTGTAAAAGAATGAGATATATAAGGGTATAAAAAATATAATTGTTGTTATTTATTAACTTTTTTAGTAGAGCATTTTGAATGAGATAATCCAAAATGGACAAATTTAATGGGATAAATGGAGTATTTTTTTTATCACATTGAACGGAAAGATATTTAGCTTCTAATCATGGACCCAACAATATCACATCAAAGCACGATATCACATCAAAGCTTGTGATTTCATGAACCAACAATTGCTCAACGTAACCATCTATGATGCTCGTCGGCTTAACACCTTCACCAATGGAATGAACACAACAATTCACTTTTGGTATCATTTCACTACCCATTTTCCATATTTTATAAGTATACATTGAGCAAAAACGCAACAGAAAAGGATCGTTATAAATACCTCCAACCATTGCCTACACCGTATATCAAAATTTGAGATTTGATTATACCACCATTAAATACGTCGAACCACCGTCTATCACCATGAATCACCACAGATCACCATTGAGCACTTCGAATTTGGTTGCACAAAAACTAGAATCTCCAAAAAACTTTTAAGCACTCAAAACCTCACTTAGATGGTGTATTGCTTTCCAACTCTCTGAGTGTTGCATGTTGTGAGTACTATAACATTATACGCAAATAATGTGCAAGTATACACAATCGCTCAAGTAATAAAGTGATGAGTGAGTATCATCTCCACAGGGATTGGTGGAAATTACAAATTTTAACCAAAGCAAAGCACTACTCTATCTAAGTATAGTTAATGATGATATGTACCAATGGAGAATGTCACAACAATGAAAAGTATATGTTGGTGGATATGGATTGATAGTATGATGGGGTAGCAGATGAAAATGTAGTGACAAGAGCAAATTATAATGTTGAAAATGATATAAATGTCAAGACAATTAAAACGGTAAAAACAATAAATGATAGTTTGATAATCCTCACACAACAAGCTGCCTAGGGAATGAATGGTAGGGATTGATTTAAGGAAGGTAAAACTTATCTATCAAGCAAATTTGATTTATCTAAGCGTCACTTGCTCAACAACGTTTGTTGAAAGTTCTCCCACAATCTCTAGTCAAAAGAACCTAATAGAATATAATGCCACGACATCTCCTCTTAGTCTCAACTATGGCAGCCTATGCTATTTACAAAAACCACCCCTCTTAGTCGTTGAAATCTTATCTTAGTCTCTCTCAAGCATTAAGGGGTTAGGATATATTATTACTAGGCCAGTTCTAATCTTAAGAAAATACTACACCCCATTGCTTATGTGGATCTTTCTTGTGTTTCTCTCGAATAATACAAGTATTAATGACTAAGTTTCTCTCGAACACCTAGCCTTCATCTAAGTAATGGACACTCTCATGCCTCCTACAAACTTAGGCGATGAAGCATTCATACGAAAAACAAGTAAATACAAAAGATAACTATAAATCCACCATTAAAATAATGTTAAACATCCATAAAATCAACTCCACCAAATAAGGTTAGTTCATGGTGGGGTTCGAATCATCCATGAAACAAGACATCTCCTCTCAGTCTCAACTATGGCATCCTACACTATTGATAAAAACTACCCCTCTTAGTCATTGAAATCCTATCTTAGTCTCTCTTAAGCACTAAGGGATTAGGATATAGTATTATTATGTCGGTTCAAAGCTCAAGAAATTACTATACCCCATTGTTTATGCGGATCTTACTTGTGTTTCTCTCGAATACTACAAGTATTAATAACTAAGTTTCTTTTGATCACATAGCCTTCATCTAAGTAATGGACACTCTCATGCCTCCTACAAACTTAGAAGATGAAACATTCATAAGCAAAACAAGTAAATGCAAAAGATAAATTTAAATATACCATTAAAATAATATCAAACATCCATAAAATCAACCCCACCAAATAAGGTTAGTCATGGTGGGGTTCTAATTATCTATGAAATAAAACATGAAATTAATTCGTTCCAACAACCCAATATCAAATGAAAAATAACAACAAAAGGAAGGGAGGAAAAGCCTTCAACTGGAGCTCTCCTCAACCACCACGACTCGCCTTAGCTTGCTAGCTCCTCTCGGATGCCTAGCTCACCACTCCTTGGAGCTCGTTAATGGAGGAACACCAGTAAGAGAATGGAAGGAAGGATATGGTAGAGAAGGTGAAGAAAATCTAGCTGAAGGTGGTTAATACATCCTCTTCCTTCTCTCTCATATGAGGTGTATTAAATAATAAAAAATATCCAAGGGTATTATTTGGCTTTAACACTCTAATTACCTATCATACCCCTAGAGTCACTCCTTGGGCGTGAGTCATATCCTCCCAGGTGGCAGTGGTCCCCAGCAGGTGATTATAACCATCAGACACGTGCCTTGCACAACTGTCATTTTATAAAAATATTTGTTTGTCCTTTTATACGCCATAAATGGCAAGGCATTTCAATCTGCTTCAACAACGTGTGATGTCATGGCATTCTTTCCTAGTTCAACCTTTTTCTTGCTATTTCCTACACAACATAAAATGCCTTTCCCTCATACAACACTTTTACAAGATAAAATAGCACTACCACCACTAATGGAACTATATGCAACTACATGATCCTAAAATGACCAAAATGAGCTTTTAAACAAACAATAAGTGAAAAATGCCTTAAAAGTAACCTTTTTAGGGAGTTATCACACCTCCAAACTCAAGCTATTGCTTGTCCTAAAGAAATGAATAGGACTTAACACAAGAAAAATGTCATGGCAATGTTCAATAGCAAAAAAGTCAAGAAAAAAATAGAATTTCAACCCTCAAAAAATTAGCCCTCAACATACTAGACATATCAAGAATTCAAGTACTTTTCCCTAGGTCAAGAGTCTTTGTGGTAGTGTGTGTGCGTGATTGTATCAAATCTATACTTAACAAATTTAAACAATTTCTAATCAAGTTCCCTAGTTTTACCCCAAAATTTATTTATTCATTAAGCACATTTATACTCATTTTTACTCTTTTTTCAATGCTGCTACGAGGAGAATCAACCCATCACACCTACCTTCTCACACTCTAGGTGAAAGGGAGCATACCTTCCAACCCCAAGTTAGTTAGGTATAGTTATCTCGTGACTACTTTCATTCACTCATATGCATTTAGCTTCCATTTGTTCAAGAACATTCCATGCAATGCCACAACAAATAAGAGTGTCCCTCTACAGCTGTGTCGAAGCATTTATTCATAATCACAGATATAAGGGAGTTATCATTGATTTATCATTTAAGAACAATACCAAATTTCGATGCCAAGACTAACCAGAGTTCCTTCATAAAAAATTTCTAAATTTCGTAAGTATAGAGAACATACAAATAATTTGAGAATAATTCACAAAACATCAAGCCCTAGAGTCTTTCTATATTTCCCAACAGTCATTTACATTCAATTTCTAGCCTAAAAGTTCATCATCATTGGGTATCACCAAAATATTTTTTTCTAACTATCTTACTATTTACTGTTGCCATGGTATTATATTTTGCTAATACTATAATGCACATGTTCTACAAAAAAAACTACTTCCCTCAAACTTAAGGGAAACATTGTCCTCAATGCTTAAAGACAACTAACTAAGAAATAAAACTACATGACATGCAATAGAATGCAAAATGAATGCAAATGGAGGTACCTCATGTTTTCGGTGGTGGTGTTGCAGTGGAGGTGCTGGCAGTTCCTTATCTTGTACGCTTTTAAAGTGGTCCAGGGATGTAATCAAAAGAATTAGAATAATAATGAGAGATGTTGATGCGTCTAGCCGATGTGTTTTTACGATGCCTACTGCGTCAAACAAGAGAAGGTTCAGGTACAAGAATGAGACTTAGGGTTCTGTCAGCTGGAACCACAGATGAGTCTAGAGTTGGGGATCAGGGAGGGTCTATAATCGGTTTATCAACAGGGGGATCAACTTCATCTGGTTCTAGAGATGCCTCGTCATTGAATGCCGACAGAATTTTATCTGGAAAACGTGGGAAATTTTGTTACACGTGGGGAAGTATTTCCTGAAACATAGTTTCCACCATAGTATCTCTGTGTTTCACAAAACCAAAGAAATTTCTGATGTCACTGTGCAAAACATGTAAATGAGTCTGGGTTTACATGACAACTTCTTTGAGGGCAAGCAGTCTTGCCTCGACATTGGATGATACATAATCCGCTGACTTTTTATTAATAGGGGCCATAGATTTTGGGTTTTAAAAACCCGAAAATAATGGTAACATGGTCCTAGTAATACCCGAAACTCCAGATAAAATACAATACCCCAAATATCAAGTCAGTGACTATATTGAAAAGATTTACAAAAATTTGGAGGATTAAATTGAATAAATGGTAAAGTACAAGAAAATGATATAGAAATTGTGATTAAGACTAATTAGTAAGAATGAAAGAATAAAAGGGTATTTTGGTCCTTTAGAGGGAAATGAATTTAAAATCCATTTTTAATTAGGGTATTTAAAAAGAGAAAAAGGGGAAAAGGGAGAACGAGTTATGTTCTCTTCGTTTTCCTCCTAGTCCCGTGCCCTCCACAACCAAGGTAAGGGTTCTTCAATGTTGGTTTTCCTTTCATTTTGGGTTTGTTCTTGAAACCTTAAGTGATGTGTAAGCTTAAGGAAAGGTTAAAGAAGATTAAAACTAAGAAATGGATGTTTTATTTTAGATTGAAGAAAATGAGTTTTTGAGTGATTTGTTGAAATATGAGTTTTTATTGATGTTTACAAATATATTTGACTTGTCAAAGAAGTAAATAAGAGATTAGAAGCCGTGGATGTGATTAAAAACATGTTATAAAAAGTAGTATGATTCTTAGTTTGAGATGTTCTTTGGATAATTTAGATGTTATAAGAAGCTAAATGGAGAAAAGTTAGTTGGGTTAAGTGATGCTAAGTTTAAGGGCATTGTTTGAGGTAAAAATAATAGTTTTAAACGAAAATTTAGTAAAAATTGAGCTGAAAAATAGAAAATATAGGTAAGGGTATTGGTACTGGAAAAATAGTACCGATATGATAGGTTTAAATTGGAAGAATTATGATGAACAATATCGATACTGATGCAATTAATATCGATACTGATGTGGGTATCGATACTAAAAGGATGTTATCAATACCATGGATTACAGAATGCAAAAATGATATCGATACTGAAAGTGAGTATCAATACTATAGTATATAAGTATCGATAATATGATAGGGGTACCGATACTATTGAATCTAAAAACTTTAAGATATGATGAATTTTGATAGAAATTGAATATAGTAGTAATTTTAAGTATTATTAAAAGTATAAATGTTAGAGAAATATACTTAGAATGTTATGTGTACTTAATGGATTCTTATGTAGATCGTAACCAAGCTTCTGAGTCAAGCAAGAAAAAGGGCAATATCAAGTTGCCGAATAGCTGGACATCCTTAAAGCTTATTAACGAGGCATACTAGTGCATTTATTGTATTTATATGAGATGAGGAAGTCTCGCAATGACTCAACTTAGAATATTTTGATTAAATGTATGTTTTACAGTATTTAATATACTTTCATTATGTGTATGGAAATGATATTATGAATAAGTTTTAGAGTATGAACTACTCTAAAATGAAGGAATAAAAGAAAATGCATAACGGTGCATTATCGGCATGAAAGGATGTCATAAATGAAAATGTATAACAATGCATTATCGACATGAAAGGATGCCATAAATGAAAATGCATAATAGTGTATTATCAACATGAAAGGATGCCATAAATGAAAATGCATAATGGTGTATTATCGGCATGAAAGGATGCCATAAATGAAAATGCATAACGATGCATTATCGGCATGAAAGGATGCCACAAATGAAAATGCATAACGATGCATTATCAACATGAAAGGATGCCATAAATAAAAATGCATAACGGTGCATTATCGACATGAAATGATGCCATAAATGAAAATGCATAATGGTGCATTATTGGCATGAAAGGATGCCATAAATAAAAACGCATAACGGTGCATTATCGGTGTGAAAGGATGCCATAAATGAAAATGCATAACGGTGTATAATCGGCATGAAAGAATGCCACAAATGAAAATACATAATGGTATATTAACGGCATATAAGGTGCCACTCATTGTAATTATAAAAGATAAATGACCATTTGGCACTTTGGTGCAATACATATATATTACTTTATCATTTAACGTAGATAGAACAAACAAAGAATAATTGGGAAAAATATACAGAAGGATAGGTATGCTGGGCATACTAAGAATAATTTCAATGATTGTATGAAAGAAATCTGGTTTAACTAAGAAGGATTTATCTGATCCTTATGGAGTATGCGATGTAATTCATCATTAAATAGCCATGATATAATTATGTATAAATTGCAGCTTCTTTAAAATATTATGTCTCACTAGGTAAATACTTAACGTGTGTTGATTTCACGCGTAGGTAAAAGCAAAGACTAGTCGGGTAAGGGGTGCAGTAGCAGCTATCATCAATCTAAGGTTGACTCTCATCAGTAACAGTAGGAAAATCATGTTTTATTTTGAAAATTTGCTAGCATGTAATCGAAATTAAGAAAAATGCTGGAATGCATTTAAAGTGATAATTTTGGTAATATGTTTCAACGATTGTTTTATTATTGTACTAAAATATTTTGTTTTAAATTTTGAAACAAAATTTTATGGGTTTTACAAATAGGTGAATGTTTTTAAAAGTCATGTGACACCTATGACTTATATACAAAAACATATACGGAAAATAGGTGTTACATTTATTAGTATCAGAGCTACAAATTTAGTCGATTATAGGCCAAAACTGGGTTTAATTGAATTGAGAAAAAGAATTACATGTCATTAAGATTGTCAGAGTTACTGATATGGTGTCAATTAGAGTGTGATTGATGTCACTCCTTACTAACTTGAGTGTTATTATTATGTATGTCTTAATAGATGTCGGAAACTAAGGACAAAGGTAAAAAAGTTGATAATATTGAACAGAAGGTCAAGATCAAAAATCGACCCAAGAGAATCCGACATGACTTCAATATCTTGCCATTAAAGGGTAGAAGCTACTAGGGATTTTCCTCCATTCTGTGGAAGAAATGCCCCAACATTGAACGATCTTTTTGCATTTGAGGAATCCATTAAAAAGTTTGAATGATTTACAATAAAAATTGAATCGGATGAGGATCCAAAGGAGATTTCTGAATCTAGTTGTAACACCCATTTCCCATATACGTTTCCGTACACAATTCATAGGCGTCAAATGACTTTTTAAAACATTCACCAATTTTTAAAACCCATAAAATTTTGTTTCAAAAATTTAAAACAAAACATTTTAGCACAACAATAAAATAATCGTTGAAACATATTACCAAAATTATTACTTTGAATACATTACATAACATTTTTCTTAATTTTGATTACATGCCAGAAAATTTTCAAAATAAACGTGATTGTCCTACTGTTATTGATGAGAGTCAATGTAATACCCATATCCCATATACCTTTCCGTACAGAAGATACGAATGTCAGATTACTTTAGAAAAATGTTTGTCATTTTAAAACCCGTAAAAATTTGTTTCCATTTGATCAACTACAAAATATGATATTTCTGAAAGTAGTATACTAAAACTATCACTTAATTACATTCCAAAATATTTTCCATAGTTTAATTACATGCCAACTAAGTTCTTAAATTGAATAAGATTGTTGTAATATTACTGATGAGTTAACCTTTAATTGATGAAAGCTGATGCTACTGTTACACTCCTTATGCACTAATATTTGCCTTTACCTACGCGAGGAATAAACACAAGTTAAATATTTACTTAGTGAGACATAAAAATGCAAGAACATTACAATAATACAACAATATCTTATATAAATACTGAATAATAATTTAATTTCATTATTCATAAGGACCAGTTAAGCTCTCCTCAATTAAACCATAATTCTTACATTACCATTATGGAAATTATTCTTAGTATGTTCATCACACTTATCCTTTTTGGTATATTTTCCCCCTTTATTATTTATTTGCCCGACATACATTAAATATGGAAGTACTATACATGGATTACCACAAGGTGCTAATTGATCATGTATATTTTATAATCATTAAGGAGACACCTTAAATACTATTAATTCACCATTTTATATTTTCTTTTGGGTATCCTTTCATGCCGATTATGTTCTGTTTATGCTTTCCTTTATAACATCCCTTCATATCACTTATATGGCAATCATATCACATTTCAATTTCTTTATTCTTCTACCCCAAAGTATTTAGCTTTTCATTTAACTTGCATATCTGACACTCTTTTATCAAATGCACAACTAATCCATCATTCTTTTATTCAACAGTGTTTAACCTTTCGTCTTTTACTCAACGGTATTTAATCGTTCATCTAACTGGTATAATTGGTACCTTTTTACCAATTGCACAGTTAGGTCATTATTCTTTTACTCAACGGCATTTAACCGTTCATGTAACTGGCATAATTGATACATTTCTACCAATTGTACATTTAGGCCATTATTCTTTTACTCAACGACATTTAACTATTCATCTAACTGGCATAATTGGTACATTTCTACCAATTGCACAGTTAGACCATTATTCTTTTTCTCAACGGTATTTAACCGTTCATCTAACTCGCATTATTGGTACATTTCTACCAATTGCATAGTTAGGCCATTATTTTTTTTACTCAACAATATTTAACCGTTCATCTAACTGGCATGATTGGTACATTTCTACTAATTGCATAGTTAGACCATTATTCTTTTACTCAATGGTATTTAACCGTTCATCTAACTGACATAATTGGTACCTTTTTACCAATTGCACAGTTAGTCCATTATTCTTTTACTCAACTGTATTTAACCGTTCATCTAACTGGCATAATTGACACCTTTTTGTAAAATGCACAGTTAGGCCTCAAAGGCACTTAGCCTTTCATCTGACTGGCAAAAATAACACATTTCTGTCAAATGCACAATTAAGCCTATTAATCTTTTGTTTTAGAGCTGTCTCTACTATAATAATCATTCAATATCAATTAACCTCTTCAATCATTATACATTATATGATTTATACCCATAAATCCAGTGCATTAATACCACAATTTTACTATCATTTACATGGATTACTCATCCACTACAATTACGACAATTCACTCTCTTATTCTAAACTTCTAACAATTTCACATATATTTCCCATACAAAAATTCGTACAATTGATATTAATTTCTTATTTCGTACACCTAGTGCCCATACGAAAATTCATACACTTAGTATGAATTTCTTAATATTTTAGCACACAAAGTGCCCAATATGGAAATTCATACACTTAGTATGAATTTCTTAACATTTTGCACACTTAGTGCCATTTGGTAATAACCATACATACAATAATAATTTCTACACTATTACTATTGTAGCATGTACGTACATAATTAAATGCACTCACCAGACTTTCCTTGCTATGTATCCAAAACGTAATGCTGATTACTCCGGTACTTTGCCTTTGCCCTTAGTTTTGCTTGCCTCGGGAGCTTGGTTCCGATCTACTCAAGCATCCATTAAAACAGGCACCATACCTAAAGTTAGTATTTTTCTTTAACCATTAAACTTAAACAATACTCAAAAGGACATATCATTAACTTTCTATAATAATATCAACCAATTTTTAACATTTATGGCTCTATAGTATCGATACTACTACCCTAGTACCGATACTTCTATACTATGGTGTTGATACCCCCTTCTGGTATCAATACTAATTTTAGGTTCGATGTTGCCTAGAATCAATACTCTTACCATCGATACTACCATACTATGATACCGATACCCCCTTCTGGTATCGATACCAATTTTATATTTGATGTTTTCTTGGTATCCATACCCTTACCATGGTATCGATACTACTCAACTATTTCATCCCATTTTAGATTATAGTATCGGTATTGTTCTATCAGTACTATTGAGTTAATCGATCATATCAATCGGCTTTCTCAACCAAAGTCTACGTCCACTACCTTAGCTATCCACACTAAGGATTTTCCACAAATTCACTAATTTGTCTTTCTTTTGAGGAAAAAGAGTAACCTTACAAATCCCTCAAGAATTATACCTCAAATTCTTGAGAACACTCTCTCCCAAAGAGAAAATTACAAATTTTGCAAACTTACAGAAAAACCTCACAAGGTAGATTGTTTGTACAATTCTAGAACAAGGAAATAACACTTAAAGATAAATACAAATGAGCACAAATTTTGTTATTGAAAGTAAAAATGAATATTGAATGAAAATAAGCTTGAATTTCTCAAACTTGAGGTTTTATGTTTTCTCTTTGATTTTCTCTTAATTCTTGTTGATCAATGGCATCAGAACTTGTTTAAATACATCTTGGATCAATTCTGAACGTTGGGGGATCATTGGTGAAGTCAATAGAGCTGTTGTTGTATGTTTTTCATTTAAAAAATATATTAGGAGCGTAGGGGGTATCGGTACACCTGCAAAGGGTATCGATACACCCAATGAAAATTCAAATATTTCGACCGTTATTTGACCAAGTGTATCGGTACCTCCTAGGGGTATCAGTACACTAATTACATTCGATGTTTCTCGGAGCCAGAGGGGTATCGGTACATTCACATGTGTATCGATACCTTTATTACATTTGAAATTTAGTGGTATCGGTACATCCGAAGAGTGTATCGGTACACCCCCTACTTAAAATTCATTTTTTGCTCGATTAAGGTTCGAAATACTTTGTAAAAATTGTTTCAAAAATATTTTAATATTAAAACACAATTTTACACTTAAGTAAAGAGTAAAATTGACATTTAAAAATTTAGAGTAAATTTTTTGATATTCGATTATTTTAATCGAATATTATTTTTGAAATCGAATATAAAATCTTAAAATTCATTTGCACTTTATTTGTTATATAGAAACATCAAAATATTTTCAACAATCTCCCCATTTTTGATATAACAAAACACTTTGGAAATTTTAAGATTTTCTTTTTAAAACTCATTTTCGAAAAATTTACTCCCACTCCCCGTTACTATATTCTCCCCCTTTTTGTTAAATAAAAAAGACTCTAGTAAAAGTTTAAACAAGTTTTTTAAAGAAAAATAGCCAATTGATTTATATATATATATAACTATAGCTGCTAAGATCACAATCAAGAGAATTGTTAGCCATTAGCCCATAATCAATATTCATAAACAAATGTGTAATGATAATTGGTCATATGATATCTAATATGTAAATGATGCAAAAACTATTGAAAATTCAATTTAAGTTCAAATAACTAATAATCATTCAATATTCAATCTAAAATCAAACAAATCCAAACACATCCAAGTTCAAACATCCATCCAAAACATTCAAAATGTTTTAACAATAAGTTCAAAGTCAACCTATGAAAACTAAGCAAGACAGGGTTTAGTCATCCATTGGTGGGTTTGGGAGGAGGAAAATATGCTTGTAGAGCAGCCATGTCGAGTGTGAGTGCATTGAGTCTATCATCCATAGCAATGAGTCGACGATTCATCGCTTCGTTGTTAGCTTGCATCTCCCATTGATTCTCCAATTGTTGAGCCCCTATAGCGGTTAAGTGGGACTCTATGGATGCAAACCTCATGTCAAATGTCTCCATGAACGAACGAAAAAATGGAGGCATATGACTCTCTTGCTAGACTGGCTCGTCCTTAGCTAGGTTAACGGGATCATAGAAATCTCAAAGAAGATCTTCAAGTTCTGGATCATCAGCAGCCGGTGCCAGTGCAGCTCATGAAGAACTAGCACCCGGTGTTTTCTCGGTTGGTCGAACCCATTGATCTTTATCCCCAGACCATCCCGATTTTTGCAATATTTTGAGATTTATTTGTCTTTTAAGAGGGATGGCCACATTAATCTGAACCCTAAGCTTGGTTTTGATAAACATATTACTAAGAAAACAACCGTAAACTAAGGTTTCTACGTGTTTAGACGGGACGTTATTTACGGTTTCAACTAGTTCAACAAAAATAATCTGTGGCAGATTTATTTTCTTATTATTTTGGATACAATGTATCCACAAAAGGTCAAGTGCTCTAAGAGTTGAATATCTATCTCTGGATGGTCTAAACAACCAAGAGATGATCAAATGAAGAAAACGTTCATGATGATCTGACAATGTACTAGCACTAGCCTTGGCTCTATAACGCATAGCCACAATTTCTCTCTCGTTATCTAAACCGTCGTTATCTAGACCAAAAGTTTTAGCGATTGAGTCGGAGTCAATGTGAATGTATTGGCCTAAAAGATAAGACCTAATACTGACAGTGGTAGTTTGAGACTCGTTTTGGACACAAACCGCATTGAAATATAAAATGCGGAGGAGTTGGTTATAAATGACATGTTTAAGCTTAAAATGTTTATCAAGTTTCAAAGATTGGAGGGTAGGAAGATATCTAAATTTCATATCAATCATAGCTTGAATAGAAGGGTTACGTTCTTCCCGAATATTATAAGACTCAAATAGGTCAACAAACCTAGTGTAGAGATTTTCCCGACGACCAGGTTTGTTAAAACAATAATTTAGGATAGTCATTTTGGGTTCATTTGGGTTTGGATTAGGAGGTGGAATAGAAGGTCAGTTTGGTGGTTGGTTTGACTGACTAGATGATGACCTAGGGCGTTTAGACATGATTTTAAATCGGAATGAGATAAGGATACCTGCAATTTGAAAAACACATGTATGCAACAATATCAATCCCAAAACTCAATATGAGTCATCAATATTTCAAGGTTCTCTAAAAATAATCCTAATGAGCAAGTTTGAAAAATTCTTTGAAAAATTAAGTTTGAAAATCATTATATAGTTTTTAAAACAACAAAATTAAATAAAAAATAAGAATTTAAAAACAAAATATTTTTTTTCAAAAATTTAAAAATTTTTGTGTTTTTGATGAAATTTGTTATAGATTCTAGGTTACAATCAAAATATAAGCAATGCCCGATATCTATTTTGAACTAGAACTAACTAAAACTAGTCCTATGTTCAAAAATCAATAAAATAGTTTTTAGAAAAGTTTACCTTGAAAAATCAAAGATTGAGTGGAATGTTGAGTTGTTTGCACTAATTTGTTGATGCTAGCAGGATTAAAAGTTGAAAATCGAGTGGAATCCGACTTAAATCGTTGATTTTGAGAAAATGGAGAGTTTGGAGTTTTGAGAGAGGGAAACAACGTGAGTATTTTTGTTTTGGGAGGGTTTAGCAAAATATAATTTTAGGGATTTAAATCCTAAAACTGACAGGGGGTATCGGTACCCATTGGGGGTATCGATACACATTCAAGGAATGTATCAGTAAATATTCAAGGTGTATCGATGCATAGCAAGGGGGTATCGGTACCTAGGTGACAGATAGCTAGTGACCAAAAATGTCAAAAATCTGCTTTAAAACACTCAACATGCAAAATTAATTACCTCCAGTGGTATTGGCAACTCATATCACAGAAATTAACTATGTTCAATCAATAAAATCTACCCTTAAATTTTATTTGAACATATTTTTAATTTTCACTAAAGATCATAAACTCCCCCTAACTATTAGCATAGAATGTAATAAAAAATGTCATTTTATAAGCATTTTTCATTTCTAATTAAAATTGCTAATATTATTTTAAACACTAAGTGAAGGTAGGTCAGTTAAACCTAATTCTCTCCTAAGTTTCCAAAATCTTTCTTTATCTAAAGGTTTTGTAAAAATATCCACTAATTGATGCAAAGTATCAACAAATTCTAGAACTAAATCTCCTTTAGTGACATGATCTCTGATGAAATGATGTCTAATCTCAATATGCTTAGTTCTAGAGTGTTGGATGAGATTTTTAGTGAGACAAATAACACTAGTATTGTCACACTTGATAGGTATGGTACCAACTTCAATTCCATAGTATAAAAGTTGTTGTTTCATCCATAAAACTTGTGCACAACAACTACCGGCTGAAATGTATTTCCCTTCAGTGGTAGATAATGCAATACTATTTTGTTTCTTTGAAAACCAAGAAATCAACATATTTCCTAGGAATTGACAAGTACTGGAGGTGCTTTTCCTATCTATTTTGCATCATCCATAATCCACATCAGAGAAGGCATGCAAGCTAAAGCTAGAGTCTCTAGGATACCAGAGTCCTAAACTAGGAGTGTCCTTAAGGTATCTAAAGATTCACTTAAGGTATCTAAAGATTCACTTAAGGGCTTTTAGATGTGATTCTTTAGGGCATGATTGAAATCTAGCATATAAACAAACACTAAACATAATGTCCGGTCTACTTGCGGTTAGATAAAGCAAAGAGCCAATCATAGACCTATAAAGTTTAACATCTACATATTTACCTCCTTCATCTTTGTCAAGCTTTGTAGTTGAGCTCATTAGAGTGGCTTGGGGTTTGACATTTTCCAAGCCAAAATTCTTGAGCATATATTTGACGTATTTTACTTGATTGATGAAGATGCCATCTTTTCTTTGTTTGATTTGGAGCCCAAGAAAAATGAAAGCTCCCCCATCATGCTCATCTCGAATTCACCTTGCATTAGCTTAGAAAATTCTTGGCAAAGAACATAATTAGTAAAACCAAATATTATATCATCAACATAAATTTGAACTACTGATAAATCTTTACCTTTTCGCTTTAAAAACAATGTAGTGTCAACATTCCATTTTGAAAAACCGTATTCTATTAAAAAAATTTGACAATCTTTCATACCAAGCTCTAAGAGCTTGTTTTAAACTATATAAAGCTTTTTTCAATTTAAAAACATGATTTGAAAATTTTGAATCTTCAAAACCCAAAGGTTGTTCCTTATACACTTCTTCTTTAATAAAACCATTTAAAAATGCACTTTTAACGTCCATTTGATATAATTTAAATTCATTGAAACATGCAAATGATAATAACATTCTAATTGCTTTCATCCTAGCTACGGGAGCATATGTTTCATCATAGTCTATTCCCTCTTCTTGAGTATAGCCTTGAGCAACAAGTCTAGTCTTGTTTCTCACTATATTACCACTCTCATCTAGTTTGTTTAGTACCTACAGTAGATTTATTACTAGGCCTTTCAACTAATGTCCATACTTTACATCTATCAAATTGATTTAACTCTTCTTGCATAGACATAATCCAATTTTCATCGGTTAATGATTCTTTAACATTTTTAGGCTCTATGCATGAGATAAATGCAACATAATTATATATGTTCCTAAGAGAAGATCGAGTAGTTACCCCTTTGGATGGATCACCTAAAATCTCACCATCCTTGACATAGTTGAATTCTCTTAGGTATGAGATTTTCCTTTCTTCAATGGTCAGATTCTTGAAGGCATCTTGAGTTTCCTCATCATTCACTTCTTCCTTTGATAATGGTTCTCCAACGTCATGTTCAACGCCATGTGCTTTTACAATACCTACGTTATCATCAACACAAGAATCCTTCCTCGGAAGGGGATTATCATCGAAAACAACATTTATAGACTCTTATAGCACTAATGTTCTTTTATTAAATACTCGATAAGCTTTAGAATTTAAGGAATAACCCAGAAAAATTCCTTCATCACTTTTAGCATCAAATTTGCCAAGATTGTCTTTACTGTTATTTAAACAAAACATTTACATCCAAAAGGATGAAAATAAATAATGTTAGGATTTTTACTTTTGAAAATTTCATATGGAGTTTTCTTCAAAATAGGCCTAATCATTAATCGATTTATAACACAACAAGCGGTATTTGTGGCTTCCGCCCAAAAATATTTTGGCAAATTGTTTTCATAAAGCATGGTTCTAGCCATTTCTTCTAAAGTTTGATTTTCCTCTCAACAACTCCATTTTGTTGAGGGGTTCTAGGTGCTGAAAAATTATGGCTAATTCTATTTGAATTGCAAAACTCAATAAACCCAAGGTTTTCAAATTCCGTACCAAGATCACTCCTAACACTTGAAATGGAGTAACCTTTTTCATTTTGGACTACTTTTGAAAAAGTGATAAAATGTTCTTTATTACTTAAGAATAGAACCCAAGTATATCTAGAGTAGTCATCAACTAATACAAAACCATATTGTTTTCCACCCAAGCTAACAATCCTAATTGGCCCAAAAAGATCTATATGGATAAATTGTATTACTATATTAGTGGATACATCATTAATGGAAATAAAGGAAACTTTATTTTGTTTTCCTTTTGAGCATGCATCACAGATTTTATCCTTGTCAAATTTTAGCTTTGGCAACCCTTTTACTAAATCTCCTTGAATTAGTCTTTGTAAAACACTCATGCTAGTGTGTCCTAGTCTCCTATGCCATAACCAACTATCATGTTCATCCTTAGCAACTAGACACAAATTAGTCATATTAATAGAATCTAAATGCACCATGTATATGTTTCTTATTCTATGACCAATAAGCATAATCCTATTAGATGCAATGTCAATAATTTTACAACCATTTGATTCAAATAAGATATTGTATCCTTTATCGCATAATTGACTAATACTCAATAGATTATGCTTTAACCCATATATAATACTTTTTCTATTTGTATGGAAGATGTATTACCTATAATACATATACTTTCAATGTAACCTTTTTAGTTGTCACCAAAGGTTACCATCCTTCATTTTTGTCGTTAAGCTCTATAAATCAGCTCTTGTCTCCGGTCATGTGTCTTGAGCATCCACTATCAAGGAACCATGAATTTGAACTTGTATTTTATGCCTTGTAGCAATGCTCCTTTTCCTACAAACATAGATTAATTTCTAATTTTTTTTGTAACCAAATTCTTTTGGGTCCATATTTATTAGTCCCTAAAATCCATGTCCCCTTGGGTATCCATTTATTTAGGATATCCTTATCTTTAGTAGTATTGAGACATTTAGGAACCCATATACGTCTAACGATTTTACCATTAGAGGTTTTTTGGGGACCTGTATGATTGTAAGTTTTAAAGCTTTTTCTAATATAGTTGGATTTTGAATTTTCTCATTTTTCAAAATGTTTTGTTCCAACTTTATCGAAAGAAGCTTTAAGATCATTATTTTCTTTTGATGATCATAATTTACTTTTGAAAGTAAGTTATGCAAATTAGTATTTTTCTTTTCAAATTTATCTAATTTGATTTGCAATTCTTTGACCTTACTTTCAAGATCAATGTTGGTTTTGGATATGAGATCTTTTTTGTTTTTCAGTTTTAAAATATCTTTCTTGTATTTTGAAAATAATTTCTCATAATCTGAAGCCAACCCATTGTATTCATCTAATAACAGGTTTACTACTTCTTGTCCCTCTTCATTTGATGATTCATCATTGCTCCAAGTAATCACGTGTGCTTTCTGTTTCTTCTTGGAATGACCATTTTTCTTTAATTGTGGGCAATCGTATTCGACATGCCCGGGCTTTTTGCAATCATAGCAAATGATCGGGTCCTTATCATTTGGTTTATTTTTGAAGCCTTCATTTCTTTTGAATTTTCTTCCTCTGTTAGGCTTCATTAATTTTCTGAACTGTTTGGCAAATAATGCCATTTCTTCATCATCGTCATCATCGAAAGAATCACTCTCATCTTTTGTGGATTTGAGATCGACATCGACATTCTTCTTTCTCTCCATCTCCTTCTTTGTATTGTCCTTCTTTTAGAGGTCAACCTCATCTTGAATCATCATTTCATGTGTGAGGAGAGAACCAATGAGCTCATCGAGAGTTAAAGACTTTAGGTCTTTAGCTTTGATGATCAATGTCTTCTTCGATTGCCAAGCTTTTGGAAGAGAATAAATTATCTTCCTTACAAGCTTCTCGTTTGGAATGATTTCTCCGAACACTTTAAGGCCATTGACAATCATCGAGAATTGATCCGTCATAGCTTTGATATCTTCATCCGGTTTCATCATGAAATTTTCATAACTATGAGTTAGAACACTAATTTTTGATTCTTTTACCTCGTTAGTGCCTTCATGAGTGACTTGTAGTTTATCCCATATCTCCTTGGCGGTTGTACAAGATGAAACTCTCCTGTATTCATTTGGTCCAAGTGAACAGAAATGAATATGGATAGACTTTGAGTTGAGCTGAAACATTCTTTTCTCTTCTTCACTCCACAAATTTGGGTCTATGGATGGTTCAGAGTATCCGTTCATCATGATTTTCCATGCTCCCATGTCACTAGCTTGAATGAAGTACCTCATTCTTTTCTTCCAATAAGCATAGTTAGCTCAATTGAAGAAATGCGGCTTGTTGACGGGCAATGACTCAAGAACGAAGTCAAAATTTGATGTGGAGGACATTGATGACTTGAATATCGATATAACTCTTCCTGAATCAACTTAAGAGGTGGTAAAGCCTTCAAATGAGTGTAGCTCTGATACCAATTGTTGAGTTAATAAATCGGATGAATCAACCAAGATGGTGTGAATTGGCAATTAAAACGTTGGTGGTAGCTTTTGTAGAAAATTGAAAATATTTGCACAACGATTTAGAGTGGTTCGACTTTCTCAACCAAAGTCTACGTCCACTACCTTAGCTATCCACACTAAGGATTTTCCACAAATTCACTAATTTGTATTTCTTTTGAGGACAAAGAGTAACCTTACAAATCCGTCAAGAATTATAACCCAAATTCTTGAGAACAATCTCTCCCAAAGAGAAAATTACAAATTTCGCAAACTTACAGAAAAACCTCATAAGGTAGATTGTTTGTACAATTCTAGAACAAGGAAAAAGCACTTAAAGATAAATAAAAATGAGCACAAATTGCGTTCTTGAAAGAAAAAATGAATATTGAATGAAAATATGCTTGAATTTCTCAAACTTTAGATTTTATGCTTTCTCTTTGATTCTCTCTTAATTCTTGTTGATCAATGGCTTCAGAACTTGTTTAAATACACCTTGGATCATTTCTGAATGTTGGGGATTATTGGTGAAGTCAATAGAGCCATTGTTGTATGTTTTCCATTTAAGAAATCTGTTGGGAGCGTAGGGGTATTAGTACACCTGCAAAGGGTATCAGTACACCCAATGTAAAATTCAAATATTTCGACCGTTATTTAACCAGGTGTATCTGTATCTCCTAGGGGTATCAGTACACTAATTACATTCGATGTTTCTAAGAGCCAGAGGGGTATCAGTACATTCAGCTGTGTATTGGTACCTTTATTATATTCAAAATTTAGGGGTATCGGTACATCCGAAGAGTGTATCAGTACACCTCTACTTAAAATTCATTTTTGGCTCGATTAAGGTTCGAAATACTTTGTAAAAATTGTTTCAAAAATATTTTAAGATTAAAACACAATTTTACACTTAAGTAAGGAGTAAAATTGACATTTAAAAACTTGAAGTAAAATTTTTGATATTCGATTATTTTAATCGAATATTATTTTTGAAATCAAATATAAAATCTTAAAATTCATTTACACTTTATTTGTTATATTGAAACATCAAAATGTTTTCAACAAGTACCGATGCCCTTGCCCAGAGTTTCCAGTTTTCAACCCGATTTTTAGCTAAATGGGGTCAAATTTTGTTATACTTACATCATATAATACTATCAAACTTCTTTAATTAACAAAACTAATTTTTATTCATTTTGTTTCTCAAAACATCTAACATCATCCAAGAACATTCAATTCTAAGAATCACACCACTTTTCCTAATGTGTTCTTAATCCTATCCAATGCTTCTAATATCTCATATACCCCTTTGACAAGTCAAATCTAATAGTAAACATCCATAAACACCCTATTTTAACATATCACTTATAAACCCATTTTCTTCAATCCTTAATATCTCATCCAAAACTTAATTTTAATCTAATATAACCTTTCCTTAATCTTACATAACACTTAAGTTTGCAAGAACTAACCATAATCTAAAGGAAACACTAACCAATTAAAATTTTACCTTTGCTATGAGGGAGAGATATTTCCACGGAAAAAGAAGAAAAGAGAGAGATGGTTTTTTCTCCCTAAATTCCCTTTTTCCTTTATTTTAATACTTTCTAGAAAATGAATTTAAAATTCATTTTCCTTTAAAGGACTAAAATACCCTCTTAATTAATCTATTGCTACAATTTAGTTCAAAACAATATTCCTAATCAATTTCTCATCTTTTACCAATTATTCAAATAAATCTTCAATTTTTTAATGCTTTTAAATTTAGTCTCTGGCCTAATATTTGGGGTTTTACAATTCTACCCTTAAGAAAATTTGTCCTTGAATTTTAAAAACTTTATGCATTTACCATAATACTACAAATATCTGTCGAACCAGACCTGTCCAAAAGTCCTTAATTTTTCACTTTCTACTTATATTATTCTTATCCCGTAATTTTCATCTTTCTTTTGTAATATAATCAATGATCACCTCATACACCTTTAGAGGTTCTGAACATCTTTTATATCTCTTGTTCCATCTCTTAAATTCCACAAGTAATTAAGGCTCCTTTGATTAGCACCACTATAGTACCACTCACTATACCGAGAATGACATCAAATCTTTCAAGGCAACTCGAGTGCTGCTGACTCTAAATCACACGTAGATAATTCGTCTTGCTTTTGTGTACTAAATCATAGAAACATGTTCAATGCTCTAATAACCAACTACCTTGAATTGCTTCTCTCGATCTAGAGTTAACCCAAGATATTGAACTAGAAAGACATCTCTAATTTCCCAATTTGATGAAATTATCAGACAATCCTACTTTTCTTATTTAAGTATATATTACATTACCCAAACATCATTCTCTTCACAATCATTATCAATGTCACTTTAAGCAATGATCTTAACTCATCAATTCATAATTCCATAAGATTCACCCAGAACATAGTCCCTGGAATCTTTATTAATTGTCTACTACCTTTCCATTCATATTTTTACCATAACCCATTAAGGTTTACGACTATCCTTTTACTCAAGATGGTTCTACAGGAATTCATCTAGCTCTAGCCAACCTTGTACTAATGTATGAGTGCATAGATCAAGGGTCAACTAATACCAATACATGTTCCTCAAAAGATGAAAAGTACCTATTACAATTTCCAGATCATCCAAATCCTCAATGGTCGTAATATTATAGATTCTGGCAACTCCACGAGTCTCTTGTCGCTACAATGATTCATCTCATCTCCTTGATCTTCCACTTTATTTGTTTCTATTAGAGGTTGCCACTGATCTTTCAAATTGCATTAAATTATCCCCAGATTTCTTTGGACAATTTCGGGTGAAGTGATTGGTCTCACCATATTGGAAGCAAGCTCCACTAAGAAGTCTGCATACTCCTTGCTGCACACTTCCATGTTTCTGACATACTATTCATTCTCCAACTACTCTACCTGAGCTAGCATCAACCGACTGAGACTGATTTATTTTATGTGAAAATGCTGTAGAACCCTCTTTGTCTGAATCTCTCAAACTTGAGCCCTTGTATATCTTAACATAATGGGGGAGTTGAAACCCTTTTCCCCATCTAAAAACTATGTTCTGCTACTAATGTCTCCTCTTATGCTCTCTCGATAGCATTGGCTCAATTAATAACTTCTTGCAAGTTAGGCAAACTCAAAGCCAACATCATTTATTTTAATTTTGGCCTCAACCCCTCAATAAACCAATCACGTCGGGCCTTATCATTTGGAACTACCTCTGTAGAAAAATGACTCAACTTATTATACTCAGCCTCGTACTCGTGTACTGCTCGATCACATTGTTTCAAATTTAGGAACTTTAACAACACTACCCATTTGAGTTGGTCACCCACATACTTGTTCTTAAATTCTTCCAGGAAGAATTGCCAAGTGACTTGCTCCGGTGGTGCATACATCGTAGTGTTGGACCACCATACTCGAGTTATTCCTCTAAGTAAAGATACAAATCCTCCCAACTTTTCCCTATCTGAGCATTTCAGGCTTTCAAGCATTAACATCACATCATTTAACCACATATCGGCCTCCATAGGACCCTCACCTTAATCTTCTCGAAACTCTGGAGTTCCCAAACTCTTCATCTCATTTGGGATCAATATTCTAGGTGTTAGAGGAGTAGGAGGAGGCAGAGAAGGTTGAAAACAAGTCAACATAGTGTTGTGAGCTTGCATAAAAGCTACATACTCTAGTAGCGACATCCCTTGATGTGCAGGTGCACTAGCATTTCCAGATGGAACCGATTGTTCACTGTTAGATTCATAACTTTCGCTCCCAGTTACTTCTCTTATCTTTTGTTCCCCCTCGTTCCCCCTCTCTACGAGAGTTAGAGGATTCTGCCATCTATTAGAACATGCATAGTAATAACATTTCAATTAGTAAGGAGTGTCATCAATTACACTTCAATGACACCATATCAGTAACTTTGACAATCTTAATGGCATGTAATTCTTTTTCTCAATACAATTAAACTCGGTTTCGACCGAGAATCGACTAAACTTGTAGCTCTGATACCAATAAATGTAAAACCCATATCCTGTATACCTTTCCGTACACAAGATACAGATGTTACATTACTTTAGAAAAATGTTTGTCATTTTAAAACCCGTAAAAAATTGTTTCAATTTGATCAACTACTAAATATGATATTTCTGAAAGCAACATACTAAAACTATCACTTAATAACATTCCAAAATATTTTCCATAGTTTAATTACATGCCAACTAAGTTCTTAAATTGAATAAGATTGTCATAATATTACTGATGAGTCAACCTTTAATTGATGAAAACTGCTGCTATTGCTACACTCCTTATGCACTAATCTTTGCCTTTACCTACACGTGAAATAAACACATGTTAAGTATTTACTTAGCAAGACATAAAACTAAAAAAACATTACAATTATACAACAATATCTTATAAATACTGAATAATATTTTAATTTCATTATTCATAAGGACCAGTTAAGCTCTCCTCAATTAAACCATAATTCTTGCGTACCATCATGGAAATTATTCTTAGTATGTTCATCATACTTATCCTTTTGGTATATTTTTCCCTTTATTATTTATTTTCCCTCCATACATTAAATGTGGAAGTACTATAGATGGATTACCCCAAGGTGCTAATTGATCATGTATCTTTTATAATCATTAAGGCGACACCTTAAACACTATTAATTCACCGTTTTATATTTTCTTTTGGGTATCCTTTCATGCCCATTCTGTTCTGTTTATGCTTTCCTTTATAACATCCCTTTATAACACTTATTGCCATTCATATTTGCACATTTAAATGCTATTAATCCATCATTCTTTTATTCAATAGTGTTTAACCTTTCGTCTTTTACTCAACGGTATTTAACCGTTCATCTAACTAGCATAATTGGTACCTTTCTACCAATTGCACAGTTAGGTCATTATTCGTTTAGTCAACATTATTTAACCGTTCATCTAACCGGCATAATTGGTACCTTTCTACCAATTATACATTTAGGCCATTATTGTTTTACTCAACGGTATTTAACCATTCATCTAACTGGCAAAATTGGTACCTTTCTACTAATTGCACAGTTAGGCCATTATTATTTTACTCAACGATATTTAACCCTTCATCTAACTGGCATAATTGACACAATTATGTCAAATGCACAGTTAGGCCTCAAAGGCACTTAGCCTTTCATCTAACTGGCATAAATGACACCTTTTTTTCAAATGCACAGTTAGGCCTATTAATCTTTTGTTTTAGAGCAATCTCTACTATAATAATAATTCAATATCAATTAACCTCCTTAATCATTATACATTCTATGATTTATACCCATAAGTCCAGTGCATTAATACCACAATTTTACTATCATTTACATGGATTACTCATCCACTACAATTACGACAATTCACTTTCTTATTCTAAACTTATGACAATTTCACATATATTTCCCATACAGAAATTCGTACAATTGATATTAATTTTTTATTTCGTACACCTAGTACCCATACAGAAATTCATACACTTAGTATGAATTTCTTAATATTTTAGCACACAAAGTGCCCAATACAGAAATTCATACATATAGTATGAATTTCTTAACATTTTGCAAACTTTGTACCATTTGGTCATAACCATACATACATTAATAATTTCTACACCATTACTATTGTAGTATGTACGTACATAATTAAATGCACTCACCTGACTTTGCTTCCTATGTATCCAAAATGTAATGCTGATTACTCTGGTACTTTTCCTTTACCCATAGTTTTATTGGCCTCGGGAGCTTGGTTTCGATATACTCAAGCATCAATTAAAACATGGACCATACCTAAAGTTAGTGTTTTTCTCTAACCATTAAACTTAAACAATACTCAAAAAGACATATCAATAACTTTCTATAACAATATCAACCTATTTTTAACATTTATGGCTCTATAATATCGATACTACTACACTAGTACAGATACTTCTATACTATGGTATCGATACCCCCTTCTGGTATCGATACTGATTTTAGGTTCGATGTTGCCTAGTATCGATACTCTTACCATGGTATCGATACTACCATACTATGGTACCGATACCCCCTTCTAGTATCGATATCAGTTTTAGATTCGATGTTTTCCTAGTATCGATACCCTTACCATGGTATCGATACTACCTAGTCTATATCGATATTGATTGAATCAGTATCAATACTACTCAACTATTTCATCCCATTTTAGCCTATAGTATCAGTTTTGTTCTATTAGTACCGATACTCATACCCAAAATTTCCAGTTTTCAACCTGATTTTTAGTCAAATGAGGTCAAATTTTGTTATACTTACACTATACAATACAATCAAACTCTTCTTTAATTAACCAAATTAATTTTTCTTCATTTTGTTTCTTAAAACATCTAACATCATCCAAGAATATTCAATTATAAGAATCACACCATTTTTCCTAATGTGTTCTTAATCCTATCCAATGCTTCTAATCTCTCATATACCCCTTTGACAAGTCAAATCTACCAGTAAACATCCATAAACACCACTATTTTAACATATCACTTACAAACCCATTTTCTTCAATCACTAATATCTCATCACAAAACTTAATTTTAATATAATATAACCTTTCTTTAATCTTACATAACACTTAAGTTTGCAAGAACCAACCATAATCGAAAGGAAACACTAACCAATTAAAATGTTACCTTTGCTTTAAGGGAGAGATATTTCCATGGGAAGAAGAAGAAAAGAGAGAGATGGCTTTTTCTCCCTAAATTCCCTTTTTCCCTATTTTAATACTTTCTAGAAAATGGATTTAAAATTCATTTTCCCCTTAAAGGACCAAAATGCCCTCTTAATTAATTTATTGCTACAATTTAGTTCTAAACACTATTTTTAATCATTTTCTCATCTTTTACCAATTATTCAAATAAATCTTCAATTTTTTATTTTTTTCCAATTTAGTCTCTGACCTAATATTTGGGGTATTACAATCAACCTTAGATTGATGATAGATGCTACTGCACCCCTTAATCGACTAGTCTTTTCTTTTACTTACGCGTGAAATCAACACACGTTAAGTATTTACTTAATGAGACATAATATTATAAGGAAACTGCAATCTATACATAAGCGTATTATGGCTATTTAATGACGAATTAAGTCATATTCTCTCTATGGATCAGATAAATCCTTCTCAGTTAAACCTAATTTATTTCATACACTTATCAAAATTATTCTTAGTATGCCCAACATACCTATCCTACTGTATATTTTTTTCAATTATTCTTTGTTTGTTCTATATATGTTAAATGAGAAAGTAATGTACATGTATTGCATCAAAGAGCCAAATGATCATTTATATTTTATAATCACTATGAGTGTCACCTGATATGCAGTTAATATACCATTACGTATTTTCATTGGTGTCATCCTTTCATGCCAATTATGCACCGTTAAGCATTTTCATTTATGACATCCTTTCATGCCTATAATGTACCATTATGCATTTTCATTTATGGTATCCTTTCATGCCGATAATGCACCATTATGCATTTTTATTTAAGACATCCTTTCATGCCTATAATGCACCATTATGCATTTTCATTTATGGAATCCTTTCATGTCGATAATGCACCATTATGCATTTTTATTTATGGCATCTTTTCATGCCAAAGACATGTAACCTTTCATTTAACTAGCATGATTGACACCTTTCAGTCAAATGCACAACTAGGAAATTAATCTTTTACTCAAAGGTATTTAACCTTTCATCTAACTGGCATGATTGATACCTTTATGTCAAATGCACGACTAAGCAATTAGTCTTTTACTCAAAGGTATTTAACCTTTCATCTAACTGGCATGATTGACACCTTTCTGTCAAATGCACAACTAGACAATTAGTCTTTTACTCAAAGGTATTTAACCTTTCATCTAACTAACATGATTGACACCTTTTTTTCAAATGCATAGCTAGGCAATTAATCTTTTACTCAAAGGTATTTAACATTTCATCTAACTGGCATGATTGACACCTTTCTGTCAAATGCATAGCTTGGCAATTAATCTTTTACTCAAATGTATTTAACCTTTCATCTAACTGGCATGATTGACACATTTCTGTCAAATGCACAACTAGTCAATTAATCTTTTACTCAAAGATATTTAACCTTTCATCTAACTCGTATGATTGACACATTTCTGTCAAATGCAGAAAAAGGCGATTAGTCTTTTATTTTAAAATAGTTTATACCCTAAACATTATTCATAGTATCAATTTCACACCCATTATAAACATATATCATATAAGGCAAAACATACATTAATTTAAACATTTGAGGTGAATTTATTATGATTCTCCCTCAACCAATATAATTACCATATATGCACTCACATGGTATGCCTCAATAATATACTTTAAAGATGTCCATCTATTCGACAACTTTATCTTTGCCCTTTTTCTTGCTTGACTCGGAAGCTTGGTTACGATCTACACGAGCATCCAATAAGTACACATACCATACTAAATGTTAGTATACTTCTCTAACATTTATACTTTTAATAATACTTAAAAGTACTACTATATTCAATTTCTATCAACATTCATCCTATATTAAAGCTTCCAGATTCAATAGTATCGGTACCCCTATCATGATATCGATACTTATATACTATGGTACTGATACTCCTTTTCAGTATTGATTCCATTTCTGCATTCTTTATTCCATGGTATCGATACTTTCCTTTTTGGTATCGATACCCTATCACTATGGATACTAATTGCATTAGTACAAATATTGTTCATCATATTTCTACCCATTTAAACCTATAATATCGGTACTATTCTATCAGTACCGATACCCTCACCCAGATTTTCCATTTTTCAGCCCGGTTCTTACCCAAATTTGGTTAAATTTCCTTATTTTTACCCTCAAAAATATTATTAAACTCTTCTTTACTTATCCCTACTAACATTCCTTCATCTAGCTTCTTAAAATATATAAAATCTCCCAAGAACATTTCTATCTATGAATCATACCACTTTTTCTAACATGTTTTTAATCCCATCTAATTGCTTGTAAATGTATATGCTAAGGCAAGCAAATCTGTGCAAGTATACACAATCGATACAAGTAATATAGTAGTGAGTGAGTATCGTCTTAAGAGGGATTGAATTAGAAATATATTTTCACCACAACTAGAACTAATGTCACAGGCTAAGTTCTACTAAATATTATCCTAAGAATTAATATTAATGAACTAAGAAAATGATTCAATGATTTCAGAAAGGTTTGGTTGAGGCAAAATTAATATGCAGACTAATAAAACAAGTGATGGTTTAAATATAATACAAACAACCTCACATATTCAGACATGTCATAGAGCACTTATGTTGAACCATTGTCTTGACAACAAATATTCTCAATTTAGAATGACTTATTATGACTCACTAAAACTGTCCGACAGGATTACTAGGTATTCTTAAACGGTTGCTATATCAATAAAACAATCATAAGCGAAACATACTTCGTCATTCATAAACATAAAAATATTGTTCAGGCAAAACAAAGTTTAACACAAAGTAAAGAATTCATGGTGCTATCAAAGATCATCCAAGATTCAATGTTTAACAAACCCTAAATAGATAAAAAGTTTAAAACAAAGGAAGAGCGACTCCCAAGACCAAGGGCTCTATCGCGACAATCCGGATCAGTGCCGCACCTGCCTTGGTGATCACCCTTTCTCTTAGGCTTGATCACCGCTATGCTATCGGCTAGCTATGGAGGACACCAAGGAAGGTTGGTGGGTAGACGGTGGGAAAGCACTGTAGTTTCTTGCTCATGCCTTAGGTAAAGCTCTTCTATCTTTTTCCTTGCCTCCTTTGTTTGGCGGCTAGGACTGGTTATTTATTAGGAAAGACGTAGCCACCTGGTTATTTATAAGGAAAGACCTCCTAGGTCTTTGTCTACTTTTGAAGTTTCCTTAACTAGCCATTATTAATTGCTCGAACTTAAAAAGAAAAGGCGGTTGGCGGCTATCAGAATAATTGAGGCTTGCTTGCACGTGAAGTAGGTCATCCAACTACCGTGTGACATAGGCAGTTTAGCCACACCTGCTTCAGACTTCCTCAAATAAATCTTGCCTTGGCTAGATAAATATGCTCCTCACGTTCTCATATGTTCCGTTGGCCTCTGAACTTTTACATTGTCACGACTGAATTGTTCTTCTTCTGTAGGATTCCTGCACAAACACTACCCAAACAACCATTTCTCTTCAGCATCATCAGTCAAACAAAATAAATCTTTCCAAAGCAAAACTTATCCACCACAATCTAATATAACTTATATGCAACTAAAAATGCAGTGCATACTTTGTCTAGATGAGCAATAACTTAAGTGAAAAGACTACGAATTAAGTCTTTTTACGGAGTTATCACACCCCCAAACTTAAGCTATTGCTTGTCCTCAAGCAATGGATACTAGCTAGAAGAGAATTAAAATTGTCACGGCAGAGCAGTATTAAGAAAATCATCTGGCTTGAGATTTTAGCCCTCAGCAAAATTTGTTTGGCCTCAACATGTTGACAGTCATATCAGTCAAGTCTCTTCCCTAGTCAGGATCCCTTGTTATTGTGTGTGCGGGATTTACCAGTCTATGCATAGAGGTAATTTGAAAACTTAAAGTAAGTACTCCTGGTTTGTCAAGGAAACAAATTATTCATCAGGCTTAGTTTATATTTCTAGTTATTTATCAACTTTTATTCTCTTTATTCATTTTTTCAGGGGAGTCAGCTCATCACAACTACCGTTTCACACTCTAGGTGAAATAGAGCATACCTTCCACCCCCAAGCTAGTCGGCCATAGTCATCCTATGACTACTTTCATTCACTCATATGCCTTGGCTACTTTTAATTTATTTTGGAGTTTTTCTTGTTCATGCCTTTGCACAGAGGAGTGTCCCTTTGTATTTTTGAGTTTTTCAAGTTTTTAAACACTAGAGAGTTTCCACTTTACCCTTTGAATATTTTTGTAGTCTCGGCAAATAGAAAGTTCTTTCCTAAAAATTTTACAGATTACCTAGAGCAAAAATAACCTACAACCGTGTTTATAAATTTTAAGGAATCAAGCCTGGGGTTGGTTCTCTTCTTTATACAGTCTTAAAAATAATTCTGTCCTAGGCAATAAAATTATGCATTCATCATTGGGCATCCCTAATTCATTCCTAACAATAATCTCAACCTGCTTATGTCATGACAACCAATTAACATCAATTGCTTTATATCAAAGTATAGCAAAATATGGTGCAATACCTCCCCCAAACTTGAGGGATGCATTGTCCTCAATGCATGAAAACTAAACTACATGATTCTAAATGCAAATGCGAAAAAGAAAAAAAAACTAAAGTAAAGACTCACTGTGGTGGGGTGGCTTGACTAGATGCCCTCGTTTGACGTCGTTTGGGAGGAGAGGGACTCTCGGATCCAGAGTCTACTGCTGCTGGCTGAGAAGGAGATGGCTGAAGTATACGACCTACAATTCTCTTGTAATGCTTCTTGCTTGATGAGGCTCATGTTGGAGTGGATTGATCGGTCGTATGAGTTGGTTGTGCTGGGATTGGTGCTGAACTAGTAGCTGCTGCTGGGACTGGCAGTTTTGGACGGAGAGGGGATTGAGTAGGATCATGCTCGATTTGCGGCACTTTTGGATAAAATCTTCATCGGAAAAGAAGTGTGGTGGAGTATCATCACTTCTTTCGGAGGTTGAAAAGGAGGAGGAGCT
Organism: Hibiscus syriacus; assembly: GCF_006381635.1. Taxonomy (NCBI): domain Eukaryota; kingdom Viridiplantae; phylum Streptophyta; class Magnoliopsida; order Malvales; family Malvaceae; genus Hibiscus; species Hibiscus syriacus. The sequence goes on along the minus strand of NW_024061932.1, from coordinate 1,884,437 downwards.
GAGGAATTCTTCTGTGTCGCCTTGGCCTTCCTCTGGTACAGGTGGTACTTGAGTTGCTAGTGGTGGTACATCAATGGGCTTCTGGCGGAACGTCTAAAGGTGCATGCGATGTCGAGGAATGAAATGTGCTCCCGCCCGCATTGTATTTTAGGATGACAGCGGGGAAGGTCGGTAGTCTAATGTTTGAGTTTGGGAGTAACTCCTTGAAGAAGACGTTGATTTGCATATCCCTAGCCTTAACATACTCGAAGTAAATTTCCATGTGGTCCTCCAGGCGATCGATCTTTTCACGTGTTTCTCAAGTGTGCGTGACCACATCAACTATTCTAGCCGCAACAATCAATTTTCCTCCTCGCTCCAAATTTTCCTTTGGGTTGTCGTCATTGAAACTCATCAACTCGGGGACCTTTTTCTTTGTGATGCCCTCATTTGGTTTAATGTAATCTTTGAAGTGATCCTCAGGAACCTTATTCTTCTTGCATAATACGGTTATCAAGTTGGGAAACAGAAGGTTACCCCGGTTCCTCTTGGCACAGTCATGGATCTGCTAAAAAATGAGTTCTCCAACGTCAATGTTCCTCCCGTAAATGATGGAGTGTAAGAGCATCAATCTCTTCATGAGGACAGTGGTGTTGTGAGATGTTGACATCAACTTGCCTTTGAGAAAGTGGTTCCACAGTTTCACGTGCGGTTTCAGTGCTCGGCGATCAACTCTTTTCCTAGTTGGGGCACTCCTTTTGAACTTGGTCCACCCGAAGCAAAGATCATGCAGTACGTCACTGTATGTTTCTTGATCGGCCTCTACCACAAATCTATTGTGTTGCTCTTCAACTTTCCCTAGCTTAAAATATCAGTTAAGTGCAAAGGGGGAAAATTGTATGAGTTTTCTTCTAACATAAACTATGTGGCTAGACGGGTCCTCGAGATGAGCATAGAATTCTCGTACCATCGCCGGTGCTACAGCTTTAGGATTGCAAGCAAACTTCTCCCAGTTGTGTTTCTTTATCACATCCATCACCCCTGGTCCAAACGGGTCCACTTCCTCGATTGGAAAAACGAATCCATCTTCTAATATACTTGGCGTTTCTGGAAGGTCTTGAAGCGCGCTTTTGCTTCGACAGTTTGGAAGCGTTCGAAACTTTGTGTTGGGGCTGGGGCTTTCATTGTTCTCACCATTGTACTTGGCTGACTTTTGTGGTGCGGATGGGGAGGTATTGTTGAGAGAAAGAAAAGATTTTCTTGTTTGTAGAGAGAGAGGGAAACACGATGAAGATGAAGAGGTTGGGTAGTTTTTCTTAGGAAAGTGATGGGTGGTTTCGGGGTAATTGATGGCTTGTGAATGTATATGCTAAGGAAAGTTAATCTGGGTAAGAATACATAATCGATGCAAGTAATATAGTAGTGAGTGAGTATCGTCTCCATAGGGATTGGATTAGAAATATCTCTTCACCACAACTAGATCTAATGCCATAAATTAATCCTACTAAGTATTAAAGCTAAGAACTAATATTAAGGAGTTAAGAATAATGATTCAATGATTGCAGAAAAGTGTGGTTGAGACAAAGAAAATATGCAGACAGATAAAACAAAACAAAACAAATATTGGATTAAATATAATGCAAACAACCTCACATATTCAGACGTGTCACAGAGAACTGATGCTAAACTATTGTCACAACAACAATTATTTTAAGACCAGAATGAATTATTATGACTCACTAAACTGCCCGACAGAATTATTAGGTATTCTTAGACAGTTGCTATGGCAATACCTCTCGGCGTTAACTATAGATGTTGTCTTAACCTACTACAGCCTTTATCCCTTTTAGTCGTTTGAAACTCACTCTTTATCTCTAAGGTAGACAAGTTAGAACTTTACCATCCCGGAATCATTCCTTTGCTCACGTTGATATCTCTTAATTCTCTCAAATTTAAGAATCACTTTCTAGACAAAAGGCTATCTCTCGATGCTCTTACAATATCCAAACATGTTTTACCGAAACCCCAGTCGATCTCTCGATGCTCTTACAGTGTTAAGGCAAATTATTTAAACTATGAGCAAAATAATCATAAGCAAACATAATTCATCATTCATAAACATAAAAATATTGTTCAGGCAAACAAAGTTTAACACCAAGTAAAGCATTCATGGTGTTATCAAAGATCATTCAAGATTAATCTGTTTAATATAACCCCAAATAGAATTAAAGTTTAGGAACAAAGGAAGAACGACTCCCAAAGTCGAGGCTCTGTCGCGATAATCCTGATCAGCACCACGCTTACCTTGGTGATCACCCTCTCTCGAGGTCTGATCACCGCTCTGCTATCGTCTGGCTATGGAGGACACCAAGAAAGACTGGGGGTAGATGGAGGGAAAGCACTGCATCTGCTTGCTCACGCCTAAGGTAAAGCTCTTCTTTCTTCTTCCTTGCCTCATTCTTTTTACGGCTACGGCTGATAATTACAAGGAGAATCTCCTAGGGCTTTACATTCTTTTGGAGTTTCCTTAATTAGCCATTATTAATTTCCCAAACTTAAAAAGGAAAGGTGGCTGGCGACTGTCAGAATAATCAAGGTTTGCTTGCACATGAAGTAGGTCATCCAGCTGGTACGTGATAGGCGATTAAGCTATATGTGCTTCAGACTTCTTCAGATAAATCTTGCCTCGGTAAGATAAATCTACTCCTCAAGTTCTCATCTTCTCCATTGGCCTTTGAAACTTTTCATTGTCACGACTGAACTGTTCTTCCTCTGTAGAGTTCCTGTACAAACATAACTCAAACAACCCATTCTCCTCAGGAACATCAGTTAAGCCAAATAAATCTTGCCTAGGCAAAACTTATCTACCACAAGCAAATATAACCTATATGCAACTAAAAATGCAATGCATACTTTGTTTAGATGAGCAATAACTTATGTGAAAAGACTATATATTAAGTCTTTTTACGGAGTTATCACACCCCCAAACTTAAGTTATTGCTTGTCCTCAAGCAATGGATAATAACTAGAAGAAAATTAAAATTGTCATGGCAAAGTAGTATCAAGAACATTATCAGGTTTGAGATTTTATCCCTCAGCAAAAATATGTGGCCTCAACATGTTTGATAGTCATTTTTGTCAAGCCGCTTCCCTAGTCAGGATCATTTGCTATTGTGTGTGCGTGATTGTAACCAGTCTATGCATAGAGGCAATTAGAAAACTTAAAGTAAGAACTTCTAGGTTGTCAAGGCAACAAATTATTCATCAGGCTTAGTTTATACTCCTAGTTATTTATCAACTTTTATTCTCTTTATTCACATTTTTTTATAGGGGAGTCAGCTCATCACAACTACCGTTCCACACTCTAGGTGAAAGGGAGCATACCTTCCACCCCCAAGCTAGTCGGGCAGAGTCATCCTGTGACTACTTTCATTCACTCATATGCCTTGGCTACTCTTAATTTCTTTTGGAGTTTTTATTATTCATGCATTTGCACAGAGGAGTGTCCCTTTGTATTTTTTGAGTTTTCAAGTTTTTAAACACTAGAGAGTTTTTACCTTACCCTTAGAATATTTTTGAAGTCTCGGCAATTAGAAAGTTCTTTCCCTAAAATTTTACAGATTACCTAGAGAAAAGAAAGCCTACAATCGTGTTTATAAGTTTCAAAAGATCAAGCCTAGGGTTGGTTCTCTTCTTCAGACAGTTTTTACAATAATTCTGTCCTAAGCAATAGAATTTTGCATTCATCATTGGGCATCCCTAATTCATTCCTAACAATAATCTTAACCTGCTTATGTCATGACAACCAAAATTTTTAACCAATTAACATCAATTACTATTTAACAAAGTATGGCAGAATGGACAACACCTCCCCCAAACTTACGGGATGCATTATCATCAATGCATGAAAACTACACTAACTGTTGTTATATGCAAATGCGAAAATAAAAATAAAAATGAAGACTAAAAAAAACTTACTCTGGTGGTGTGGCTAGACTTGACCCCCTCGTGCGGCGTCGTTTGGGAGGGGAAGGGCTCTCGGATCCCGAGTATACTGCTTCTGGCTGAGAAGGAGATGGATGAAGTATACGGCTCGCCGTTCTCTTTTATCGCTTCTTTCTGGTCGAAGCGCGGGCTGGAGTGGACTGCTCGATCGTGGGAGTTGGTTGTGCTGGAACTGATGGTGGATAGGAGTTACTGTTGGGGCTGGTGGTGTCGATTAAACTGGGGATGGAATGGGATCCTGCTCAAGGTGCTTCAGTGCTGGTGTGAAATCTTCATCGGTGAAGAAGTGGGGTGGAGTATCACCGTTGCTTTCGATGATGGAGAAGGATGAGAAATTGAGGAACTCCTCGGTGTCGCCCTGGCTTTCTTCTAGTATAGGTGAGACATGGGTTGCCAATGGTGGCACATCAGTGGGCACCCCTGGTGGAACGTCTAGAGGGACATAAGATGTCGAGGCATGGAATGTGCTGCCACCCGTATTGTAGTTGAGGATGGCACTTGGGAATGTTGGCAGTCTGATCATTGTGGTTGGGAGTAACTCCTTGATGAAGGCGTTGAGTTTCATGTCCATTGCCTTGGCGTATTCAAAGTAAATTTTCATGTGGCCCTCCAGGCACCCGATCTTTTCACGCATCTCATGCGTGTGTGTGACCACAACGGCCATTCTAGCCGTGGCAACCGATTTTGCTCCTCGTTCCAGACCCTCCTTTGGGTCGTCATCATTGAAAATCATCAACTCGGGGACTTTTTTCTTTGTAATACCCTCCTCGGGTTTGATGAAGTCTTCGAATGGGTCTTCAGGAACCTTTTTCTTTCTGCACAATGCGGTTATAAGGTTTAGGAACAGTAGGTTACCACAGTTCCTCTTGGCACAGTCAAGGATCTGCTCAAAGATAATTTCACCCATATCGACCATCCTGTCGTATATGATCGAGTGCAACAACATCAGTCGCTTGACGAGGATAATGGTGTTTTGGGACGTTGGCATCAGCTTACCTTTAAGAAAATGGTTCAACAGTTTCACGTGTGGCTTGAGGGCTCGACGATCTACTCGCTTTCTTGTGGGGGGCATTCCCTTCGAACTTGGCCCACCCAAAACATAAATCCTGTAGAACTCCACTGTACGTTTCTTGATCTGCCTCGGCCATAAATTTCTTATGATGATCATCCGCATTCCCTAACTTAAAGTATTTGTTAAGTGTAGAAGGGGTAAAGCGAATGAGTTTTCCTCAAACTTATACCATGTGGTTAGAGGTGTCTGCGAGGTAGGCATAGAACTTCCTCACCATTTCCGTTGCTACGACGTCAGGATTACGAGCAAACTTCTCTCAGTTATGCTTCTTTATGACGTCCATCACCTCAGGGCCAAACTGTTTTTCTCCCTCGACTGGAAAAATGAATCCATCTTCCAAATAGACTTGGCGTTGCTGAATGGTTTTGAAGCGTGCCTCTGCTTCGGTTGTTTGGAAACGTTCGAAACTCTGTCTGGGGGGTAGGGCCGGTCTCGATCTCACCATTTTTCTTGTCTGATTTTAGATGTGACGATGGGGAGGTGTTTTTGAGAGAAAGAAAACAAATTTTTTGGTTTGTAGAGAAAGATGGAAACAAAATGATGAAGAAGAAGAGTGGGTAGTTTTTTTCTTGGAAAGTGATAGTTGGTTTTGGGGTATTTACTTCTTTTATCGATGGAGAAAAGATTTCTCATTAAATGAGAAATTTGTGATTTGACGTAAAGGAGGGGAAAAGATTTCTTTCCCTTTTTTTATGCCGCCAAAACCTTTCGCCTTAGTTCGTCCTTTCTCCTTCATGCATGCTTCAACTCCCCATGCTGCCACGTGTTCCTTGTTTGCCTACAATATGAGAGAATAAAATAACAAAATAAAACTAATTAAAGTATAAAATAACTTAACTTATTTATGTACAGTATTCAGATTTTCATTGCCTAGGCAATAAATATTTGCTCAATTAAGAAAAGAAAAATCTTGGGCATCGTGTGCCAACGATGCCGGTTTATCGCGCATGACTAGGGCTCCTTTGTATTCCTTGAGTCTCTACCCATTCACTTTGAAGATGGAACCATCGTTTTTGTTCTGAATTTCAATCGCTCCATTGTCATGGACTTGGTGTACGATAAATGGTCCTGACCATCTTGATTTTAGCTTGCCTGGAAATAACTTAAGGCATGAATTATAGAGGAGTACTTGTTGTCAAGAATAAAATTACCTCAGCAGTATTTTTCTGTCATGCCATCGTTTTGTTTTCTCCTTGTAAAGGCGGGCATTCTCGTATGCATGTGCTTTAAATTCATCCATCTTGTTTAGTTTGAGTAGTCTTCTTTCTCCAGCAAGCTGAGCATCCATGTTTATCTTTTTGATGGCCCAATAAGCTTTGTGTTTGAGTTCAACCGGTAGATGACATTCTTTTCCATAGACTAGCATAAACAGGGACTTTCCCAGCGGTGTCTTGAATGCTGTGCGATAGGCCCATAGTGCTTTATCTAGCTTCGGTGACTAATCTTTTCGAGTTGGGTTGACCATTTTTTTGAGGATCTGCTTGATTTCTTGGTTAGATACTTCGGCTTGTCCATTCGTCTGAGGGTGATACACCATAGTAATTCTATGTCATACTCCATATCTTTTTAGTGCCTTGGCAATCAATTTATTATCAAAATGTGTCTCTTCATCGCTAATGAGAGCTTGTGGTGTCCTAAAGCGGGTGAATATATTTTTGTGCAAAAACTTCAACACCGTCTTGTAATCGTTCTTAGGTGTTGCAATGGCTTCAACCCATTTTGATATGTAATCCACTACCAAGAGAAGGTACATATCTCCGAATGATGTTGGAAACGGTCCCATGAAATCTATGCCCCATACGTCGAAAAATTCGAACTCCAGAATGTTTTGCCATGCCATCTCATTCCGCTTCGAGATGTTTCATGTTCGTTGGCATTTATCACCTGACTTGTAGAATTCATGCGGGTCTTTGAATAGGGTTGGCCAATAAAATCCCGACTGAAGCACTTTTGTTGTTGTTCTCATCCCACCAAAATGCCCTCCATATGTTGACAAGTGGCATTGGAGTAGAATATCTTGCTGCTCTTCTTCTGGAATGCACCTTTGGATTATTTGGTCTCTGCACCAAATTTTCGTTTGCCCTGGCTAGAAAATTCAAGAGGAACAATACCACTAACAAGGAAATTAACGATGTCAGCATACCACGGTGCAATCATGACAAATAATATTTTTTCATCAGGGAAATCCTCTTTAATATCTGTGATGTCAGGATAATCATGTTTGTTATCTAGCCTAGACAAATGGTCTGCTACTTGATTTTCTATACCTTTTTCTATCCTTGATATCTAAATCAAATTCTTGTAGTAATAATATCCACTGAATTAGTGTAGGCTTTGCATCTTTTTTATTAAATAAGATATTTAATAGCCGAGTGATCTGTGTGCAAAATTACCTTAGTTCCTATTAGACATGGCCTAAACTTATCGAATGTAATACTACTGCTAAGAGAGTTCTTTTCAGTGGTGGTATAGTTCACTTGAGCATCATTAAGCGTTCGACTTGCATAGTATATAACATGAATTTTTTTACTTTTTCGTTGCCCTAGCACTGCTCCGACTGCATAGTCCGACTGCTGAAATCTTTTTCTTCAAATCTGTGAAGGCATTCAAACAATCATTAGTAAACTTAAATGGATGATTTTGTTGAAGAAAAAGACATAAGGGTTTAGAGATTTAAGAAAAGTCTTTTATGAACCGCCTATAGAATTATGCGTGTCCAAGGAAACTGCGTACACCTTGTACATTAGTGGGTGGGAGAACATTTGCAATTACATCCACCTTGGCTTTGTCGACTTTTATGCCATGGCATGAAATTTTGTGTCCCAACACTATTCCTTCAGTTACCATAAAATGACATTTTTCCCAATTCAGTACTAGGTTGGCTTCTTCACAACATTTCAACACCTTGGATAAATTACCGAGGCATCGATCAAAGTCATCACCCGAAACGGAGAAGTCGTCCATAAATCTTTCCATGCACTCTTCCACTATTTCTGAAAAGATTGCCATCATGCATCGTTGGAATGTATCTGGAGTGTTACACAATCCAAATGACATTCGTCTAAACGCATAGGTACCATACGGCATGTGAACGTTGTTTTCTCTTGGTCTTCGGGTGCTATGGCAATTTGATTATACCCCGAGTATCCATCGAGGAAGCAATAAAATGCCTTTCCTGCTAATCTATCCAGCATTTGATCGATGAAAGGGAGGGGAAAATGATCCTTCTTTGTGGCTTTGTTGAGCTTCCTATAATCCATGCATATGCGCCAGCCCGTGAATGTTCTCGTGGTGAGTAACTCATCATGTTCGCTTTTAACCAGGGTTACACCACCTTTCTTTGGCATGCATTGGACTGGGCTAACCCATGAACAATTGGATATAGGATAAATCACTCCCGCATCCAGCCATTTTATTATTTCCTTCATGATAACCTTCTTTATGATCGGGTTGAGCCGTCTTTGGGGTTCCACCGAGGTGCTATGGCTATCTTCAAGATTGATTTTGTGCATGCATATGGTTGGACTGATTCATTTCAAGTATGCCATCATCCATCCTATAGCTTTTCTATGCTGTGACAAAACATGCAACAAACTCTTCTCCTGTTCGGAGGTTAGGTTGGCAGAGATTATTAGTGGTAAAGTTTCATCAACTCCTAGATATGCATATTTCAAATATGATGGTAAAGTCTTAAGCTCCAATTTCGGTGCATGTTGTGAAGATGACTCTTGAGATTTAACTTCATCATAATCTAAAGGTTCAAATTTCATACCTGACCTATGAAGAAATCTCAATTGGTCATTTGTCTTTCCTCCATTTTTTGCATTGTCGTAGCCTTCAGGGTATTCATTGTGCAGATTTCTGTTGTCGTGGCCATGATTGTCAGAACCGTCTTCTGAAAATAGTTCATCTGGGCCAAAGTTTTCTACTTCATGCATCTCGGTTATAGGTTCATGGTACAAAGTACTGTACTCATCGAGCCTTAGGGATTCACCTCATCCAAGGATTTCTTTTTCTTCAATCTTACTAATGCATTGACATTCCTCTAGATCATCTGCGTATTTCATAGAGTTGAAAACATTGATCGTGATGCTTTACTCACCAACTCTCATGGTGAATTCTCCCTTTTCACAATCAATTAAAATTCTCCCGGTGGCTAAGAATGACAGTCCCAAAATGATTGGTGCATTTTCATCGACTTTGTAATCCAGAATGAGAAAATCCACTGGAAATACAAATTTATCCACCTTTACTGCAACATCTTCAATTCTGTCCTCGGGTCGCACATAAAACTAATTAACCAACTGTAGAATGACCGAGGTGGGATGGGCATGATACCCATCTAGTTATATGAATATCTATTTTGGTATCAAGTTTACACTTGATCCTAAGTCAATGAGAGCTCGTTCGATGAAGTCATACCAATGGAACATGGTTTACAAAGTAGCCAGGGTTGTTGCCGTGACGACACGTTCTACCTTCCTTTTCTCTGTAACAATTTCTTTCAGATACTTGGCATAGGAAAACATTTGCTCGATGGCTCCGATTAGGGGCATATTGATACATAACTGGTCCAGAACATCAACAAATTTCTTGAGTTGGATGTCATCATCATGTTTCTTCAACCGTTGAGGGAATGGTGGTGGAGATCTCACATCGACTACTAATGGTGAAGGGTAATCGCTGGCCTTGACCATGAATTTCTTGTTATCCGGTTGATGCTTTTATGAGCCTTCACTTCTTTCCTTCTCTTCATGTGCTTTCTCTTGGTCAACATTCTTAGATTCCTCATCCGGTTGTGTTACGCCTTGGCGAGAATTGTTCAGCTGTTCTCCCACAAACTTTTAATCTTGATCAACTTGTTTTCCACTCCTTAGATTAAGTACATTGCATTTCTCCTTTCCATGATGCTTAATGACTTCAGTATCACTAGGGAGATTTCCGTGTGGGCGAGAATGTAATGTCGTGGCAATCTGTCCCACTTGATTCTCTTAATGCTCTGAAAGATGAACTATGGCTTTGCAAAAGTGTTACCTGACTTTGTAACAATTTTCCTTGATATTTTATTGTTGCAAAATGTTCGTGCATCTAGGTATTTGTAGACGCCATGAAATCTTTTTTCGAGGCCATAAATTCTTGCAAGGATAATTCCAAGGAGTTAGTATTGGAATGAGTGTTAGAGGAATAAACTATACCTTTTTTGTTCTTCCAGGGCTGCTGATGTTGATTCTGAATATGCTGATGGTTCGAATTATTTTACTGTGGCCTGTAATTTGTGGCTTGATTGTTGTTGTTCCCTTGATTATTCCACAAAAAATTTGGGTGTTGTCTCCAACCAGGGTTGTACGTGTTTGAATAGGGATTATTGTTGTTTCAATTGTAGTTGCCCAAAAAATTGGTTGACTCATGTTTTTTCGAACATTCACTCTCATGATGGTTTCCGTGACAGAATAGGCACACATTATTGGTCGCCTTGACTTCTCTTACCTCATTAGGACGTTGCAAATTTTTCAACATATTGGTTATGGCAGAAAGTTGGGCTGCTATCGAATCTTTGCTTTCTAATTCACATGCTCTAGAGGTTTTTCTGCCGGTTCCCAATCTTGCACTTGGAAATTGATAGTCATTATTCGCTATCCTGTCGAGGATGTTAAAAGCTTCCTCGGGTGATTTGTCTAGTAGGGTTCCATTTGTTGAGGCATCCAACATCATTCGAGTTGGTGCATTGACTCCATTGTAAAACATCACCACTTATGTCCAATCATGAAATCTATGATTAATATATTTGCGAAGTAAACTTTTATATATGTCCCAACATTCGTACATTGATTCATCATCGCCGTGGCGAAAACTTGCAATGTTATTCTGAAGCTGTGTATTCATATTGGGTGGATTATATCAGAGTAAGAAACTCTTGCATAAATCTACCCATGACACCATTAATCTGGAAGGAACTCCGCTGAGACAAGCTCTTGCTCTATCACGTAAGGAGTAAGGAAAAAGCTTCAGTTTGAGCACATCTTCATGTACTCCTTGTTGTCTAAATGAATCGCATACTTCAAGGAAAGCACGCACATGTTTTCTAGCATCTTCATTGGGTGTACCACCAAATTGGCCGACATAATTCAACATATTAAACATCACCGATTTGAGTTCAAAATGAGTGGCTTGTATCTTAGGTGCCACTATGCCAGGATTGAGGTCACCGAGAATTGGGTTCAAGTGATCTCGTATCGCTCTTGGTCTTGCAACTTGATCTCCTAAATCTTCCATGTCATTTTGCAATTGATTCAATTGTTCTCTGGTTCTTTGGGCACACAACCTTTGTCTGAACGATTGCTCAACTTCAGGGTCGAATGGTTCCAAAGGCTTACCAGTAGATCTCATGGTCATGCAATAATAAAAACCTATAAAAGAAAATAATAAACTACGTTAGGCTAAATAATTATAAAGTGACACAAAGAACTTGTTATGGCTAGAAATTTCATCAGTTGCCAATCCCCGGCAACGGCGCCAAAAACTTGATCGCTTGTGAATGTATATGCTAAGGCAAGCTAAACTGTGCAAGTATACACAATCGATGCAAGTAATATAGTAGTGAGTGAGTATCGTCTCCACAGGGATTGGATTAGAAATATATCTTCACCACAGCTAGAATTAATGCCACAAATTAATCCTACTAAGTATTAAAGCTAAGAACTAATATTAAGGAGCTAAGAATAATGATTTAATGATTGCAGACAAGTGTAGTTGAGACAAAGAAAATATGCAGACATATAAAACAAAAAAAAACAAATATTGGATTAAATTTAATGCAAATAACCTCACATATTCAGACGTGTCACAGAGCACTGATGCTAAACTATTGTCTCGGCAACAATTATTTTAAGCTGTGAATGAATTATTATAATTCATTAAACTGTCTGATAGGATTATTAGGTATTCTTAGACGGTTGCTACGGTAATACCTCTCGGCATTAACTATAGATGTTGTCTTAACCTACTCTAGAATTTATCCCTTTTAGTCATTTAAAACTAACTCTTATCTCTAAGGTAGACAAGTTAGAACTTCAGCATCTCAGATTCTTCATTTGCTCACGTTGATCTCTCTTAATTTTCTCGAATTCAAGAATCACTTTCTAGACAAAAGGATATCTCTCGATGCTCTTACAATGCCCAGACAATTTTTACCGAAATCCCAGGCGATCTCGATGCTCTTACAGTGTTAAGGCAAAATATTTAAACTATGAGCAAAACAGTCATAAGCAAACATAATTCATCATTCATAAACATAAAAATATTGTTCAGACAAACAAAGTTTAACACCGAGTAAAACATTCATGGTGTTATCAAAGATCATCCAAGATTAAACCGTTTAATACAACCCCAAATAGAATTAGAGTTTAAGAACAAAGGAAGAACGACCCCAAAACTGGGGTTCTATTATGACAATCCTGATCAGCACCACGCCTGTCTTGGTGATCACCCTCTCTCGTGGCCTGATCACCACTCTGCTATCGTCTGGCTATGGAGGACACCAAGGAAGACTGGGGGGTAGACGGAGGGAAAGCACTGCAGCTGTTTACTTACGCCTAAGGTAAAGCTCTTCTTTCTTCTTTCTTGCCTCATTCTTTTTACGGCTAAGGCTGGTAATTATAAGGAGAATCTCCTAGGGCTTTGCATGCTTTTGGAGTTTCCTAATTAGCCGTTATTAATTTCCCAAACTTAAAAAGGAAAGGGGCCTAGCGGTTGTAAGAATAATCAAGGTTTGCTTGCACGTGAAGTAGGTCATCCAGCTGGCATGTGACATAGGTAATTTCGCCATATGCGCTTTAGACTTCTTCAGATCAATCTTACCTCGACGAGATAAATCTGCTCCTCACGTTCTGATCTGCTCCATTGGCCTTTGCTACTTTTCATTGTCACGACTGAAATGTTATTCCTCTGTAGAGTTCCTGTACAAACACAACTCAAACAACCCCTTCTCCTCAGCAGCATCAGTTAAGCTAAATAATCTTGCCAAGGCAAAACTTATCCACCACAAGCAAATATAACCTATATGCAACTAAAAATTCAATGCATACTTTGTTTAGACAAGCAATAACTTAAGTGAAAAGACTATAAATTAAGTTTTTTACGGAGTTATCAGTAATTCAGTCATTTCATGGCGGGGAAAAGATTTCTCATTAAATGAAAAATATTTGATTGGACGTAAAGGGGGAGAAAATGTTTCTTTCCCTCTTTATTTTGCTGCCAAAATCGTGTACCCTAGGTCTTTTTCTTCATGCATACTTCAACTCCCCATGCTGCCATGTGTTCCTTGCTTGCCTACAATAAGAAAGAAAATAATAATAAAATAAAATGAATTAAAGCAGAAAATAATGTAACTTATTTATGTACAGAATTCAGATTGTCGTTGCCTAGGCAACGAATATTTTCTCAATTAAGTAAAGAAAATTCTTGGGAATCATGTGCCAATGATGTCAGTTTGTCGCACATGACTAAGGTTCCTTTGTACTCCTTGAGTCTCTGCCCGTTCACCTTGAAGATGGAACCATCGTTTAGGTTTCGAATTTCAATTGTTCCATTGTCATAGATTTGGTGAACGATAAACGATCCTGACCATCTTGATTTCAACTTGCCTGGGAATAACTTAAGGCGTTAATTGTAGAGCAATACTTGTTGTCCAGGATAAAATTGCATGGGTAATATTTTTCTGTCATGACATCGTTTTGTTTTCTCCTTGCAAATGTGAGCATTCTCGTATGCATATGCTCTAAATTCATCCATCTCGTTCAGCTCCAAGAGTCTTATTTCTCCAATAAGCGGAGCATCCATGTTTATTTGTTTGATGGCCCAGTAGGCCTTATATTCAAGTTCAACTGGTAGATGACATTCCTTTCCGTAGGCTAGCTTGAACGGGGACATTCCCTGCGGTGTCTTGAATGTTGTGTGATAAGCCCATAGTGCTTCATCTAGCTTCGACGACCAGTCTTTTCGATTCGGGTTGACCACTTTTTCAAGGAACTGCTTAATCTCCCGGTTAGATACTTCGACTTGTCCATTCATTTGAGGGTGATACACCATAGCAATCCTATGTCGTACTCCATATCGTTTTAGTGCCTGATAATCAATTTGTTGTCAAAATGTGTACCTTCATCGCTAATTATATCCCGTGGTATTCCAAAACGAGTGAATATGTTTTTGTGCAAAAACTTTAGCACCGTCTTGGAATCATTTTTAGGTGTTGCGATGGCTTCCACCCATTTTGATACATAATCCACTGCCTGGAGAATATACAAATCTTCGAATGATGATGGGAAAGGTCCCATGAAATCTATTACCCATACGTCGAAAAGTTCGATTTCCAGAATATTTTGCCATGGCATATCATGCCGTTTCGAGATGTTTCTTGTTCGTTGACATCTATCACATGACTTGTAGAATTTATGTGTATCTTTGAATAGGGTTGGCCAATAAAATCTGGACTGAAGCACTTTTGTTGCTGTTCTCATTCCACCAAAATGCCCTCCATATGGTGACGAGTAGCATTGGTGTAGGATATCTCGCTGCTCTTCTTCTGGAATACATCTTCGAATTATTTGGTCTCCACATTACTTGAATAGAAACGATTCATCCCAGTAGTAATGTCGCACATCATGTCGTAACTTCTTTATGCCCTGGCTAGATAAATTAGGAGGAACAATACGACTAACAAGAAGTTAACAATATCAGCATACCACGGTGCAGCCGTGACAAATATATTTTCTCGTCTGGAAAATCCTCTTTAATTTATGTGATATCAGGACAATCAGGTTTTTTATCTAGCCTAGACAAATGGTCTGCCACTTGATTTTCTATACCTTTTCTATCCTTGATCTCTAAATCAAATTCTTGCAGTAGTAATATCCACCGAATTAGTCTAGGCTTTGCATTTTTTATTAATCAAATATTTAATGGCAGAGTGATATGTGTGCACAATTACCTTAGTGCCTATTAGATATGGCCTAAACTTATCGAATGCAAATACTACTGTTAAGAGTTCTTTTTCAGTGGTGGAATAGTTCACTTGTGCATTATTAAGAGTTCGGCTCACATAGTATATGATGTGAAAAATTTTACTTTTCCGTTGCCCTAGCACTACTCCGACTGCATAGTCACTAGCGTCGCACGTGAGCTCAAATGATTCATTCTAGTCTGGTGGGATAACAATTGGTGCTCGAAATCTTTTTCTTCAAATCTGTGAAAGCATTCAAACAATCATTAGTAAATTCAAATGATGATTTTGTTGAAGCAAAAGACATAAGGGTTTAGAAATTTGTGAAAAGTCTTTTATGAACCACCTGTAAAAGCTTGCATGTCCAAGGAAACTACGTACACCTCGCACATTAGTAGGTGGTGGAAGATTTGCAATTGCATCCACCTTGGCTTTGTCGACTTCGATGCCATGGCATGAAATTTTGTGAGCCAACACTATTCATTCGGTTAGCATAAAATGACATTTTTCCTATTTCAGTACTAGGTTGGCTTCTACACAGAGTTTCAACACCTTGGATAAATTGCCGAGACATTGGTCAAAATCATCACCTGAGACGGAGAAGTCATCCATAAATATTTCCATGCACTCTTCCACCATATCCGAAAAGATTGCCATCATGCATCTTTGGAATGTAGCTGGAGTATTACACTGTCCAAACGACATTTGTCTAAATGCATGAAAGTTATTTTTTCTTGGTCCTCCAATGCTATGGAAATTTGGTTATACCCCGAGTATTCATCGAGGAAGCAGTAAAATGTTTTTCCCGCTAGTCTATCCAACATTTGGTCGATAAAAGGGATGGGAAAATGATCATTCTTTATGGATTTGTTGAGCTTCCTGTAATCCATGCATATACGCCATCCCGTGATGTTCTTGTGGTGAGTAGCTCGTCATGCTCGCTTTTAACCATGCTCATACCACCTTTCTTTGGTACGCAATGTATTGGGCTGATCCATGAACTCAATTCAGCTGAAGGAGCTAACTTGTAGCTAAACCGAGCTAGAAGAGTCATTTGAACCTAAGTTGCTAAAAGTGACAACATGGGTAGTTGAAAGGAGCTAAAAGTGATGTTAAGGAGCTTAGGAGACCAACGCTAGAAAGCTCATTCACAAATAGGCCCTACTTGATTAAGCTAGCTTCACAAGCTTGGAAGAAGACTACCTCACGCCTATGCTGGCCACAACTCATCACATGATCAAGGCCTCACCATATGCTTAATAAGGACCCATGTGCATCTCATATGACTAGCAAGGCGTGTGCAAGTCATGTGGGCTCTTTAGGCATGCCAAACATCAAAGGACCTCACCATTCGGCCAAGACATGTGTTGCTTCAATTGTGCTCCAAATTGAAAGGATTCAAGCACTACTCAACCAAAGCTCATGACTCTCCAACCTAGTCGAAACATCACCAATGCTTCTAGATAATTATTCAAACAAATATGTATTTTTAAAAGGACATAAGGGTTGGTCGAATCACCATGTATCCATTCGATCATATCCCTTAATTTCTATAAATAGGCTAATCTTTTTTATTTGTAAACATAATTTACATTTTTAATTCAAGTGAGATTTCTCTCTTTCTCAAGTCTTTTGTGACTTTTATCGACTTATCATGTATTTATATACTTGTGGCATCCATCCTTGTCATTTGATACTTGTGGTTCCTAGATTACTATCTACTGGGTATAAGTCCTTTCTACCACCACTGAATTAGACTTGTAAGGTTGGGTCTTTGCTCTCTTATAGCACTGGTTCTTCTTTAGACTATTTGAGATATTATCCTACCCTTTTCACTAGTTTCTTAAGCCCATACCATTTCCATTTCAACAACACTTCCGCAACCATTCTTATATAAAAAATAGCCTTCCATATTCACCTACATCAACTACCAAGCCACTCTATTTGAGACATTCATTTACTTGCAGGTTGTTTTTTTCCTTACTAGATCCACAGCCAATTGAGGGTACAATACCCTTACGTCAGCCAACCTTGACTTGTTGGTTAATTTGCGGTCCACACCTGAGAATTAATAAATTACAATGCTCTTTTCCATGCATTTTAATGACTTCATTGTCACTTGGAAAATGTCATTGTTGACGCTTTTGCAATGGCGCAACAATCTGACCAACTTGACCTTCCAAAGCTCTTAAAGACAAACTATGGTTTTGAAGTAAGGCACATTGGGTATGAAGTAAAGCTCTTTTATTCTTAATTGAAGTATAATGGTCTTGCAGCATTATCTTCATGGTAGTTATGAAATCTTGAATTGTATCTTCCAGTGAACTAATGCTCACTAAATATGAAGCTCCTTTGTTGGTATTATGCCAGACATAGCATTTTTGTAGCCTTGAGATTCAGTGTGATTCTGCTGCTGAGTGGATTGACTAGCATTATGGGCTCCTTGATTTCCCCGTGAGAAATTGGGATGCTGACGCCATTATGCATGATAAGTGTTAAAATAAGGATTATTATTGCCTCGATTAAAATTACATACAAATTTGATGGACTCATGGTTGGTCGAGCATTCTCTCTCACGATGATTGCCTTGGCATAACAGATATGTCGAGCTAGCTGCTTTCACTTTCTTTACCTCTCTGGAGCGTTGTAAATTTTTCAGCATATTAGTAATAGTTGAGAGTTGAGCGAACACTGAGTCCTTGGTATCTAACTCTAATGTTCCAGGTGCTTTCCCCCCAGTCCCAAGCCTTGAGAAAGGAAATTGATAGTCATTATTAGAAATTCTATCCAAAATAGCAAACGCCTTAGTAAGTGATTTATCCATCAATGTTTCATTTGCCTAGGCATCAAGCATCATCCTCGTGGGTGCATAACTCCATTATAAAACATAACTACTTGAGTCCAATCGTGAAAACCATGATTTGAACACTTTCGAATAAAACTCCTGTAACAATCACAACACTCATACATAGATTCGTCGTCGCCCTGGAAAAAGGCTGCTATGTCATTCCTTAGATTAATGTTCATGTTCGGTGGATTATATCGCAATAAAAAGCTCTTACAAAGATCGGCCCATGATTCCATCAAACCGAATGGAACAACACTCAACCAAGCCCTTGCTTGGTCACGCAAAGAATATGGAAACAACTTTAATTTCAGCCCATCCTCGTGCACTCCTTCTTGGCGGAAAGAATCAAAAACCTCCAAAAAATTATGAATATGCTACCTGGCATCTTCAGTTGGCATGCCCCAAAATGCCCTATGCAATTCAACATATTAAATATGAATAGTTTAAGCTCAAAATCCATAGCTTGAATTTCAGGTGCCACAATTCTAAGATTCAGATCATCTAGCATTAGATTTAAATGATCACGAATAACACGAGGCCAATCAGTAGGTCCAATATTTTGTAATGCCTCGGCATTATGATTTATTTCATCTTGACCAATTCCCTGATTTCTAATTTGATACATATTTTCTCGAGCACGTTGAGCTCGTCTTATTTGTATAAAGAGTCTTTCAATCTCAAGTTCTATGGGTTTCAATGGCTCATCAAAATGTATTCTAGGCATACACCAAATAAGCCTGAAAAAATAAAATAAAATATAAAGTAAACTATACAAGAATAAAGAATCAAAAATAAAATGCTCTGGCAAACCTAATTAACTTCACGTTGCGAATCCCCGGCAACAGCACTAAAAAACTCATTGTGTGTTGTGAGTACTATAAAGTTAGATGCAAATAATGTGAAAATATACACAATCGTCTCCACAGTGATTGGTTGAAATTACAAAGTTTAACCAAAGCAAAACACTACTCTATCTAAGTATAGTTAGTGATGATATGTACCAATGGAGAATGTCACAACAATGAAAAGTGTATGTTGGTGGATATGGATTGATAATATGATGGGGTAGCAAATGAAAATGTAGTGGCAAGAGCAGATTATAATGTCAAAAAATGATAGAAATGTCAAGACAATGAAAAATGGTAAAAATAGTAAATAAATGATAATTTGATAATCCTCATACAACAAGTTGCCTAGGTAATGAATGGTAGGGATTGATTTAAGGATGCTAAAACTTTCTCTTAAGGATATTTGATTTATCTAAGCGTCACTTGCTCGACAGGGTTTGCTGAAAGTTCTCCTGCTATCTCTAGTCAAATGAACAAAATAAAATAGAATTCCATGGCATCTTCTCTCAGTCTCAACTATGGCATCCTATGCTATTATAAAAATACCCCTCTTAGTCGTTGAAATCCTATCTTAGTCTCTCTCAAGAACTAAGGGATTAGGATATAGTATTACTAGGACTGTTTTAATCTTAAGAAAGTAATACACCCCATTACTTATGTGGATCTTTCTTGTGTTTCTCTCGAATACTACAAATATTAATGACTAAGTTTCTTTTGAATACCTAGCCTTCATCTAAGTAATGGACACTCTCATGCCTCCTACAAACTTAGAAGATAAAACATTCGTAAGCAAAACCAATAAATGCAAAAGATAAATTTAAATCTACCATTAAAATAATATCAAACATCCATAAAATCAACCCCACCAAATATGGTTAGTTCATGGTGGGGTTCGAATCATCCATGAAATAAAACATGAAATTAATTTGTTCTAACAACCCAATATCAAATGGAAAATAACAACAAAGAAGAAGGGACAATAAGCCTTTGACGCGCGTAGCTGGAGCTCTCCTCAACCACCACGACTCGCCACTCTTTAGAGCTTGTTAATGGAGGAACACCAGTAAGACAATGGAAGGAAGGATACGGTGGAGAAGGTGAAGAAAATCTAGCTAAATATGGTCAATGCCTCATCTTTCTTCTCTCTCATATGAGGTGCATTAAATATAAAAAATATCCAAGGGTATTAATGGGCTTTAACACTCTAATTACACATCTTACCCCTAAAGTCACTCCTTGGGCGTGAGTCTTATCCTCCCAGGTGGCAGTGGTCCCCAGCAGGTGGTTATAACCATCAGACACGTGTTTTGTTAGTTGTTATTTTATAAAATATCTAGTTGTCCTTTTATGCGCCATAAATGCAAAGGTATTTCAATCTGTTTCAACAACATGTGATTTCATGACATTCCTTCCCAGTTTAACCTTTTGCTTGCTATTTCCTACACAACATAAACAACCACACATTTCCCTTAAATAACACCTTTACAAGATAAAGTAACACCACCACCACTAATGCAACTATATGCAACTGCATGATCTTAAAATAACCAAAATGAGCTTTTAAACACAAAAACTTAAGTGAAAAAGGCCTTAAAAGTAACCTTTTTAGGGAGTTATCACAGAGTATGGAAATGCTTGAATAATTTTATACTTAGGTACCTTGGTTATGTGTTATATTTATAGAGATTTTTTCCATAAAAAATACTCAAAACATCCATATCATAGAATATGGGATCATAACAATGTTGGTTAGCTCCCACTTACCACATTGCATGTAATTAACAAAATGGGATTGGGTGGAATAATGCTCAAACCAACTAGTAAAAACATGTAGTTTTAACATTCTCCTACTTGGTTCATAATAACCATGAATACTTATATGCAAAACATAATGCTTGAATCATGGTGATATTTGATAACTCTCCAAAAGAGTTATCCTTTAAGATCTTTTTACCTAGGTTAAGCTTGAACTTTAGCAATGTTAGGATCATATTAGGATCATTTTTATATATTTTGCATCATTTGAATCATGAGAGTAAGTTGGTGGATGTTGGCTTGATTTTAATGTTTTATGCTGGAATTTGCTATGCTGATGTTGGGGTATTTATTGAAGCCGCAAGTAATGTTGTGTCGTGATGCGACGCTAGATTGCTAAGAATTACATGCAACAATAAGTGACTCATCAATGATTTGAGGAATCTTGAAGAATGAAGAGGTGGAAGAGGGCAGCTGCTAGGGATCTAGAATCATCTGAAATATGGAGAAAAATCAATGGTTTATGGCCAATTTCCCTAACCTATAAATAAGAGAGCACCTTCACTATTAGGATCATCGAATTTCATTCATCTCCAATATTTTTCTCCATACTCAATCTAAAGTGGTAACTGAACTTCATTGCTGGAGAGTTTACCGACTACGATAGAGCAGTCGTGAGTAGAGGTGACCGATCGGGGTTCAATATTTCATTTATTAACTTGAGCAGTGAAATACACTTCGCTATGTTGAATAATTAATTTTTTTGTTTTTATTTGGTACCAAACATGAGGTGTTTAGTGAATTGCTTGACTCTTGGTTTTTGTTTTAAACTATATATTTATGAGTTGCATGTTTATTGGATGTTTATTAGAGATAATTACATCTTTATGCATGTTATTCTTGGTTGTTTTTAGAGATAGAAATTATTAAGATTGCATGCTACTTTTTGCCCATCATTGGTGTTTATGAAAGTAAACAATTTCATATAAAGATATATGATCTAAATATTATGCTTTTAATGAGAATTAAAATCTTTAGGTTAAGTGTTAATCACCGCATAACTCGTAAATGTATTTTCATATCATAGCCATTTTGCCAGCAGTCAAGTAAACAACATTGTAGATCAATCAATCTGATTTCTCTATTGTTTGCTACAACATTCTTATGCTTTTATTATCTTGACGAGGAAATATTGACTAGAGTTGGTAACAATCAGTAGCAATTTTATAACATGGATGACCGCAATCAGCCTATTCGAGATCATGTGGTGCTAACACTCGATGATCTACATCCTGGCATTGTGCGACAATCAATTCACTACTTTAAAGGGTGTATGTCTCGTGTGGTATGGATTGATTGAATATAAGAAAACATCACATGGGGTAGGCTATCCTCCCATGATTTCAAATTCATCTGAATAATGGTCCGAAGCAGCATGGACAATACTCGGTTCACCACTTCTGTTTGGTCATCTGTTTAAGGAGGACAAGTGGTGAAAAATAGTTGTTTTGTATCAATCTTACTCTACAACACTCTCAAAAAAATGAATTAGAAACTTCACATCCTTATCGGATATAATTTTCCTTAAAATACCATAGAGTCTCATAATCTCCCTAAAAATAGATTGGCAACATGTGATGCATCGTTAGTTTTGTTACAAGGAATAAAGGGCCATTTTAGAAAAATGATCTATGACTACAAAGATAGAATCTTTATTAGTCTTTGAACAGGGAAGCCTAAGTATAAAATCCATAGATAGGTCCATCCATGGTGCTTCCGAAATGGGCAGTGGTGTGTAGAGTTCATATGACATGACTTTCGATTTGGCGTTCCGACAGGTAATGCATCGTTCATATAGCCTTTCCACTTCTCATTTTTATTTAGGGCTAACATAGGTTCTCTTGAAGTATGGTCAAGTTCTTTTCTATCTCAAAATGTCCCATTAAGCCTCCTCCATAGCTTATTTGGCGAGTAACTCATGTATGGAGCCTTGTGGGATGCATAGCCTTCATTCTTTGAATAGGAATCCATCATTCCTATAGTACTTTTTAAATATCCCATTTTCACATGCCTTGTAAATATCTCCAAAATCAGGATCAGAAACATATAATACTTTAAAATAAGAAAATCCCAACATTTAGAATCCAAACTGTTTGGAAGAGTATACCTCTGTGACAAAGAATCGATAGTTATATTCTCCTTATATTTCATGTATTTGATCATATATGGGAAATATTCAAGAAACTCCAACCATTTTCCATGCCTTTTGTTGAGTTTATGTTACCCCAGGATGTGCTTTAATGCCTCATAATCGGTGTGAATTATGAACTCCTTAGATTAAAGGTAGTGTTGCCACGTTTCAATCGCCCAAACGAGAGCATACATCTCCTTGTCATAAGTAGGATAATTAAGCGTAACACCACCAATGTCTCACTGAAATAGGCTATAAGATGTCCACCTTGAGATAAGACTGCTCAAATTCCTACACATGATGCATCACGTTCAATTTCAAAGGTTTATTTAAAATCATGTAATGCGACTAAAGGAGCATGGCATTAAAAGACTTCTCTTGATCTTCCTCCAAAAGAAGTTAGAATTCTTCTTAATAACACTTGTTAATGTGGTGACTATGGTGCTGAAGTTCAAGACGAAACTATGATAAAAGCTTGCAAGTCCATGGAAGCTCCTTACTTGAGAAATGCTTGTTGTTCATGGCCACTCTTCAATGGATTTAAGCTTCTCTTTTCAACCTCCAAGCCTTTAAAACTTACAACGAAACCTAGAAAAACAACATTGTCAGTACAAAATGTACAATTTTACAAGTTAACAAACAACTTCCCTTTCCTCAAAATAAGCAAGACTGACCTCAAATGTTGAATATGTTCTTCCATCAATTTACTATAGATTAGAATGTCATCAAAGTAAACCACATAAAACTTACCCAAGAATGGCCTAAGAACATGATTCATTAACCTCATAAATGTACTTGGTGAATTAGTTAAGCCAAAAGGCATAACCAACCACTCATAAAGGCCTTACTTAGTCTTGAATGTTGTTTTCCACTCATCACTTTCCCACATCCTTATTTGATGGTAACCACTTTTAAGATCAATCTTAAAAAGAGGTTAGAACCAAATGGGGAATAAGGTGTTAATCCTTTATCGTAATCTTAGTTACTACTCAACAGTCTACATACATGTGCCAAGTTTCATCCTTCTTTGGCACAGTAACACCAGCATGACACATGGGCTAAGACTCTCCCTCTTGTGACCTTTTTCCATCAACTTGGATACTTGCCTTTGTAACTGCTTAGTTTTTTTGGGGTTGCTTTGGTAAGCTAGTCAATTTGGAATGACGACATCAGGTACGAAATCAATTTGGTGTTCTATTCTAGGAATAGGTGGTAGACAACTTGATATTTCCTCCGAAAATAAATCATCAAACTCCTATAACAAATAAACAACAAAAGAAAGCAATTTTGATCAAGATGGTTAGTTTTCAAGAAACTCTCCTTGTACATAAGCACAATTGCTTCCTTTTTTGACATCAAATACTTTTTTAACTCTCTTTCTTTAGTAAGGATGTTGATTTTCTTTCCCTTGTCTTAATCACTCTTTTGGTTTTACCTCTATTTTGGTCTCTCTATCTTTGGCTTTTCAAATTTTCATCTCAATTGGATTTGGTCTTTGTGTACTTGCTTTTATGAAAGTGAGGCTAAAGTGATCTTTCTTTCCTCATTGATAAATGTATACCGATTGGTATATCCATTATGGATCACACACCTATCAAACTTCCAAGGTCTTCTAAGTAGTATATGGCTTGTGTGCATTAGAACAACATCACATAACACCTCATCTTTGTACCTTCCAATAGAGAAAGCAATGTAAACTTGTTTGGTCACCTTGATTCTCCTCTATTATTGAGCCATTGCAACTTATAAGGTTATGGATTCTTTGTTGTTGCTATGCCAATGTGTCTACCATTAAAGTACTAGTAACATTAGTTCAACCACCTCTATCAATAATGACAAAGCATACCTTTTCTCCAACATGAAACGAGTATAAAAGATATCCTTGTGTTGTTCATCTTCTTCAATGGATTGGATGTTTAGGCTCCTTTTGACAGTAAAGACTTATTCTTAAACAACATGCTCAAATTCTTCTTCTTCTTAAATAGTAGCATCTTCATTATCACCCTCCTCTTGTTTTGATTCAACTTCTCCATCGTCTCAAAGGAGCATGGTGTTGTGGTTTGGCTAATGGCTTACAATATTTCCTCACCTTAAGAACTTGAAGCAAATGTCTCGTGATCGATTTAGAATGGTTGGACTCATACCCTTACTGGTTTCGGCAATAGGTTACTTCCTTTAGGTGGTCCACCTCTTTTAATGGATGGTAATGGAGGATTCTTCTTGTAAGAATTATGCTTCCATCTTGATTTTTCACTCCCACATGATAGTATGGCTCCCCTTATTTTGAGTTGCCTCTCTACTTTCATGTCCATATGCACCATCCCTTTTATCTCCACGTAATGTTGAAACTCGACCACGTTCGCAATGTTTGGATTAAGTCTTTTAGGAACCTCGCCATTGTGGCTTCTCTATCCTCGACTATGTTGGCATGAATCATGGCCACCTCCATCTCTTTGTGATAGTCTTCAACACTCTGATTGCCTTGTGTAAGGTTTTGAAGACAGATGAACAACTGCCGATGGTAAGGGAAAATGAATCACCTTCTCATCACCACTTTCATTTCATTCCATGTACTGATAGGACGCTCACCATAACGTCTCCTACTAGATGTCAACTGATCCCACCAGATTAATGCATAAATCGTAAACTCAAAGGCAACATGTTTTACCTTCTTTAGATCAAAATAGTTGTGGTACTCTAATATGTGCTCAAATTTTCTTTCCCACACTATGTAAACTTTGAGATCTGTTTTGCCTTGGAATAGTGGAATAGTGATTTTGATATTGTCAAGGATCACATCCACACGTGGGCGATATCTTGGAGGTTTCATGCCTTAATATCCTCGTTGTGAAGCATTTTCTACATCTGGTCCTTCAACTTCTTCTCCACGAGTTCTTCTTGGTAGGCTTCATCTCATTGATCTTACCTCCTTTAAACTCATTCATCTTCAATGTGATCTATCCTTTCATGGATTAACTTTAATTATTCCCTCAACATTATGGCCATGTCATGAATCATTGCTTGTATTTGTAGGATTGCTACACCCCCTCATTTTGGATGTCACATTGTCCTAAAATATTAGAATTGTCTCTAGATTGATGAGACATAGTAAAACAAAGGATAAACCTCACTACAAAAAATCTCACCAAACACTCCAAAGAAAGTCACTTCCACTCCTGTTTCAATTGAGATGGCTTTTACCCTTGATGTGCATGGTTTTTACAACTTTTGTTCATTTTCAAGTCTTTTTTGTAACTCTCTTAAGGCTTACAAGGTTTCTTGTGGAATTTAGCTGAAACAAACTTGGAAACAATGTTAATGTAACCTTGAATTTTCCTTTTTTTAAAGATGAAAAAATTGCTCCCTCCATCTTTAAACTTTTTTTTCTAAATTTTTCACTAACTTGGGAGTAGCTCTGATACCAAATGATATGATCCCGGTTGTGTGGCCCAAGTCATATATATTGTTGTCCAATCATGATTCTAGTAAGAAACTGATTTCGCAAGTTTTGTACTCTGAAATTGTATAAACATAAAGCGTAAGAAGGAACTTCAAATAAGAAAATTATAATGAAAGTTTGTAGGTTATGATGAAGTGTTTTGAAGTGATTGAAGAGTGATGGTTTTTATGGTCTAAAGAATGTGAATGAAAATGGTGAAGAATGAATGGGTTGGTGTGGGATATAGGTGATTTTAAAGGAAAATGGATTGTAACCCTTTAACTATAGGAAAGTTAGGAACCAACAATATAAGCATATGGAAACAAAATGATAGTAGGTGGAACGTGACCCACTAGCTATAGAAGAGTTAGGAACCAACGCTATAAAAAATGGAATGAATAAAGACTACAAGACTATCTTGAAGCCAATAAAGTTCTTCAAAAGAACTAGAATGAAAGAAAACTCTCAAAGGTATTTTATATATGCCAAAATGTGTATTTTACAATGAAGCTAAGGTGCCTATTTATAGTAGTTCTAGGCTTCAAAGTAAATAGGTTATAAAAGAGAATGAATGCTTATAATAATGGTGTTAAATGCTATTAAATAGCTTGGTTCTTCTCTTCTTCCTTGATGGTCGAATATGATAGAGTTTATGGATGAATATAGACAATTTTAGGGATGAATTGGCCCTTAAATTCATCCAAGAGGGTGAGGATTATAGCGCTACCTTTTTTGCTTGAATATGAAATAAAGTGGAATGAATGTAGTCCTTAAATGCTCATAAATCTCCTGTCGTCCACTCTTCCCATTCTACGCTTAATTATCAAACTTAATTGTCATAATATGTGAAATAATTCAGACTTCATTGCATGCTCCTTGAAGGTTATAACAACCCCTTAAATTGGATGATAATGGCTTTAAATGCCTTGAATAAGTAAGTAAATATGACCCCATTGCCTTGTTATCTCTTGGTTGAATATGAAAAGACTCCTCCTTGGTTAAAGCTTCATCAACATGCCATGCACCTAGACACAAAGATGGGCTTATTTAAACTTTAAATAAAAAACAAGTATGAAATAATTAAGAGTTAGTTTGATTAATGAACTAGTTTAATGAATAAACTAGTTTGATTAATCAACTAACTTTATTCAATGAACTTGCTGACTTGAATGAAGTAGTTTATTGAATGAACTAAATGCATGAATTAACTACTTTATTGAATGAACTAAATTCATGAATGAACTATTTCCCTAAATAAAGTAAAAGCCTAAATGTATTGTATGCCTCAATGAACAACATGCTTATTAAATGCTATGAAGGTTATGTATTATTAATTACTCAAACAAATTCATGCACAAGTAAAATAAAATGTTCCTCCCTTATTAACAACATTTCATCCTCACGTCCCAAGCTTGATGAAAACAAGCTTTCCATGGTTGTTTGAAACTTCTTAGCCCTTGCACGTGTAATGGGGCCACTAGAAAACTCCTCTGGTTCTTTTCTATTAGTGGTCATATCACCAATGATAAAAGAATCCAAAGCAACAATGTAAAGCTCACTGCAATGAACATTGCAAGGCCATCACTACTTGAAGCAGTCTTCACATTAGGAAACCTATTGAATACCCCAAGAAGACATTTGATGAGGGGGTTACAAAGCATGAAAGGACAAGAGCATGAAATTCGATCTTAAAACTCCCACTGTTATTGTCACAGAAAGAGAAGCAGGACAGTGTAGTAATTTTGGACCATTGCTGGCAGCAATGCCTACCAGACTGTCAAATTCCTCTTTATCCCTAATGCTACAGAAACCATAAACAAGGATTCATCCACCATTCCCTCGAAGATTTAAGAAGACAAAAGAGGATTAATAATTTAAGGCATTCATTGATGTACTTCGACAATTAACAATCAATATTTCGTTGATTGATACTCTAGAGAAAAATCTTAATTACATCAAGTTTACGTGAGAAGTTCTTTAAAAAAAGAGAAGACTTGGGGAATTTAAGAATATTGCACTTACCAAAGGATGTAGTGCTAACGCCACGTTGATTACCACCTAAGCTTAAATATCCAAGGAGTTTCACTATTCCTTGCATTATTGGTGATAGATTTATAGAAAAATCTTTATGTGATCTTATGGTACTTTTATTTTTTGACATAACACTTAAAGATTAGAAGAAAACCACTTCTTAGATAGGTATAGTGTTTACAACCAAATCGCCATAGCACTTAAAGATTAGGAGAAAACTACTTTCACTTGCTCTTATGGTACTTTTACTTTTCGACAAATGTCATTTGGTTTGTGCAATGCTCCAAACATTCCAACGATGTATGTTGGTTATATTCTACAATATGATTGAAGATTACTTGGAGGTATTCATGGATGATTTTTCTATTTTTGGGAATGACGTTGACAATGCCTTATTCATTTGGTTGCTTTGTTGAAACGATGTGAAGAAACCAATTTGGTTTTAAATTTGGAGAAATGCCACTTCATGGTGACTGAGGAGGCATCGTATCTCTATCCGTGGTATTAAAGTAGACAAGGGTAAGGTAGAATTTATTGAGAATTTTCCACCTCCCACTAATTTGAAATTAGTAATAAGTTTCTTTGGACATTCTTACTTTTATCGAATATTCATCAAGATTTTTTCCTAAATTGCTAGACCATTATTCTCATTGCTAGAGAAAAATAAGAAATTTGTGGTTGATGATAAAGTGTCGAAGTCCTTTGAAACAATGAAGCTAAAATTGGTTACTACTCCTATAGTTGTAGCACCAGATTGGAATTATCCATTTGAGCTTATATGTAATGCTAGTGACCAAGCTATTGGAGCAATGTTGGGGCAAAGACATGAAAAAGTCTTCCATGATATACATTTTTTTCCAAGAAGGACACTAATATGAGGCTAATGAGATGGGTGTTTTTACTTCAAGAATTTAACATCAAAGTATGTGATAAGAAAGGGTCCAAGAATCAAGTGGTTGATCATTTGTCACGGTTGAAAGCTGGTATTGAAGATGGAAAAGTATGAGCAATTCCATACATTTCCTGATGATAGGTTACTTGCTATCGAAATTTGGCCTTGGTATGAAGATTTTGATAATTATTTGGTAAGTAGATTGTTGCCACCTGATCTTAATTACCAAGGTAGAAAAAATTCATACTAGATGTCCGTCGTATCATTGGGAAGAGCCATACCTTTTTAAGCAATGCAATGATCAAATTTTGAGAAGATGTGTCCCTAAATGTAAGTAACAAATCATTTTGTATCATTGCCACAATACTCCTTATGGAGGTCATTTTGAGGATTACGAATTGCAGCAAAGGTCCTGAAATATGGCTACTATTGGTCATCATTGTTTAAAGATGCCAAAGATTTTGTCAAGAAATGTGACTGATGCCAACACACAGGTTGTATTTCTCATCGCAACAAAATGCTAATGCAACCTATTTTAGAGATTGAACTCTTTGATATTTGGGGCTAAATTTCATGGGACCATATCATTTATCATGTGGAAACCTTTTTATCTTGGTTGTTGTTGACTACGTCTCAAAATGGGTGAAGTTGTAGCATTGCCACCAGCAAAGCCAAAGCGATGTTAAGGTTTCTCCACAAAAATATTTTCACT
This sequence comes from Hibiscus syriacus, assembly GCF_006381635.1. NCBI lineage: Eukaryota > Viridiplantae > Streptophyta > Magnoliopsida > Malvales > Malvaceae > Hibiscus > Hibiscus syriacus. Next base: position 1,854,668 of record NW_024061932.1, on the reverse strand, counting down.
TATTTTGGAACTCCTCGAGCATTTATCAGTGATAAAGGTTCTTAGTTCATTGGTACGTAATTTGCTAGAGTATTAAATCAGTATGGGGTGAAACATCAGATTAGTACAGCATATCATCCACAGACTATCGACCAAGCTGAAGTCTCTAACCATGAGATCAAACAAATTCTTGAAAAGGTTGTCAACCCTTCTCGAAAACACTGATCTCTATGTTTGGTGGATGTACTATGGGTTTATAGGATAGCTTACAAAACCCCACTAGGCATGTCTCCTTATCACCTAGTATATGAAAAAGCTTTCCATTTACCCATAAGTTGAAGCATAAGGCTATGTGAGCTTTGAAGGAACTAAATTTTAATTTGGATGTTGGACATAAATGAGTTAGAAGAGCTGAGGAACAATGCTTATGAGAGTGCTCGAATTTACAAGGAGAAGAGTAAAAAATGGCATGACAAACATATTTTGCCAACGCAATTCAATGCTGGACAACATGTCTTGTATTCAACTCTCGCCTAAAGCTATTTTTGGAAAGATAATATCTCGATGGTCTGGTCCTTTTGAAGTTATTAAAGTTTTTCCTCATGGTGTTCTGCTGATAAAGAACTTGGTGAATGGAAGTACATTCAAATTTAATTGGCAACATTTTAAGCCTTATTGTGAACAACAAAGCCTACACAATTCTTCTATCACACTGAGTGAACCTTATTAGTAATTTTTAACTTTTTTTAGTTTTAGTTTATTAAATTCATTTAATTATGGTTTTTTGTATATGTCTCTACTACAACTAGGCGTAAAGCTTCTTTGTTTTTCTTTGGTGAATACTGCTCAGCAATTGGCTCAGTTTTGGGTATCAAATTCTGCATACATTGTTGCCAGCATCAAACAGCTGGATAGAGTAATTTTTGAGCTATAAAAATAAATGAGTTGTACCCCACCTTCTCCTCCACTACATCATCACCATCTATATCTACCAATTAACACAATTCATTTAAAAATTTCCATCATTATCCATTCCATCCATTCAAATTTTCAATTAAATTTTTTTATCCTTCCACACGCAACCATACAAGTTCATTTATTCCTCACTTTTCTTCTTCAGTCATTCCTCTCAAAACCCACAAAAAGCTTCAATTTTTATCTTTTCATTCATCTTCTCATTCCTTTTATTCTTTCCTCCAACAAATACCATGGCATCAAAGAACAAGAGTGTTGCCAAAAGTTCCCACCGACCACCAATGCCTCCACTCAGAGAGCCTTCAATACAACCATTACCCATTTCAAGCGATGAGCTAATGAGGTTTATGCAGCTTGAGCAGAAACACTGTTATACTGATGAATTTTACTATCGGGAGTTTTATTATAAACAAGGGTTCAACCTATCTTCAGTGGAAGATTTACAGTAGTTCGACTATATCACATATCCCATCGCTACACTCCATTGGGAGAAATTTTGTGAGCATCTGGGGGATATCGCTCAAGAATTAGTCTAGGATTTTTATAGCAATCTTACTGATGAGAAGAATTCACTAGTTTTTGCTCAAGAAAAAATGGTCCACTGGTTTGCAAAGCCGATTAATATGATGTTCGGTATCAAGGATGCTACCTATGAACTTATAACATTCGTGGATAATTTGACCAGTGTTATGATGGAACAAGTCAGCATTGATGTTTGCTTACCCAGAAAATCTTGGGATAAATCAACAACATGAGTATATACGATGAAACGACTAAGTTTTTATAGGCCTACATGGTATGGTTCACTTTTCTCCACACGTTTAATGCTTATTGTGTATTCTTTTTTGAATTTTATTAATCCACTCTATATTGGTTGGAAGAATATTGATGTCAAAAAAATCATATCAACTGAACTCTTCGCTTGTGCCCTAAAAAATCATGACATATATTTTCCCCTTCACTAATTACTTCATCTTGCCAACAAGCACAACTTCCTCGTTTGTCTTATAATCATGTATATGCCAACTGGAGTCTTATTAGGCTAGATTATATCAAAAGAACATTGATGAATGAAGGGTCGGACTCAAAACAACATAAGGAGGAGACATTTGGTGAAGTTGTTGTTAACACTGCTCAAAACGCAATGCTGGAAGCAAATCCTATTTTATTGGAATTACATAAGGCCATGGTATCGATGGCAGCCGAACAAGATAACATCATGTCCATTCTCAGTCACGTGCTATAAAATCAATAACAAATGCACAATGCTCAAGTGTAGTATTGGCGATATGCCAATGACAGTGACAAAGCAATTTATCAATCCGTAAGCAAGCAATTCAAGAAAGTCGAAGTTCCATTCCCCACATTTCTAATGCTGGTGCTAAATAACCTAGCTCGACCAGCAATGACGGATGTTGCAACAAGCTTTTCCATCTCTGAATATGGAGAGGAATATGAGGATATTATTGTAGATAAGGATGCTACTTCAGAGGAGGAAGAAGAAAGTACATATGAGGAGTAAGATGATGATAGTGTGGTTTATTCAGTAACATCTATTGATATTCCGGTTGCTGACTCTAAGGACATCAACAAAGAGGAAGTTAACAAGGAGACCATTAGCCACAAGGAATAGCCAAGGAAGAAAGATCAAGCTGTCCAAGAACTGTTGGACTTGAATGGTGACACAGTGATGAAGAATGCTGCAGAAACTGAACAGCAAGATCTTAATGTTGCTCAGATAATCAACAGTGTCATTGAAGCAATTGATAAAAATATTGAGAAACACTCTACCGCTAAAGTTGTTGGCGATACTAAGGAATAATTGGTGGAGCCCAAACTAAAAACTCCTATACCAAAATTGAAGGATGTTGCTACAGCATCAGCTACTCCTATTCCTGATGCTACTGTGGCCAAGGCCATGTCAACATCGATAATTCAAAAGTGAACGAGTTCTACAAAGACCAAATTCACTTCCAAGCACATTCAACCCACATAAGAGCCTGCAAAAGCCAACTTAGAGGACTATTGTTCCCCATTTCTCAGGAAACTTTTTATTTTTGTTTTCAGCATGCATTGAGGATAATGCACCCCTTAGGTTTAGGGGTGTGTTATCTAGTTTGTGTTTTGTGTTTTGTTCCTTTTGAAATTAGGTTTGCATTTTGTTTAGCTTTAATTTTATGAATTTAGTATTTTGTTATAGCGTATAGGAAATGCATTTGTGATGATACATGATTAGTATTAAAAAATCAATGAAGTTTATTTTCTTTTAGAAAATTTTTAATGATGCCCAATGATGAAAAATCTTATATTGTGAAATGCTAAGTGAATACTGTAGAAACTTAATAGAATTAGAGTTCATAAAAACTTTTCAACACTTTAGGTTTATGTTCTCAATACTTAGAGTTGTTAGAAATTCTTGAACCTTAAATATCATATCTTTATTAGATGTTGCAGTGAATTTTTTCAAAAAAATAAAAGAAATTTTTTTGAAATTTAGGAATAAGTTGGAAAAGTTGGTAATAGATCCAGCATAGTTTTAGGGAATAAGTTGGAAAGTTTACAATATCTCCAACATAGTGTTAGGAAATAAGTTGAAAAGCTGGTAATAGCTCCAACATAGATCTAGATAGATTGATGTAGCATTGAAAATCAATAATTGAGTAGGAACAATTTTTTCTAGTTTAGCTAAGTATTGAATGGATACACCCACCCTGCACACTACTACACTCTATGAATTTTGAATTTGCTAGGTTGAAATTGCATTCCTTAATTTAAGATCATATATTGTATGCACAGTTGCAGCAGTTCTCTGAGGGTTGAAAAATGAAATTGGAGAAAATTGATGATTGGTTTCCTGATATGTTTTTCTATGGAATTGCTTTTGTTTTTAGTAGTCATGCACGTCGTTGCTTGAGGACAAGCAAACACTTAGGTTTGCGGGTATGATAAATCTCCAAAAAAGTTATCATTTAAGATCTTTGCACCTAGATTAAGCTTGAACTTTAACATTATTATGATCATATTAGAATCATTTTTTATATATTTTTCATCATTTTCATCATGAGAGTAAGTTGGTGGAAGTTGGCTTGATTTTAATGTTTTATGCTGAAATTTGGTGTGTTGATGTTGGGCATTGATTAAAGCTACAGATAATGTTGTATTGCGATGCGACGCCAAATTGCTGAGCATATCATACAGAAAACAGTGTCTCATCATGTGATTTGAAGAACCTTCTAGAATGAAAACTAAAAGAGGAAAGTTGTAAAGGGATCTAAAACCACCTGAAATGTGGAGAAAAATCATTGGTTGAGGGCATATTTCCTTGACCTATAAATAGAAGAGTACCTTGCACCATTAGAATCATCGAATTTCATTCATCTCCAATATTTTTCTCCACATTCAATCCACGATGGCAGCAGCAATAACAGAGCAGTGACTGATCAATGTTCAACATTTCATTTGTGATATTGACTTGAGAATGGAAATACACTTTGCTACGTTGAATGATTAATTTTCTATTTTTATTTGGTACCGAACACAAGGTGTTTGGTGAATTGCTTGATTCTTGGTTTTTGTTTTAAAATATATGTTTACAGTTACATATTTATTGGATGATTATTAGAGATAATTACATCTTTATACATGTTATTCTTGTTTTTAGAAATAAAAATTATTGAGATTGCATGCTACTTTTGTCCCATCAATGGTGTTTGTGAAAGTAAATAATTTCATATAAAGATATATGATTCCAAATGTTATGTTCTTTTAACCAATTAATCTAAGGCTTTTAATGAGAATTAGAATCATTAGGTTAAGTGTTCATCGCTACAAACTCATAAATGTATTGTCACAACATAGCCATTTTGCCAGTAGCCAAGTAAATAACATCGTAGATCCATCGACCTGATTGCTCTATTGTTTGCTACAATATTCTCCTACTTTTATTATTTTGATTTCTTTACTTTGCTATTTGTTTTCTAGTTTAACAAATCAATCAATTCTCTAACACATAACTCTTTTTTAACTTGTTTTGCTCTCTGTGGGATTTGACACTTATAGATCTTTTGAGCTATCACTTTATTACTTAAATGATACATATACTTGTGTAATTTCTAGAGCATCTTACGTAGCATCAAGTTTTTGGCACTGTTACTGGGGAGCATCGGTTTTGCACTAGAGTTAGTTTTATCATAGAATTATTTGTTTCTTTTCTTTTTGTAGGTATCTTTTACATATTTACTAGTTTTTGTTAGTTTATGTCCCGTATTGACAACAAGCTAGAACCTTTCGATCTGAAAATTGAAAGAACATTTCATCGTCGTTGAAGAGAATATGTGAGAAATCAAGAACACATGAATGTTGGAAATGGTAACAATACCCTACCTCCACTCCAGCATGACGGGGAAATATCGGCTGCAGCAGGTAACAATCAGTGGCAATTTTATAACATGGATGACCACAATCGGCTTGTTCGAGAACATTTGGTGCCAACACTTGATTATCTATATCCTGGCATTGTGCAACCAAAAAATCATGCTGCCAATTTTGAGTTGAAACTGGTGATGCTTCAAATTTTGTAGTCCATGGGGTAATATAGTGGTGCACTCACGGAATACCCTCGAGCACATCTTCGAGCATTTATGGAAGTTTGTGATTCATTTGTTCAACAAGGAGTTCCTAAATAAGCACTAAGGCTGAATTTGTTCCCTTATTCGCCACGAAATAAAGCTAGAGCATGGTTAAATTAACTATCGCTCGGTGCTATAGCATCCTGGAACGATATAGGACAAACGGTTTTGTTGCGATTCAATCCAAATATGAATGCAAAGCTGTGAAATGACTTCACATCATTTAAGCAATTAGAGGATGAGAACTTATATGAGGCATGTGTGAGAGTCAATGACTTAATGTGGAAATGTCCAATGCATGTATTCCCACATTGGACACAAATGAAAATGTCCTACAATGGGTTGAGCATGCAAACTCGTATGGTGGTGGATGCTTCGACCAATGGAGCATTACTGGATAAGAAGTACAATAAAGCTTATGATATTATAGAGAGAATTATTACCAATAATTATTACCAATACCCCAATACAAGGAACATATTTGGTAGACGCAATGTTGCAGTATTGGATTTTAATGCTTTCAATTCCATGGCCTCTCAAATCTCAAAATTGACAGATATGGTTAAAAAGCTACAAAAGCCAGGGGAATTTATGAGGTAAAAGTTATATCTAGCTTTTCTTGTGTTTATTATGGAGATAATCACAATTATGAAGAGTTCCTTCAAAACCCCAAATCCATCTTCTATGTGAGGAATTATAATATGAATGACAATTCTTATGGCAATACATACAATGTTAATTACTGAAACCATCCCACTGTATCATGGAGGAATCAAATGTTTCCAATCCTCAGTAGCAACATTACAATCAACAATAGTTGATGCCACAACCTTAGATACAGCAACAGGCCACACAACCACAACATAGTTAGAATTATCAAGGACAATCTTCAACTCAAACCACTTATATTTCATCTCTTGAAGCCTTAAAGAAGAAGTATTTGGTGAGTAAATAGTCATCCTTAAGAGCTTTAGTGAATCAAGTTGTCCAAATGGCGAATGCTTTGAACAATAATCTATAAGGGATGCTGCCAAGAGATATCGATAATCCAAAGAGGCAAGAAAAGCTTAATGCAATGAGCATTGCAAGGCCATCACTACTTGAAGTGGTCTCCTCATTGGGAAACATGCTGAAGACCCCAAGAAGACAATTGATGAGGGGGCTAAAAACACTACAACAAATTTGTTTATTTGTGGTATTTAAAATATTGTCACTAAAATATACATTTACGCCACAATTTTTATTTTGTTATGTAAAATTGACGTCACGACAAACAATGCGTTAGGTGTGTCACTAAATGTCAAATGTGAATATGCATTCATTTTCGTCACCTATTATTAAACATATAGTGACATTAATATATAACGTCACCTTATAATTTACGTTCAATGTCAATTAATAATGTCATCAAATAATATAAAATTTCATCATTAATTATTCATATTGTCACTAGTAATATAATAATTTATTATAATAATGATAAAAAATGATCATCACAATTTTTATTAAAAAATAAAAAAATACAATAAAAGGCTAAACTTTTAAAATTTATAACAAAGGAAAAAAATATTTTAGAAATTATAATGAAGGGCAAATCTTTTTAGAAATTACAATAAGGTACAAAATTTTATTAAATTACAAATAAGGTAAAAAATATTTATAAATTACAATAAGGTACATAACTATTTCTAAATTATAAGAAAGTGCAAAACTATTTCGAAATTAAAATAAAGTACAAAACTATTTCTAAAACACAATAAGTGCAAACTATTTCTAAATTATAATAAGTACTAAACTATTTATAAGTTATGATAAAGGTTTATCCAAATCCAAGCTACCACCACAATTCCTTATGCCTGCAACCCAAGCTTCATGCCGTCATTTTAAACACTGGAAAACAAAGAACAAAAAAACAAGGGCTTATCAAACTGAAAAAACCATAAAAGAAATTAAGCACGACAAGAATCTAGAGAAAAAATTGAGTCATTATAAAATATGATTAAAAAATTAAGTAACCTAAATGATAAACGAACTAATGAAGATCAAAGGTGATGTTCTTCCTCAGTGAATTGATATTTTTAAAGCTTTTAATTAAACTCTACCTATTTTCTAATTTCTCTTGCCCATATCTATGAGATATAAATTTTTTTTATAAAATATAAAATGAAAATCCTAAAAAATTGGAGATACCAAACAATATCCAAAATCTGGAAAATAACAAGTAAATCAAACAACAAGATTATCTGAGAAACAATGGCCAAAAGCAGTACAAAACCATATTTTTCAATTAAAAGTCAGTACATAAACTATAGAAAACCACATTAGGCTAGATCAAAAAAGTTTTTGTATAAATGAAGATGAAGAACATAAGAATTGCAAGTCATGTTTATAGATGTTCGTTGTTTAAATTTCACGAAAGAAAAGATAAGGAAACACCATAGTTAATATGTTAGTAACACTGCAGTTTAATCACTAATAACGTCCATCAAAAGTTAATACACCATCTGACAAGTTTAACCATAACATGAAAATTGATGTAAGAGAGCTATACGAATTACTTAAAGCATACCAAAATGATACAAAAGGCTTTCACTGTACAGACAAAACACGTCCTTGCCTTCTTATTAATACAATACTAAACCTAAACCAAAAATAACCTTGTATATCAATTAAATTAATGTAAGAGAGTTGTACATATGACTAAAGTAATGTCTCATCACCTCACTGCAACTATAGTCTTCATTTCACAACAGAATTTTTTTTTCCAAACAACTACTTTTCAGAAATAATAGATTAATCTGAAAAGACCTAAAACTAAAGATTAAAATCAACGTAAGAAGAAACACGATGATGATAATTAATCTAATAAGAAATTTTCTGACCTTTGCGAACCAAGAAGCATTGTCTCATGCCCAACATCCATCACCGTCCACTTCCCCAATCCTACTCTCATCATCATTCAAAATCACTATCGCTCAAAAAAAAAAAAACTCCCACAACAATGTCATACTATAAACCCGAATTTGCAAAAAGAAAAAAAGAAGAAAATTCAGAAACAAAAAGAAAGAAAGAAAAGGGAGAATCGAAGAAAAGTGGAAAGAAAAATTTTCCAAATCAAAATCGAATTGTTGGTTCAATTAGGAGTGAGTATTCAACCAAATTGAGTTCAATTAAAAAATATAAGTTGATTAGTGTTATTTTATAACTGAAACTTTATTTGAATTTTTTAGTTAAATCGAGTTGTTTGAGTTTCTATTTAAATTTAATTGTAAATATTTACGATGTTTTGGAACTAATTGTTTCTATTTTAAATACCCTTTTACAGCCATTTATGTATACAAGTATAATTATTTTTTCATATGCTATACGCATATATCATGGAGAGTTTATGACTCGGCTCGAACTTGAAAATTAATCTATTAATTACTAAAAATTTCAAATTATTCGAGTCTTATTTTATAACAAAATATTTATTGAAATATTTTCAAGTCGATTTTATAAAATTATAAGTCCAGATTAATTGAATAGATTTTCTTAATATCGAGTCGAGTAAAAATTGATTTTTTGGAATAAGTTCTACTCATAATAGGTTGAATAGTTAGGTGTGTTACAAAGCGTGGTTTCGAGCTGTGAAATGTATATTTTTTTCAATTTTAAGCTAAAAGGGTAATCTTAGAGGTTTTATCCTTGAGTAGTTCAGAATGTACACTAATGGCCTAAAAATTCTAAAAATTATGAATTGACCACATAAACTTACAAATTTTCTAATTTAATATAAATTTCAGAACTAATATATTAAAAATCAAATTTAAACCCAACAAATTCTTTTAACCCTGATTTTGAGATGTGACATATATGATTATCTCATTAGCATTCGACTTCAACATGATCAATTAAAAATTATTTTTTAACGATAAAAGGGATCTTAAATACACAATTATATATATATATATAGGTCGAAAGGGTAAGATTAGAGATTCAATCCTTGAGCAATCTATAATTGACATTAATGAATTGGAATTTCTAAAAACCATGAGTTACCATAGAAACTTTACGCTATTTTTAATATAATTTGAATTTTAGAATTAATATTTGAAAAATTAAATTTAAACCCAACAAATTCTTGTATCTTCATTTTAGCATTCGATTTTGACATGATCAACTAAAGATTATTTTTTTTATCGATATAGAGATCTTTAATATATATATATATATATATGTATATATATATATATGTATGTATGTATGTATAAATAAAAAAATATTATATATATACATATAAATATATAGAACACATGCGTTTGAAAAACCTAAAAAAACATTTAAAAAATCATTAATAATAATATTTTTGAATTAATAGTACATCTAAGATGTCACTAAAAAGTTTTCCCACATTTTTTTATTTTTTTGAGCCAAACATTAAATGACACAATTTCTTGATGTCTTTTAAAATCATCATATAAAAAACATGAAGTTGTGACAAATAAGTTTTGGTCACGTTAAACCTATTTCTTGTGACACCAATAAAGTGTCATCTTTTATATTATGCCAAATCAAATTATCATAAAAAAACTTATTTGTGACACATTTGTAACGTCGCTAATTCAAATGATATTATCATAGTAAAAAATCGTCATTGATACTTTCATTTAATTAGAGACGATTTTACAACGTCGCCATTTTATTTAAACGTAATTGAAGGATTTCCCACCAAATTTTTTGGAGGTAAATTTTGGCTCCAAACATATAGTGACAAAAATCATTGACCATTTTTACAATTGTCATAAAATATATATCATCAATCACTAAATGTGACGAAAAGTTTAAAAAAACGTCACCTTTATAGTATATTTTGTGACGTTATGTGTATCGTCATGTAGAAATTTCATCATAAATTTATAATTTTTTGTAGTGAAAGCATGACAAGGACAATAGCATGAAATTCGATATTGAATCGCCCACTATTAGTGTCATAGCAAGAGAAGAAGGACAGTGTAGTAATTCTCGACCATTGCCAGCAGTAATGCCTACCACAATGATGTCTCTCGAGCCCCAATGCCTGCGATGTCTCAACATTCTAGCCAAATTTCTTAATAAATAAACTCAAAGTTTATTATAGGTCTAAACTTTAGTGATATTTCTTGAAATAACAAAATTAATATGCTCACAACAAAAATGAGAAACATCAAACTTTAATAGAGTTTCATTAAAATCATTCTTATAAAGAAAATTTACAAAGTAGAAACAAGTCCCATAGTGACAACATGATCCTTAAATATATGTGGTGCCATGCCTTTTGTTAAATAATCAACTAACAACTGCTCAGTGGTATGTGCTCAATCACCACTTTCTTTTCTTTAACAGGTTCCTTTATGGCCAGATACTTAATGTCAATGTGTTTATTTTGACTAGAAATTTAGTTATTCATAGCCATAAAAAGAGCAACAAAATTATCACAATATATTTGTAATGGCCTAAGACCTGACTCCATTAGTCTAAGACCATAAATGAAACTCTTTAACAAATACTCCATGTGAGGTAGCCCCAAAAAAATAAACGGACTCAACCTCCATAATGGAAGTAGCAGTTAAGGTTTGGTTGACACATTTATAAGATATAGCTCCACTAGAAAACATAAATATGTAACCAGGTGTTGATTTATGTGACTCAACATAGCGAACAAAGTCTGAATTAGAGTAGCCAATCACCTCTAAACTATATGATTGTTTGTACATAAGCATGTGGTCCTTTGTCCCTTTTGGCTACCTCAAAACTTTCTTTGCATCTTTTTAGTGGTCAATACCTGGATTACTCTGATATATTCCCAACTACAAATGTAATTTTAAGTCTTGTACAAACTTGAGTATAAATCAGGCTTCCAACAACTTAAGCATATGAAACATTTGTCGTTTTCTCTATCTCAAAATTGTTCTTCGAGCATTGGTTCAAATGGAACTTAACGCCATTTATGATAGGAGCAACACTTGGCGAACAATCTTTCATCTGAAATCTTTCTAAAACTTTTTTTATATAGATATCTTGAGATAGACCTAAGATAACTCGATGTCTATCACAATTAATCTTAATGTCAATGATATAAGATGCATCATTAGTATCTTTTATATCAAAAGTTTTAGAAAGAAATTGTTTCACCTCATAGCATACCCCTTTCATTTGTTGTAAGTAAATTGTCATCCACATATAGGGTCAAGAAATTAATTTTACTCCTGTTGACCTTCTAGTATATACAGTGATCCATAATGTTCTCAACAAAACCAAATAAAGAGACAACTTCATTAAATTTTAAGTACAACTATTGGAATGCTTGTTTCAATCAATATATTTACTTTTTAACTTGCATAACTAGTGTTTACTATCACTAGAAGAGAATCCTTCAGGTTTTTTCATGTATACCTCTTCCTCTAGGTCACCATTGTGTAAAGCAATTAATATCTTTTTTTTTTGGTTGAAAGACCCATTTACATCCAATGACTTTTACATCATTAGGTAACGGTACCAGATCCCATACATCGTTGTTTTTCATGAAATTTATCTCATATTTCATAGTATTATACAACAATTTTGATTCATTATTGCTCATGGCTAGTGAAAATAACTCAGGATCATTTTCAACTCTAACATTAAAATCAGACTCTTATAGATACACAATGTAGTCACTAATAAATTGTTGATTTTTTTTCTCTAGTAGATCTCCTTAATGTTGAATCAACATTTTTTTTGGACCATGTTGTTCAAGTAGTTATTAAATAATTTTTGGAGTTTCTTGAACAACTAAATCTATTGGAATATTTTTAGCAGCTTGTGGAATTTCACAAATTGGGTTTTCAACACCCGATTATACTTGAGGGGTTTTCTGTATGATAACCAATCCCTCACTTGAAGTGGAAGGTTGATGCATAGGAATTGTGTCCTGAGATATATCACTACCACTTATTGAGTTATATTCAAGAAATTCTACATTTCTTGATTCCAAAATTCTAGTGTTATTAGATGGACAATATAATCTATATCATTTGGACCAATCGACATATCCAATTAAATACCCACTAATGGTCCTCGATCCAATTTCTTTTCTTGTGGGTTATAAATTCTAACTTTAGACGGGAATCCTAATACATGTATATGTCGCAAACTTAGTTTCCAACCTTTAAACAACTCAAAGGTTTCTTTGGGACAACCTTGGTTAGAACTCGATTTATTATATACACAGTTGTTTAGAGAGCTTCAACCCATAAGGACATAGATAGATTAAAGTTACTAAACATACTTTGCACCATATCTATTAAAGTTTGTTTGTTTTTTTTTTGTAGCACCATTTTGATTAGGCAATCCTAGCATGGTGTATTGGGTAACTATATTGTTATCTTCAAGAAACTTTGCAAATAGACCAAGAGGTCATTCATTTTCAGTATATCTACCATAATACTCACCACCTCTATTAGTTCTCACAATCTTATTTTGCTTACCGCATTTGTTTCTCTACTTTAACCTTGAAAACCTTAAAGGCTTCTAATGTTTCGCTCTTATGATGAAGCATGTAAAGATACATGTATCGTGATACATCCAGATCTAGGCAACATATATCAAAATGGATGATTTCCAGTATGGTTGATCTCCTCTTGGTACATTTCTTTGACTGGTTAATATGTTTACCTTAATGTAGTCTATACAACTACCGAAGTAAAAAAAACAAAGGTACTAAGTACCCCATCATTTACCAATATCTTTATCCTTTCAATGGAAATATGTCCTAATATTTGGTGCCACAAAATAGAGGAATCTTCATTTATAACACAACGTCTAGAACCAATTTGAATGTACATAACATTATGAGTGACATTATTTTGCAAATTTAAAGAGTGAAGACTATCTAATAAAATTCTATTTCCAACAATTTATTATTTATAAAACAAATTGAATTCATTGTTTGAAAATTAAAACACCAACCAAATGATACAAGTCTTAAAACACAAATAAAAATTTTAGAAAAAATTTAGAATGTAAAAAATATTTTCTAAAATTAAAACAAAGCCAAGCACTAACTTGCAAGTCTCAATAGCTTCCATATGTGATTGCATCTTATTTATTGAGTAGATGCATCGCTCAACTCCCACAAGTTCCCTCAGGTTTTTTAATCCCTGTTAGGAATTTGAGACATGGATTATAGAACCAGAATCAATCCACCATGAGTTATAATTAACATCAACCATATTTTACTCAAAGTAAACAAGTAAGACTAATTTATCTTTCTTCTTAAGCCAGCTCTTGAACTTGACATAGTCCTTCTTTAGGTGTCCTTTTTTTTTACTAAAGAAACACTTGACTCTTTCTTAATGCCATCTTGGGGTTGGATTTTAACCTTTTCATTTGTCTTGACTTGGATTAATCTTTTTCATGAGCAACTGTCAGTGCACTCTCTCTCATCTCCAGTATGAGTCTAGCCTCCTACTGATCACACATGGTTAAAAGTTCATCGATAGACCATTTATTCTTATATATGTTATAGGAGATATTAAATGGACCATACTGAGATGGAAGAGTGTTCAATATAAAGTACACCATGAAAGAATAAAGATTGCATCTTATTGGCGTTATCACTTATAGCTTTAACAGTAGTGAGCCTCATGGATGTGAACCTCATGATTAAGGTGGTAGCTGATAACTTCCTAAAAAGGCTACTTTTAAGGCCTTTTTCACTTAAGTTATTGTTTGTTTAACAGCTCATTTTATTCATTTTAGGATCATGTAGTTGCATATAGTTGCATTAGTGGTGGTATTGTTATTTTATCTTGTAAAGATGTTGTGTGAGGGAAAGGTGAAGTTTTTTATGTTGTGCAAGAAATAGAAAGCAAAATGGTGCACAGGGAAAGAATGTTGGGACATCACACGTTGCTGAAGCATATGGAAATGCCTTGGAAATTCTGGCGCAAAAAAAGGACAAAATATATTTTTTGTAAAATGACAGCTGGCAAGGCACGTGTCTGATAGTTATAACCGCCTACTGGGGATGACTTCCACCTGGAAGGATAAGATTCATGCCTAAGGAGTAATTCTAGGGGTATAATGGGTAATTGGAAAGTTAAAACCCAATATTACCCTTAGATATTACATTATTATATACATCACATATGAGAGAAAAAGAGAGAGGAGGAGAATTAATCACATTCAACTAGATTTTCTTACCTTCTTCTCTGTATTCTTCTTCTCATTCTCTAGTTGTGTTCCTCCATTTACGAGCTCTAAGGAGTAGCGAGCTAGGCATCCGAGAGGAGTTAGTGAGCTAAGGCGAGTCATGGTGGTTGAGGAGAGCTCCAACTGCACACGTCGAAGGTTTCTTCTCCTTTCCCCTTTACTGTTATTTTCCATTTGATATGGGGTTGTTGGAACAAATAAATTTCATGTCTTGTTTCATGGATGATTAGAACCCCACCATGAACTAACCTTATTTTGGTGGGGTTGATTTTATGGATGTTTAATATTATTTTAATGGTAGATTTATAGTTATCTTTTGTATTTACTTGTTTTGCTTATGAATACTTCAGCATCTAAGTTTGTAAGAGGCAGGATAGTGTCCATTACTTAGATGAAGGCTAGGTGTCCGAGAGAAACTTAGCTATTAATACTTGAAGTATTCGAGAGAGACACAAGTAAGATCCGTATAAGCAATGGGGTGTAGCATTTTCTTAAGCTTTGAACCAGCATAGTAATACTATATCCTAATCCCTTAGTGCTTGATAGAGACTAAGATAGGATTTCAACGACTAAGAGGGATAGTTTTTATCAATAGTGTAGGCTTTCATAGTTGAGACAGAGAGGATATGTCGTGGCATTATAAGCTATTAGGTTCCTTTGACTAGAAATAAAGGTAGTATTTTCAGCAAACCCTATCGAGAAAGTGAAGTTTAGATAGATTAAATATGCTTGAGAGATAAGTTTTAGCATCCTTAAATCAATCCCTACCATTCATTCTCATGGAAGCTTGTTGTGTGAGGATTATCAAACTATCATTTATTTGTTGTTTTTACTATTTTCATTGCCTTGAAATTTTTATCATTTTCAACATTACAATATGCTCTTGCCACTACATTTCCATTTGCTACCCCATCAGACTATCAATCTATATCCACCAACATACACTTTCCATTGTTGTGACATTGTCCATAGTACATATCAACACTAACTATACTTAGATAGAGTAGTGCTTTGCTTTGGTTGAACTTTGTAATTTCCACCAATCCCTGTGGAGATGATTCTCACTCATCACTTTATTACTTGAGCGATTGTGTATACTTGCACATTATTTGTATATAATTTTGAAGTACTCAATCCACGTAACAAGTTTTTGGCTCCGTTACCGGGGATTGGCAACGTGAAGTTAATTAGTTTTTGTCAGAGCATTATATTTTTGGCATCTTTATTTTTATATAGTTTACTTGATATTTTTCGCTTTATTCTTTTTCAGGTTTATTTAGTGTATGCCTAGAAGACATTTTGAAGAGCCATTGGAACCGATAGAACTCGAGATTGAAAGACTCTTTAGACAAAGAAGACATGCTCAACTTGCTCGATAAAATATGTATCAAATTGGAAATCAGAGCATTGGTCAAGATGACAGAATTCAGAATGCCAAGGCATTACAAAATGTTGGACCTGATGATAGGCCTCGTGTTATTCATGATCATTTAAATCTGATGCTATATGATTTGAATCCTGGAATTTTGGCACTTGAAATTCAAGCTGCACATTTTGAGATTAAATCAGTTATGTTTAATATGTTAAATTCTATAGGGAAGTTTGAGGGCATGCCAACTGAAGATGCCAGGCAGTATATTTGTAATTTTTTAGAGGTTTGTGATTCTTTCCGAGTGCACGAGGATGTTCTGAAATTAAAGTTGTTTCTATATTCTTTGCATGACTGAGCAAGGGCTTGGTTGAGTGGTATTTCATCCGGTTCGATGGAATCATAGGTCAATCTTTGTAAGAGTTTTTATTGCGGTATAACCCACCGAACATGAATACTCATCTAAGGAATGACATAGAATCCTTTCGTCAGGGCGACAATGAATCTATGTATAGTGTTGGGATCGTTACAAGAGTTTGCTTCGAAAGTGTTCAAATCATGGTTTTCACGATTGGACTCAAGGTGTTTTTTTATAATGGATTCAATGCACCAATGAGGATTATGTTGGATGCCTCGAAAATAGGACATTACTAGATAAATCACCTACTGAAGCGTTTGCTATTTTGGATAGAATTGCTAATAATGACTATCAATTTTCTTCCTCAAGGCTTGGGAGTGGGAGGAAAGCACCTGGAACATTTGAGTTAGATACCAATACTCGGTGTTCCCTCAACACTCAACTATCACTAATCTGCTAAAAAAATTACAACATTCCACTGATATGAAGGAAGCGAAAGCAACTAGCTTGGCATGTCTGTTATGCCAAGGCAATCATCTCGAGAGTGAATGCCCGACCAACCATGAGTCTGTCAACTTTGTGGTATTTTTAATCGAGGTAATAATAATCCTTATTCTAACACTTATAATGCATGATGGCATCAGTATCCCAATTTCTCACGGGGAAATCAAGGAGCCCACAATGCTAGTCAGTCCATTCGGTAGCAGAATCAAAATGAATCTCAAGGTTACCAAAATGCCATGTCATGGCATAATACCAACAAATGAGCTTTATCTTCAGCAAGCATTAGTTCATTGGAAGCTACAGTTCAAGATTTTATATCTACTATGAAGACCATTCTACTTCAATTAAGAATCAAGGATCTTTACTTTATAGTCAAGGCCTCTTACTTCAAAGCCATAGCCCATCTCTGAGAGCTTTGGAAGGTCAAGTTGGTCAGATTGCTATGGCATTGCAAGAGCGCTAGCAAGGATATTTTCCAAGTGACACTGAAGTCACTAAATCACATGGAAAAGGGCATTGTAATGTGTTAAATCTTAGGAGTGGAACACAAATTAACCAACAAGTCAAGGTTGGTGGAACACTACAGGATGATTCTACCCCCATTACTGAAAATGGTGAAGCTAAATTATATGATGATATCATTTCTGAGAAGGACAAGGAGTAGGGTTCTACTAGTGAGTCTGTCAAGGAACAAAATTATGATGCCAAGGTAAAACCAATTACTATTCCTACAGTTAAGGAAGCTAGACTCCCACCACCCTTCCCTCAAAGATTAAAGAAGCATAATGATAAAGTTTAATTCAAGAAGTTTGTGGACATTCTTAATCAACTCCATATTAATGTACCTATCTTGGAAACAATTGAACAGATGCTGACATATACCAAATTTCTTAAGGAAATTTGTACCAATAAGAGGAAAGTAGAGACGTATGAGACAGTTGCCAGTGCAACAAAATTTTGTTCTTCATTAAGTAAGTTTCCACCAAAGCAAAATGATAGCTTCATTATTCCCTGTTCTATAGGATCTAATTTCATTGGAAATGTACTATATGGTCTTGGTTCAAGTGTAAATTTAATGCCAAAATCTATATTTTTTAAGTTTGGGATACGAGATACATGACTCACATCAGTTATTTTACAACTTGTCGACAGATCCCATGTTAAACCAGAAGGGAGTGTCGAGGATATCATAGTAAGAGTGGATAAATTTGTGTTTCCAGTCGACTTCTTAATTCTGGATTGCGAAGTTGATGCCAAGACACCCATCATTCTAGGAAGACATTTCTTAGCCACTGGTCGTATTTTGATAGATTGTGAAAAAGGTAAAATCACTATAAGAGTGGTTGATCAGTGTGTGATTGTCAATGTGTTCCGTACTCTCAAGTATGTTGATGACACTGAAGAATGCCAAGGCATTTCTGAATTGAACTCAGTAATTGAAGAATAAACTAAACAGCTTTGCCATAACAATTTTATTCAACTAGAAGACAATGACTATTGGAAGGATGACGAAAGCTTAGTGGAGTATGAAAACTTGCCAATTTTGAAGGAGCAATCTAGCTTACTATTAGCTAGATCAGGTATGAATTTTGAACCTTTGAATTTTGATGAATTTATTCCTCCTAAGCCATCATTATTGCATGCACCTACCCTAGAGCTAAAGACCTTGTCAGGGCATCTTAAATATGTATACTTGGGTAGAGAAAAAACTTTATGTAACACCCATATACGTATATATGTTTCAGTATACGTATACAAATGTCGCATTACTTTAAAAATGGTTTACTCATTTTGTAAATTCTTTAAAATTTTGTTACAAACTTAATTTCCACATAAATAAACATAATAAATAAGTATTCATTAAAACACATTACAAAATGTTATGTTAAATTTAATTACATGCCAACAAGTTTACAAAAGGTTCACTACCATCCTAATGTTACTGGTGAGTCAACCTTAGTGAATGATATCTGCTGTTACAGTTTCACTCCTTACTTGATTTTTTTCTGTTGTTACCTATGTGTGGAAATACACACGTTAAGTATATCTTAGTGAGTCATAATATAGTAAATAAACCCTTGTATATACATAAATATTTTATTCTCAATTATCATAATCATTTGTCATGATTTTTTCTTTTCATTTGTAACCTCCATTCATATTTATAATACACCATTATGCACTTTAAACTATAGCATATTTTTCTGATGATAATGCACTCATATGCATTTCAACTATAGTATACTTTTCTGTTGATAATGCACCCATATGCATTTCAACTATAACATACTTTTCTGTTGATAATGCACCCATATGCATTTCAACTATAGTATACTTTTCTGTTGATAATGTACCCATATAAATTTCAACTATAGTATATTTTTCTGTTGATAATGTACCCATATACATTTCAACTATAGTATAATTTTCTGTTGATAATGTACCCATATACATTTCAACTATAGTATACTTTTCTGTTGATAATGTACCCATATACATTTCAACTATGGCATCCTTTCATGCCGATACTGCACCCATATGCATTAGAATTTTTATTTCTTTTAGAACAATTCATACTCTAAACTCATACACAATATCATTCCATGTATTCAATAAAACATAGTAATTACGGTAAAACATGCATTAACATTTAAATAATTCACATTAAATAATTTCTAATCATTTTCATCTAGATTGCATACAATAAATGCACTCACTGGCTTTCCTCACTAAGTGTCAAAAAAGTAAGGATGATTACTCTGTGACTTTGCCCTTTCCCTTAGTTTTGCTTGTCTCGAGAGTTTGGTTTCAATCTATTCAATCATCCATTAAAACATGTGCCATACTCAATGTTAGTATATTTCCTAACCATTGTAATTAAACCATATTCAAAAGAATATATTATTAACTTTCTATATCATTATCAGCCTATTTTTAACTTTTCTAGTTATAAAGTATCGATACTACTACCCTAGTATCGATACTTCTACACTAGGGTACCGATATCCCTTCTTGGTATCGATAACAAAATTAGGTTTGATTTTCATGGTATCGATACCTTAACATGGCATCGATACTACCCTTCTATGGTACCGATACTCCCTTACGATATCGATACCAAAATTAGATTCGATGTTTGATTGGTGTTGATACCCTTACAATGGTATCGATACTGCCTCAACGGTATTGATATTGATGAATTAGTATCGATACTATCCAACAAATTCATCCCCTTTTAGCCTATAGTATCGGTATTGTTCTATCAGTACCGATACCCTTGCCCATATTTTCCAGTTTTAACCCGATTTTTAGCCAAATGGGCCAAATTTCTTTATATTAACACCTAAAAATGGTATACAACTCTTCTCTACTTATCCATTCAAATTTTCTTTCATCTTATTTCACAAAACATCTAACATCTACCAAGAACATTAAGTTCTAAGAATCACACCAATTTTCTAATGTGTTTGTAAATCTTATCCAATGTTTCTAATCTCTCATTTGCCTCTATGACAAGTCAAATCTACCTTAAAACATCCATAAACACTCCTAGATGAACAAATCCTTTCAAAACCCATTTTATAAAATCCCTATTATTTTCCTTATCTCTTCATTTTAATCTCATTTAATCCTTTCTTATGCACATATATTACTCCATGTTACCAAAGCAACGCACAATTTAAAGAAAACACAAACTAATTAAAATTTACCTTGTGCTAGGAGGTGAGAATACCCACGTGAAGATGAAGCAGAAAAAGAAAAAAGAATAAGAATAATAAGTGTAGGACAATTACTTTACCTTCTTTTTTTTCTTATCTATTTTAATTCACTTTCCTTTAAAAAGACTAAAATGCCCTCTTAACTTATCTATTTAAACAATTTAGTCTAAACACTATTCTAAATCCTTATTCTTATCTTTTACCACTAATTCAATTTAAATCTTAAATTTTCCAATATTTTCAAAATAGTCCCTGGTCTGATATTTGGGATACTACACTTTACTAGTGATTATTTCTGTTAACCTTACTGCTAACCAAGAGAAAAGTTTGTTAAGTGTTTTAATACGGCATAAGAAAGTACTTGGTTGGACTATGGCTGACTTGAAAGGAATTTGTCCCATAATTTTCATGCATAAGATTCTGCTAGAGGAATGCCACAACAACTCGATAGAACCACAAATAAGACTCAACCTTATTATGAAGAAAGTGGTAATGAAAGAAATTCTGAAATTGCTTGATGTTGGAGTGATTTAAATTATATCAAATAGCTCATGGGTGAGCCCTGTACAATGTGAGCCGAAGAGATGAGGCATGAATGTGGTTACCAATGAGGATAATGAGTTATTACCCACTCGCACTGTTACTGGATGGAGGATATGTATGGACTGCCATAAACTCAACAAAGCTACAAAAAATACCATTTCCTCTACCTTTCATTGACCAAATATTGGATAGATTGGTAGGAAAAACATTCTATTGCTTTTTAAATGGGTACTCAGGGTACAATCAAATTACCATCGCACCAAAGACCAGGAGAAGACTATATTTACTTGTCCCTATGGCACTTTTTCCTTTAGGATGATACCTTTTAGACTCTATAATGCCCAGACAACATTTCAGCGTTGCATGGAAGCTATATTTTTAGATATGGTTGAGGATTTCCTTGAGATATTCATGGACAAATTTTTTGTTTCTGGAGACGATTTTGAGCGATGCCTCGGTAATTTGGAAAAAGTTCTTAAAAGATGTGAGGAAGCTGATTTGGTGTTGAATTAGGAAAAATGTCACTTCATGGTGACTGAAGGCATTGTGTTAGGCCACAAAATATCTCACAAGGGCATTAAGGTAGATAAAGCAAAAATTGAAGTAATTGAAAAATTGCCACCACCAACTTCGGTCAAGGGTATAAGGAGTTTTCTTGGAGATGCTGGATTTTATAGAAGATTTATCAAGGATTTCTCTAAGATTTCTAAGCCCTTGTGTACATTGCTTCAACAAAACCAACCATTTGTGTTTAATGAATTATGCCTCGGCGCATTCACTAAGCTGAAACAAAGATTAATCTCAACACCTATTGTAGTTCCTCCTAATTGGACATCACCATTTAAGTTGTTGTGTTATGCAAGTGAATATGTCGTAGGAGTTGTTTTGGGGTAACGCCGAGTTAAACTCTTTCATATTATATATTACTCTAGTCGTACATTGAATAAAGTGCAATTGAACTACACTACCACTGAGAAAAAATTACTTGTCGTGGTATTTGCTTTTGATAAATTTAGACCATACCTAATAGGCACTAAAATTATTATTCACACTGATCATTCGGCTATAAAATACTTAGTAAAAATGATGCAAAGCCTAGACTTATTAGGTGGATTTTAATTTTGCAAGAATTCAACTTAGAGGTTGTAGATAGAAAAAGTATTGAAAACCTAGTTGTTGATCATTTATATAGCCTAGAGAACAATTCTGAATGCCATGACACTATAGATATTTAAGAGGAATTTCCTGATGAGAAAATTTTATATGCCACGACAATCCCGTGGTACGCTGACCTTGTTAATTTTCTTGTTAGTGGAATATTGCCTTTTGATTTGAACAACCAGGGTAAAAAGAAATTTAAGTACGATGCAAGGTATTATTTTGGGACGATCCATATTTGTTTAAGCATTGTATTGATCAGCTCATTAGACGATGTATACCTGAAGAAGAACAATGCAACATTCTATACCATTATCATTCGACCCCAAGTGGAGGCCATTTTGGAGGAGCAATGACTGCTGCTAAGGTCCTACAATGAGGCTTTTACTGGACAACTCTGTTCAGACATGCTCAGGCATTTTACAAATCTTGTGATCGATGCCAACTCACTGGAAATATATCCAGGCGACACGAAATGTCACAGCAAAATATTTTGGAAATAGAGTTGTTTGTCGTTTGGGGCATCAATTTCATGTGACCATTTCCATCTTCTAGAGGAGATATATATCTTTATTTTTGTGGATTATGTATCCAAGTGGGTAGAAGCAATAGCAACATCAAGGAATGAGTCTAAAACTGTACTCAAGTTTTTGCACAAGCATATTTTCACTCGGTTTGGAATACCTCGAGCTATCATTAGTGATGAAGGAACCCATTTCGATAACAAGTTAATTACCAAGGCCTTAAGGAGATATGGAGTTTTTCATAAGATGGCCACGGCATATCATCCATAGATAAATGGTCAAGCAGAGATATCCAATCGTGAGATTAAGTAAATTTTAGAAAAAATGGTGAACCCAAGGCAGAAGGATTGGTCACCAAAGTTAGCTGAAACACTCTGGGCATATAGAATAGCGTTCAAAACTCCTCTGGGCATATCACCATTCAAGCTGGTGTATGGTAAGGCCTGTCATCTACTGGTTGAACTTGAACATAAGGCGTACTGGGCCATTAAGCAATTGAATTTTGAGGCTCAGTTAGCTGGGGAGCACAGATTACTGGAACTTAATGAAATGGAAGAGTTTAGGACACAAGCATAAGAAAATGCACGAATATACAAGAAGAAAATGCACGAATATACAAGGAAAAAAAAAGAAGTGGCACGACCAAAAACTGATGCCACGACATTTTCATGTTGGCCAGCAAGTATTGCATTATAATTTCAGACTTAAACTTTTTCCTGGGAAGCTTAAATCTCGATGGTCAGGACCATTTGAGGTACATTATGTTTATCCCCATGGAGTCGTTGACATTAAGAATATAGATGATGGGACTATTTTCAAAGTCAATGGCCAACGTCTGAAAGCTTACAATGGAGTTCCACCTCTGCGCGACAAGGAAATGTTGTACCTGCAAGATGCTGAAGTATGCCCAACTGAAAACCAAATTTCAATGCCACTGCATTGAATTATGTTAACTGTGCATAAATAATAAATTTAGTTTTTTTTAATCTCGTATTGTTTTGTATATAATTCTGGTTTGTTTTATAGGAGACCCACAGTACTGCAACCATGCATGGAGCGGTTATCAATAGAGGAAAAGAAAAAGAATTAAAAGGGGAAAATATTCTTTTTTTCATTTATTCCTTTCTTTTATTTTATTTCCTTATTTTTACTTTTCTCTCTCTAATGTCTTGTCACATCACATTTTTTTTTTACTTTTTCCCACCTACCCATTTACCCCATCCACTCATTTCTTTTCAACCGTCCACTCACTCAATATTTTTTTCACTTTTTCCTTTAATCTTTACTCACATCTTCTTCTTCCCTCATTTTCATCCATAACAGAAACTCCTCAAGCTTTCCAAGCACACAAAGCTCACTCTTTTTTCATTTTTCTTTCTTCAAAACACTGAAAAAAATAGTGCGTACGAGACCTACCGAGGCAGATGCTCCTATTACTTAGCAATTCAAAAACAATGAAGAAAAAGTAAGGTTTCAAAACTTCAAAAATAGGAAACTTTTCTTTGAGTTAGGGTTCATCTTTACAGATAAAGAAAATAGTGGTTTTGGACTAGATGTAATGGACATAGTCATTCCACACAAGTGGCACAAGTTTGCAAGCACCATGGTTCAATGAATGCATCACTGGTGAAAGAATTTTATGCTAATATATCTAAACCAACCCAGCATGCAATTTTCATGCGAGGTAAGTATATTCAGTTTACACCAACTGCCATTAATCGTTATTTTCATTTGCACGGTGTTGAAGACCAACATGTAAATTTTAAGAAAGATGCTGACAGTGCAACTTATGATGGAGTTTTGGAGGATTTTTGCTTTGCAAATACCTCTTGGAATGGCCATCAAACCAGCCGTTACTCGGTTAACCGTGAGCACCTCCAACCGTATACAAAACTATGGAACCATTTCCTGAACCATAAGTTAATGCCAACAACCTACAATATGATGGTATTTCTTGCCTGATTAATGCTCTTACATTATATTATGGTAACCCGTTCTATTGATGTGGGTAGGATTATTGTTCAACAAGTGCATGAATGTTTAGATAAAGAGACTAGTGCTTTAGTTTTTCCAAATCTGATTACTGCTTTGTGTTGCAAGAAAAAATTATGTGGAAATTCTTTTGATTAAGTTTTATCTAGATTTTTGGGTATTACTAGGGCTCGGTTACAATTATTGTTGGGTTTTGAAAACCCAAAATATAAGCCCCCTGTTAATGAAAAGTCTGCAGATGATGTACAATCTAATGTCGAGGCAAGACTACTTGCTCTCGAAGAAGTTGTTATGCAAACTCAAACTCATTTACACACTTTACACGGTGACATCAAAAATTTCTTTAGGTATGTGAAACACATAGATGTTGTGGTGGAAACTATGTTTCAAGAAATACTTCCCCACGTGCAACATAATTTCCCAAGTTTTCGGATGAAATTCTTCTGGAATTCAATGCGAGGTATCTCAATAACTAGATGATGTCGATCCTCCTATTGATGAACCGACTTCAGACCCTCAACGATCCTAGACCCTAGACTCACCTGTTGTTCCAGCTGACATAACCCCTAGTCCTAATCTTGCACCTAAACCCTCTCCTGCACGATGCAGCAGTGGTGTACAAAAACATCTGTTGGACGCATCAACATCTCACATTCCTATTCTACATCTTCATATTCCAGCCCTGCACCACTTCGCAAGCGTACAAGATGAGGAGTTGACAGCGCCTCCACGGCAACACCGCCACAGAAAACATGAGGTACCTCCATTTACATCTATTTGCATTCATTTTGCATTTCATTGTATGACATATAGTTTTATTTCTTTTAGTTCTCTTTAAGCATTGAGGACAATGTTTTCCTTAAGTTTGGGGGAGGTAGTGTTCTTTGTAAAACATGTGCATGATAGTATTAGCATAACATTATGCCATGTCATAAGTAATTGGTAGGACAGTTAGATAAAATGTCTTAATGATACCCAATGATGATGAACTTGTTAGGCTAAATATTGAATGTAAATAGCTGTTGAGAATGATAGAACTGACTCTAGGGATTGATGCTTTGTGAATTATTCTTACACGATTTGTATGTTCTCTATACTTAGGAAATTTAGAAAATTTTTATGAAGGAACTCTAGTTAGTCTTGGCATTTAAATTTAGTATTGTGCTTGAAAGATAAATAAAAAATAACTCCCTTACATCTGACATTGTGAATAAATGCTATGACATAGTTGTAGAGGGACACTCCTCTTTGTCGTAGCATTGCCTGAAACTCTCTTTAATATATGGTAGCCACGTGTATATGAGTGAATGAAAGTAGTCATGGGATGACTCTACTTAACTATCTTGGGGTGGAAGGTATGCCCCCTTTCACCTAGAGTGTGGGAATACAGGTGTGATGAGCTGACTCCCTTCGTAGCAGCATTGTATTAAAAAAAATTGTAGTAAGTAGAAATGGAGTATAAATGTTCTTAATGAATGAGTAAATGCCATGGCAAAACTAGGGTACTTGATTAGAAAATTGTTTAAATTTGTTAAGTATAGATCGGATACAATCACGCACACACACAACCATGAAGAATCTTGACCTAGGGTTGAAATTTATATATGTCTAGCATGTTGAAGCCAATTTTTCTTAGGGTTGAAATTCAATTTTTGTCTTGTTGTCCTATTGTTGAAAATTGCCATGACAATTTGATTGTGTTAATTGCTATACATTGCTTGAGGACAAGCAATAGCTTAAGTTTGGGGGTGCGATAACTTCCTAAAAAGGTTACTTTTAAGGCCTTTTTCACTTAAGTTATTGCTTGTTTAAAAGCTCATTTTAGTCATTTTAGGATCATGTAGTTGCATATAGTTACATTAGTGATGGTATTGATATTTTATCTAGTAAAGATGTTGTGTGAGGGAAATGTGCAGTTGTTTATGTTGTGCAAGAAATAGCAAGGCATAATACAACAAAATAACCCTAACGTTTGATAGTAGTGTCAAATTTACCCGTATTGTTTTCTTTTGGAACATTTGGGTACCGAACGTTTATTTTTGGGTCAAAAATCATCCAAGCTGGGTGATTTTTAACCCAAAAATAAACGTTCGGTGCCCAAATGTTCCAAAAATAATAGTACGGGTAAATTTAACACTACTATCAAATGTTAGGGTTATTTTGTTGTATTATGCCAAATAGCAAGTAAAAGGTTGCACTGGGAAAGAATGTCGTGACATCACATGTTGCTAAAGCTGATGGAAATGCCTTGGCATTTCTGGCATAGAAAATTACAAAAACATATTTTTTGTATAATGATAGCTGGAAAGGCATGTATCTGATGGTTATAAACGTCTGCTGGGGACCACTACCACCTAGGAGGATAAGATTCACATCTAAGAAGTGGTTCTAGGGGTATGATGGGTAATTGGAAAGTTAAAACCCATTATTACCCTTAGATATTACATTATTATAAACACCGAATATGAGAAAGAGAAAAAAGGAGGAGAATCAATCACATTCAGCTAGATTTTCTTACCTTCTTCTCCGTATCCTTCTTCTCATTCTCTAGTGGTGTTCCTCTATTTACGAGCTCCAAGGAGAGCCGAGCTAGGCGTCCGAGAGGAGCTAGTAAGCTAAGGCGAGTCGTGGTGGTTGAGGAGAGCTCTGACTGCGCGCGTCGAAGGCTTCTTCTCCCTTCCCCTTTGCTGTTATTTTCCATTTAATATTGGGTTGTTAGAACATATAAATTTAATGTCTTGTTTCATGGATGATTCGAACCCCACCATGAACTAACCTTATTTGGTGGGTTGATTTTATGGATGTTTAACATTATTTTAATGGTAGATTACTGAAGACAGTGCAGGCTGGAAATTAATACGGGATTTGCAACCATTCATCTCCTTCAAAGGACTTATGCATGGGAGGAATTAATGAAGACATGCATGGACGAGAAAGTATTAAAATGAATCAGCACATTTGTTAGAAGGTGTAAGGTTTCATTCAGAGGCTTTTAAGTTCATCCATTCATGCATATTCATGCAAGAAGCCAAATAGTCATGTTCACAAAAGGGGGGAAGAATTTCAGCCAAGAAACATTCATGAGCATTCATCCATAGAATACAAATCAACATGTTCACACATGGGAGGAAGGATTCAGCCATGAAGATACATTCATGAAGATTTATTCATGAATTCATCATACATTCACCATTGACCGTACATTGTATTTCCTAAGGGATGAACATTCATCCATGAATGTTCAATCATTAAATCTTGTATGTGCATCCTAGACATAATTAGGCCTATAAATAGTTTAGCTTTCATTTTGTAAAGAACCAACTTTGTTTAATCAAAACTTGTGAGATTTTCTCTCTTTCTAGTTCTTTAAGAACTATATCGACTTGTCAAGTGCTATTGTGCTTGTGGCGTCACCTATCTTCTATCCACCTTGATACTTGTGGTTCCTATCTCTTTATAGATAGTGGGTCCAAGTACTTTGTTACCATCCCTTAGAGAGATTTGTAAGGCTGGGTCTTTTCTCATTGTAGCATGGTTCTTCCTTGGTCTTTCTAAGATACTATCCTCACCAACCATCATCTTCCATTTTCTTTCATAAACTTAACCATAACCATACCATCATTCCACCATACAAATACTTCTCTAAATCCTTTCAAACATATCATCATCTTCATTTATTCCGCTGCCATTTTTATCTTACCAACTTATTCATTCCATACTTAACCATTTTTCTTTTAAGACTTCTTATTTCAGGAACACTTGCTGCCTTCGTAGGTCCTACAATCAAAGTGCAAGTCTTACCTCACCAAGTGGAGTAGGGCGTGCTTGTATCACAACAGAAAAGGATTGTTATAAATACTTCCAGTCATTGTTTACAGCTTATGCAAAAAACTAAGATTTGATTGTACAACCGTCAAATACGTCGGATCGTCGTAGACCACCATGAACCACCACGAACCACCGTCAAGCACTTCAAATTTGGATGTACAAAAGCTAAAACCGTCAAGGATCTTCTAAGCACTCAAAACCTCACTTAGATAATATATTGTTTTCAGACTCTCTGAATATGAAAATGCTTGAATAATTTGATACTTGAAGACCTCAGCTATATCTAGTATTTATAGGGATTTTTTCCATTAAAAAATAACTCAAAACCACTCATTTCAGAACGTGGAATCACAAAAATGTGGGTTAACTCCCACTTACGACATTCCATGCAATTAATAAAATGGGAGTGGGTGGCATAATACACGAACCAATTAATACAAACATGCAGTTTCAACATCTTCTTCACTAAACTTTTAAGTAGGGGTATACGTTCGATTGAATCAAAAAATTTTGAGTTATTCGAGATGATGAGTCATAGTTTACAACTCGAAGTTCACTTGAAATTATTTTAATGAGTCGGGTCAAGTCAAATTTTTTAAGTTCATTTTACATTTAATTGTAAATATTTATAATATTATGATAATATTTTATTCTAATTTAAATAGTTTTTTATAAACATATACAATACATATATATTTCTTCATATATTTTTCATATGTGATATACATATATCATACAAATTGGAGGGACTCAACCCAAACTTTAAAATCAATACACCAATGACTAAAACTTTTGAGTTATTTGAGTTACTATTCAATTTATTCGAAATTTATCTTACAACTTAATTTAAACTTAAAATTTTTTCGAGTATGAAATTACAATTTGAAGTCAACTCGAGTCAAATTTTCTCGAATCGAGTCGAAAAAATTGATTTTTCGAGTATAGTTTGCTCACCATACTCTTAGTGTCCTCCCTGTCTATAAAAAAGTCTGTCTAGTCCATTATCAGGATCAGTCTCTCCGCCCCTAACACAACAGGCAGCTCGTCAACCACTGTGTCGATGTTGTACGGCTGCCGCCACTGAAACAATCACAGGGATGTTCCCTCTTCCGAGTAATGTTACGAGGATTGCAGGGTTGGCTCTTGCTACCTCTCCGGCAAAATCTGGTTGAGAGGCGTTTGGCCTCAACCGCACCACCAAAGGACAGTCATCGACTACCGAAAGGCCTACGGCATGGCTAATACGGGAGACATGTAGGAGCGACAAAAATTAAGATCAAAATTGGGTTCAATTGACTAAACAGTTAATATAGTTCGAATAATTCAGTTTTGATTTCAGATTCATTAAGAGATATTAAGTCGACGAGTTGATTAGTTTTTAAATCAACAAGCAAATTAAGTCGATTTTCAAACCGACTACTTGCAAACATGTACGGCCTACAAGTACCACATTGTCCTAGCATCCGCTATCACGTATATGAACTGGAATATCAAGCTGGTCAAGAAAGACGTTGATTCCCGTGGAGTACGATAGGACGGAGGCCGAGGCAAGATAGTAGTACAAGGTCCCTAATAACTGACGCCTTCAGTTCATAGCAGCACCCGCCTCCATATTTGACGACAATCTTGCCTCTCAATTTCTGGATATTTGAACTCGAAGCTGATCTGGGTATTTTACATTTTCAACTAGGGCCGCGTCTGAAGCCTCTTTGATTTGAAGACAACGCATTCTGACATCGAAGTCTAAGTTGTGCATCATGAAATACATCACTGATCCAAGGAGGGAGAAAAATCGGAGAAGGGGTGGTCGGATGGCATATCGATGAATAAAACATCTTAATCACTAGACAAATGCAATCGAATACGGCATACAGATACAAACAAGCATGGACCAGAGTCTGGCCTACAATAAAAATACAACACAATTGCAGCTATAGTTCCTCTCTCCCTATCTCCTCAAAAACTGGCCATTATCCGCATAATAACAATCTACCCTGATATTATTAGACCCTAAAGTGATCAAGTGCCATACAATACATGAATATGAAGAAACAAGGGGAAGTATCCAGCAACATAAAAGCAATTAGAACGCGTTAAAACCACACAAAGAGAAAAAAAGATTAACCTAAAACCCGAAATTAATAATATCCTGGGTGATAATGAATTCTTAATGTCAGTACCACTGCAACTCCTTACCGTAAAACTATTACTGTGAGTTCACTCTTATGGTCTGCAACTGAGAGAACGAGATCCGGATTATTGAGCCACCGAGTGAGGTTGCGTGCTTGCAAACAAGGGCTTCGGTAGCTTGCTCCTCGTTTTCAAACATGATGAGGGCTTGCTTCTTACCGTTCATTTCAAAGAGCTTGGTATTGACGGTGGCACCATGCTCCTCCAAGTGATTCACGATTTCGTCTTCGGTTACATCCTGAGGTAAAGTGGAAAGGTGAATCATCTTTGTCGGAGAGCAGCAGTAGCGATAGTTCTTGGCAGCATTGCGGTTAAAGCGGTTGAGATTCGAGTTCACATATTCATGGGTGTCAGCTCCTTGTATTATGTTCGGATGTTTTGAAAAGTTGACCTCCAGTCGCTTCCCGAATAGCATAGCCCCCTGAAACTCAAATTTCAAGCGTGTTAGTGGTCGATAATCATATGGCCATAAACTAAATAGATCAACTTGATAATATTTCCCCAAGAGAACTAGATATCCAAGAACTACATTTCAAGACATTCAAAAGCTAAACCTTGAGAAAATGTACTGCCAATTCAGCCTGGAAGCCATCACCCATTTGAACAAGACCATGATCTGGTTTATTACGAAGAAGTTTAATTCTCACAATATTTCCATACAGTGAGAACAGGTTGAATAGCTTATCCTCATCTATTCTCTGAAAAGAAAATATTAAATTGTCAAGCTTGATGTTAGGAAGAGTGGCAAAATCACAATAATTGAGAGGAGAAGAAGATGACAACTTACATCAGGGTTTAAATTGGAAACAAGAACTGTACACCTATCATTTGTCCCAGTTATTCCTGGAGGCAAACCTCCACCAAAAGCTGCTGCAATTGCAGCTGCATTAGCCATCTATATTTCATGAAGAGGAGGGAAATGCAATCGTTAAACGTTATCGATGGTATTTCACAGATAAAATAAATAGATATTACGGATTTGACACGAGTCAAATAATCTAGCCCCATGAAAATGGAAATACAGTTGCATGCTCAAATAATATCCACAATCCAAGTTTGATCAAATGCATTTCTATTGCCGGGTCTATAATGCAAGTTATAGTAGCTAGTCATAAACCAAACTACAAAAACTAGATGCATGCTGGGGCAGAAATTGGCATGCAGGGAGAAAAAGGGTGCATTTAATCACACGAATATAGAAACAAAGAATTTCAGTAACAAAAGAGGTTATTAGCTAGAAGACACTGACTGATCTGGCTGAATAACATAAAGGATGATAATACCCCCACGATCAGAAAGTATCGTCTATTTTTATATCTAGACCATGAACCGAGCAATACCCACCTGCGGGAATCCAACTGAAACAGAGGAAAACCAACAAGTTTTAGTTGACAAAGAAAATCAAATAAAGAAACTATGTACAGGTTCTCCATGAGCCTCAGGGGCGTACATACCTCCTGCATCACCATACCCAGGATGCTGCAGCGACAAATATATCCAAATTAAATTCATGAAGGAAAAAACTACAAAAAATAGCTGAGGACATGCAAATACACTGTAGATGACTCATGTTAGAAGGAAATAGCACAAATTGTACGTACCTGTGATGATCTGCCCTTCTGTTCCGTTGGGAGATTTGGGTTTGTAAAATCCCTTTAGGAAGAGAGAGGATACAGTGTATGAAGCACCAAAATGAAAATGTCAACAAGATATTAAAGAGATCCAAGTGGGATACTAACAATACCTGGATCGATCATTATTGTAATGGACTTGTAATTCATCAAGGCTGAAACCAGAAAATCAATAACAACTTAATAATAATGGTTTTCTAAGTATAACCTAATCAGGAAAAAAAAGAGTATCAGAAAACAAACAAATGAACTTTAACACACCAGCACGCCCTAGAGACAATAATAGAATGATTGGTACTTAATAATAAGAATGAAAAATAATAATAATAAAACCTACTTAGAAAACTGTATGTCAAGCTGACAGCAGCCATCATAAATATTACGACCCTGCAAAATGGCAAGAAATTAAATCTCCACAGAAGCAAACCACCAATTGAAACTAGAGTTTAACATCCAAAGTGACTAAAGAATGATACAAGCAAAAATACCTGAAGAGAAGTTCTAGCTGAGATAGCATTTTGGCGTCCTTCATACTGGATCAGGGCTTGAAAGCCTATAAAATTTGCATGAACGGGATGAAGGGAGCAAAAACTTGATAAGAAAACACAGAAAGGTTTATTCAGAGTTGTTCTTTGACGACCATGTATCTAAAATGCAAGGTAAAAATATTCACAAAAATACTGCAAAAATGATGGAAATTGGAAGTGTAGAAACTTCGTAGCTTTGAAATTATTTCTTAGAATGCTTGTATCAACATAAATTTATTTACAAGAAGTCCTATCAGAGAAAACAGATCAAATATCCGTTCATCTATATATTGTGCAAGAGTTCAGGAGGCAGCTGAATAGAGAAGAGAGAGAAAGAAAGAAAAATTGAAGCTGACCAGCCGACTTTTGAAAGGTGACGATCTTCTCCACAAATCCGTGAGGTGAGAAAACCTGGTGTAGCACTTCCACAGTAATAGGATAAAGCATATGATGGATTGTAACCAGGAGGATTCGATTCGGCTGTGCATCCAGAGAGTTCCCAATAGCAGACCCGCATAGAGATAGACGATAGAGGAGTATAAATGGAGAAGCACAGACAGAGAAGAGATGAGAAGAGAATAATAAGAAGCGCAGATAAATAGGAAATTAAATGAATAAAGAAACAAACCCTGAATATGCAGTAAAAAAGCCTTTATAACACTAAAATTGGAAAGGAATATACAAACCAAGGAAACTCAGACAAGAGAAAAGAAAGCCAAAAGTGTTCTATCATATGTACATACTTGAGGTCACTTATGCAACAAATACATTCATTGCCCATATATCAATAACCCTAAATTTGGATAGTATAACAAATAGAACTCGCAGGACAAGCAACCGATTATGATTTATTTTAACAAAAGCGGTTGAAATCCTATCTGGATTTTGAAATTAAAGGTTAAAATTCCAAACAGAAGAATCAAAACAAAAGAAAAAGTCTTTTTAAAAATCAACCACAGCAAGGTGGGATTTATTGAACTAAGCAAAGAGAAAGTCTAACAGAATGTAAAACTTAAACAGATTGCATATTACATCTCAGCTGAAATACCAACACATATGATGCAAAATGCCCTTTATACAAGTATCCTATTTATCAAACAGCTACTATCCCATACGCAACCACCATTATTCCTATTGGGAATTTAACTAAAATGGTTCCTTTTCCCGAATCACAGTTATTAACTAAAATGTCTTCAAATGCTTAGATAATATAAACTCTCACACATGATTGGTCTCATTCAAAATGTTTTTCAATATAAAATCCGATCACTATATTTCATCATGCATCCACTATACAATAATATACTAATTTACTAACCTCATCACCTCGTCCTTGAGTATTCTGATCCATTGTTGTTAGTTCTTGATGTGATGAGAATTGAACATATACATTCCTCCCCCTGTAACATTACAAATTCATGCAAAGGATTTCGAAATAAGGAGTGCAAGGAAAACAAAGAAAATACTTTTATACCTAATAGTTGGTTGAACATTAGTGTAAAACTGCATCGCATTGATGGCTGAAGGAACATCTTGCATTTGAAGAAGAGCCTAAACACAATTAAGCATGATAAACATATGAACTCTAGGTACAGATAAATTTTCAAGTTCAATCAACTAAATCTATCCCAAAAGAGAAGGTAAAAACCTGATTCTTTGCACGGAGCATTACAAGTTTTGTTATAACTCCAAATGGCTGGAAAAGTTGAAGCAAATCATTCTGAAACAAACAAAAGTAGACACATCTGATAAAATACATTTGTCATTGAAGAATAATGCAATGCAATTACACATGATAAAAACCTATGCATTTTCATTGTGGCCTATGCTGCATGGACTCAAGTATAGGAATCAAATATAGGTATGTCTAAAGGACTAGCTCATATTAGCTCAAAAAGGCTAATGAAGTTACCAAAAGGTGACCAAAAGCAAGATATAAGTTGGCATATACATCTCATAAAAATGTAATGAAAAATATAAATATATTTTATTTTATATATAATCTTTTCTGTAGTTAACCTTATAATAATAAGTTTCCTTTTCTCTTTCATTACTTTTAATAATCTCAAAGGCTTAATTAGACCCGTCATTGATATGAACTTGGTTTTAAAAGGTGCACTGAAGCACGCAAGAAGGTTGTAGGCAAACCACAATGATATTCTAATATTCATTTTACTTCTTATGACTGTCATTTTTTGTATATTTCACTGATCCACAGGTATTATATGATAGCTAATAAATCAAATAGTGCTTAGCATCTAATGATTCAACAAACTGAATGCTCTGATCTTTCCTTGCAGGCTTTTAAGGAATCTCTTGGCTCAAGCCACAACCTTAGTTTTAAAAGGCGCTAGGCACACCGCAGCACAAAGGGACCCTGGAACCTAAGCATAAGGCAAGCACCTTTCGTAGGCGAGGCGCACTTTTTATGCTAAAAAGTTTATAAATCAATTCTAGACTATTTTTCACACCCATTACTAACTGGTTCACTCCTAAAACACTTAATCTTCTCGCCACACTCTGTTCTTTCAGCATTGCTTGTCCTTTTCTCAAGATGTTACTAAATATTTGGTATATTTTTGGCTGAAGAGGTTATTGAGAAGTTAGCAAGCTGTTGGAGGTTGTTAGGAGAGTTGTTTATGGTTCTTGCAAGCTGACCTAAGTTGTCAGTTTGTTTGAAACGGCTGATCCCAGGTAGTCCTTTATGGATCAAATTGCTTGTGTTGATCTGCTCGACTAGGTTGGGAGCTATATAAAAACTTAAATGGTTAAGAGCCAAAAATCATCTTATGGCCTACATTTTCTACTTTACATGCTTGCTTTGCTAAACCTAATTGAATGTCCAGCCACCATTCATTTAATCCTTTCACATCCAACTAGATTCAGGCATGTTTGACTAAGAGAATGTGCTGCTGATTCTACTATTAATTACCTTGGTAACAACTGTAGATGATATTCATTGTATTATCTCAAAGGTCATTTAATCTAAGCTGACTCAACCATTAATTGCCTATGTAACAACTATAGATGATATTTACTATATCTCAAAGGTCATTTTATATACCATTATCTACCTCTTCTTCAGCCTCTAAAATGTTTGTTCTTCTGTTTATATTTATTTCTAGTCAGTAGTTTTAATTTTCATTAGAGACAAGCAATGGAAGAGCAAATAAACTCTATCTTTTACCCTTAAGGCAGTAGAAGCGTGCGCCTTATGCCTATGCATAGAAGAAGCCTAAGCACGTGCCTAGGAGGGCTTCCTATTTTGCGCTTCGTCTCTCTCTCTATAGGCGTTTTTCTCTGCGCCCACCTGCGCCTGGCACGCTTTTGAAAACTAAGTCCACAACCATAGATGGTAACCACGTGGAATAACTTGTTCACTCATGTATTATTTGATAGAAAATAAATCTAATAGTATTTAGCATCTAATGATTCAACAAATTGAATGCTCTAATATTTCCTTGTAGGCTCGTAAGGAAGCTCTTGGCTTAATCAGGCTAAGGAGAGGTGATAAAGGCCATGGACAGGTGGCAGAGCTTGCACTTGTCTTTTCCTCCGCAACCATTGTGGAACAACTTGTTCACACCACTGAACAAAAGAACGGTGAAGGTTTTTATCTCTAATGCATCAAAAGCGATGCGCCTTGTGCCTCTTTAAAAAAGATACAAAAGCAACTTTTGATTCCTCACACAGGCGGAGTCGTTGGAGGCATTTTTTTATGCGCCCTACACTATAGGCGCGCACTTTTTAAAATTAAGGATATGAACTATACAATCAAGAACGAGACTATAGAACACAAGGTGCAGGACATGATCCTACTGCTTCTTTTTGGACTAGACAAATCACCCGTTAAAACCAGAGATAAAAACTCTGGAAATATATTTCCAGCTCGAAGATTTCAAGCCCAAATTAGAAAAAATAATAATGACCTTTCTTGTGCATTCGTTTGACATAAACTCTATTGAATTTCCATTCTCCTTGTTAATATAAGTAATGAATTCAGCTTGAATTAACAGCATGAAACTATAAATGCAAGGAGACATACGGTTTTTTTCCATCTTGAAACCACCTTCGGGATAATAACCTAGCCCTTGCCAGATAATTTATTTTAAATAATTTATATACGCTTTCAGGAAGGAAATGAAGGGAAATTCATATTGCAGCTACGGCGGTTGACACTTAGCACGACTATATTCTTGTCATGTTGTTTCAAGGCAATAGACTTGGCAGGAAAGTGTGGCGTCAATGTAAAACTTAAAGTAGTGAACATATAAATAGAAATTCATAAATGCACAAACATTTCAACTTTTTTTTGTTTAATTTGAAACAAAGTATCATTTGTTTGCTTTATTGAGGCGTATACACTCTAAAAACAATCATGACCGGTAAAAGAAATTATTTTGATTACTTCATAGAAGTTAGCATTAGAGTGTAAGCTAAAACGGGTAAAGAAGCTTTACTTCAGAAATTTCATGGCCAACATTGCGAACATGAATGACTTTAGAGGCTTCAGCCATTTGCAACGAGCTGTAACAAGCTTAAACAGTATCAATTATCTTCCTCAGACCATTTTCCTCATCACAATTTATAAAACAATGCATTTCTATTAATAAAATGGAAGCAAAACAGAACAGAACGGGAAACAAAAACCCAAATTTCTTATTTCTCATTAAAATCAAGTATTATACTACTTTGTTCTCAAAGGGGCTAGTTCACTACATCTAACAGCCAAATTGTACAAAATCAATGGGGGGAAAAAGCTAAAAAGAGCTAACAAATCAAATTGCTTTTTTCCTTCTACATAACAGGAGAAATCATAAAGAATTTTGAAGTCAAAAGAGCAAAAGAAAACCATTTTTGATTGCGAAGAAATCAAAATAAAATGAAAGACGGAATCTTTTTAAATAAAATAACTATAAAAGGGGAATCTTTTAAGCTTGAATCAGAGAAAAGATCTGGATTTACTGAATACAGTAATTAATTTGAAGAACAAAAGGAAGCGTTATATTTAGTTCAAAAAAGGGGGGTGAAACACAGAGATCAGAGAGAGAGAGAGAGAAAGAACACTTGCCTGAGAGAAAGAGAGAAGGAAATTGGAGAAGAGATTTAGCTTTAGAGAGGGAATGAGAGTTGTATTATTTTTGCCCTATCCGCTTTCTTACTTTCCTCGTCGCCCTAATCGTTTAGCACTTCCACTACCCCCACTCTCACGCCTTATTTGGCGAAATATAGCCAAAATAATAACAATTTGTATATTTACTGAAATACAGTCAAGGTTAAACTCGTCATCACGATTTTATTTAAACTTGTTTTTACTATACGGGTAAATTATTTTGGATAAAGTGATAGAAAAAAATTGTCATCTAAGGTTTTAACATAATAATTTTTTAATCTAATGCGATTGTTATAATACTTGTCGAAAAACACCTAGATTATATTATATCTTAGGAAGAAATTCGGAAGACATAGAGACAAAATTTCGTGGGGTTAAGAAGAACATTGACTCCCGTTAATTTTTTTTATTTTTATTTTTTAACAAATATTAAAAAATATTTTTTTTGAAAAAATAAAAAAAATATTAGGCTCCATCAATTAAAAAATTATATTTAAATAATATACAAAATATTTTAATCTTCATTATAATAAATTATTAGTTTCATGACGACATGATATTAGGTTGTAGTATTAAAAAATTATCAACTTTCAATATACATTTAGGAAAAATTCGTCATGACGTTCGGGCGAAAAGATGTCGTATTATCAGAATGTATTATAACAACCATATTAGATTAAAAAGTAATTTCATCCACACCCTAATATAAAAAATAATTTCAACACTATTTAAACAAATTTGTCTTACAATACTAGAATACCTTTTAGATTTATCAATAATTATGGATAATATTACAAATTTTTGTTTGTTATCCGAATTTAACACTTTAAATTTAACGATGATTTTGTGAAAGTTAGTAAATTAGGGATTAGAATAAATAAAATATATGGGATAGTGATTTTTATTGGATAAACATGTTAAAAATATTCTAAAAGTAAAAATGACAAAAGAATAAATAACATTAAACTTATCATCAGTTACAAACAATTTTTCGAAATCATCTCACGTGTTGATTTCTAAAATCATCTCTCGTGTTGATGACTTCTGAAAATGAATCAAATTCTTTAATGTGATTATTTGATTTGAAATATAAATGAAAGTATTTGTAAAGATTTGATAAGTAATGATCTGATTAGAAAATTAAAGTCATAAGATCAATTAAAGATAATAAAATATTTAAAAAAATTAGTAAAGTAATATTGAAATATTTGAAGTAGTATTGAAAAATTTTGTTTAAAAAATTTAGTTGAAATAAGTTTAACTAAATATTAAAGTGAAAGCATTTGCGTGAGTTTAAACAACGTAAAAAAAGGTGTGAATTTTAGTTTTGTTAGTAAAATTTAATCTTATAAAGAGAATTTTAGACTAAATTTTAGATAACTATTTGATCTCATGTGAGTTTTACATTATTTATTTTATATATTTATTTAAAATTTATTTTATGTTGAATGTGTTATAACTGAATAAAGTATAAATCATGCAGTTGATATTTTTAAATATTTGATAATATGTATTTTTAATATGAATATTTGATTATATATGTAATATATTTAATAGTTGATATGTATTTTTAATAATCTATTCAGCAGATGGTTAAAAGTTCTCAATTAACACATTTCTTCTATTTTGAATTGTGTGTTCAATATAATTAGGAGCACAATTGTCCTTCTCTTCCCCTAAGTATATATTGTTAAAAAATTGATACGTATTTTTTTATAATTTTATACTATTATATAATAAATTTAATGGGCACGTGTTACAATATTTAGTGTTTATAGTTTAAATATTTTATATATATTTTTCAATTAAAATTGAAAGTGTTTTAATTTGATTTATGCATGGAAATTTAAGAGAACATTTAATATAGTGAGTTGTTGCCTAATATCTCTCGATGATTATGATGATAATGTAAGATTATAATTTCATAATGGAACAATAATATAATAGTTGAGTTGTACTTGTTAACGCTTTCAGTTAACCAAAATATGTCAAGAGGGGTGCATTGGCCTTTTACACATAGAAGTTGTAAAAATTTTAATTTGATTTGTGCATGGAAGTTGTAGAGAACATTAATAATAATTTTTTTCTTGATTGTCCATTTTAATGGATAAATTCTTGATATCTATGTTGACATTGTATTTGAATCTCAAACATCTATAAACATGATGTTTTAAACATATTACATTGAAAGAAATTGAGGGAGAAAATACACTAAAAATTATTAGTTGGTCTTGATTATTTGAAGTATTAGGATCTCAAACATCTCAATCTAGTGAGTTGTTGTCCAATATCATTCGATGATTATGATGATAATGTAAGAATCATAATTTCAAAACGGACCAATAATATAATAGTGAAGTTGTATTTGTTAACTCTTTCAATTAATCGAAATATGTCAAGAGGTGGTGTATTGATCGTTTACACATGAAAGCTATAGAGTTTTTAATTTGAATTACGTATGAAAGTTGTAGAAAACATTGATAATATTTTTTCCTTGATTGTCCATTTTAATTGATAAATTATTGATATCGATATTGACATTGTATTTGAATCTCAAACGTCTATAAACATGTTTTAAAAATATTACATTTGAAGAAATCGAGGGGGAAAATACACTAAAAATTATGAGTTGATGTTGATGTTGATGATTTGAATTATTATCATCTCACACATCTCAATTTAGTGAGCTATTCCCAATATCTCTTTATGATTATGATGATAATGTAAGAACCATAATTTCAAAATAGACTAATAATATAATAGTTGAGTTGTATTTATTAGCTCTTTCAATCAATTAAAAAATATGTCAAGATGGGGCGTATTGACCTTTCAAATTTATGTAGATGCAATCGAAAAATAGAAAATTACACAACGATTTAGAGTAGTTTGTTTCTAAACCAAATCTACATTCACTACCTTAGAATTCACACTAATGATTTCTCAAATCCACTAGATTTACTAACCTTTGAGGACAATGTGTAACCTTACAACAACTCAACCTTATTCACACTAAAAATTCTTGTTGTCCTTGAGATGCTTTGACCTTGAATTTTATACATTATCTATTAATTATAGCCTTTTAGAGTCATTGAGGTTCGTTATAGTCGTTACCTATAATAAAATAACAATATTTGATGCACACAAGATTGATCCTTTAAGGGTATAGATCAATCGCTTTCATCGAGGGATCAATTGTTTTCATCGGGGATTGGC
Source organism: Hibiscus syriacus (assembly GCF_006381635.1). NCBI lineage: Eukaryota > Viridiplantae > Streptophyta > Magnoliopsida > Malvales > Malvaceae > Hibiscus > Hibiscus syriacus. Next base: position 1,813,204 of record NW_024061932.1, on the reverse strand, counting down.
CAATGCTACTAAAATCCAAGGAATCGATCCATTTTCAACGGGATCGATCCTTTTGATTGAGGAGAACAATCTTTCAATCAAAAGGATCGATCATTTGAGCCAAAATACCTTAGAAACTTGACTTTAAAGAGTGAAAACGATCAAACATTTTTTGAAAAAGGTTTAACTAAGTTGAAAAATATTTAAAACATATTTTCAGGTAAATTTGGATTTTGAATTAACTTTTTAGAAATTTTGACAAATTCGATTAAGTCTAAAAATCAATTTTATAATTTATTTGTTATATCAAAATATTAATTCACAATTTCCCCCTTTTTAATATAACAAAACTCTTTGAAAAAAATTCTTACTTTAAAAAATAATAAAAGAATTTGTGAATTGTTTAAATAATTTAAACATTTTGAAGAATTATTTTTCAATGCGACTTACTTCTCCCTCTTTTTGTTATATAAAAAATAATAACAATATTATTACAATATAACAAGAAGATAAAGTATGCTCGTATAGAAAGAAAAGTTTGGGCTTAAATCGAAATAAATGGAATCCTCCGGGGCTAGGCTAGAGTTTTAGACTAAAACTTATGTCTTTGTTTTGTCTCATCACTCATTTTATCCGAGCGATGACATTAATATATGCATATAAATTATATTATATACATATTATACAGTCCATGTTATATATATTATAGTCCCTACTATATTAGTATTAAAATTTAAATCCATATATATGTTAGCCCAGTTTTTAAAAATGTCCAATATATGTATGTATGAAGTCCATTTACAAATTTCAAGCTCATTTATAACAAATAAACCCTAAGTCCGTTTACATTCTATAGCCCGCTATGAAACCTAAACACACAAAAAAAGAAAAATCCTAGTATATAGGAACCCTAGCCGTCCCTTTGCTTGGAGCGACCAAACATGAATTAATGAGGGCCTAGCTTTTTAAATGGTTGACCATTGTTCCCATATGTAATGGAGTAAGGGGAGGTAAGATAGTAGGCTGTCTCCAACACCAGATTGAGAACAGCTTCCGTAGGAAACCTCCGAATTATGAAATGCCCTCCGTGGGACTCGATCCCACGACCTCAATGTTAAGAACCTTGTGCTCTACCAACTGAACTGGATGGTTAATGAGGGCCTAGCTTTTTAGATGTGCATTAATTATGTCACCTCGTCAATCTTATTGAAGAAAACCAAATGCGTGTGAATCGTTGATTAAATTTATCTAATTGTTCCAAATATTTATGTCACCTCATCAGGAAATAAAATCAAATTCATCCTAACTGTTGGATCTAGATTTGATCCAATGGTCGAAAACACCCTCGTTTAAAAGCTTCTTCCATTCATCGATTGGTCATGTGCGTCGCTAGTGCATGACTCTCACGTGCATTCTTCTCGGTCGCCGTCCATGAAAAAAAAATTCAAAAAAATTGTGTAAACGAAAATACAAATGAAGATTCTAGTAAATGCAAACCTAACGGATTTTCTAGTCGATTTGTAGCACGAAATGATAATCTAACAAACTCTAAACCATTTTCAATTAATATAAATAAGTACTAATCATTAAAAGTCACACACAATCAATACGCCTTAAATACACATAAAAACCGAGAAAAATGTATGAACAATAGGAGTCCTTATAATCGCCCCCGTTCACCGTCATCCGCCAACGTCATAGTCATAGTCATCAGAGGCCGAAGATTTCACCGGAAGATTTCACCGGAAGCTTTAGTCAAAGATAATACCTTTATAGTCTTGGTTTTGTTTTTATTTTGACCTTATTTGATTTGAAAAAAAAAGGAAGACCGAAGGGTCTCGCGGTGATTCAAGATAGAAGAAAGGGGTTGGTTTTGGTTATATTAGACTTGGGAAAAGATGAGAAAGATCCTATGAAATCTAGGTTTTAGTTTAGGATTTGATCGGGTAAAAAAAGTCTTAGGTGGCGTTTGGTTCGCTGGAATGTTTATGAGGGAATTGGAATCTGTGAGGAATTAGAATCTGTCAGGAATTGGAATCCAATTCTATATTCTGTTTGGTTGGCAGAAATTTAATTGGAATCCAATTCCATATTCTGTTTGGTTCGCAGATATGTAAGATGAATTTGATATCAGTAATGTAAAATGACAAGATTGTCCTTCTTATTTTTTTTGTTTAATTTTAGTTTGTTTTATAAATTACATGTAGCATTATATTATAAAAATTTAAAAAATTAATTTTATTGATTGATTATTCATTTCAATAAATTATAAAAATCATGCTAATAAAACATCATAAGTTAAAATCATCCTAATTAGGGATGACCATGGGTTGGGTTTTTGGTCCACCCGACCCGACCCGAGAACAAGGGAACCTCCATTCGAGACCCAACCAAAATAAAGTTTCACCCGACCCGACCCGAATATATGAATTAGAAACCCGACCTGAAATAATAAAAAAATTATGTTTATTCAATAAAAACAGTGACTTAATTGGAAAAAAATATATATAGAGGGGTATTATTGTAATTATTTCTAAATATATAAGGTAAAATTATATATTTTTTGGGTCGGGTAGGTATTTTTCACCCTAAACCCAAACCCAAACCCAACCCGACCCGAATATATGAATTGGAAATCCGACCCGACCCGACCCGAAATAATAAAAAATATTTTTATTTAATAAAAACAGTGAATTAATTGAAAAAAATTATATATAGAGGGGTATTATTGAATTATTCCTAAATATATAAGGTAAAATTATATATATTTTCAGGTCGGGTATTTTTCACCCTAAACCCGAACTCGACCCGAATATCACACTTAAAAAAACCAACCTGACCCGACCAAAATAAAGTTTCACCCGACCCGAATATATGAATTAGAAACCCAACCCGACCTGAAATAATAGAAAAATATTTTTATTCAATATATGAATAAATTACCAAAAGATTGATGAGGGTAGTATGGTCAAATTTTAATTTCCTCCAACAAGGGAATTGAATTCCATCATAGAATGAATGAAATTCACTTTCCCTCATTTGATGGAAAGTTGAAGCAATGAGGGATTCCAATTCCCTTGAAAAACTTGAACCATACATGAGAAAGTGGTGGAATTGGATTCCAATTCCCTCTAATTTCAAGGGATTCATGCCAACCAAACGTCACCTTAAGGATTTTAGGGATTTGATTCAAAATAAACAAAAGAAGATTTAGTTTTTGATATTATATCGGATTAAAGAGAGAAAAATAAATAAATAACATATATGTGTTTTTGGGATTTTGAAATGTTTAATTTTTAGGAACACGTTAGGGATTTTTTTTTTATGGATTGAAATATGGATTTTAGGAAGAATGTGGGATGAAAAGGGGATTTTGATCGAAAACAGGTTAAAATTTGAAAAAGATGTTTGTGTTTATCTTTTTAAGAGGGAATGGAGAAGTTTTTAGTGAGAGTGAAAATATATATAGAGAGAATAATTTTAAAAAATTAAAGAAGTGAAGGAAAAATGTCAATAAATAAAGAAATAAAAGGCGTAATAAAATAAAAATAAAAATGTAATATCACAAAAATATCAATAAAATAAATCAAAGTGATTAAAATAGGAGCAATTTAAAATTTAAGTAATTAAATTGAATTTTTTTAAACTTTAGTGACTAAATATAAGTGAGAAGAAAGTTGAGTAATGAATTATGTAAATTAACTATAAAAATGTCACGTACAACATTTCCGTTAGTTTTTAACTGCGAATATCAAAATTAAATATAAATTAAATTTCTGTATAATTTTGAAATAAAATTTAGACACCAAAACAAAATAAAAGTAATAGTTTAAGACCTAGACATGTAGTTTACCCAAATATTTATTTATCAAAATAACACCTAAAAAATTCCCCTTGCCTTCGTAGTGCTCGAATTTGAGTCCTCGAGTAATAACAATAATTCCTTTACAATGGATATCAATTGATTTATGTAACACTCCAAAAACTTTAATCTAAAAAATGGCACACATATGTGGCAGCATGATGAGAGAAAAGAGATTGTGTAAGGAAAGACATACTAATATGTTACGATATAACATCATAATATAAGGCTAAAAACCGGAGCAACTGAAAATTTATAAAAAAAAACCTTAACGAAATTGGTTTAACACAATTGTAAATGTTGACTTGTATGTAATATATTGTGTTGCAACTAATTTAAAATAACTTAAAATAGTGTAATCGGGAAACTTATTTTACAGGTTAAAAGAGGAAACACAAAATGTTATAATACGAAACCGAAAAAGTTATCAATCGTAGTAACATAACAAGTTGTACCCAAAATGTTATAAATGATAATAAAATAAGTTATAAATGGTAAATGTTAAGAATATTATTAGCATTTTAGGTTGGGCCTAAATTAATGTTATCAATGTTTAAGCTGATGAGACCTTAGATATTCTCACGATAATCAAATAAGTTAACATCTGAAAAAGTTATGAATATCTATAAGAAATCCATTTGCACTCAAGAATATTATGGTTCACTAAGAAAGTAATTTACGATCTAGGATGTTAATTTTCTTTGTAATAAAATATGTTGCGCCTAAAATATTACCAGAGTTTAAGTTCATTGATCCTTAGACATTCTCACGATAACAAAATAAGTTAAAAAATATTACCAAAGTTTAAGCTCATGCGGCTAAAATATTCTCACGATAACAAAAGTTATGAATATCTATAAAAAAATCTGGTTGTGCAAAAAAATATTATGGTTCACTAAGAAAGTAGATTGTGATCTAAAATGCTAATATTTTATTAAAAAATTAAAAATATTGATACTTTTCGATAAATATCAATACTTTCAAATTTAAAAAACATGAAAAAATGATAAGGCTACAAAGTATCGATACATTTGGACAAATATCGATATTTTCAAATTAAAAAAAAAATATGAAAAATGAGAAGGCTGCAAATAGGGATGTGCATAAGACCCAGACCCGATGGGTTCTGACACGACCCGAGCCAATAGGGTTAGGTTTTTTCAAAAAAAAATGTTCGGATCGGATCGAGTTTTGTATATGAGAGGTTTGGGTTCGGGTTGAAGTAATATTTAATATTAAAATAGCCCGACCCGACCCGACCCGACCTGACTTCTTTACAATTACATTTATACTTTCCCTTCTTTAGTCTTTCACTTTTCCTTATTTAAATCACTTTCCTTTCTGCGCATAATATAGTTCTCGATCTGAAAGTAAGAAACCTTTTTTTTCTCGCACAAATTCCTTCGTTTTCATTTCTCAAAAGTATAATAACTTCATTTTTCATCAAGGTAAGTATTTCTTTTTATTATTTTTAATTTTATACTAATTTATATTTTTCGTAACCGTCCTTTGAGGAGGCCCAAAATCGGGCTTCGACTTAAATAAAATGTGTCAGAGCCACCACCGATAATTTATTTTAAAAAAATTAGGTTGATCGGACACCTCAATTTATCAATCTTACATGATCTGCGTCTTATCAGAAATGTGTCGGGTTCGGTAGAAGGTTACAGTCAAGGAAGTATTAGCACCATTGTACTGCCCTTTTGGTACCAATTTAATTTTCCGGTTGTCTTAATTGCGGAAATTAAAAGTTAAATTAAAATTTAAAATTCGATCTAAATTACTTACTTTTGATCGGTTAAAGTTATCCTAAAAAACAAGTACATGTTAGGTTGTAAAAATAAATAAATAATAAAAGATAAAAAAGGATTAAATAATAAATTATTGAAATAGGGGCTAAATCGAAATGAATTGAAAGCTATAAGAAGAAAAACAAAAGGTTAGGGGTTAAATTACATAAATATAAAAATATAAATAGGGACTAAATTGAATTAATTTAAAATTCCATGGCTAATGTATAATAGGTGACCAAAACAAAACGAATTACACATTAAAACTACAGAGACTGTGGAAATAATTTAAGTATTTGCTAATTAGACCAAGGTCACCCTGTTATAAATACCCCTAAAACAAAAAAAAAAAATCATTTTAAACCCATTCTAAAAAAAATTCTCAACCCTCTCAAACACTCTCCCCTCTTCTCATCCGGCCCCGATGGCCGATTACCACTCCGACGAAGCTCCGCCGCGCCGACCGCTGCTCCGGCCACCACCACCCGCGACAAGAAAACCCAAACTTACTCACAAACTTCCTCTCGTCCCCCGATACCAAATCTAGCCTCAAAACAACGAAATAATCTATAGATTGGAGTAGATCTAGCCTAAAAGTCACAGATTTTTACCTTTTTTGTGAAAAACATCTCATTTTCCAACGACCCTTCCTCTTCCGACGCTAAATCGAAGGCTATTTGTGATTATCGGGGCTTATTGATTGCCTCAAATATTATTTTTTTGCTTGATTTGCTTTGGTTCTTGCTTTGGGTATTTCGGCTTTTTGTATGCTTTGTTGATATTGTTTGCTTTTTTTTTTGGATTTTGCTGCTTGGTTGGTGTTTTGGTTTTTTCCGGCGATGTCTTTTCTCCGTATATCTCTTGATGTTTTTTGGTGTGCCTCACCAGAGGTATTTATATGGCTCATTCGATGGTTTTGTTTTCGACTTTGACGGGGTTGTTTCCCTCGTTTTCGATTTGCTCGGGCTTACCGTCGTTCAGGTGGCCAGAAATCCCGGGATGGTGCAGTCCAATGTTTCTTGGTCGACCGGTTCTCTTTAACTGGGACATGGTGTTGCGGCGCCCCTTTGCTGAACACAAAACCCTAAACGATTTAAGGCTGGGTCAGGTCGCTTAACCGATTGAGCTTCTGCTGGACCCCTTGGATTGTTGGACCCGGTTTTGGACCGTGACTCTTTTGGACCTAAAATAATAAAAGAAAAATAAGAATAAAGAATAAAATGAGATAAATAAATAAAATAAATATAATGTAACCATAATAATAAAAACTATATATTTTCAAAAATTATATTATATGTTTCAAAAATCATTTTAAAAAAAATATATATTATAAGATTTTAAAATTATTTTTTTAAAAACTATATATTATATATGTTTTTAAAAATGTTTTAAAACTATATATTATATACATTTTTAAAAATGTTTTCAAAACTATATATTATAATTTTCAAAAATATTTCATAAAACCCCAGATGAAAATGAGTGACTACAATATTTGTGAAAACTATGTGAAATAAAATTCAGCAGTATATGAAATTAGTCAATAAAATTATATGATTTAGCTTCTTGTGGATGAGGGGGTTACTTACTTACATCATTTTTTCCCTGGAAAACGGCACGAACAGGAGGATTTGTCACACTTTGAAAAGTTTATGATTTCATTAAAGTTTATCAAAACATATCCAGGAGATGAAGTTGCTTATGATTTCCGCTTCCACTATAAACAGGGACACACGCAGCGTTTATTTTCTTTACTTTTTATAGTAATGCTCACTTTCGTTTGCAGCTTGAACTTTCTTTCAACACGGTGTTTGTTAGTTTGTATTTTTGTTTATTTATTTTTTCAAAATAAAAAATAATTAAAAATAAATCAGGTCTCGGATCAGATCGGTATCTTACCTATGAATCGGTTAGGTGATTTTTTTTTATTCGGATAGTGTCAGATTTTAGGTGGAAGAGTTAAAATTTTCATGTTGGGTAGAGTGGTCAAAAAGCTGACCTGACTCATGTACATCCTTAGCTGCAAAGTATCAAATTTCCACAAATATCAGAGAATAAATATTAATATAAATAAAAAAGTATCGAACATCATAATATGTATTGATATTTTACTATCATCTTCATAAACTTTTTCGATATAAAAATATTGACAATCATCACATTCTTGAGTACAACCATATTTATTATAGATATTCATAACATTTTTAACTTTCAACTTTTTTTATTATCGTGAGAAATTCTAAGACTCCATCATCTTAAACTCTGATAACATTTTAGGGATAACCCATTTTATTAATAAAAATATTAATATTCTAGATCACAGCCTCCTTTCTTAGTGAACCATGACATTCTTAAGCGCAACTGTATTTATAGATATTTAACATTTCATCTTTTTAACTTTTTTGTTTATCGTGAGAAAAATCTAAGGCACCACAGTTTAAATTCTAGTAACATTTTAGGTGCAACCCATTTTATTAATAAAAATATTATTTTTTCAGATTGCAACCTACTTTCTTAGTGAATCATGAAATTCTTGGGCGCAACCGTATTTATTATAGTTATTCATAACATTTTCAGCTTTTAACTTATTTTGTTATCGTGGAAAAATATAAGGCTCAATCAGCTTAAACTCTGATAACATTTTAGGTGCAACCCATTTTATTAAAAAAATAGTAGCATTCCAAATCGCAACCTACTTTCTTAGTGAATCATTGCATTCTTAGGTACAATTGTATTTACTATAGATATTCTAGGCGCAACCTAAAATGTTTAATAGTATTAATAATATTTACCGCTTATACCTTATTTTCTTACCGTTTATAACATTTTAAGTGTAACATATTATGTTATTATGATTGCTAACTTTTCCAATTTCAAATTATAACATTTTTTGTTCTACTTTTAACATGTCACCTTTTAAACCTGCCACACCATTTATTAGTCATATTTTAACTTCACAGTGAAACTTCCTATGAGAAAACATCTTTGTTGTACGTGACAAAAGCGCTCTTTCGATAAAGATCATGTATTTTAAATAATATATTAAAATAATTAAGCATATTCTAATATTTTTAAAATGTAATTATTTTAATAAAGGATTTAATCATTTGTTAAAATTTAATTATTTAAATAATATGCATACCAATTGTTAGTTTGATATCATTTGAAAGTGTGAGCATATGCATAAACATTTAACCATTTGTATTTTCATATTAAGAATGTAAAAACTAAACACACACGTGTAAATAGAAATTTCATCAAAGTATTAAGATTCAAACCTTTAAAATCAAATGATGAATATTCAAACCAATTACTACGTAATCATGCAACCGAAAACTATCTTTCATAAATTACGCTTTGCATTATTTTGATTTGCATGAATGCAAATCCACTAAAATCATTTAAAATGATAATAGTTGATTTTTTTTAAATATTATCATACTTTGACATCATAACTTTAAAGTGATTTCATTTGTTAAAAAATATTCAATGAATCATGGATATCACTTGTTTAAAGAAAATATTTTTTTAACAAAATCACATTAAGGTCAAAGTATTTTAAAAAAATCATTAAAACATGAAAATATAACTTGACCAAAAACATTATAATGGACTAAAAATTGATAAAACAAATTAACAAAATTCCATCATAACACGTTTTTACTATAAGTGAGACAACAAGCAATCATATAATCATTCATGCTCGATACTCATGCACAAAAAACAAACACATAGGCAACCACAAACCATAATTAAAGAGCTTTATTATATCATTTAAATTTCTTTTTATTTTCTTCGTTGCTCTAACACACCTAGAAGAGATATTGTAATACCCAAAATTTGGCTAGTGACCAAAATAAATAAATTAAAAGTTTAGTGGCTAAGTATAAAGTTGATAAACATTTAGGGACTAAGTTGTAATTTTCAAAACTTATGAATTTTAATCCCGTAAATGAATAGTTTACCTCAAGAATGGCATTTTTGTGTTACTCAGATTTTTTGTACGGAGTTTGTATTAAAAACTATAAAGCGTTAAAGGTCGAGAAATATTTGGATAATCGAATCGAATCAAATTTTTGAGATATCTTGAAGGATTGATAAGGAAAGGTTAATAATGTCATTTCTATGCCTTAAAATGGTAGGATTTAATATGGACCATTGGATTTAAGTTGATTTTCCATGTTAAATCGAGATAGTTGGATGAAAAATGGCAATATTGTAATTTTGGATAAGTTTAAGGGAAAAATCGATAACTACTAACTATTTGGCTTATTGTTTACCCTTAGATGAATATTTTGACTTGTGTAAATTTATGGAACAAGTGATGTTAAGGGCAAAATGGTCATTTGGCATTAAAATGATTTTTTAATTCATTTTCCATAAAAAGAACAAATGTCTTAAAGTTAAAGAATGAACTTTTCATTAATTTTTTCATCTACTCCCCACCATTTCCGTGAGTTTATAAGGTATGGAAGAAACATTTGATTTTGATTTATTCAAGCCAATATTTGGAATTTGGAAGAAAGAATTAAATGCAAAATTATTCTTCATGAAATTCTCTATCATTTGGTACCACTTGTTCATATGAAACATGCTTGAGACCTTGAATTCTTAAATTGGATGGATGAAGGGGATACTAGGTTTTCATGTTTTATGGTTGGATTATGATGAAGTTGATTAATTTCCATGCTTGAAAAGTGATGAAAAATAATGAAAAATGGTTATATAAGGTTTGGCCATGTTATGGTTTCATGTAGGAAATTGAAGTTTGAATTGAATTTGATATGGAAGTGATTGTAATTGCTTGGAAATCATGTTTAGAAGTTGAATTCATTCTTGAATCAAGTTGGAGATCATGCTTAAGCAAGCATGTTATATTCGACCTAAGTGAATAAATTAGGGGAAAATATTGAAAATTTTCCCTAAGGTTAGGAATGATGAATGTTTGATTTTACAAGCTTTAGAATATTGTTTTGTATCAATTTAGAAGTTGTTAAAGTTATAGGAACAAATTGCATGATGTAGGAAATTTTGGGTTTGAAATGAAAATTTATTAGAAGTTGATGTGCAATGCTTAAATGGATGGCTGGCATGCTTGAATATATTATTAGAACTTGAATTTGAAGTTAAAATGGTAAGGGGTCATTTTGAATATTTTTAAAATGCTGAGATGAATTCTAAAAAAATTATTTTAGTGGTTAAATTATGAAATTGGAAATAGTTATGCGATATATTCTTTGAATAGGATAATGGGAGAATTGAAGTTGTATTTTGAAGTTTTACGATTGACATTGATGTTATGAAACAGAGTTAGTATCGAATACCAATCGAAAGAATCTATTAGGAATTTATTTTCCTATTATGCGCCAATGTTAGTAAGACCAACATGTACTTTGAAACGTATATGTTTCATAAATGATGTTCATATAGATTGTGACCGAAATCGAGATACAAACAAGCTTAAAGCTAAGGAAAAAGTGCAAGAGTGAGGCATATAGATAGTAAAGATTTGCTAGTGAGGCATACCAGATGAGTGCATTCTTACTTATATTATATATATGAGGAATACTTGCGATGAGTCAACCTTGAATGTTTTAGAAATGAAAAAGAATTTGAATCATATTATGATATATTTCATAATGTTTTATTAAATGGTATTTGAATGATTTCGGGCATGAACTGCCAATGCACTATATGATATTGATATAGGTGTATCTATGGATACTTTGATGAATTAAGGATATGTGATTTTAATATAAGCCCAATGTATATGCATTGAGAGTTATTGGTACAATTGGCATGTCGTTAGGTAGATGATCATCGATCAATTCTATATTGGTACATTCGTGTACATTCTACATGGCACTATATGTGCATTATGGGGTTCATGATGTTTTGACGTTGTGAGCTACCATTCCGATTAATGATTCTGTATAGTGATGTTGTGTTCTACAATACCTATGCATCTGTTGGCACTAAAGTGCATATTATCTACGTGGCAGTAAACTACATATTGCGCACACTTGTCTGACTCACGTACCTTGCATTCTCATTCATTATACATTGGGTTATGAATTGAATGAAAGGGAAAATTACAGGTTTGATCGATTCGAATGAAAGTTAATCTTTCATCAAATATATATTTTGATTTGATATAAATTGTTTAATTTCTTGACTATTGATTTACAGGTTATTTATATGAAAGTGACATAACAAGTCTGTTTTATCTGTTCATATATTATCTCATGATATTTTTCTAACTATGGTTTATAAGATATTTTATATATCTACATGCCTTACTTTATTTATGATAATGCCTCACTAAGCATATATTATCATGTGGTGATTTTCACGCATAGGAAAAGAGATCGATTGGAGTATGTAGCTTAGCTTGGTATCATTATCAAGGACTACTTACAGGTATCAGTAATAACATCATGCTGTTGTTTTGATTTTTCTATTTGGCATGTATACATATAATAAGCGTTTTTAATATTTTAATATGGCTATATTTAAAATAGGTCTGAAATGCTCTGATATACCTATGGTGTTTAAAGGATTAATAATAGTTTATATGTATTAATTTTAGTAAGTAAAATATAGTTATAAATATGGAATTTAATTTTATATTTTGATAAAGCTATATTTTATTAGAGTAAATATGAATTTATATTTAGGAAGTTTTAGGCAGTTTCACTTATTATATGATATAATTGTGAACTGCTTGATTGCTACCTGAAATCAAATGCAAAAAATATTTTTAAATATTACTTTTCGGATTTACGTGACTAAATTTTTATGATTAATTGATTTTAAATGTTTCACACTAAAGAATATATTTTTACTGAATTTTTTGAAATAAAGAAAGTTTTAAATATTTTATGTGACATCTTTAACTAATTAGTCGATAAACTCATCAAGAGTGAGAGTATATAAATTTTTGGCTTATTTGATAGTGGTTATCTTACCTTCTCATGACATTGGTAAGCAAGAAAGTATATTTCTCACTCTATTCATTGGGATACTCATTCCCAAAAGTCTTGATCCCATTGATGATGGTAGTGAATCGATTGACCGTTGTCTTTATGTATTCATCGAGCTTTATCTTGAAGTTTTCATAGTTGAGAGTGAGAATGACAACTTTATAGCTCTTCACTTGGTTTGTACCTTTATGAGTCATCTCTAACTTGTCTCAGTGTAAAAAAAGAATGTTCATATCTATGGCATTGAGTAGAAAAGAGAATGTGCATAGATATGGCATTGAGTTGGGCTTGTTTCTTATCTTCTTCTGCCTTCTGACTTATTCTTTGGAGGAATAGGAGAACCGTCTATAATGATATCTCAAATCAAATAATCGGTTACTTGAAACTCTACTATATTAATACGGTTCAAGTGTAAAAAGAGAAAGTGCATTGTAATACCCAAAAATTTAGACAATGACTAAAATGAAAATTTGGAAAGTTTGATGGTCAAAGTAGAAAATTTGGAAAAAATTTAGGGAATTATGTGATAATTTCCTAAAAAGAATTTATTCCATAATAGATGGTTTACTCTTGAGAATGGAGTTTTTATAGAAATCATATTTTTGGTTTTGGAATTTGGTAAAGAAAAATTAAAAGGGACAAAGCCGTTAAGAAAATCGGTATTTCATATCGAGTTGGAATTTTACAAAAATTTGAAGGATGTTATAATAAGGTTGGAAATATTATTTTAATATTTGGATCAGAGAATTTGGTTTGGAAATATGCAATTTTTCAGATTTAATCGAAACAGTAGAATTTAGTAACTAAAACGGAATTTTTGAAAATTCAAGGGAAATTTCAGAATTTAAAAGTCAAAATAATTCAGCTTTGACTTTGAAATATTATAAGGATGAGTTGTCATGGTTTATGGTAATTAAGAAGATTCATTAAGGGTGATTTGGTCATATCCCAATTAAATGAATATTATATTCATTTATAGTGGAATATAGACTAAAATAAGATGAAATGCACCCAAATTTGCTATCTTCTTCTCTAGCTAAACGTGTGCTTCTTCAAAGGTAAGAGAAATTTTCAGCTCAAATTTCAAGTAATTTACTTAGGATTTTGAGTAAGTTGTAAATAGAAAACTGTTATACGTACAAAAACTCTATCTTTGGTACCAATATTGCATGGTAATCTTGTTGGTGTTCAAAGATCCCAAATTTAAAGGTTTCATGTTCAAATTCATCTTGAGTTGATGAAGGGGATTTTGAATCTTGTTTTTATGGGTTTTGAAGAGTTAAGTGATTTGAAAGAATTGGTTGTAAGAATTGATGAAGAACCTAAGAATGAAATTAAAGAAACCAGTTTGGATTTGAATCTGAAAGTAGGTTCAAAAATTCATTAGAAATTATATAAAATAATTTCGAGGAATTTTTATATATTGTGTTCATATATCGATCTAGTTTTTTTAAAACAAACGGGGATCAATTTAAAGGTGTGTACAAAAAGATATGAATTTTTAACCAAGGAAAGGTCAGAAAAATATGACAGCAGATTCTGCAAAATAGATTCTGTTGATCAACTTTGAAAATTCACCATTAATTTTACAGAATGAATTAGAAGAAGTTATTTATATGGATATATTCGAATTCGAGTATAATTTTCAATGGAAGAAACGGAATTAAATTCCAGTGTGTATATCAATACAGAATATTGATTCTTTAAAGGCGGTGCAAGTTGTTGGATTATGGAAATTTTAGAAAGTTTGGTGATTGTAATACAAATTTTGAATTTGGGAGTGTTTATTTAATTATGCTTTGTATGGGTACTTGGTTTATAATACCTTCAATACTGGAATTTTTTGTATTAAGAATCTAAGTGATAAAATGGTGAAGGACCATTTTGAGTAAATTGAAAAAGTGGGTTCCAATGTTAAAAAGGAATTAATAAGTACTGAATTATTTGGTGGAAATGAGTTTGAAGTATGCTATGGAATTATTTTGGGACACGTTTATGTTAGTACAATACTAACATATGTATTGTTATAAATTTGTGATTTATACAGATTATGGTTGATTTGCAATTGAAGCAAGTCAAGTATAAAAAGGGTATATTGTGGACAATAGTGAGGCACAAATATTTTGAAAAATATAAAGTGTCAAGGTGAGTGCAATACATGCATGAAATTATAAATGGATGTTTTATACATCATAAGAAAGACTTGCGATAAGTCAACCTTGTTTATATCGGCATGATTTTATATCATTTTTTATAAATTGACATTGATATGTCAGAGTATGAAATTAAAATGCATTGATCATGAAAAATGTGATATTTTACCATGAATGTTTTCGGGTATGAACTGCCCAATGTTAAATTTGATAATATACTTTGCCATGGATGGATCGAATAAAGTAGACTATATGCCCAAATAAGTCATTGAGGGATAGAGTATAGTTGGCATGCCATAGAGTATAGCAGCTGCAGGTTTATAATACACTTCGGTGTGTATGGTGGGCACGACCTTATGTGTAATACACTTCGGTGTATATGGTGGGCACGACCTTATGTGTATCACTACGATGCAAATATTACTCGAATACCCAGGGTCCTCAAGGTTTAATATTGGGTTGGCTATGGATTATGTTTTATTAGTTAATAAATGGTAACCATGCAAATAAGCTTATGAGCTTACGGAATAATGGCAAGTATATTGGAAAAATAAGTTTACGAGGAATTTAAATGATAAGTATTTTGGTAAAATAAGCTTACCAGCTTATGGGATAAATGGAAAGAGATTTATATTATTTGATCATGGTAAAGTATTGGATATGTTAGTAAAATGATTTTATGGAATTTTGATTTTGATATTGAAATCATGCATGAATTGTATTGCACTGTTAAATGTTTTAATTGCCTCACTAAGTTTATACTTAGCGTGTGATGATTTTCACGCGTAGGTAAAAAGCCAATAGTGAATTAAAGAGTTCAAAGTGACATCAAGCATTGAGAGGTATATTTCAATATCAATAAGACATCCTACGATGGAATTTGATTTTAGATAGTGGCATGTAATTTGAAAATGTTCAATTTATTTGTTGAATAAATTTTAGATAGTAGCATGAACATAACCACGGTTTTAAGAAAAAAATTTTAGAATGATTTTGGGGTACCGATTCCCCCCAATAGGGAACTGATTCCCCACTGTTCATCGACACTGTTAACTGTTCACGGGTACTGTTCATAATAAAAAAAATCTTTTGAATTAAATTTGTTATAATAAATTAAAATTATATGAATGATATTTTTTAATATCAGTTACCTTTTTAAGAAATTAAATTTTAAATCGAGTTTTGAAATCAAATGGTTTTACAAATTCGGATAACATCAATAATCTGTATAGGTATAATTATACGGGTTATGGGTGTTACATGCATTTGTGGCATTGAGTTGGGCTTGTTTCTTATCTTCATTTGTATCTGATTTATTATTTGGAGGAATAGGAGAACTATCGATAATGACATCCCAAATCAAATAATCAGTAGCTTGAATGAACAACATCATCATATTTTTCCAATAGAAATAGTTATCACCATTTAAGTATGGAGACCTTATGATGAAGTGAGAATCGTCAATGTAATATGAGTTGGAAGTTGAAATCATCTTTCTCGGTTGGACAAATAAATTGATATAGATCTTGTATGACATTCTCGTTGTTAAACTTAAGAGTGAGACTCATCCTGATAACAATTGTTAGCTTTATCAATCAACCGAAGATCACCAAGATGGGGTGAATTGGTTTTAAAAAATTCTTTGGTGTGGAAGTAAAAAGAGATAGAAACTTTGCACAACGATTATAGTGATTCGACTTGTCTACCAAGTTTACATTCATTTCCTTAGCTTCGCACTAAAGATTTTCTAACAATTTCACTAATTTGTTCTTACCTTTCAATGATAAGGTGTAACCTTTACAACTCTCTAATTTTTCAACGGCTAAACTAGAACAACTCCCCTTTTACAAATGATGATTTGGGTAAACAAGAAAACCTGACAAGGTAGGTATTTACAAAATTAAGTTCAAAAGAATCAAATAAAAAGATATACAATTAAGCTAATACACTACGTAGAAGAGAAAATAAAGAATGTAACTTTTTCTCTTGATCTTTAAGCTAGGATAAGTGTAATAACCTTTTCAAGTGTTCTTAGTAGGGCTATAAATGGGACCAGATAGATAGGAGCTACTCGAGATCGACTTGGTTAAGATATATAAATACTCAACTTAAATGTACTCACTCAAGCTTGAGCTCGACTTGAGTTCTGAACGAGTCAAAATGAGCTACTTGATACTCAATTTAAAAAGCTTGCAAGCAACTCGAAAAGCTTGTGAGAAAATAAAAAATATAATATATTAAGATTTTATTTTTTTAAAAAATTAACTATTAATAATATTAACATATATGCTTTTGATTTTTTTAAAAATACAATATATTTTCATGTATTTGAGGTTTAGGTTCGAGTTTGAGGGTTTAATTGAGTTAAGTTTAAGGTTTTTTTTTTCATTTCAAGCTTTTTCAAGCTTTTATAAGATTCAATTTGTGGTTTTAAGTTCGAGTCAAACTTGAAAATTTTAAGCTCGTGAGTTTTCGAGTCGAGTTAAGCTCCATTTTAGAGTTTTCAATTCGATTAGAGCTTAGCAATACTCAACTTGTTTACAACCCTGATTCTTAAAGTGTTTTATATATTGAAATGTGATTTTAGCCATGTAACACCATCTCCTGTATACCTTATGTATACAGGAAATATGTCAGATCACTTTTAAAATGGTTTCCCATTTGAATTTACTTATAATTAAAACATGCATTAAACTTACATACAATAAAAAGAGATGTTTCATATTTACCATTTTACAATAGTTTAATTCAAAAGCGTTTCAAAGTGTTTTTACTAACCCTATTACATGCTAACTAAAATATATCAAAAGCAGAAAGGTATGTCATAATGTTACTGATGAGGCGACTCTGATTTGATGTCTGATGATCTCCTTACTCAGCTGATATTCCACCAATGCATGAAATAAACATCGTTAACTATTACTTAGTGAGGCATACTAATCACAGTAAAATTCTAAACACAAGTATTTTATTACACATTACATTTCAAGGGATCTTTCAATCCAATTAGTGTTAGGACCGTCGGTGCACCCCATGGCGTAGCGGAAACAAAACTCGACGGTCTCACCAGCGATCCAAGTATGAAAAACTAAAATCGGAATGAAAGGATGCGAATACTTCAGCAGGTTCCTTGAAAAACAGCAAAAATAGCAGTGAATACTGATGGTGTAGATCGATTCGAATCGAAAGCCTCACGAATCACATCTCGGCCTCTACTCAGTTCACCGATTGAGAGCAATATTTGTTTCCCCCAAAACTATTTGATAGAAAACGGCTGAAGGGTTTGTATGTGTTGCAAAACGGCTGCTAGACCTAACACACCTTTTATATCCATTACACTAACATCTTAGGGTTTTTAAAGTTTTGAATTAATAAATAAAATATTATTATTAATTCAACTTAAATATACATTAAAGACTTATAATCAGAATTAAATATTATGTTTACTTAAAACTTTATTTAATTATTCTTAATTATATATATATATCAATTAAAAGAGTTGTAATATAAATTACATTCTTTTAATGCTTACTTAATATATTCGGGATAGTTAAATTCATATGTATATCAAATAATATCTTAACTTTAGATATATTTAGTAACGTACAAAAAATTGTACATCTTTGCTCATTTCAATCCTAGGGTGTGACTTGTAGGTTCTTGTAACGTTAGTAGTATTATTAGAACAATTCTAAAATTACATACAATGAGTGACATCTAGCAATATATCACTGTCACCTAAGTTACAAGAAATATGATTTGACATATCATCTTGGTGATTAACTCTTTTAAGTATTACATCCTTATGTCCTTATATCTAGAATAGGCACAAGTCTTGGAATAGTCACACTTGTATAGCCCATCTATTGTTTCTTGATATCTAGAGTAGACTTTAATTAACGAATAGTTTGTGATATCTCATATCAACTTATCGATCATGGCCATGCATTTCTAGTCTCACCAATCAAGTGGCCTGTGATATATTTCCTATTATGTAGGAAGGACAAATCCTATCTTAATCATACACACACTACATATATTGAGATATATTCAATAACAGTCTTTATAGAGCAACCATTACGGAGCTTGTTTAACTGCATCAAAATATACAACAATATATTGGGATAATATTGATCTCAAGTATGAGGATCATACATATTTATGACCATGAGCAATGTTATGACTGTCACATAATAATCCAAGACATATGCTCATGGTGGGTCAATCCAATACATTGTTCTCTAACAATAATAATGTATCAATTCTGACATCTCTATGTCAATGACAATCATTGTCAGTCATAACATGTTAGTCTTAAGCGTTATTATTGTCCATGCCCATAATAATACTTGACTAGGGATATTTTAATAATAACAATTATGTCATTACAGGACTTTATTACTTCCAGTTTATGTTAAACACTATATATAACTGAAAATAATAGCGGCAGTGCCTTTATTCAATAAAATCGGTAAATAAAAGTATTACAATCATCATATGATTGGTCTTTGGCTTACTCTAACAATCTCCTACAGCACTAAGACCAATCACTCATATATCTATACCGAGTGACTCAGTGTGACGATCATGCCTCTGCTGTGTAAGAGGCTTCGTAAAGGGATTAACAATGTTGTATCCGTGTGTACTCTACATATTTCCACATCTCCTCGATAAATGATCTCTCGAATGAGATGAAAGCGCCTAAGAATATGTTTGGATCGTTGATGAGTTCTGGGTTCCTTTGCTTGTGCAATGGCTCCATTATTGTCACAACAGAGTTCTACAACATCTGATATGCTGGGAACAACCCCTAATTCCATTATAAATTTATTGATCCAAACAACCTCTTTTGATGCTTCACTAGCTGCAATGTATTCACCTCTGTTGTAGAATTAGCTACTGTGTCTTGCTTCGAACTTTCCAGCTCACAACACCTCCATTAAGATAACACAAAACTCGATTGCGATCATGAGTCATCCTTGTCTGTTTGGAAGCTGTCATCAGTATAACCTTTTATACAAAGCTCGTCCTCCCCTCCATAGACAAGAAATTTATCCTTAGTTCTTCTTAAGTACTTAATGATATTTTTAACCGCAACCCAATGATTTTCACCAGGGTTCGCTTGATACCGACTCGTCATGTTTAAAGCATACGATACATCTGGTCGAGTACATATCATGGAATACATGATAGAACCAATAGCCGAGCATATGGAATCTTATCATCGTCTCTTTCTTGTGGAGTTGAAGGACATTTCTTTCGAAAGAGAAATGCCATGTCTCATAGGAAAAATACTTTCTTGGATTCTTTTATACTAATCTTTTCAGTACTTTGTCTATATATGTACTTTGACTTAGACCTAAATCGTCTTGATCTATCTCTATAGATCTTAACTCCTAAGATATACACTGCCTCACCCAAATCTTTCATAGAAAAGCAACTACTTAACCAAGTCTTAACAGAATGTAAAGTAGGTATATCATTCCTATGATGAGTAGTCGTCTACATACAAGATTAGTAAAAAACATGCTCCTACTAGCCTTCTTATAAACACAAGGCTCATCTTCATTTCCGATAAAACCAAAACTCTTTGATTGCATCATGAACGAAGATTCCAGCTTCGAGAAGCTTGCTTTAGTCCATAAATAGACCTCTGTAGCTTACAAACCTTTCCAGTATTTCCCAAAGACAAACCTTCTGGTTGTGTCATATACACATCCTCTTCAAGTTTTCCATTAAGGAAGGCGGTTTTGACGTCCATTTGCCAGATTTCAAAATCATGGAATGTAGCTATTGCGAGAAAGATCCGGATGGACTCAAACATAGATACAGGGGAGAATGTTTGTCATAGTCTATACCATGACATGTCGAAAACCTTTAGTGACTAATCTCCCCCCTTGTATTTGTACATTACCATCTATGTCAGTTTTCTCTTAAAAACCCATTTACACCCTATAGGTTTGACCCCTTCAGGTGGTTCAACCAAAGTCCATACTTGGTTTACTAACATGGAATCCATCTAGATCTCATGGCTTCAAGCCATTTCTCAGAGTCTGGGCTAGACACTGCCTCTTGATTAGTCATGGGCTCATCTTGATCCATAAGAAGAACATCTTCATGTGTCGTAGGAGAAATCCAAATCTCTTAGTGCACGATGTTCTCTTGGGATCTACGCAGTGATTGTGTTTCTAAATTGTTGAATGCTCCTCATCAACTTGTTAATATGCTCAACTTCAGATTCATTTATCTGTGCTCTTGAACTTCTCCAAGTTCAATATTTCTACCCTTCCCTTTCTTGAGAGAATTCTCTTTCGAGAAAAACTTCTGTTTGAGCAACAAACACTTTGTTCTTATTAGGGTTGAAGAATATCCCTTAGTTTCTTTATGATATCCAACAATATACACTTATGAGATTTAGGTTCGAGCTTTGTGATCTGATGTTTTACATAAGCTTCACACCCCAAATCTTCATAAAAGACATACTGGGACGTTTCCCAGTCCATATCTCGTATGGTGTCTTTTGAACCGATTTAGATGGAACACGATTTAGTGTGAAAGCGGCTGTCTCAATGCATGTCCCCAAAAAGAGTTGAAAGATCACTATGACTTATATCATCGATCGAACCATGTCTAACAATTTTCGATTCCTTCTTTCAGAAACTCCATCCACTGTGGTATACCAGGTGGTGTAAGCTGTGAGACTATCCCACATTCTTTTAGGAGTTCATCAAACTCTATGCTTAAGTATTCTCCACCTCGTCTGATTGAAGCACCTTAATACTTTTTCCTAATTGATTTTGTACTTCATTTTTAAATTCCTTAAACTTTTCAAGGGCTTCAGATTTATGCGCATAAGATAAATACCCATACCGACTGAAGTCATCAGTAAAAGTAATGAAGTAATGGAATCCACCTCTGGCTTGTGTATTCATTGGTCCACATACATCATGTATTAACCCTAATAAATCACTTGCTCGTTCACCTTTACTATTAAAGGAGCTTTAGTCATTTTCCCAACAACAAGATTCGCATACATCATATTGTTCGAAAACAAATGATATAAGAATCCATCTTTATGGAGTTTTGATATGCGTTTCTCACTTATATGCCTAAACGAAAATGCCAAAGATAAGTTTGATTCGAGTCATTTGTTTTTCATCTCTTATTATTTATGTTATAAATGGTGTTCTCTTGATCCAAAATATAGAGACCATTAACCAATTGTGCCAAACCATAAAAACACTATCGAGATAAAAACAACAACAATTATTCTTAATAATATCTCAAAACCAATCTTGTCCAAACAAGAAATAGAAATAATGTTTTTAGTCAAACTAGGCACATAATAACAATCCTCTAATTTAAATCAAGTCCACTAGGCAAAGATAAAAAATATGTCCCTATAGCTAATGCATCAACTCTTGCTCCATTTCCCACTCGTAGGTCCACGTCTCCTTTAGCCATATTCCTTCTTTTGCAGTCCCTGTATAGAAGTACAAATATGAGAACCATAAACGGTATCTAATACCCAAGAAGTAGATGTTGACAAATTAATATCAATAACATAAATACCTGAAACAAATGTTCTGTTTGCTTTTGCCTTCTTGACCTTCAAGGTAAATGGGGCAGTTTCTCTTCTAGTGTCCGGTCTTATCGCAATGGAAACATTTTCCTTCCACTACCTTTTTCTTTCCATTTCCTTTGTCCTTGTGGACCATCAGAATGGGCTTAGGTCCAACCTTTTTCATGTTACTTTCAGCAGTTCGTAACAAGCCAAGTAACTGTGGAAAAGTCTTGTTAATTTCATTCATGTTGAAATTAAGGACAAATTGGCTAAAGCTATCTGGAAACGATTGCAAGATAACATCGGTAGCCAATTCATCTTTGATAGAATCCCAGCTTTTCCAACATTTGGATGTAACCCATCATCTTGATGACATGAGCTCCTACAGGAGTTCCATCTGCCATTTTGCATTGAAATAGAGCTTTAGAGGTCTCATATCTCTCTTGACGTGCTTTCCTTTTATATATTTCTTTGAGATTTTGAATCATCTCATATGCAACCATGTCCTCATGTTGCTTCTGAAGCTCAGGAGTCATGGCGACAAGCATTAGACATCCAACATCTAACATATCATCCATATGTTTCTTGAATTTGTCTTTGTCAGCTTTTGAAGCATTAGCTGCCGGTTCATCAGGACAGGTTCCTCAATGACATATTCCTTCATTTCCTGTTTGAGAACAATTCTCAAATTACGAAACCAGTCAAGGAAGTTTATGCCATTAAGTTTATTTTCAAGGAGTGATCGCAGTGATAAGTGTTGTTTGCCATTAATCTACAACAATGGAAATATTAAAGTAAGTCAATTTATCGAATTAAAATTTATAAATAGGACTTTATTTACAAATTACTCCCATTATTTTATTCAAAATTAAAAACCCTCTCCATTTTAATTTTGGAAAAATTCAACGAAAATTTTTCTAGTGGGTGAGATCCATAATACATCAATTTCCTAATCAGCTTTGGCTTTTCTTTTAGGATAGTGGTTATTAAGGTAAGTAATACTTACTAGTTACATCTTATGTAACTCCTCATTTTGGTGAACAACTTTTGTTCAAGTCATCTTATGACTTATCCAAATATTTAACTCTAGGTTTCTAATCCTATTAGAATAACCTAGCTAAGTTATTACCAATATTTCAACTGTTGAATATCACTTGCTTATTCTTCGTTTAACCAAGATAGATTTATGTGCCAATGCTTTGGCAAAGCCCACACAATATCGATCAAGCCTTAACGAGGGTAAATATCAGACGGTTAAGTTAACTTAGATTATAAAGAGGGATTTACGTAATTATCTCATCATTATTCGTTTTAATATTAGGCCCTTATTGATCTCATCTATATTTATTCTTATTTTATCATTTGATGCATTGCACATAACATATATCAATAAATAGATGTAATGGTTATAGCCCAAAATAATGACTAAGGTGGCCCATCCCAAGTTAATGGGAGAACCAAGAACCCTAAAGCCTAAGACTGCTCTCTAGGCATCTTCTCGCCATTCTTCTGCTCCTTGTTAATCTTCATAGGTTACAATTTTATAAGAAACTCGTTTTACATACGAGGGAGTAAGATGAGAAGAGAAATACAATAGAGATATAGAAAGGCACGACTCGCAGACCGTATTTCAAAATAAACCATTGTAAATTGAACAAGGGCTATAACCATGCATATAAACAACGTGCAAAACAAACATATCATATATATATACACGTTGTTATGCCTTTGTTAAAAATATTATATAGGCCTTCAATTTGTACTGCTGATGAGGGGGGGGCGAAGCCCCTTGCGGGGTCTAAGGCTGGTAGAATTTTTTGAAAAACAGTACTTCTGTTTCCATGGAAAAACTTCACGATTTGATAATAATTATCAACAGAATCATGCTTTTGGGATTTTCAATCCCGAAGGTTTTCTGCATCGGAACAACCATTGTTCCACTGCCAAACGCGATTTGCTATCGTCCCACAGATCATCCAGTAACAATCGATTGAAAACATATTAACAAATTAACATATTTATCGTTGCGATTATCGATTTGAACAATGATATTAACATATTTACCGAAATAGATAAAACTAGAACATGTATCTCATACACATCGCATCAACAAAAAATTTAACCTAATTTCAGATCGTACAAGTGGCTTTGATGCAACTGTTAGGACCGTCGCCGCACCCCATGGCGCAGCGAAAACAAACTCGACGGTCTCACCAGCGATAGTACGAAAAATCGAAATCGGAGGAAAGGATGCGAATACTTACAGTGGGTTCCTTGAAAAACACATGAACAACATGAATACTGATGTGTAGATCGATTCGAATCAAAAGCCTCCACGAAATCACGTCTCGCTTCTACTCAGTTCACCCGATTGAGAGCAATATTTGTTTTCCCCAAAACTTTTTGAGAGAAAATGACTGAAGGGTTTGTGTGTGTTGCAAAACGACTGCTGACCTAACACACCCTTTTATATCCATTACCCTAAAATCTTAGGTTTTTAAAGTTTTTTGAATTAATAAATAAAATATTATTTAATTAATTCAACTTAAATATATTAAAGACTTATAATCAGAATTACAATCTTTAATGTTTACTTAAATATTATTTAATTTTTCTGAATTATATATATATATATATATATATATATATATATATCAATTAAAAGAGTTGTAATATAAATTAATTCTTTTAATGCTTACTTAATATATTTGGGATAATTAAATTCATATGTATATCAAATATACATATCTTAACTTTAGATATATTTTAGTAACGTACAACAATTGTACATCTTTTCTCATTTCAATCCTAGGGTGTGACCCTGTAGGTTCTTGTAACGTTAGTAGAAATTATTAGAACAATTTAAAATTACATACAATGAGTGACATCTAGCAACATATCATTGTCACCTAAGTTACAAGAAAAATATGATTCGACATATCATCTTGGTGATTAACTCTTTTATGTATTACATCTTTATGTCCTTTATATCTAGAATAGGCATAAGTCTTGGAATAGTCACACTTGTATAGCCCATCTATGTTTCTTGATATCTAGAGTAGACTTTATTAACGAATAGTTTGTGATATCTCATATCAACTTATTCGAGCATGGCCATGCGTTTCTAGTCTTACTCAATCAAGTGGCCTGTGATATTTCCTATTATGTAGAAAGGACAATCCTATCTTAATCATACACACCCACTACATATATTGAGATATTCAATAACAGTCTTTATAGAGCAACCAATTACGGAGCTTGTTTAACTGCATAAAACATACAACAATATATGTTGGGATAGTATTGATCTCAAGTCTGAGGATCATACATATAGTTATCACCATGAGCAATGTTATGACTGTCACATAATAATCCAAGATATTTGCTCATGGTGGGTCAATCCAATACATTGTTCTCTAACAATATAATAATGTATCAGTCATCAATCAATAACATGTTAGTCTTAAGCGTATTATTATTGCCCCATGCCCAATAATACTTGACTAGGGATCTTTTAATAATAACAATTATGTCATTACATGGACTTTATTATCTTCCAGTTTATGTTAAACAAATATATAACTGAAAATAATAGCGGCAATGCCTTTATTCAATAAATCAGTAAATAAAAGAATTATTACAATCATTATATGATTGGTCTTTGGGCTTACTCTAACAATTAGTATTCTATAATTTGCATCGCTAGTGCTAATATCATCATTTGCCAACCATTACAAAATCTGTATGGCTTGCATACCCATTAAAATATAAAAATTCATTTCCTTCTTATGAATTTCTTATGTTTATACACATATATTTCCCATACAGAAATTCCTACACCTAGTATGATTTTTTAACATATTTGCACACAAAGTGCCCAATACAAAATTTATACACTTAGTATGATTTCTTAACATTTTAGCGCACATAGTGCCCAATACTGAAATTCATAAACTTAGTATGAATTTCTTAACATTTTTAGCACACATAGTGCCCAAAACGGAAATTCATACACTTAATATGAATTTCTTAACATTTAGCACACATAGGCCCAATACGGAAATTTATACACTTAGTATGAATTTCTTATTTTAGCACACATAGTGCCCATTACGGTAATTCATACACTTAATATGAATTTCTTAACAGTTTTAGCACATAGTGCCCAATACGGAAATTCATACACTTAGTATGAATTTCTTAACATTTTTAGCACACTTAGTGCCATTTGTTAATCACCTTACATGCTAAATAATTCCTACCACTATGACTATTTTAGCATATACGTACAATTAAATGCACTCACCTGGCTCGTCTTGCGTAGATATCCAAAATGAGAAAATGATTACTCCAGAACTTGGCCCTTGCCTTTTGCCTTACTCGACTCAGGCGCTTGATTTCGATCTATTCCATATTCATTAAATACATGTATAATATCAATTGTTAGCATATTTCCTAAGAATTATAACTTAAACATAATCAAAAGTACTTATCATTAACATTTCTACAACAATATCAACATAACTTAAAATTTAGTTCTTCAGTATCGATACCCCTACCATGATATCAATACTACTATACTATGGTACCGATACCCCCTTCACGTATCGATATCAATTTTAGATTCGATGTTGCCTGGTATCGATACCCTTACCATGGTATTGATAGTACTATACTATGGTACCGATACCCTCCTATGGTATCGATACCGTTTTTGCATTCTGTTTCAAAATGGTATCGATGCCTTCCCTTTGTTATGTATACTCCACTTTCGGTATCGATATTGATTGAATTAGTGTCGATACTACCTAATTAATTCATCTCATTTTAGCCTATAGTATCGGTATGTTCTATCAGTACCGATATTCATACCCATTTCCATTTTCAACCCGATTTTCACCCAAATGGAGCTAAATTTTGATATAAACACCATATAATGCTATTAAACTCTTCTTTAACTATCCATGCTAACAATTTTTCATTAGCCTCTTAACTCATCTAACATCTTCCAAGAACAATTAATTCTAAGAATCACACCACTTTTCCTAATGTGTTATTAATCAAATCCAATGCTTCTAATCTCTAATTTACCTCTTTGGAAAGTCAAATCTACCAGTAAATATACATAAAAACTCCTATTTTAACATATCACTCAAAAACCCATCTTCTTCAATCTCTAATATTCATCCATAACTTAGTTTTAATCCCATTAATCATTCCTTAAGCTTCTAGCATACTCAAAGCTTCAATAACCAACCAAAAATGAAAGAATAAACTAGCCATTTGAAATCTTACCTTTGAGCTATGGGGAGAGCTTTTCCATGGAATGAAGAAGAAGATAGAGATATAACTTATATCTCATTTTTCCCCTTTTTCTATTTAAATACCTTATTAACTAATAATTTTAAATTCATTTTCTTGTAAAGGGCCAAAATGCTTCCTTAATAATCCATTGTCACAATTCAGTTTAAACCATTAATCCTAATCATTCCCATATTTATCATTTAATTGAATAAATCCTCGTAATTTTAAATTCTTTCAATAAATTCAATATTTGGGGCATTACAATTCTCCCCTTAAAAAAATCATCCTCGAATTTAAGGAAGTACATGAACTAAAGAGATGTGGGAACTGCTTTTTCATATCCTCTCTCTCTCCCAGGTAGCCTCTTCCACCTCATGATTCTGCCAAAGTACTTTAACCAATGGAATCCTTTTGTTACGCAATTCCTTGATTTCCTTAGCCAAGATCCGTACTGTTTCTTCCTCATAAGTCAAATCTGGTCGGATCTCTATTTCATTTATGAGTGATAACATGCGAGGGATCTGATATGTACCTCCTAAGCATTAATACGTGAAAAAAATTATGGATTTTATCCATGTCCGGAGAAAAAACTAACTGATAAGCTACGGGTCCAACCTTTTTCAATATTTCATACGATTCAATGAACCTCAAACTCATATTTCCTTTTCGCCCAAAACGTAATATCTTCTTCAAGGTGATACTTTCAAAATACTTTGTCTCCCTATTGGTATTCTATTTATTTTCCTTCTAAATTCACATAGGAATTTTGGCGATCTCAGGCTATCTTTAGATTGCTCTGGATTTTATCAAATCTGGCCCAACTAGGTCTCGATTTTTCAGTTCAAACCAATTTAATGGTGGTCTGTATTTTTTCCCATAAAAATATTCATTCGGGGCCATCTTAATACTGGATTGATAACTATTATACTCAAATTCAGCTAAAAAAAATACTTATCTGATGCTCCTTTAAATTCAATCGCACTTGCCCTTAACATATCTTCCAATATCTGAATAGTTCGTTCTAATTTCCCATCTTTTACGGATGAAAAGCTATACTGAAATTTAATCGAGTGCCCAAAGACTCATGCAGTCAACTTGAAGTAAACATGGTCTCGATCGGACACTATAATATCGGTACACCATGCAGTCTCACTATTTTTTTATATACAATTCTACCAATTTATTCATCGAGTAGTCTACTTGAACCGAGATAAAATGAGCTGTCTTGGTCAATCTCCACTATTACCCATATCGAGTCCTTTTTACATGGTGAACGGTAGCCCCGAAACAAAGTCCATTGTTACTCGCTCCCACTTCCACTCAGGAATAGATATAAGCTACGATAACCCGGATGACACTTGATGTTCATCTTTTACTTGCTGACATGTCAAACATTTGGTAACAAACTCTGTTACAACTCTTTTCATGCCAGGCCACCAGTAACGACTTTTCAAATCCTGATACATCTTAATTTCACCTGGGTGCATCGTTAAAGGGCTATAATGTGCTTCACAAAGAATAATTTTCCTCAATTTATCATTATCAGGAATACATAGTCTTCCTCGGTAGTATAAACATCCATTATCCCTAATTTCGAAATCTTTGGCTTCTCTTTTTTCAACTTGCGCCAATCTCATTAAGCACTTCTTATCTCTACCTTGCAGCTCTTTAACCCGATCCAAAAACATCGACCTAAACTTTAATTCGTCAATCAAAGAACAATCTTCTTTTGAATACATACGTGCATCTAAAGTCCTTAAAGCTGCAAAAAGTCTTTCGACTGAGCGCATCTGCTACCACATTAGCCTTTCCCGGATGATAGTCAATGACAAAATCATAATCCTTTAGGAACTCAATCCATCTTCTCTACCTTAAGTTCAGCTCTTTCTGAGTCAATAAATACTTTAGATTTTTATGGTTCGTGTAAACATGGCAAAGCTCACCGTACAAATAATGACGCCAGATTTTCAAAGCAAACACTACGGCTTCCAATTCCAAATCATGTGTTGGGTAATTTCTCTCATGATTCTTTAACTGTCTTGAGGCATAAGCCACAACTTTCCCCTCTTGTATTAGGACACATCCCAATCCGTTATGGGATGCATCACTGAAAACTATATAATCCTTAACTGACTCAGGTTGCACAAGAACAAGAGCCTCTGTTACAATTCTTTTGAGCATATCAAAACTTTTCTGGCATCTTTCCATCCAAATAAAGGGCACATCTTTCCGCAACAACTTAGTTAGCAGCAGAGCTAACATTGAAAAATTCTTCACAAACCGCTTATAATAACCAACAAGCCCCAAAAACTCCAAACTTCAACAACATTATTTAGGGGTTGCTAATCTAATATGGCTTGAATCTTTTTAGGGTCTACTCTTATACCTTATGCAAAGACTATATGACCAAGGAAAACAATCTCAGCTAACCAATATTCATATTTGGACAACTTCACATACAACTTCTTTTCAAGGAGTATCTGAAGCACCACCCGAAGATGATCATCATGTTCTTACTTTGACTTGGAATATACCAAGATATCATCTATAAACACTACCACGAACTGATCCAAGTACTGTTGGAATACTCTGTTCATTAAATCCATAAATCATGTAGGAGCATTTGTTAATCCAAATGACATTACTACAAATTCATAGCGTCCGTACCGAGTCTAAAAAGTCGTCTTAGAAATATTCTTCTTTTCAATCCTTAACTGATGGTACCCTGACCTCAGATCTATCTTAGAGAACACTGTTATGCCTTTCAATTGATCAAATATGTCATCAATCCATGGAAGATGATACTTTTTCTTTATCGTTACCTTGTTTAATTGACTATAGTCAATACATAACCGCATAGACTCGTCCTTCTTTTTCACAAATATTACAGGCGCTCCCCAAGGAGAAACACTGGGTCAAATAAATCCTTTATCAAGCAGCTCTTGTAACTAAGCCTTTAATTCCCTTAACTCAGTTGGAGTCATTCGATATAGATTCATTGAAATAGGTTCAATACCCGAATAAATCTCAATTCTAAGTTTAACTTCGCGATCTAGATGTAAACCCGATAATTCTTCAGGAAAAACTCTTAAACTCCCAAACTGTGGGGATATCATGCAATCGCACTTTCGGTACTCGAGTATCTATCACATTCGCTAGAAAAGCAACACATCCTTTTGATATCATTTTATTTACGGTCATGGATGATATCACATTGGACAAGGATTTCACCTTCTCACCTATCACCATAATTTTGGAGCATTCTGCATCCTTTAAGAATAAAATTTTCTGGTGACAATCTACCTATCCTTGATGTGGAGACAACCAATCCATGCCCAAAATAATTTCGAACTCAAAAAAGGGTAACTCCATCAAGTTTGCCAAGAATACTACCCATTGAATCTTAATTGGACATTTTCTACATACCCTAGCCACCCTTGCACTTTGACCCATAGGATTTATTGCTATCATTTCACTAGCAATTGGTTCTAAAGGAATTCCTCTAGTTCTAATCAACTTGGTACTAATAGATGAATGCGTAGAACCTGAGTCGACTAGAACAAAAACATGTTCATAAAAAAGGTGAGATGTACCTGTTATGATCTCTGGATCATCCAGATCATCACTGGTCTTTATATTATATACTCGAGACACTCCTCGAGTCTCTTGTCTTTAGCTATCCTCAGATTGATCGCCTGATCTTCCTCTTCCTCTACTTCTATTAGGTGCTTCTACTGATCTCTTAGATTGAGCTGATCTATTCCCAAATTTCTTCAAGCAATTCCGAGCAAAATGACCAGATTCACCAAGTGGAAACAAACACCAGAAAGCAACCTACATAATCCCCCGTGTGACTTATCGCACGTCTGAAATAAAGGTTTCTCTTTATAAGCTTTACCCGAGCTAGCAACATAGGAATGAGACTGCTTAGTTTTCTGTGAAGCTGTAGAAAAATTAGTTCTACCAGAGAATCGAGAACCTTAGC
Source organism: Hibiscus syriacus (assembly GCF_006381635.1). NCBI lineage: Eukaryota > Viridiplantae > Streptophyta > Magnoliopsida > Malvales > Malvaceae > Hibiscus > Hibiscus syriacus. The sequence continues at coordinate 1,781,584 of NW_024061932.1, read as the reverse complement.
CCTTGCCCCTTTTTGCAGAATATGTAGATGAAGACATCCCAATCCTCTTTCCCGTCTGTATACTCTACTCCGCAAGTAGAGTCTCCTCTTGAGCTCTTTCAATCGCCTTAGCTCTATTTATCACTTCTTGTAGACTAGACAAATTTAGTACCAACATCATCTCTTTTAGCTTAGGCCTCAGACCCTCAATGAACCAATCTCAACGAGCTTTGTCTTTAAGAACCACCTCTGTAGCATAACGACTGAGCTTATAACATTCGGTCTTATATTCATGCACCGCTCGATCCTCTTGTTTCAAGCTAAGGAACTTCAATAACATTGATCTCATGAACTGCTGACCGATGTACTTCTTTTTGAACTCCTCTTGAAAGAACTGCCAATTCACTTATTCGGGCGACGCATATATCATCGTGTTTATCCACCATACCCGAGCCGATCCTCTGAGTAGCAACACAACTCCACCCATCTTTTCATGATCGAAGCATTGTAGAATTTCCAACATCATCTTCACATCATTCAACCATAAGTCTGCATCCATAGGACCTTTAATTTTTTCTCCCCTAAACTCTTAAGCTCCCAAACTTCTTAACTTCTTTAGAATTAGCATTTGCGGTACTAGAGGAGCAAGGGGAAGCAGATGAGGTTGAAATTGTGTCAAGATAGCATCTAGGGCTTGCATAAAATCTCCGAACACTGGAACAAACATACCTTGAGGTGCCAGTGCACTGGCTTTGTCAGACGGAATCGGATGTTCGCTATTCTATTCATAGCTTTCACTACCCGATTTGTCTATACTCTCTCGACCAGCCGCTCTTCTTGAATTCATAGAATTTGACATATATCACAACATTCATAAGAATCATACTTAAGTTAGTAAGTAGAGACATATTTCATATTCATTCTATACCCTATAAGAAACATTGACATCTTAGTGGCATGTAAACTATTTTTATATCAAACTACACTCATTTTCTACCAAGAATCGACTAAACCTGTATCTCTAATACCAATAAATGTAACACCTATCTCCTATATACATAAAAATGTATACAAGATACAAATGTCACATCACTTTTAAAATGGTTTCCCATTTGAAAATCCGTACAATTTTATTTCATTTTATAAACCATTATAATTTACTTATAATTAAAACATGCATTAAACTTACATATACAACAAAAAGAGATGTTTCATATTTCACCGTTTTACAATAGTTTAATTCAAAAGCGTTTCAAAGTGTTTTACTAACCCTATTATATGCCAACTAAATATATTAAAAGAAGAAAGGTATGTCATACTGTTACAGATGAGGCGACTCTGACTTGATGTTTGATGATCTCCTTACTCAGCTGGTATTCTACCTACGCGTGAAATAAACACACGTTAAGTATTACTTAGTGAGGCATACTTAATCACAAGTAAAATTCTAAACACAAGTTATTTTATTAGACATTACATTTTAAGGGATCTTTCAATCCAATAAGTATTCTATAATTTGCATCGCTAGTGCTAATATCATCATTTGTCAACCATTACAAAAATATTTGTGGCTTCATACCCATTAACAATATAAAAATTCATTTCCTTGTTATGAATTTCTTATGTTTATACACATATATTTCCCATACAGAAATTCATACACCTAGTATGAATTTCTTAACATGTTTGCACACAAAGTGCCCAATATGAAAATCATACACTTAGTATGCATTTATTAACATTTTAGGACATATAGTGCCCAATACGGAAATTCATAAACTTAGTATGAATTTCTTAACATTTTTAGCACACATAGTGCCCAATACGGAAATTCATACACTTAGTATGAATTTCTTAACATTTTAGCACATATAGTGCCCAATACAGAAATTCATACACTTAGTATGAAATTCTTAATATTTTAGCACACATAGTGCCTAATACGGAAATTCATACACTTAGTATGAATTTCTTAACATTTTTAGCACACATAGTGCCCAATATGAAAATTCATACACTTAGTATGAATTTCTTAACATTTTAGCACTCTTAGTGCCATTTGGAAATCACCATACATGCATCAATAATTCCTATCACTATGACTATTTTAGCATATACATATAATTAAATGCACTCATTTGGCTCGTCATGCGTAGATATCCAAAATGAGAAAATGATTACTCCGGAACTTGGCCCTTGCCTTTTTCCTTACTCGACTCAGCCGCTTGATTTCGATCTAATCCATATTCATTAAATACATGTATAATATCAGTTGTTTGTGTATTTCCTAACAATTATAACTTAAACATTAATCAAAAGTACTTATTATTAACCTTTCTACAACAATATCGACATAACTTAAAATTTCTGGTTCTTCAGTATCGATACCCCTACCATGGTATCGATACTACTATACTATGGTACCGATACCCCTTCCGGTATCGATACCAATTTTAGATTCGATGTTACCTGGTATCGATACCCTTACCATGGTATCGATACTACCATACTATGGTACCGATACCCTCCTATGGAATCGATATCTTTTTTGCATTCTGTTTTAAAATGGTATCGATACCTTCCCTTTGCTATCAATACTCCCCCTTCGTTATTGATAATAATTAAATCAATATCGATACTACCTAATTAATTCATCTCATTTTAGCCTATAATATCGGCACTGTCCTATCAATATCAATACCCATACCCATAATTTCCAATTTTTAACCTGATTTTCACCCAAATGGGGCTAAATTTGATATATAAACCCATATAATGATATTAAACTCTTCTTTAACTATCCATACTACATTCTTTCATTTAGCCTCTGAAACTAACATCTTCAAAGAACAATCAATTCTAAGAATCACACCACTTTTCCTAATATGTTATTAATCCAATCCAATGCTTCTAATCTCTTATTTACCTCTTTGGCAAGTCAAATCTACCAAAACATCCATAAACACTCCTATTTTAACATATCACTCAAAAACCCATTTTCTTCAATCTCTAATATCTCATCCATAACTTAGTTTTAATCCTATTAAATCCTTCCTTAAGTTTCTAGCATACTTAAAGCTTCAATAACCAACAAAAACGAATGAATAAACTAGCCATTTGAAATCTTACCTTTGAGTTATGGGGAGAGCTTTTGCACGGCAAGAAGAAGAAGACACATATATAGCTTATATTTCATTTCCCCTTTTTCTATTTTAAATAGCTTATTAACTAATAATTTTAAATTCATTTTCTTTAAAGGACCAAAAAGCCCTCTTAATAATCCATTATAACAATTTAGTCTAAACCATTAATCATAATCATTCTCATCGTTATCATTTACTCGAATAAATCCTCCTAATTTTTAAATTTTTCAATAAGGTCCTTAATTCAATATTTGGGCCATTACAATCCACTTGGAGCCATTAGGGTTGAATTCTAGTTATTGGGGTAGTTAATTTCAATATTGGAATCTGCCCAAGAAAAGTAGTATATGTACTCCTCCTTGTAGTATCAATATTACATGTGTTAAATTAAAAAATCTAGTTTTTGGGGAAATAGGAGTATCGATACAATACTTAGTAGTATTGTTACTATTGTTATGAATAGTATCGATACTCATAGGCCTATTGGTACCATTTTTTCATTATGGAATTTGAACAATTTTGAAATCAAAGGGTAGTATCGGTACTAAAATGAGAATATTGATGCTACAATATCAATATTGTTTATGCAATTGATACTTCAAGAACATTATCGGTACTACATACCTAGAAAAGTATTTTTGTGTTCAAATTCTTTTTTTATGGTGCAAAATGATTGAAATGTTTGAAAATATTTAAAATTATAACTCATTTAAAAATATTTTTAAAGTTATATGAGTTTTAGATAATTTGAAAATTCTCTCTTAGACTTTTTATTTACTTATCACTTAACTTACAACTTAAAGAAATTCTCTAACTTATTAAACCTTAGAAAAAAACTCTATAACCGACTAGAGATAAGTCTAACAATTGAAACTTGAACATCTGCCTACTTTTTAGAGATTTAAAACCAACACTCCCTCAAGGGGGAGTATACATTGTAAGAGACCAAGCTTTGATGTAAACTCATCAAAGGTAGTTCTTGGAAGTGCCTTGATGAGTACATCAACTAGTTGTTGATGAATAGAAACATAGTTGAGTTTGACAGTCCCATTCGTAACCTTCTCAGAATAAAATGACGATCTATCTCAACATGCTTTGTCCTATCATGATGCACTTGATTCTTTGCGATACTATTTTTTATGATTATCACAATGGAGCTAAAACAATGCTTTAGCTCAACCCCTGTTTATCTAACAACCGTTGTGCTCAAATTCCTTCACAGAGCCCTTGTGACAATGCTCAAAACTCAACTTTTGCATTGCTCCTTAAACCCATATTATATTTTTTACTCTTCCATGTCATAAATTGCCCTAAACTCAAGAACATACCATCTTGTTGACATCTTGGATGTGAGTTCACCAGCCTAGTTAGCTTTTGTGAAACTTCTACTTTCTTGCTTGAGTTTTTTGCAACAAACATTCCATGATTAGGTGTCATTTTTAAATCTTAATATTATAATTACTTCCCCTAGATGTTCCTTGGGATTACTCATAATTGACTTACAATGTTAACCGAAAACGCAATATCAGAACTTGTAAGAGATAGGTAAATAAGATTATCTATCAATCTTGATAGTGTCCCTTGTCAATTGGAGGACCACCACCAATTCTGAATTTTAGGCTGTACTCCATGGATCTTTCAACAGGATTGCAACCTATCATACTAGTTTCAAATAACAAGTCCAAAACATATTCCTTTGGTTCATCACAATTCCACTACTTGTTCTAGCCACCTCCATACCCATGAAATACCTTAATGAACCAAGGTCCTTAGTTTCAAACTCCTTTTCCAAGAAATTCTTCAACCTCGAAATTTTAAAAGAATCATCACTGTTGATGATTATATCATCAACATAGATTATTAAAATAGCCTTCTTGTTCCTGGGAGTTATTTTAACAAATAGCGTGTGGTCCAACAAATTCATTTTTTAAGTAATACTAAGTCTATTTCTAAAATAAAAATATTATTTAATATTAAAAATACGATTCAAACATAACAAAAGAAAAAAATACTAATGAGTAATCTTAAAATTACAACTGAATTTTCTCTATGACAAAATTTTTTCATATTCATGATGACATCTATGTCCACCGATTCCACATTGATGTGGTTGTCAATTACGCCTCAGATTGCACTAGAGGTTCATCATCATCGCCGGTACTTTGCCTAGTTGATTGGCTGATATCACCATGTACTTATGAGTTCTAAGGTGATGGATGATAAGTTGTAAACGTAGTGAATATAAAGACGTCTAAAGAACATTCCCACCGTTGAATGGAAATGGTGAAAATGGAGAGAATGACGATGATGTAACATAACTAATATACTTAAGTAATGTTAGTCAACATCAACATGTATGTAAAACCCTTATCACAATAAACTAGAATGGCCCAATATATTTTACATCAATGAGGCCGATAGAAACAACATTATAGGCCCGAAAGGTGCTATGATGAGCCAGAAGTGTGCCTCCTTCATAATGACCCTAATGCATTGAGGTTCAGTGTTGTTGCATTGTTAGACGCATTTCCCGTCATTGATGAATCTACTGAGCTTGGTTTGAAACATGCAGTAGAAATCCATTGCCATACATGAGAAACCATCCCATATACTCTTCAAAAATAAATATATCACGACATTGAATCGTTTCTATATCAAGTATGCGGGTATGTCTAGAGTCCCACATTGATACCCATTTTGTGTGTTCTTAGGCCTAATCATTGTCTTTCTTGCCTCGTCTATCGCATGCATGCATTTTGTCTAAGTCCATAGTTGTTCCAAGAACATTTTGTATGTATCCAAATTGCTGCAACACAAAACCAATTGGATAACACTTAATAATTGTGTAATAGACAAGGTGCAAGGTGGTATGTCATACGCGCAATGTTGCTTGAAAAATTATTGGGATGCATGTCATACATTCATCATAATAGTATGATATCCACTCAAACTAAAAATAAGATTTTATTAGTATTCATAAAATAATAAAAATTTATGTAATACGATATTAATATACATTTAGTTCAACGAATTACCTTTACTCGTGCTCTTTGATCAATGAGTAACAAAGATTTTCAATTTCATTTGGAATATGTATGTAAATCAAATCAATAAATCATATGTTAAATTAAATGAAACAATTTATTAACATAATCAAACAATAATTAAAATAATGATTTAATTATTCATAAAATTAAAATATAAGAATTAGAGGAAATGAGATTGGTAAACTTTTACGTGGGCGAAGAAAAGACATTCGATACCACACTCATAATTGGAGAAACATTATACATTCTCTAATACCATTTCTCTCCGGGATTTTCGCTCTACACATTTCTTTAAAAGGAGATACTAATATCGTTGATCCCCAAGTATATATGTCGAATTCTTGGAAATCTACTAAATGTCACAATCATATTAAATGTATTTGGTTGCAAGAGTTATCATGGGTTTAGAGCCCCGGATGAATAAATTATAAGGCCACATCAAATAAATTTAGCCACCATTTTACTCCACGAGAGCTTTTCTAAGCAAATTTAGGCATAATTCATGCCAATTTCCAACACTACACTAGTCACAACATGACCCTTAATCGAGAGACCTAACTACAATGCAACATCCTCAAGAGTGTTTGTGAACTCTCCACATGAAAATTGGAAGGTTTGCATTTCCGGTTTCTATCTTCCCATTAGTGTTGAAATGAACGTCAGGTTTAGCTTTAAACCATTAACCAATTGAATAACATGTAAGAATCTAGCTTGTTCTAAGTATAGAAAAATGGCATCAGAGGAAGATGTTGAGTCAATCGATCAAAACAAATAGCCAAGAGGGAGTGAATTAATAATTAAAAATTTGATGAAAGTTTTTTTCACGATTAAGAGAAATTGACACAATGTATTTTAGAGTAGTTCAACTTCCTTAATGAAGTCTACATCCACTACCTTAGCTTCTACACTAAGGATTTTACAAAATTCACTAAAATTTTCAAACCTTTTAGGATAAGGTGCAACCTTATAATATACTAAACCTTATACCCAAGTATTAAGTGTACAAGTCTTCCCAAGAAGAAAAATAATTGTTAACTCTTACGATCAACCAAAATATATCAAGGCGTAACCTTAGCATCCACATTAAGGATCTCTCAAATCCACTTTATTTGTTTACTTTTAAGGACAAGGCGTAACCTTATAAACTCTCCAAGGTTTATACCCAAAACCTTGAATACACTATCCAAGAGAGTAGTGACAAATTAAGCAAACAAAGATAAAATCTCACAAGGAAAATGTGTTTTCACAATTTAAGCACTCACCCAAATCTCATTTGAGAAAAATAAATAATGTAGCTCACAAGTGTGTTTACATTATCTATCAATTCTAGTCGTTTGGATCCCTTGAAAGTATTATAGTCGTTACCTACAATAAAAAAACATTTAATGCACAAAGGATAGATCCTTTGGTGAAAGGGATCGATCATTTGTCAAATAATTTGAATGTTTCAAGAAAGATATCGATCCTTTAAGTGAAGGGATCAACCTTTTCATTAAGGAATCGATCCTTTTGGTGAAGGGATATATCATCTTCCATAATGAATTGATCCTCTGATGAAGGGATCAATAAAAAAATTACTAGAATAAGGATCAATCCTTTAGTAAGGGGATCGAACCTTTGGTAAAAAAGATCGATCCTTTTTCTTATGGTGTCGATTCTTTAAGCCAAAAAACATTGGAAACTTGACTTTACCGTGCAAAAATGATTGAGTTAGTTTGTTTAAAAGGTTCGACTAAGTTAGAAAACATTTAAAACATATTTTTCAAATTTATTTTGGACTTTGAATTATTTTTGAGATTTTTCGACAAATTTGATTAAGTCCAAAATCAATTTTACATTTAATTTTTATATAAAAATATGAGTTCTACAATCTTCCCCCTTTTAATATAACAAAACTCTTTGAAAAGTTGTTTTTGAAAAATGATCCCCTTTGAAAAATAATAAAAGGGTTATGAGTTTCCAAAACTTTAAGCTCTAATTTTAACTTTGAAAAATCATTTTTCAATATGACTTACTTATCCCCTTTTCGTTATATAAAAAATAATTCACAATCTTAGTACAATATAACAAAGGAGATAAAGTAAACAAAAATAAAGCTAGAATTAAGAATAAGCATATTAAGATAAATATCAAACATCATTCTACTTAAAATAAATAACATCCATATAAGCTAAAGTACCAAAAACATAAATATCTAAACTATCAAATGCATATAAGTTTAAATATTCAACACAAAAACCATCCAAATATCAAGAATATTCAAATAAACATAAGTTCATAATGTCAAACTTCCAAAGTCAAAGGTCTAAAATGTAGAAAGGTCTAAAAACATGTAAAGATATACGTGCATGAACTAAGACGAAGATGATGGAAGGAAAGAGAATCCATCAAGCTGGTGTTGAATCGCTTAAACCTCTTCAACAATACATGTCTCAATAGCATCCTAACAAGTTGTAAGTTCATCAAATCATGTATCAATATGAGATCAAATATATCTGATAGACTGAAGCACCATCTCCATAAAATTTTGAAAGAAAGCCTTGGGAGTGTCGGGTCTACATGAGTCGTTCTCGGGCTTCTCTCCATTATCATCATCATGAGTATTATCCATATACTTTTCTCTATCATGCTCATCATCTCCATGCTCCCCGTAGCAACTATGAACCCAACACTTGGATCTCCTAGGCTTCTCGATATAGTCGATCTTTACCATGGCAGCGTGGTCGATGGTCTGAAGTTTGACAGGATGACAATTGAGCATTCAAATAAAAGTTTCGAACTAAAGATAGGAAAGTAGAGCTATGAAAGTTGTAGAATTCAAAAAGCTTCATGTACTCCAAATTTTGTTTGTAAGGAAACCCCATAAGTCTAAAATTTGAAAATTGATTTTCCATGTATCCTTAATTAGACAACATGCAAAAAAATGAAATGTATCTCTCACAGGCTTGGGAATTTTTAAAACATAAGTCAAACAAAGAAGCAACTTGAGGATTGCTTGAGAAATCTCCTTTTTCCTCCAAATTTTGTTTGTAATGAAAACCTGATAACTCTGTAAAAAGACTCAATTTCCAGTCCTTTCACTTAAGTTATTGCTCGTCTAAACAAAGTATGCAAAGTATGCATATTATTTTAGTTGCATATAGGTTATGTTAGCTTGTGGTGGATAAGTTTTGCTTAGGTAAGATTTATTTGGTTTGACTGATGTTGCTGAGGAGAAAGGGTTATTTGGATTGTGTTTGTGCAAGAAACTTACAGATGAAGAACATTTAAGTGGTGACAACGTAAATTTGCAAAGGCCAATGGAACAGATAAGAACATGAAGAGCAGATTTATCTCGCCGAGGCAAGGTTTATCTAAAGAAGTCTGAAGCAGGTGTGATGAAACTACCTATGGCACATGCCAGCTGGATGACCTACTTCACGTACAAGCAAGCCTTAATTATTCTGACAACCACCAGCCGCCTTTCCTTTTTAAGTCTGGGCATTTAATAACGATTATTTAAGGAAACTCCAAAAGCATGCAAAGCCCTAGGAGATATTTCCTTATAAATAACCAGTCGTACCTGCCAAAGAAAATGAGGCAAGGAAGAAGAGAGAATAGTTTTATCCAAGGCATGAACGAGCAACTGCAGTGCTTTCCCACCGTCAACCATTCAACCTTCCTTGGTGACCTCCATAATCAGACTTTAGCAGAGCGGTGATCAGGTCTCGAGAGTGGCTGATCAACAAGGCAGACGCGGTGCTGATCAGAATTGTCACGATAGAGCCCCCGGTTTTGGGAGTAGTTCTTTTTTTGTTCTTAACCTTTTATCTATTTGGGGTTATACTAAACGTTGAAACTTAGATGATTTTTTATAGCACCATGAATGTCTTACTTGGTGTTAAACTTTGTTTTGCCTAAACAATATTTTTATGTTTTATGAATGATGAATTATGTTTTACTTATGAGCGTTTTACTCATTATTTAAATATTTTACCTTACACTATAAGAGCAATGAGAGATCGTCTGGGGTTTTGGTAAAACATGTCTTTTCAATATAAGAGCATCAAGATATAACTTTTTGTCTAGATAGTGATTCTTAGATTCGAGAGAATTAAGATAGATCCATGGGAGCAATGGAATGAATCCGGGATGGTGAAGTTCTAACTCATTTACCTTAGAGATAAGAAATGAGTTTCAATCGACTAAAAGGGGTAGACGCTAGAGTAGGATAGCAACGCCTATAGTTCACATTGAGAGGTATTGCTACAACAACAGTTTGACAAACCAAGGGTTGTAGTTAACGCTGAGGAGTATTACCATAGCAACAATCTAAGAATACTTAGTAATCCTGTCGGGCAGCTTTAGCAAGTCATAATAATTCATTCTAGACTTAAAAGTAATTGTTGACAATACAAAAGTTTAGCATAAGTGCTTTGTGATACGTCTGAATATGTGAGGTTGTTTGCATTATATTTAAACCAACACTTGTCTTATTTTATTCCAGCATTCTGTATATTTATTTTTGTTGACCAAACTTTTTTCCAATCATGAAATCACTTCTTCGTTTATTTAATATTAGTTCTTAAGTTGACACTAGTAGGAATTAGTTCGTGACACTAGTTCTCATTGTGGTGAAAGTATATTTACAATCACTGTGGAGACGAACTCACTTACCCTATATTACTTGAATCAATTGTGTATACTTACACAGATTTGCTTGCCTTAACATATACATTTACAGGCGATCAAGTTTTTGGCACCGTTGCCGGGGATTGACAACTAACGAAATTTTTAGCCATAACAAGTTCTTTTTGTGTCACCTTATATTTATTTAGTCTAACATAGTTTATTATTTTCTTTTGTAGGTTTTTATTCTTGCATGACCTTAAGATCTGCTGGTAAGCCTTTGGAACCATTTGACCTTGAAGTTGAGCAATCATTTAGACAAAGGTTCTGTGCCCAAAGAACCAGAGAACATTTAAACCAACTCCAAATGCAAGACAATATGGGAGATTTAGGACCCTATGCAGCCATAAATCTTCAAGTTGCAAGGCTAAGAGAAATACGAGATCATTTGAACCTGATTCTCGATGATCTCAATCCAAGCATAGTGGCACCTGAAATACAAGCCACTCATTTCGAACTCAAACCGATGATGTTTAACTTGCTAAACTCTATTGGACAATTTGGTGGTTCACCCAATGAGGATGCTAGGCAGCATGTACGTGCTTTCCTTGAAGTGTGCGATTCATTTCGACAACAAGGAGTACATGAAGATGTTCTCAAACTAAAACTTTTTCCTTACTCCCTACGCGATAGAGCAAGAGCCTAGCAGAGGAGTTCTCATCGGCTCAATGGAGTCATGGGCAGATTTATGCAAAAGTTTCCTACTCCAATACAATCCGCCCATTATGAATACAAAGCTTCGCAATGACATTGTGAGTTTTCACCAAGGAGATGATGAATCAATGTATGAATGTTGGGATAGGTACAAAAGCCTACTTCGTAAATGTGTTAACCATGGCTTTCACGATTGGATGCAAGTGGTGATATTTTATAACAGAGTCAATGCACAAACTTGAATGATGTTAGATGCCTCAGCAAATGGAACCTTACTGGATAAATCACCCGAGGAAGCTTTCGACATCCACGACAGGATAACAAATAATGATTATCAATGTCCAAATACAAGATTGGGAACCGACAGAAAAACATCTGGAGCATATGAATTAAAGGGTAAGGATTCGGTAGCTGCTCAACTTTATGTCACAACCAATATGTTGAAAAATTTGCAACGTCCTAATGAGGTAAGAGAAGTCAAGGTGACCAATAACGCATGCATATTTTGTCATGACAACCATCATGAGAGTGAATGTATGAAAACCATATGTCAACCAATTTTGTGGGCAACTACAATCAGAGCAATAATAACCCCTATTCAAACACGTACAATCCTGGTTGGAGACAGCACCCAAATATTTCATAGAGTAATCAAGGAAACAACAACAATCAAGTAGCAAATTATAGGCCACAGCAAAGTAATTCTGACCATCAATATTTTCAGAATCAGTATCATCAGCAGCCCTAGCAAAACAATAAAGGTATAGCTTCTTCCTCTAATACTAATTCCAATACTAATTCCTTGGAGTTATTATTACAGGAATTTATGGCCTCGATGAAAGATTTTATGGCCTCCATAAAGACTTTGATGCACGAACATTCTGCAACAATTAAAAATCAAGGAAATTTGTTACAAAGCCAAGCAACACTTTTACAAAGCCATAGTTCATCTATAAGAGAATTGGAGAATCAAGTGGGTCAAATTGCTATAACATTACACTCCCACCCACAAGGAAATATCCCTAGTGATACGAAGATCGTTAAACATCATGGGAATAGGAATGGAAACGGGGTGGGTTCGCTGCGGGTTTTGCTCCTCCCGTCCCCTTCCCTGAAATGAATCCCCATCCCCGCCCCGTTCCCCGTAAGGTTTTTTATCGGGGCACCCCGTCAGAATATTTTTTTATCCCGTCCCCAAACTCGATCCCGAAAAAAACTAAGTAGCCGTAGTTTAAAAAAAATAGAAAAAACGATCAAAAAACTGGAAAATTAGTCTACATGATTTACAATTCAAACTACAGTCACAAATTCAAAACCAATTCTAAATAATTGTCTAAACTCCAAAATAAAACACAAACATAATTAAATACAAACTTGTTCTGATATTCAAATCAGACAACGAAGATGCATACGAATATTAAGTCAAATAAAGTCATCCAAAATCGTCATGCCACTTTTTCACTTTCTTTGGTAGCTCCCTACATTGAGAAATTTATCAATAAATCAACCAAATTTTACTTTAATAATTATAAAACATGTTACCAAAAAAGTAATGTTTTTATAAACATTATTTACCTCATCCACATCATAATCATATTCAACAGAGCGATAATATGCATCGGTCTCTTCCGAATAAGTTTCTATAAACAAAATAACATAAATTATCCTTTAACACAAATATTATTCAAAAAGGAAATGATATATAAGTTAATATAGAATATAGTGTTACCGACTTACCTTGAATCTCATTCAACAACCAACTTTGTGCACACATTAAAGCCTCCAAAGTTTTTGGATGAAATGGACTTCGGTGTGGACTTATTAATCTTCCACTAGTGTTGAATGCGGATTCTGAAGCAACAGTGGAAACAAGAATTGCTAAAATATCTTTTCTATCCTTTGAAGTGTCGGATACTTACCTCTATTCGTCTTCCACCAAGCCAACAAATAAGATCCACGTCTTTAGGTAAAAGCTTCTCTTTCAAGTAGTTGTCTAGTTCGACCATATCACCCGAGTCATCATTCTCACTAGCTATTGAAATAATGTCGGATAAGAGTTTTTTGAATCCACCACGATACTCAGATGAAAATCCTGAACTCATGGAAGATGAACCATGCACACCACCTATAGTTTAATAGAAGTAATGATTAATTTAGTATATAAAAATAAGTATAAAGTTGATATTTTATAGGTAATACAGTAATATAGCTTCTTGGACATGGATTGGTAGATTCACATTCTTTAAATAAAGTTCTAACAAAATCCTCAAGAGTTTGAAACTTAGCCTTTGCCTTTTCAGGTCCATAAAGTACATGCATAAGGAACTCTACAAATTTTAACTTGTATCATGGATCTAAAACCGCCGCCATCCCCATAATCCCATGAATTACATACCAATATTTATCAAACTTAGAAAGCATTTTATACACCATCAAACTAATCTCATCAATTCCAGATTTTGTCCACTCACGCAAAGAATAACCAATCTCACATATCAACGAGAAAAAGACATTCATCGTAGGATACTTGTTACCAGAAAACATAAGAGTTACCTCATAAAATAATTGCAGTCTTTCACATATCTCTTTGCTAACTCCCAATCAAGCTTTGTTGCAAACAAGTATACCTTGACTCTTTTAGTTTTAATCGCTCTTTATAACGTATAGCCACAGTAAGCAAAAAAAAGTAGAGTTCCATCGAGTCTTGCAATCAATGATCAACTTCTTTGTGTATTCTATTCCTAGTTGATGATCTGCTTCCTCAAATCTTTTCTCCCTCTTTTGTGATGCACCCCAAAACAAAACACTATCTCTAATTCTTTCAATCCCCTCCTCGATAATAGATAATCCATTTTGAACAATCGAGTTAAGAATGTGTACGCAACAACGCATATGAAACAACTGGCCTTTCAACATGAGTGATCTTAATGGAAGCTTTTCTAATAACTTGTTGATAATTGCATTATTTGTGGTATAATTATGAATGGTAAGAGTAGACAACTTTCTATCTAGATTCCAATCACATAAAAAACCATAGAGCATCTCAGCAAGAACATCAGTTGTATGTGGACATGGCTCGTAAATAAACCTGTTTACAAATTAATGTGTTAGTATAAGTGCAAAAAATACAATTAAACTAACTTTATATTATAATATACCTCATGATTCGACTTTGCAAGTTCCATTACTCATCTATGAGGTATGAAGTGATTGCCATACACTCTTTTATTTGATGGTTGACTGTTAACATATAAGTAGTAATTGCTACCCTACTTATGTTCCTCCCCAATAAGTTCATAGTTCTTTGCCTTTCAAACTCGTAAATCTTTAAGATGTCGTTCTTGATGGTATTTCGAGATGAACCTTAAACAAAGGCTGAAGGCCTCTAAAAATTTCCTAAAACCATGAAGCTCTACCATTGAAAAAGGATACTCGTGCACAATTATCATCTCCGCGAGATCTTTCCTTGAAGTGTCTGCATTGAAGGTGTAGTTGGAGAGATATGATGAACTACCATTAACTTTCTTTTGCTCATTTGCCAAGATGCTTTGACGTATATTTCTTATCGTTTTTCTTGGACAACGTTCAAAATGGTCTAGTAAATGTTTTGTGTCGTTTTTGCTATTTCCTCTTAATTTTTTTGGCAATAGTTATATTCCACCTTATCTTCACCATTCACTTTCATTTTTTTAAAATGGTTCCACACTACTGATCTTTTCCTTTTAACGCCGGATTTTTCAGCATCATAGAAAGTTTCATGGGTATTAGACTCATTTTGGGTATTCACTCGTTTTGGGTATTAGACTCGTTTTGTGTAGCAAAGTTACATGGGAGTGGTTGATTGGAATCTTTTACCCCTTGACTGCTTCCTAACAGACCAGGAGTAGGAGTGTTTGATATAGATTTATTACCTTGTGATTCCATATGGCCTGAAAAATGCATATATAACAATTAACTTTGATACATTATAACAATTATCAAGAGTAGAACTGTAGAAGTAACCATTTATAATTCATAAAAAAGAAGTAACGTATCTAATAATGAATTACATAAAGTTGTATGATACATTATAACAATTAACCTTGTGATTCCATTAATATGATCAGTAAGCCAGTAACCACAAAATGGTTTCCCAAAGTCTTTTCTTCCCTTTTATAAGATTATCACTCTATAGTAACCATAAAATCCAAAAAGAAAAATAAGCAAGGAACTATGGCACATCTAATTCGATAGGTGTCTCTAAAATGAGCAAGCTAAACTTTCATCTTGCTACAAATAAATACTCAAAAACCAAGTAAATGTACAATAACCCCAACATAGGGTACAAACGAATGAGACCCAGTGTTAATGCAAGTAAAGTGTTGAGGAAAGGTAAAGGGACTGCCAAAGAAGATGTGCTTCTCAAGAACTGTATCGAGAAATTTGGTGAAGGCAAATGGCATCTTGTTCCTCTTAAAACAGGTAAAACATAACATACTTTCAATTCGTTTCTTGATATATTAAATAAAAAAATCATTTCATAAATCACTGTAGGAAGAGATCGAAGAGTTGTAGGCTGCGATATTACCTTAGACCAAATATAAAAAGAGGAGCGATAGGAATAACAAATACAAAGGGCAAAGTGGGAACTGGGAACTGGGCACTGGGAAACCTATGTTAAATGTTTTGTTTGTATTATATATAATTAATATAAAAAATAAAAAATATTATATATATATATAATCGGGGAAGGGCAGGGATACCTTGCCCCGAACCCGAACCTGAAAAAATCCCAGAATTTTACCCCGATACCAGACCCGACCCAATATTATTCAAACCCGACTCGATCCGAACTTAGCCGGGTTTCGGGTTTCCCCGTCAGGTTTGGATCATTCTACCATTCTTACATGGGAAGGAGCAATGCAATGTACTTACACTAAGGAGTGGAAAAAAGGTTAACCAAGATGACAAGTTTGGGGGAGATCACCTGAACAGTCCTCGCCATGGCATAACGCAACCAGAGGATCGAGCTGAAAATGTTGAAAGATGAAATGCCTGAAGAAAAGAAAAAAACTGAAGACTCAGAAAAACATCGCTCAAACAATGAGAAATTCATGGCCAAGGCCAGAGATTATTCAGCAACAACAGCAGACAATGTGAGACCTCCACCACCATTCCCTCAACGGTTAAAGAAACATGATGATGACATCCAGTTCAAGAAATTTATTGATGTTCTGGATTAGTTGGGTATCAATGTGCCTTACTTGAAGCCATAGAACAAATGCCTTCCTATGCCAAGTTTCTTAAGGACATTGTTACAAAGAAACGGAAGGTAGAACTTGTTGCCACGCCAATAGAAATCTGTTCGGCAGTAAGTAAACTCCCACCTAAACGAAAAGACCCTGGCAACTTTATAATACCATGCTCAATTATTAATGATTTTATAGGACGAGCTCTTGTTGATTTGGCATCAAGTGTAAACTTGATACCAAAGTCCATATTTATGAAACTATAAGGGTATCACGCCTGTCCAACTTCAGTCATCCTACAGTTGGTCGATCGATCTTATGTGCAGCCCAAGGGCAGAATAGAAGATGTCATAGTGAAGGTGGATAAATTCGTATTTCCAGTTGATTTTCTCATCTGGATTGCGAAGTCGATGAAATGTACCAATCATTCTGAGAAGACCCTTCTTAGCTACTGGGAGAATCCTAATATATTGTGAAAAGGGAGAGTTCACAATGCGAGTAAGAGAGCAAAGCGTCACCATCAATGTATTCAACTCCATGAAATATGTGGACGATTCAGAGGAATGCTAGTGCATTAGATAAGTGGAGGAGAAAACAATCCTTGGATGAGGTGAATCCCTAATACTCGATGAATACAACGCTTTGTACCATGACCATACAAGTGAGATGCACAAACAAGACACTTTTGGCCTAGACGAATTATTTTGAGAAGACGATTATAAAAATCATGGCCAGGACAACGGAAATCTAAACAATGAACGCCCTGAAAACAATACTAATGCACGATACAGAGGAAATATAACGGATCAACGGAGGCTTCTTTATAATAAATCAGGTATGAAATTCAAACCCTTAGATTATCATGAAGTTATGTCTCAAGAGTCATCATTGCAACATGCACCAAAACTGGAACTTAAAACTTTTCCATCACATTTGAAATATGCTTATCTAGGAGTTGATGAAACTCTACCAGTGATAATTTCTGGCAACCTTACCTCCGAACAGGAGAATAGTTTGTTGAATGTTTTGTCACAACACAGAAAAGCTCTTGGATGGACAATGGAAGACTTGAAGGGAATCAGTCCGACCATATGCATGCACAAAATCAATCTAGAAGATAGCCATATCACTTCGGTGGAACCCCAAAGAAGGCTCAATCCAATCATGAAGAAGGTATTCATGAAATAAATTATTAATGGTTGGACGCGGAATAATTTATCCTATATCTGATAGTTCATGGGTCAGCCCGGTTCAGTGTGTACAAAAGAAGGGTGGTGTAACCGTGATTAAAAGCGAACATGACGAACTCCTCACCACAAGAACAGTCACGGGTTGGCGCATATGCATGGATTACAGGAAGCTCAACAAAGCCACAAGGAAATACCATTCCCCCTCCCTTTCATCGACCAAATGCTTGATAGGTTAGTGGGAAAAGCATTTTATTGCTTTCTTGATGGATACTCAGGGTATAACCAAATAGCCATAGCATCGGAGGATCAAGAGAAAACCACTTTCACATGCTCATATGGTACCTATGCATTTGGACAAATGCCGTTTGGACTATGTAATGCTCCAGCTATATTCCAAAGATGCATGATGACAATCTTTTCAGATATGGTAGAAGAATATATGGAAATATTTATGGACGATTTCTCCGTCTCGGGTGATGATTTTGACCGATGTCTCGGTAATCTATCCAAGGTACTGAAACGATATGAAACCTAGAGTTGAATTGGGAAAAATTCCATTTTATGGTAATCGAAGGAATAGTGTTGGGTCACAAAATATCATTCCAAGGCATCGAAGTCGATAAAGCCAAGGTGGACGTAATTGTAAACCTTCCCCCACCCACCAACGTGCGAGGTGTACGCAGTTTCCTTTGACATGAAGACTTTTACAGGCGGTTCATAAAAGATTTTTCTCAAATCTCTAAAGCCTTATATCTTTTGCTTCAACAAAATCATCCATTTGAATTTACTAATGATTGTTTGAATACCTTCACAGATTTGAAGAAAAAACTTTCGCAGCACCAATCGTTATCCCACTAGACTGGAACGAACCTTTTGCGCTCATGTGCGACGCTAGTGACTATGCAGTCAGAGCAGTGCTAGGGAAATGAAAAAGTAAAATATTTCATGTTATATACTATGCGAGCCATACTCTTAATGATACACAAGTAAACTATACCACCACTAAAAAAGAACTCTTAACAGTAGTATTTGCATTCGATAAGTTTAGGCCATATCTAATAAGCACTAAGGTAATTGTGCATACAGATCACTCTACCATTAAATATCTGATTAATAAAAAAGATGCAAAGCCTAGACTAATTCGGTGGATATTATTACTACAAGAGTTTGATTTAGAGATTAAGGATAGAAAAGGTATAGAGAATTAAGTGGTAGACCATTTGTCTAGGCTAGATAAGAAACCTGATTGTCCTGACATCATAGAAATTAAAGAGGATTTACCCGATGAGAAAATATTATTTGTCACGACTGCGCTGTGGTATGCTGAAATAGTTAATTTTCTTGTTAGTGGTATTGTTCCTCCTGATTTATCTAGCTAGGGCCGAAAGAAGTTTCCACATGATGTGCGACATTACTACTGGGATAAACCGTTCCTATTCAAGCAATGCGGAGACCAAATAATCTAAAGATGCATTCCAGAAGAAGAGCAGAAAGATATTCTACACCAATACCACTCGTCACCATATGGAGGGCATTTTGGTGGAATGAGAACAACGACGAAAGTGCTTCAGTCCGGATTTTGTTGGCCAACCTCGTTCAAAGATGCGCATGAAGTCTATAAGTAATGTGATAGATGCCAACGAATAGGAAGCATATCGAAACGACATGAGATGATATGGCAACATATTCTGAAATTGAACTTTTCGACGTATAGGGAATATACTTCATGGGACCCTTTCCCACATCATTTTGCGATTTGTACATTCTCTTGGCAGTGGATTATGTTTCCAAATGGGTTAAAGCCATCGTAACACCTAAAAATGATTCAAAGATGGTGTTAACATTTTTGCACAAAAATATATTCATCCGATTTGGAACACCACGAGCTATCATTAGCGATGAAGGAACACATTTTTACAATAAATTGATTGCCAAGGCACTGAAGTGATATGGAGTACGACATAGAATTGCTATGGCGTATCACCCTCAAACGAATGGACAAGCTGAAGTATCTAACTGGGAAATTAAATAGATCCTTGAAAAAGTGGTCAACCCAAGTCGAAAGACTGGTCGCCGAAGCTAGATGAAGCACTATGGGCTTATTGCACAACATTCAAGACACCGTTGGGAATGTCACCATTTTAACTGGTCTATGGAAAAGAATGTCACCTACTTGTTGAACTTGAACATAAAGCCTATTGGGCCATCAAAAAGTTAAACATGGATGCTCAGCTTGCTGGAGAAAGAGACTCTTGGAACTAAACGAAATGGATGAATTCAGATCACACGCTTACGATAATGCCCGCCTATACAAGGAGAAAACAAAACGATCGCATGAAAGAAAAATTTTTCCGAGGTAATTTTATTCTGGAAAATAAGTATTGCTCTACAATTCACGTCTTAAGTTATTCTCATGCAAGCTAGAATCACGATGGTCAGAACCGTTCATCCTACATCAAGTCCATGATAGTGGAGCAATCGAAATACAGAACCAAAACGACGGTTCCATCTTCAAGGTGAACGGGAAGAGACTCAAGGAGTACAAAGGAGCCCCAGTAATGCGTGAAAAACCGACATCGTTGGCACATGATTCCCAAGAGTTTGCTTTATTTATTAAAACAAGTTATTTTCTGATTTTATTATTCATTTAATTTTATTTCCTTTTTTTATTGCAGGCATACACATCGCACGTGGCAGCATGGGGAGTTTGAGCATGCATGAAAAGAAAAAGAAACCCTAGGGCATATGGTTTTGGCGGCAGAATAAAGAGGGAAAGAGATCTTTTTCCCCACTTTATGTCCAATCATATATATCTCTTTAAATGTAAAAATCTTTTCCCTTCGTGTAAGGACAAAACTACCCCGAAACCATTTATTACTTTAAAAGAAAAAAACTGCCCAACTTTTTCTTCTTCATCGTGCCTCATTCTCTCTCTACCAAACAAGAAAAATTTTCTCTCAACGAATTTCTCCCCATCGCCACCACTGATTTCACCACACCAACCAAGTACAATGGTAAGAGCAAGGAATGCCCCAACCTCAACATAGAGTTTTGAATGTTTTCAAATGATCAAAGTGGAAGCACGCTTCAAAATCCTCTAAAAATGTCAAGTGTATTTGGAGGATGGGTTTGTTTTCCTAGCCGAGGATGAAGAATCGTTTGGACCAGAGGTGATGGGCGTGATAAAGAAACACAACTGGGAGAAGTTTTCTCATCATCCCAAAGTTGTAGCACAGGCGATGGTAAGGGAGTTCTATGCCCATCTCGAAGACCCGTCTAACCACACAGTGTACGTCCGAGGGAAGCTCCTTCGATTTTCCCCTTCGTCACTCAATAGATACTTTATGTTGGGGAAAGTAGAGGAGCAACACAAGCAATTCGTGGCTGAGGCAGATCAAGAAACGTACATCGGAGTGCTGGAAGATTTATGCTTCGGGTGGGCCAAGTTCGAAGGGAATGCCCCAACGAGGAAGAGAGTAGATCGTCGAGCCCTAAAACCAAACATAAAGTTATGGAATCACTTTTTCAAGGGAAAGCTTATGCCCACGTCTCACAACACCACCATACTCGTAAAAAGATTGAAGCTCTTGCACTATCATATACGGGAGGAAGATCGACGTTGGCGAACTCATTTTTGAGCAAATCCACAAGTGTGTCAAGAGAAACCAGGGCAATCTATTGTTTCCCAACTTGATTACTGTACTGTGCAGGAAAAAGAAGGTCCTTGAGGAGCCCTTTGTAGATTTCATTAAATCCAAGGAGGGCATCACCAAGAAGATGGTACTCGAGTTGATGAGTTTTGATGACAATGCCCCGTATGAAAGTTTGGAGTGGGGAGCAAAATCGGTTGCTGCATCTAGAATGGCCGCTGTGGTCACGTACACTCGAGAAACGTGTGAAAAGGTCGGGCGCCTGAAGGATCACATGGAGATTTACTTCGAGTATGTCAAGGCTAGGGACGCGCAACTCAACGCCTTCTTCAAGGAGTTGCTCCCGAGCACCAATACCAGACTACCGACCTTCCCAGTGTCATCCTCAAATACAATGTGGGTGGTAACACATTCCATGCATCGACATCGCATGTCCCTCCAGAAGTTCCCCCAGGAGTGCCCACTGATGTACCACCACTGGCAACCCATGTTGCACCCGTACCAGAGGAAGGACAAGGCGACACAGAAGAGTTCCTCAGCTCCTCATCTTTCTCAACATCTACAAGTAGTGAGGATACCCCACCCAACTTCTTCTTAATTGAATATTTCACTCCAGCACCAAAATAACTCGAGCAAGACCCTATTCCGTCCCCTGTCCATCAAGCAACACCAATCCCAGCAACAGCTCAAAGACCAGCACCAGTTCTAGCACAACCGACTCCTACTGCCGAGCAGTCAACTCCAGCACGAGGCTCGACTAGCAAAAAGCGCTACAAGAGAACGATAGCTATATACTTCAGCCATCCCCCTCGAAGATAGCAATAGTAGACTCGAGATCCGAGAGTCCCTCTCCTCCCAAACGACACCCGAACGAGGGCGTCCAGTCAAGCCACCCCACCACATTGAGTTTCCAATTTTGTTTTAGTTTTTTATTTTCGCATCTGCATATAGCATCATGTAGTTTTAGTTTTCATGCATTGAGGACAATGCATCCCTCTAGTTTGTGGGACGTATTGTACCATATTCTACCATACTTTGTTAAAAAGCAGTTGATGATAATTGGTTGAAAATTTTGGTTGTCATGACATAAGCAGGTTATGATTATTGTTAAGAATGAATTAGGGATGCCCAATGATGAATGCATAATTTTATTGCCTAGGCCACAATTATTGTTAAGACTGTCTAAAGAAGAGAACCAACCCTAGGCCTGATTCTTTGAAATTTACAAACACGATTATGGGATGTCCTTATTTCAGGTAATCTGTAAAACTTTTGGTAAAGAACTTTCTGCTTGCCGAGACTTCAAAAATATTTTAAGGGTAAAGTGAAAACTATCTAGTGTTTAAAACTTGAAAAATTAAAAAGAGACACTCCTCTGTGCAAAGGCATAAATAGAAAAACTGCATAAGAAGTGAAGAGTAGCCAAGGAATATGAGTGAATGAAAGTAGTCACAGGATGACTCTACCCGACTAGCTTGGGGGTAGAAGGTATGCTCCCTTTCACCTAGAGTGTGGGACGGTAGGTGTGATGAGCTGACTCCCCTATAAAAAATAAAAATTTGATAAATAAGTAGGAGTATAAACTAAGCCTGACAAATAATTTAATGCCCTGACAATCCAGAAGTGCTTACTTTAAGTTTTTTATTTACCTTTATGCATAGGCTGGTTACAATCACGCACACACAATAGGAAGGAATCATGACTAGGGAAGAGACTTGACTGATATGACTGTCGAACATGTTGAGGCCAATTATACTTTTTTTTCTGAGGGCTGAAATCTCAAACCATATGATTTTCTTAACACTACTTTACCATGACAATTTTAATTTTCTTCTAGCTATTGTACATTGCTTGAGGACAAGCAATAGCTTAAGTTTGAGGGTGTGATAACTCCGTAAAAAGAATCAATTTCCAGTCTTTTCACTTAAGTTATTGCTAGTCTAAACAAAGTATGCACAACATTTTAGTTGCATTTAGTTGTATATAGGTTATGTTAGCTTGTGGTGGATAAGTTTTGCTTAGGCAAGATTTATTTGGTTTGACTGATGCTGCTAAGGAGAAAGGGTTGTTTGGATTGTGTTTGTGCAGGAAACTTACAGAAAAAGAACATTTAGTCGTGACAACGTAAATTTGAAAAGGCCAATGGAACAGATATGAACGTGAAGAGCAGATTTATCTCGGCGAGGTAAGGTTTATATGAAGAAGTCTGAAGCAGGTGTGATGAAACCGCCTATGTCACACACCAGCTAGAGGACCTACTTCACGTGCAAGCAAGCCTTAATTATTCTAACAGCCGCCTTTTCTTTTTAAGTCTGGGCATTTAATAACAATTATTTAAGGAAACTCCAAAAGCATGCAAAGCCTTAGGAGATCTTTCCTTATAAATAAGAGAGAAGAGTCAAGGAATAAGAGAGAAGAGTTTTATCCAAGGCGTGAGCGAGCAAATGTAGTGCTTTCCCACTGTCAACCAGCCAATCTTCCTTGGTGTCCTCTAAAATCAGACTTTAGCAGAGCGGTGATGAGGTCTCGAGAGAGGCTGATCACCAAGGTAGGTGAGCTGTTGATAAGAATTTTTACGACAGAGCCCCCGATTTTAGGAGTCGTTCTTCCTTTGTTCTTAACTCTTTATCTATTTGGGGTAGTATGAAACGTTGAAACTTGGATATTTTTTATAGCACCATGACTGTCTTACTTGGTGTTAAACTTTGTTTTGCCTGAATAATGTTTTTATGTTTTATGAATGATGAATTATGTTTTGCTTATGACTATTTTGCTCATTGTTTAAATATTTTCCCTTACGCTATAAGAGCATCGAGAGATCGCCTGGGGTTTTAGTAAAACATGTCTTGGCAATATAAGAGCATCGAGAGATAGCCTTTTGTCTAGATAGTGATTCTTAGATTCGAGAGAATTAAGATAGATCCATGTTAGCAATGGAATGAATCTGGGATGGTGAAGTTCTAACTCGTTTACCATAGAGATAAAGAGTGAGTTTCAATCGACTAAAAGGGGTAGACGCTAGAGTAGGATAGACAACGCCTATAACGCTGAGATGTATTGCTACAACAACAATTTGACAAACCAAAGGTTGTAGTTAACGCTAAGGAGTTTTTCCATAGCAACCGTCTAAGAATACCTAGTAATCCTGTCAACCAGCTTTATCAAGTCATAATAATTCATTCTAGACTTAAAAATAATTGTTGACAAAACAAAAGTTTAACATAAGTGCTCTGTGATACGTCTGAATATGTGAGGTTGTTTGCATTATATTTAAACCAATACTTGTCCTATTTTATTCCAGCATTCTGCATACTTATTTTGCCTTGACCAAACTTTTCTGGAATCATTAAATCACTTCTTCGTTTATTTAATATTAGTTCTTAAACTGACACTAGTTCTCATTGTGGTGAAAATATATTTCCAATCCCTGTGGAGACGATACTCACTTACCCTATATTACTTGAATCGATTGTGTATACTTGCACAGATTTGCTTGCCTTAACATATACATTTACAAGCGATCAAAACATAATAAATCTAAAATTTTATGATTTTCTAGGTATACTTAATTAGATGACATCAAAAAATGAAACATATCTCTCATGGGCTTGGGAATTTTTAAAACATGAGTCAAATAAAAAAGAAACTTGAGGATTGATTGAGAAAGCTCCTTTAGAAGCCATGCTTTTTCTCTTAGGCATTTTGATTTTTTTTATGAAAAGATGAGTTTGGGCTAAAAGAGATGTTTGAAAAATGTTAAAAAAGTATTTTAGGAAGAATTAAAATGATTTTTTGAGTTTGAAAAATGGGTATGGCCAAATGAGTATAAGGGTGATTTTTGGTTGGGGACTTTTATCAAATACCTTGTGAGTGTAAGATAAAGGTTTGAGTTTTGGGGGAAAAAATTGGCAATAAGTTATACTTCCTACACGAAAACAATAATTGAAAATTAAAATTTATTCTATAACCACCTAAATCAACCCAATTTGTTGAATTGAAAAAATTGAAAAAGTTATGGTTTTGAAAAATTTTACCCAAAAGTTTTGATCCTTCAAAAAGATGAATGATTCATTAAAGTGTGTTTGAAGGATAAATTTTGCACTAAATATGGTTAGTTGGGTATGATATGTAGTTTAACAGAGTTAAATAGTCCTTCCACACACATTTTGCTTAAAGGGGTCTATATATTGTAAAAGGGAATCGATAATTTTTCTAGAAAAGCTAGGCCTGGCACGGAGAAACATATCTCACAAAGGCATCGCTTTCACCCCACTTAAATGGAAGAAATTAGGGTATAGAGCTTAGGTTATGCAAATGCAACGTTGAGTGTGAGGAAAAATCTACTCATTCTTGACAAAGAAATATTAAAAATTGATTAAAAAATTCCAAAAACCGTAAGGGTTTGAAAATCGTTGAATACACACATTGATCTGAATAATTACAAGGGTACACATACAAATGCAAATAAAACTTGTAGAGAAAATGGTGTAGACAGTGGTTTTTGTCCCTATTATTATTATTATTAAATAATTAAAATTTACATTATAGGCCAAAATTACAAAACCCGATTGGGCCCAAATTACAATCCAACTAGGTACCCAAAGCCCAGCTCGAAGCCCATCAGCCAAGCCCACAAGTGAAGACCCAAGCAGCTAAAGTTTTTGAACCCTATCTCAGCCACCTTCATCCTCAACCTTTTGGATCTGATCTAGATTCAATGGTCCAAATTGGACTAGAATTACAATTTTACCCTAAGGAGTTATCAGCTGTCACAACAGATGGAATCAGAACCATCCGATGCCGTGCGTAAAGACTACGCGCCCAACTCTTCAACCCACTGCAGTTGTTGTTGTCGATATCACCGGTCATATCCAAAATATTTGGGTGCATTTAATGCACCCAGCCGCCCCTAAGACGGCCACCTCCATAGTCCGATGACTCAGATGGCTTCTCCTCTCCGACCGGTCTGAAGAGAGAGCCACGGGTCCTATAAAAGAACTCATTTCCAAGAGAAAAAGGAGACAAACAACAAAGGGAAAAAACAACAACCAACAACAACCAACAATCACTAAAAAACTTCAACCGAATAAAAAGAAAAAACAGAGTGAGAAGAGAATAAATTTACCTCACCTTCATCGGAGTCATCAAACCGTCATCGGAGCGTCGCATTTTTCGAAGGTAAAACCCTAGATCTACGGCGTTCGGAGGGTTTTTAGGCTTAGGAGAGGTCAGATTTGGGTTTAGGGTGTGAATAGCTTCATTTTCGGGTAAATTTCTCGAACTCCAGCCATCTTGGGCGGTGGTAGAGTGCTCCGACAAGAGGTGGTAGGAGACAACAATTTCCCACCTGTGGGGAAAAGTATAGAGAAGCGAGAGAGAAACGACTTTGTTTCATTTTTAGAGAGAGAATGAAAAAAAGAAACGAGGAAATGGGGCTAATTTCGAACAAGTTGGGGGAATATATACCCCTCCCTGTATGACGTCGTTTAGGGGGAGGGGTTGTGAATTTTGGGCGCGTGGGTAAATCATTCCCGTAACCCTTATGTTTTGTAAAATTTCTTTTTGTCATTGAAATAAATGTTCCCTGTATTTTAATTTGGATTTCAAATTTTACTTTGTTTTTATTTTAGTCACTATCCATGTTTACATGTGTTTTGGGTAAATATCTGATTTAGTCCTTAGATTTCAATAGTTTCATTTTAATCTCGAATTGTGATGATGGTTAAATTTAATGTCCATTACCTAGCTTATATATTTTTATGCTTATGGTCATAAATTTTGATTATTTTGCAGTTTAATCCTCAAATTTAATTTTTTAATTCTAAAATAATACTATTGGTTTATTTACGTTTAAAGTGCCTAACATATGAAATACTTGCAATGGTTACCTTGATCTTTTGTTAGTTTTATAATTTAATCCATAAATTTATCATATTTATTATTTTAATCCATTATTTACATGTTTGTTAATTATTGCCGAAATACTTTCATATATTATTTTATACGATGAATTTAAATAAACACCCCTTAACTGATAAGGAGTGTGTTTCTAAGGATTGCTTGAATAAAATAATACCATTTATGTTTTAAATGAATTTTTTTTATCTATTTTTATGTATTTGTTGTATCTAAAAATTTGGGTAATACTATTTTGTACCAGGAATCCATAAAAATACACCCTTTACTGACTAGGAATGTATTTTCAAGGATTATTCGTACAAAATAATACCCCTTATAAATTTTCTAAAAATGATCATAATTTAAATGTTATTCGAATTTGCTAATTTCAATATTTAGATGATGTATAATCGCATAGGTACCAATTTCGGGCATTGTGGTGGTGCTAATCCTTCCCCACACGTAATCGACTCCCGAACCCTTTTCAAAATAAATTTCTGGTTAAACATAAATCATTTTTTATCTTTTAAAATTGTTTTTCTTAAAATTATTTTAAAATGTATTTTTAGGTATTCGACTTACCTAACCCAAAGATCGATGGCAAATCCAAATTTATTTTTTTTTACATTTATTTTAAAACCCAACATATTTAAGATTCAGTTCGACACTCCCGCCATAGCCCTAAAAAGTTGTAAGGACCGTTCCGACAACTTGGTGATTTTGCTGGGGATTTGTTTATAGGGTCAAGCCTTAATCATTATACACCATCTTTTTAGTTGAAAATAACAAATATGAATGATATTTAATTTTGATAATTAAGTTTTGTTTGCATCACATTGCATTTTTCATTAGTCATACTAATGTGATTAGTTTATGTGTTTCAGATTTTTAACCTTTTTGGTTTGATTGTTCTAGGATTGAGGCAAAGGACTGTGAGTTTCCACTCACACACACTATAACTGTTTGATATTTAGAGCCTTTTAACTGTGCTTTGTCCCGTTAGGTAGAGGTGAAAGCTACGCTTACATGAGAAAAATTATCTTTCTCTGCATGGGCTTTAGCAAGTAACCTCTAGGATACATATGCCTCGTGTTTACAAGTGAAACATCGAGTTTCCTCGCATGGACATAGAGAAATGCATCCTCTCGAATTGAACTCAATCTATTTAAGCCTACAATGGGTGAGGATCGAGGGTTGGCCATGCTTAAGGGGGCACCAGCAAGGACAATTCGAGTACCCTGTTAGTAGTACCAAATATCTGCCCATTTTATGCTAAATTTTTGTTTGCGGTTCTTCAAAATTCACAAAAAGGGGAAACTCACTCTAACCTTTTCCTTAAATCTATTTATTTATTTTTGCAAAAAAACATGAGAATTAGAAGGTATGCAGTTGGGTTCATTTTTCTTCTTTTTTCGTACAAAGCATGTGAATTAGATTGCATGAGGTTAGGATTTTTGTGATACAAAGAATGGGGGGTAGAAAACATGTATGGATATGATTGATATTTAATAAATGCATGTCAAGGTAGATACCATGTTGGGTAGAATATTTTCCTACTATTTTAATTGATAGCAATTAACCATTACTCTTGACTTATTTTTCTCTATATTTTATTTGTATTTGCATTTGCATTTTTGTTTAACATTAGCTTATTAATTTATTTATTTTGTTATTTGTACTAACTTTTTTATATTGCTTTCTTTTTGCTTGCATTGCATGATCATGACATAATCAAAAGCTGTTGATTTGTAAGTGGTCATCAAAGTAAAAGGTTTTCATGATGGAAAAAGGGTTTAATGATCAAGTAAACTATAACACACCTAGGAAATGACATCTTAAGGAAGCTCCGAGGATAATGGATAGCTATGCACCCAAAGATCATATGTCTAATGAAGAGCAAAAGGAGATACGATAAATGAGAGGGCAAATGACTAAAATGATGGATAGAATATCTACTTTGGCCAAAGGAAAATAGACTTCTACACAAGAAGAGAAAGAGCTCGATAAACACAATCCTGCAATGTCAGATGCATTAGGAATTAATTCATAACAAGAGGATCTTAGCCAATATGAGAGATCACACACGATCACCATTTGTATCAATAAATTATCTAGAAATACCAAACAAATGGTGACAACTATAGAAGTTCACAGAGATGAAAAGAAGTTATGCAATTAGAACTCATTGGTATTTAAGAGTTTACTCCCAAAGTCGAAAACTCAAGTTCAATCCAAGATGAGAAGTGGCTCTCATTTTGATTCTATCCCTATATCATATAAAGAGTTATATGAGAAGCTACTAGAAGCCCCAGAGGTGGCTTCGCATTATGTGAAACCTTGGTAACCTCCGTATCCAAATTAGTATGACGTCAATGTTCATTGTGAATATCATGTCAGAGCTCAAGGACATTCCATTGAGAATTTCACTACCTTTAAGCATCGAGTCCAACATCTTTTGGATCATCAAATCTTAGAGTTCAAGATAAAAGATCGACCTAGTTTGGTAACTGATTATCCTGTTAGATTGGTGCCAAAAGTGTTCAAAGGTAAGGGTATTAGTGGGGGCCATCCAAAAGGAAGAAAATTTACTAAAGTATAAAGTTCAAATTCATCATTTTAAGAATGAAAGCGATAAACTGAATGGAAGATGGAAGCTATGCGTGAGGGTTTTCAAAGGATCAATATAGCCTTTAAAATTATTGGTATAGGAAATACCCAGGAAGAGTAGACAACAGGGGTTACTAAACTGAAAAAATAATGTTGAACACTGGAAAAATAATAGCAAGACACACGAAGGTCAAGCTAAGAAGTTCTCTCATGATTTATAGATTGCTGAAAAATGCGCAATAATGCCATAAATGATTTAAAAAGACGTCAAACCGAAAACCAGACGTTGAATATGTCCATAGCTAATATGGAAGTTTTATATTAGTGCCACAAGCATGAGAATGATGTTGAACTAGAAGCCACTAGGGCTAAAAACAAGACATTGACGAAGTTTGTAGATGATTATGGAGATCTTGTAGGGGAACTTCGTAGCCACAAAGATTTCTTACAGGGAAAAATGAACAATATTGTCTACAACTCCAAAAATTGTCACAAAAGATGCAGTAAAAAAGATAATTTCATGAAGGAAGCTGTTGTCCAAGCAAACAATGTGGCTCATAAATTGGTTGATTTAGCAGGCTTTATGAGAGAATTAAAGCAGATGACAACTCAACACCCGAGTATGAGTGGAAATTAACTTGGCTTTTGAGAGAGATATAGAAGTTAGGAGTGAAAACTATCCCTTATATGTAAAGTTTGTTTGATATATCAAAACCTTTTCTATTCAAGGAAAGTTTTTTTAAGATGGCCACTCTAGAATAATACCTTTTGCATGCATGCATTTACATTGCATTTGTTTATTTAAGTATTGTTGCATGCTTTAGTTATGAAAACGTGGAAATAATTTTCTGAGGGTTTTGTAACAGTAATACCAAGATCATTCATTTATATTACTATTTCATCATTATGAACAAATAAATGGAAACCATGGAGCAATCTCATGAGGAATCATAAGATTGGTTGCAAGAGCAATTGGCCGAGTTACAACAAGATATGAGGAATCAAGCATCGGGTTCTCTGCAAGGTGTATCAATCAAATGATCCAGGTACTAGCAACCAAGGTTGCTAGTAAAGAGAAATGGATGATAAAGAAAATAGTGTTATCAGACTAATGCGTCGAGAGTGACAACATACCCTAGAGCATCCCATTCAAACCAAGGGAAGAGCCTCATCAATTATAAGCAATTTGAAGACAAATTCATGTGGTTGAATGAAGCTATTGGAGCTATGAAAAATGTTAATGCCTCTCAGAAAGAGTTAAAAGAAATATAACTCAACTTGATCCCTGATTTGGTTATCCCACATGAATTTAAGATGCCTAATTTTGAGAAATATGATGGCATCAGTTGTCCCCTAATCCACCTAAGAATGTTTTACATAAAGATGGAAGGGTACTTAAATGACGATAATTTGCTAATTCACTACTTTCATGATAGTCTCACTAGACCAGTGGTAGTATGGTACAATCAGTTGAATAAAGAGCATATCAAGACGTGGGTTGATCTAGTTGATGTCTTTTTGGGGAAATATCGATATG
This sequence comes from Hibiscus syriacus, assembly GCF_006381635.1. NCBI lineage: Eukaryota > Viridiplantae > Streptophyta > Magnoliopsida > Malvales > Malvaceae > Hibiscus > Hibiscus syriacus. The sequence continues at coordinate 1,749,983 of NW_024061932.1, read as the reverse complement.
TCATAGGTTTAGCCCCAAAACGCCAAGACCTTCAAACAATAAGGATGAAATCTTTAAAGAGTATTCCCTAAGATGGAGAGGAGTTGCAACACAAGTTCAACATCCCATGTTAGAAGAAGAGATATCATATACGTTTCATAATTCTCTCTCAAATCCTTTCTTCGAATTAATGCTGTTAAACTCAACAGGGGACTTCAAGGATCTTGTGACAGTTGGGAAATTAATTAAAAATGCAATTAGCGAAGGAAACTTAAAAGTCACTGCCAAAAGCTTAACCGAACAAAAAGCAAAAGTTGATGATGTAAATGAATGTTGTGTTCAGAGCCCCTATAGCCGCAAAAGAAATGGAGCAGCTAGTCGGTCAGACCAACCAAAGAAAGTCTCACGATCGAGAAATACTTTGGAAGTGTTCCAAATCTCTATTTCAGATATGTACCATCATTTGATTAAAGGTTAATACCTCACACCGAGGCCAATGAAAGTGCTATCAAACCCTTTTTCCCATAGCTATGATCAAGATAGTGTCTGTGATTTCCACTTGGGGGCATATGGCCATTCTACGGGGAATTGTATGCTGTTGTTAAAGGAGATAAAGATGCTTTGTGAAAATGGGATGTTGACACAAGAATTGATGGAACAGTGGATGACGAACTCGAGTGGGGCATCAAAGCACAATGTGTAAACATCAGATTGAGTCAAGTGCCACAACATTAGATGAGTAATGGGGCATCCTAATTAAATTAGGAATATATCATTTCATCCATCATGGAATTTTGTTCCATTTGCATCATCGTGTTTGAATTTGTTTTTTTGTTCTTTCTTAGTTTTTTGTAAGGATATTTAAATGAATTTATACTACTTTAAAGATGGTGAGAATTGAATCAAATTTGCAACTTGAAATTATTTGAATATCAATTGAATTAAAAACTCTTTAAATAATTAGAGTTATAAATCTTTGACAAGGTAACAAGACTGAAAACTGATAAAATAAGGACCCTGGACCAATACCTTTCTCTTGCAGTGACCAATATAGCTTTCTCCTCTTATGAGGAAATGAACAAGAGGCTTGGTATTCAGATACACATAGGACTGGTAAACATGGAGCATCTCTTGTGTATGACATTACAAAACTAACTAGACTACACTTCTTTTGAAGACGTTCAGTGATGATCCTAATCTTCACAAATGGAATGGTAGAGTAGATGGATTTAGTATGGGTCAGTTATTTAAGGACTGAATTCTAAATATGGGATTGTCTGACCATCCAAAACACATAAACTATAACAGGTTATCCTTGATGAGCTTAAGAAATTCTATTTTGAATACTCAAAAGGTTGATAGATTTATTATTATTATTATAGATTATACAGTAAAGAAATTGGTTATAGAGGAAACATAAAATCCCCGACTTTATGAATAGATTTTATTCAAACAATGACATTGCTCGGGAACTCGGTAGTTCGGTGTTTGCTCCACTGCAATTACCAAGTCAAAGACTTTGAGATGAGATGAACCCTTCAACTAGCCCAATAAAGGCAATTACAATAAAGCTAAATTCAACTAGATAAACAATGGCAAATTAAATCAAATTTATCTAATAAGGAATTTCAGTAAAATGGACTAAGAAAGTTGAGGAACACATGTTATAGTCAACCTTACACAAACAAAATTTTATATTTAGAATGATGTCTCTGCAATACCTCTACTAAAGAAGTCTGCGAAGCTTGAACAAATAGAATATTTCAGAGAACCGAAATTGAAGTGTTCTAGAAAGTCTAGTAATTGAATATGTTAGTTACGTCATTTTGTCTGCATCCAGTTAAAATACCAAGCCTAGAAAGAGGGCGTGTTATAATGTTCACAAGGATTGAGAAATAAATGACATCTTTGGTGACCAAAACCTTAGAAAATAGGAAAACCAACAGAAGCCAACCTATAAATTTTAAAACTTGTCAAAGAGTTATAACTTTGAAAATAAAAGAGTTGTTGATTCTTTTGATATTCTGTGAACTCATGTTCCTAATTTACTTCAATTGTGAACCTGAATTAAGAAGTAATACTTTACAAAATTCTTTCATTTTTTGATTTCAAAAATAAAAGAAAGGAGAAAAAAAACAGGATAGTCTCAAATGCGAAAGGTCCTTGAAGCAGGTGATGCCCATTCTACCTCTATTGGAGAAAAGAATAAGCGATGTCAAAATAATGAAGCATCCCACAATCTTGAAAGCAAGTAGTCTAGGAGGAAAAAAACTTGTAGCACTTCCTTGTGATGTTTTTGGTAACCCGTCAAGAAGTAAATGATCACCATATTTGAAAGGGGCACATATCCCAGCTCATAGCATTTCTGTTACCAAAATTGATCACTTCTTAAGTGTTTATGGCATCATAAAATTGTTGTTTAGTAATGCAACAGTGAGACCAGTCAAGGATGAAAATTTCACACACAAATAGGGATGGGATATGAAAGTACATATATTGGGTGACAACATGTCTAGATCATGTTGGGATAACAAGGTTCAGACCAAAAAGATATTGAGAATGAGCCTCATAACTTGGAGTGTCAGGGATAGAACATGAATTTGAGAAGAGCATACCTTGCACAGTAAATCAGTTGAGCATCAATTAACTGTAGGGTCCTGGAAAAACAACTTTAATAGTGCAATTGATTCAGAGACAAAAAGGGGCACCAAGGTCATAATTCTGACTGCATCAAGAATTCCATAAATGAAACATTTTTTTCTAAGACTTTAATGCAAACGGGAGGCAAAGAAGACACAAAAATATAAGTTGATCAGATGGCTCTTAAAAAATGCAAGCTTGAAATTATAAGTTGCTACACTAATATCTTAAGTAAACCCTGGAAAGGAGTGATCAAGTGGAAGAATACTGAATTCACCACTTTGGAGTAAAAAAAATTTTGAATCAACATTTATGCATTCATGAAAACATAATTTACATAAAATAAAATGCATTGCATTGATACATTTAATTGAATTTGTATTTTGCATAAACACATGGTTTTTATAGATATTCATGTGAAAAGAGAAGATTCATGATGTCAAAATTCTTACAAGTGGAAGGTAAAATTCAAACCTCAAATACATGAATCACATTAGGAGAGGCAAGACCTGAAGAATAGATGGGTGTAATCCATAGAAGAAGCATTATTTTGAAGTGATGCATGTCACCAAACCATTAAGTTGTTTTGAAAATGAGAAAGTGATTTCCAAAGTTTCTCATTTAATGTTTTAAAAATGATATTTTTGAAAAGTAAGAAAGTGATTTCCAAAGTTTCTTACCCAATAAACTATTTCCTAAATTAGTAAGTTCTTCGAGACATCAGTAAATCTTTCGAGCATGATGACTAAATCCTTTGGGTTATATGTAAGTCTTTCGAGCAAGATGATAAGTCTTTCGGGCCATCCGTAAGACCTTCGGGTAGGATGATTTCACATGAATTTGAAAAAATAGAAAGATTTTTCCAAAGTTTCTCATTTAAAGTTTTCAGAAAATGAAATTTTTGAAAAGTAAGAAAGCGATTTCCAAAGTTTTTTACCCAATAAATTATTTCCCAAATTAGTAAGTTCTTCGGGCTATCAGTAAGTCTTTCGAGCAAGATGATTAAATCCTTTAGGTCATATGTCAGTCTTTCGAGCAAGATGATAAGTCCTTCGGGCCATCCGTAAGACCTTCAGGTAGAATGTTTTCACAAGAATTTGAAAAATGAGAAAGCGATTTCCAAAGTTTCTCATTTAATCTTTTCTGAAAATGAAATTTTTGAAAAGTAAGAAAACGATTACCAAAGTTTCTTACCTAATACATTATTTCCCAAAATTTGTAAGTCCTTCGGGCTATCAGTAAGTCTTTTGAGCATGATGATTAAATCCTTCGGGCCATCTGTAAGTCTTTCGAACAAGATGATAAGTCCTTTGGGCAATCCGTAGACCTTCGGGTAGGATGTTTTCACATTAATTGTGAAAATGTGAAAGTGATTTCCAAAGTTTCTCATTTAATCTCTTCTGAAAATGAAATTTTTGAAAAGTAAGAAAGTGATTACCAAAGTTTCTTACCAAGTAAATTATTTTCCAAAATTGGTAAGTCCTTCAGGCCATCAGTAAGTCTTTTGAGCATGATGATTAAATCCTTTGGGTCATCTATAAGTCTTTTGAGCAAGATGATAAGTCCTTCGGGCAATCCACAAGACATTGGGTAGGATGTTTTCACATGAATTATGAAAAAGAGAAAGCGATTTCCAAAGTTTCTCATTTAATCTCTTCTGAAAAGTCCTATCGGCCATCAGTAAGTCATTCGAGAATGATCATTAAATCCTTCGGGTCTTTTATAAGTCTTTCGAGCAAGATGATAAGTCATTCGGGCCATCCGTAAATCCTTCGGGTAGGATGTTTTCACATGAATTGTGAAAATGAGAAAGCAATTTCCAAAGTTTCTCATTTAATATTTTATGAAAATGAATTTTTTTAAAAGTAAGAAAGCGATTTCAAAAGTTTCTTACCCAGTAAATTGTTTCCAAAATTGATATGACCTTGCCTTGCATAATTTACCCAAACTTCTCGGCTTTAAAGCATCCTGTCTCGGCTATAAATAGCCTTCTCCCCATAAACTCTCTCACCAGCAATCCTTTCAACCAGTAAATAACACCAAAAAATCCTCTTATATTTGATTCAGAAGTTTGTTTGATCTTTCGTTATAAGGTAATTTTGTTATATTCTTTTTTATAATTATATATGATTATTTGAAAAAAAAAATTTATACTAATTGTTTTCAATTAATTTCTGTGTTTGTAAAATTAGAAAGCGGGAGCATACGTCAAAATATTTTTGTAGTGCAGGTAATAATATAAAATTATATTATTTAAATTATTTACGTTCATGTGTAAAAAATTTATTGTGTTATATTTTTGTTCATATATTATTTATTTAATCAGGTTTGTTTCAGTTGTTTTTTTGCAGATATAATATTGTCTCACTTTTAAACTCTAAGAATGGCGCGACTTTCAACTATTGTTTATTATGATGGAGAAATTCGAGAAGATGAAATCGGCGTTGTTTTCGTATCAAATGAGCGTGTTAAAATATCATTCAAGAGAAACATAACTCTTGAGGAGCTGATAACGAAGATTTCGAGGAAGGTTCATGTTGGAAGTAGTAGAAGAATGTCGTCGTTGCGGTACAGATTTCCAACATCATTGTTGCCATTAACTTATACAGCGTTCGAACTATCGAACAATGATGATGTTGAAATGATGGCTGATTCTCAAAATAATTATTCAAACATCGATATTGAGATGTATGCAAAGTTTGTTCAAGTACGTGTTGTTCGGGGTCAGTCATTAAGCTCCCACTATGGGCTGGCTGAACAAGTTGATCAAGTTGACAGCCCGACTACACTAATGTGTAATGATTTTAATGCCATAATGAGAAATTCGCATCATGGTGCCGTCACATTAACTTCAATGGGGAGACATTAATCTATAAATCCTTACGCTATGTATTGAGGTGGGTCCACGAATAATTCGTATGGAAACATCACGTCCAGTTCAAGGGGAAGGCGTTCATATGTAAATTTCTTTGACCTTAATATGGAGATGTCATCGACGTAACAATCTGTGCAGTTTCCATTTGATACGATGGCTTCAAGCTCCAGGGGGAGGCATTCCACTACGAGGTTTTTCGATCTCAATGTCGATATGCCTTCTAGTTCAAGGGGAAAATGTACAAGTAGTAGGTTCTTCGACCTAAATGTGGAGAGTATGGAGGAACCATCATCTCCACCAGAAGAACCGCTTCGTGAGCCTGGTGCGGATGGTACTGAGACTGGGCTATTCATTCACCCAAAATCATCGCAATTCAACTCCGATGATGATGTAGATGAAGTTCCCTCAAATGTGGCACAAGCTGACCCTCCAGCACACATGTATGAAGCTGATTATGGTGCAATGTACGGACCAGAATTTACGGATATGCCTCATCTCGGTAACTATGGATATTACTCATCAATAAATAATGGTGAGTTATCTTTAGGCATGGAGTTTTCAAGCAAAGAAGAAGAGATGATGGCTATAAAAAATTACAATATCTGTAATTTTGTTCAATCGAGAGTCGACCGCTCCACGATAGAAAAATATGTATGTTACTGTACTCGATGCGAAAATGGATACAATTGGATGGTTCACATATCGAAGAGGAAGAGAAAAAACAACAGATGGGAACTAACAGTATACAACAGTCCTCACACATGCTGTGCTAAAGGGGTCAACCAAGATCATCCCAACTCGGCTCTGAAGTGATATGCCAAGCCATCATGCCCAAGGTAAAAGTAAGCTCTCATATAGTTGTTGTTGTGTTGATTTTAGCTATACAATTGTAGTATGGGTGCACTGTCTCTTATAAAAAAAAAGCTTGGTTGGTAAAACAAAATGTCATTGTCAAACTTCATGGCGAATGGGATGCATCTTACAACGAACTTCCAGGCTGGTTTAGGCTGGTGCGGAGGTTGAATCTTGGGATAATTGTGGACTTCGAAACCTCCTATGCATACCATAATGATCGAGTTCTTCGCGATCGATGCCAATTCTACCGGGTTTTTTGGACTTACCCATAGTGCATTAATGTTGTCAAATATTGCAAGCCTCTGGTCCAGATCACGGGACTTTCTTGTATGGAAAATACAAGCAAGTATTATTATTGACAGTTGTCCAAGATTGCAATCGCAATATTCTTCTAGTTGCTTTTGCTCTTGTTAAAAGAAAAGATATAAATTCTTGGGCTTTTTTCCTCCTAACTTACGTGCACATCTTATCACGAGGGAAAAATCTGTGTCATTTCAGATCGCGGAGCTGGGATCAAGCAGCAATGGAGTCTTTGGTCAATGTGGCAACCACCCTTTGTCCACATAGGTATTGTCTCTGACACATTGCTGCAAACTACCATGGAAGGTACAAGAAGAATGATGAGCATTAATTATTGTGTGCATGGGTAAGTGAAACTGATGTAGTTTGTTCTTTCAATTATTTTAATTTGCAAAGAAAGCAAGTTAGTAAGTATACATTTTTATAAAGTTACGTACTACTTCCTCAACATTTGAATCAATGCTTCAAGATTTGCGGCGAAAAATGAGGAGGATATGATTACATCAGCCTCATATAAAGAAATATGGACGAACGCATATGATGGTGGATATTGATATGGACATGACAACCAACTTGGCTGAGGCAATCAATTCAACCTTAAAGGGTGCACGTCACTTACCTGTAGCAACTTTGGTAAAAACTGGATGCAAGGCAGTCATGTCTATCTATCACCCTAGATTAGTTGCAGATCTACAAAAAAAATTGTTGCATCAAATGGAATGTCTGTAACAAGTCTTTTGGCCTTGTGATGGTTCGGCTAACCATTCATGAAGGGCTTAATGATTTAGCAATGATGAGGGAACATCTCCCTTGGCCGAATGGTGTTTTGTCTTCTCATCTTGGCGCCAAAAACTCTTATGGGCATGGCATGTGGGTGGCCAAATAGGCATGGAACTTTATATCATGTTCCTTAGTGATTTAAGCCTCCAATGTTTACAATGTCTTCACCAGCATGCTCTTGGATGTAAAGGCATCTTTATGGGCAGCATCATTCATGAAAGGTCACAATGTTTGGAAATGTGTCCCTTATGTTTGAGCTTCTTATGGTGTGAATGAGCTAAAGGTGAGTTGGCCATAGGTGACTTGTAGCATGGTGAACAATAAGGCAGCTCCTTGTGAAAAGGTACCTCTTGAGGTGGCAACTATTCGTGAAAAGGTATGATTTCACAAATTTTGACTTAGGACATATTTGAAGTGTCCTAAGTGGTGGTGGTGATGGTGTAGCTCCCCAGCTGAAATGAGGTCATCATGTAGCTCAATCTTCAGCTCAATTCAGCTATGAGCTCACGGCCTCAAATAACTTTCCATCAATTTGCTCCTTATGCTCTCCTAATCGTTCCCATGTAAGTATCATTGCTTTTGCTTCTCCATTTAGCTCCAATGTAGCTCCCAGTACTGGCCGAATGTGCCTACATGCATACATACGAGGAGGATTTCTTCGTATCAGTGGTTGTGACTCCTCGTTGTCATCATCATCACCATCGTCGTCGTCGCGTCGTGAGCAGCTACATCGCCTTCACATCACATATGGTGCGGAAGGTAAGTCGTTGTAGAGGATGGCTGCTGTGAAGTCCTGCTGGTGCAGCTGAGGATGAATTGGAAGCACCTATTCTCCGTCCGAGTCGTGATGATGGTGCTATGTCGGTGAACGTCTCTATCGACGTCGCTGAAAGGTCCGTCCTTGTGCATCCTTGGAAAGTAAACAGTTTCCCATTACTGTTGAACCACTAGTAATAACCGTCGCAACCATCAAGAGGTCAGTAAAAATGGGCTCTCTACAGGCAGGCACCGATGTCGATCCTCCCACAACACGACACTCTGTGATATGAACTCGTCCATATTGCAAGGTGCTTCCGTAATTGGTTGAAAAAACCAAATTTTCGGAGCACACGATCAGTGGTGCACTATTCGATCGCATAACAGATCAAAGGGATTATCGCCATCCAAACATCTAATGGGCCCCTCAACTCAGGTGGGATCACCATCCTCACATCATCATTAGATATGGCACCCGTTCAAACTAAAACAAATATATATAATTTTTATCAAAATAATAATCTAATTATACAACTATATCTAAAATCGATTTTTAAACATTAAAAGGCATACCTGTGTGCCAGCCTTCTGATCGATTAGCACCCTAATTTTTTTTAAATCATCAGGTAGCTCCTGATAATTTTTCCTATCAGTAGATCACATATTCAAGGAAAACAAAATTTATTATACACTATATAAAATGATTAATATACGAAATCAGTTTTATAATTACCTAAAGAGTAGTGGAAATACGAATGAGTTCTTGACAACGGGACATAAAATGGAAATTGATACCATGTCCAAGACTGCAGCAGCATGAGACATCTGCCGATAGCATTTTTCCTGTAGTCAGTGGCTCGACCCATCTCCCTGTACAAGAAAGCCAAAACTGCCGAGCCCCAACTGAGTGATCCGGCCATACGAAAATCGCCAATATGTCGCAACCACATACAGTGAACTTGGTTGCGTGATTTGTCTGGCATCAGTAACCTCCTATCAGCTGCAGTATGCATGCTCTGCATACATTTTAACTTCATCATCAGAGGCGTCCACGCTCAACTCCCAAAAATTGGCATCTAACTATTTTAACGGTATCCGACCACTGTTAAAACTTCCGGGACACGTCCTAATAGTCCCGGCACAAAGCAGTCCATGAACCGTGTGCCATCCCTGATATCACATCTCCATCCACCGAAAGCCCCATGTGCATAGAAACATCCTCAAGTGTAATCGTGCACTCTCCGAACGGAAGATGGAATGTGTAGGTCTCCGACCTCCACCGCTCCACTAAGGCAGAAATAAGGTCTGGTTCTATCTTACAATGACCCTCATATCTACCTATATGACCGAATCCATCCTCTACTAAATACGGCAAGGCACGGCTAGTATCACTAACTTAAGGTTCCTAATAAAAGGATCTATACATGGTCCCTCTCCTAAAATTAAATAATTACAAAAATTATTTGTAAACTAATAATCATGCATTAAATAATAAAAAATTATTACTAAAATTTAAATTATATTAAAACGTTAAATGTTATTGTATCAGCAAAATGTCGCGATATATGATTTCCATCCAAGCGAAGTAGACCTCCTTCCATTATATATGCAAAAAAATTATTAAATAAATATTAAAAATTTAAATACTTAAATAAATTAAAAAATATTAAATATAATAAAATATACCTTAACAATTAAAATAGAATATAAGTATTTGAGAGAAGTTGAGAGGATTTGGTGTGATGAAAGTGATTGTTAATGGGGGTATTTATAGGGAGGGAGTGGGCTGTGAATGGCCGGGGGTAGGTGGGTAATTAAACCTAAGGCGCGCTACAGGGGCACGCCTTACTGACTCATGTCAGATTAAAGGTAAAGCATGGCCCCTACCCCGCGTTATACCCCACGTGGCGCCAGGTCAGCGTATAGCGAGCTACAGGGGGTGCCTTACCCCACATGGCGTCAGATCAGCGTAAAGCGCGCTGCAGGGGCGCACCTTACTGCAAAGGGTGTTTGATCAGGAAAAATAGTCTGGAGGGTACCTGATAGGGAAATATAAAGTCAAAGGGTGATATATCGGGAAAAACGCCATGGTTACAAAATGGAATAAAATGATATTTTTGGTGTACTTTTATGAAATTTAAGATGATTTAATTATTTTTTTATTAAATTAATGTAATTAAAAAAGAATATATGTTTTAAGTATTGTCAATTATTTAATAATGAACCAATTATCTTGTGTTACAGCCATTGATGCTCTAACTCATGACACTCTAAAAAAACAACTATTCTTTAACCACTAAGACAAGTTGGTTCGCACGATTTAATCATTTTTAAATACCTATTTTAAATGCAGTGATGGAGCTATGTAGGAGCCACTGTCCCCCTAAACTTCTTTCATCAAAAATTATAAGGATAAATACCTATTTAGCCCTTTAATTTTATTTATTTTAATTTTGTCCCTCATTTTTTATTGTTAATTATACTTTGTCCCCTTAAACTAGAATCCTTACTCCATCCCTGACCTTATGGAATACTATACAATCTATTTTAAAAAGTTGTAAACATAAAATAACACATGGAATCTTATTCGATTCATCAAAACTATTCCTAATGAAGAATTTAGTCATATGAGTTCTTTTATGCAAAATTTAGACATTTCTTTTGACTAGTTTTATGAAATCTTCGAATTTTCAAAGAAATTTTCTTGAGTATGATTAAGTGTTAAATTATTCATTTGAACCATTTGGAGCGTGTTTAATTTATTAATTTCGATAAGTTAAATGATAGCTAAATTTGAGATTAATTTAAAAATTAATAAATGAAATTGGAAGTTTGAGGATTAAATTATAAAGTAAGAAAAGTGTGATATTCTATGGTGTTAGAGCAACAGACATTTAGTAGAAAATTATGGAAATTTGATACATACCTGTCAAGTTTATATTATTTGGATTTTAGTGCTCGATTATCAATACCCGGACTTATATTTATTGAATTAAAGTGAAAATGGTGTTTAGAGGGAAAAAACCAAATTTATTTCATTTTGGATTTCCACTGAATTTAAAAGGTGATTGAAAAAATATTCAATTATTTTTTTATTTTAAGTGTCTAATTATTTCTATTAAATAAGTCAACGTTTTCAAAGACATCATTTAAGGTGTTTAATATTAGTAGTTAAAAAATTTGTTATGAAATCAATGTTTCATATGTATCCGTTAACCTTATGTGATGAACATAATTAAATTAGTTTTAATTATAATGTGACATTTCAAGTGAAATATCATATTTACTTGAAATATTGTAATTAATCATTGCATTCAATTTAATATAAGTTTACTATTAAAAAATTATCCAAACTATGTCTACTTTTTTTTAGGTGTTTTACACTATAAAAATTATATTTTAAGTATTTATGCCGTAACTGACGTTAAAAAGTATATCATTTGACACAAGTCATGTTTAAAAATATTTTATTTTAAAAAACTTAAAATATTTTATTTTCAAAAACCCTAATTTTTTTAAAATACCAAAAAAAACTCAAACTCCTTAAATATCTAATTTCACCTTGTGTTAATATTTGGTTACCTGAAGCCATTCTCGATGAGAGTGATGAAAATGAGGAAATAATGTCATCGTCAACAGTGACGAAGACAACTCCACAGTGATTCGATCATTATCGTCGTACTATTCACTGTCGCTTCATCTTATTCTCCTTTATGTTTCTCTCACTTTTTCTTCTCTAATTTGTACCATTATGGCACAACTTATTGACTGTCATTGTGTCGTTGAAATCCACGTACCAATTGTCGTAATCTTCCTTTGGGTGATCCCGAAATCGGGTTTTGACTTGAATTAATGTGATGGAGCCGCCACCAATCATTTTAAGTTAGGTTGATTGGACACCTTAACCTACCGTTTATCTAATCTACGATTTACCATAAATTAATAGGATTCAGGAGCAATTACAGTCAAGGAATGATTACCACCCTTTGATTGCCCTTTCGTTACCAATTTGATTTCCCGGTTGTCTTAATTGCAAAAATTAAATTGAAATTGAAATTTAAAATTTTGATATGAATTACTTACCTATGACCAATTTAAAATTGCCTAAAAATTAAAATTAATGTTAAAAAAATACAAATAAAATAAAATAAAATAAAAGATCAGGTATTAGATTAAAAATACAAATATTAAAGAGGATTAAATTGTAAAAAAATGAAATTTAGGGGTCAAATTGATGCTAGATGAAAGCTGCATGAAGAAATAAAAAGGTTAGGGGGCCATATTGCAAAATATAGAAAGTATAAATAGGGAAAATTGAAATAATTCAAAATTCAAGGGTAAAATTTCAATAGGCGACCAAAATGAATTACATATCAAAACTGCAGGGACTACAGAATAATTTAATTATTCTCTAATTACATAAAGGCCCCCTATAAATAGCCCTAAAATCCCAAAAATCATTAATTTCAATAACTTCTCAAATATTAAACCCCCAAAACAAAATCTCTCTCTATTCCCAACCGACAATGGTCGGCCACTCGCCATCCACGCCCGCCTCCCGGACTGCCGCTCTAGCCGTCGCCTTCGGTGGTCAAAAAATCCAAACTTACCCAAAATCTTCCCCTCACCCTAAAGCATATCTAGCCCCCAAATACCATGAAAATGCCTCAATCGATGTAGATTGAAAAAAAAACGTTTCGGGTTTACCTTTCTCGACGAAGTCTTTTTCCTTTCCCGATGACAGTTCTCCTTCCAAGACTAAACCAATGCTAACCTTGATTTTTTAGCTATTATAATATTTTTTGCTTGATGTTTTTGCTGTGTTTTTGGATGGTTTTTTTTTCGGTGTATATATAGCCCCTCGACGGGGTTGTTTCCCTCTTGAATCGGTGATGGTGCAGTCTCTATTTTGTTGGGATTCCCTTGCGTGTTCATTTATGGCCAATTTTTCGTCGTTCGTTGTTGAAAAATCGGGGGAAATATTTCCTCTTTTTGCTTCTGTTCGCTTTGACTAGGTTATTCATCGATGCATGGTTCTCACGCGCCGTTGACCGTGACTCCTCGGTTATTTATCTTTGTCTTTATATGCCTGAAATGTATATGTAAATATGTTAATTTAGGTTTTTTATCTTATTGAGAAGTCTCGATCTCTTTCTGTCAATCTTAATTTTTATGGTCATCTGATGTCTCAATCCTTAGTCAAGCTTTTGCTTTTTCTCAGTGGATTTTAAATGGTACCCATACCATTTCCTTGAGCATCATGTAAGAACCTCTATCACTTCCAAGCACCTGTACTTTTCAGAAAATCTTTGTACATTAATACAGAATGATCTTTTTCAAAGTGGATAAATTATTCTTATTTAAATTCAATGCAGATGCCAAGGATTGGATTCTCTTAAAATGGTCATATTATTTATGAGGAATAAAAGTAAATACATGGAAAACATTTAGAAAAGAGATATCCAAAAGGCAAATGTGTGCCCTAAATATCGAAGATATGGACTCTTTTGAACTGGCATGACATTTGATAACTTGAGTGTATCTTCTATCAAGGGGACTTTAAGATTGTGACAACGTCTGAAGGGTGCAAGGTTCCTCCCAAATTATCAAGTCTCAAAAGACTTAGATGCAGTGATGTTTTATCACCTTGATCCAGGACCTTCCCGTGTGTAAATCCTTGATTGGTACCTAAGCCGCCCTTTTGGGTTTTCAACTTGGATCTTCCCTTGATTTAAAGATGCCCTTTTCGGGTTTTAATCTTAGACCCCCCTTTTTCCCTCTTTGTTAACCCTTTTTGGGTTTTCACTCTAAAACCCTTTTTAGAGAACACTTTCAAGTTTTCACTCTAAACACTTTCAAAAAACTTTAAGCGAAGTATCTTTTGACTGTATTAGAATTAATTGTATTGGGCAGTTCTAGTCCATCCATTTCAGTCAAGATTAATGCTCCCCCAGAGAAGGCATTTTTCACGACATAATGCCCTTCCCAATTGGCATCTATTTCCCTCAAAAATCTTGTTAATAGGCAAAATCTTTTTTACCACGAGATCACCTTCCTGAAATATTATTGGGCATCCAATTTGGCATTCATTCGTTTTTGATATATTCGACCATAGTGAATGGCTTTCAACCTTTCGTCTTCTATAAAGTCCAATTAATCATAACGAGCCTGTGTCTATTCAGCGTCATCTAACTTTACTTCTGATAGAACCTAAAGTGATGAGATTTCCACCTTAATAGGTAACACCGCCTCTATTTCATAAGCTAGTGAAAATGGGGTTACCCCGGTCAAAGTCTGAACCGAAGTTCAATAAGCAAACAAGGCGAAATGTAAACTTCTCGTGCCATTCTTTGTATGACTCAAACATTTTCCCACTATTTTCTTAATATTCTTGTTTGTTGCTTCAACCGTTCCATTCATATTTGGTCCATAAGCGGTGGAGTTGTGATGTTGAATTGTTCACATGCGACTTTCTTCATTTTGTTTTTCAGGTTGGTTGCATTATCAGTAATGATACATTTTGGTAAACCATACTGATATATGATCTTTTTTTAAGAATTACAAATATGAACTGAGTGACATTAGCATATGATACAACTTCCACCCACTTGGTAAAGTAGTCAATTGCCACAAGGATGAATCGATGACCTTTGAAGCTTTTGGATGGATTTTCCCGATAATATTCATGCCCCACATATAAAAAGGCCATAGAGCTGCCATTACATGAAGAGGATAAGGCGGGACATTTATTTTATCTCTATAGACCTGACATTTATGACATTTTTAAGCGTAGCTGATGCATTCACGTTCCAATGTGGACCAATAGTATCATCTCATGATTTGTCTTCATCATATGCCCGTTTGCATGAGTTTCACACTCCGTCATGTACTTCTTCTAAGATCATTTTTGCCTCATCTGTATCCACGCATCTTAACAAGACTTGATCATGACCTTTCTTGTATAAGATTTCTCTATCCAGAACATATGCTACCATTCTTTTAATAGTTCTTTGTTATTTTCAGTAACTTCTTCCAGACATATTTGATTTTTTAATGTAATACAGAAAGTCGTGGTACCAGGGATTTTCGTCTCTTCTTTCTTCAACGTGATAGTAATGAGCCAGAAATTCATACGATTGTAATTCAATTGGCATCATATCTGACTCTCCACCAGCTTTGAATGTTGCCACCAAGGTAGCTAAAGCATCCGCCATCTGGTTTTCCTTCTATTCATAATGGAATGTGATTTCATCAAAACTCTTCAATTAAATCCAAGATGAGCGTTTTTTACTCCACTAGTTTGGCGTCTTTTGTTTCTCATTCTCCTCAGATTTGATAAATTACTAAAGCATAATTCTCATATACCCTCAACTTCTTTATATTCTATCCAATAGTAGCTCGAATCCCTAAAACACAAGCTTAAAAATGCATTCAATGCACCATCAAAATGCATTTCCAAATTACATGTTGAAGTACTAGCTTCTTTTAAAGATATTTCCATCAAGTCTTCAACTGGGAAGTCGAAATTCAATGGCTCATATTTTCAGAAGCTTTGTTTGCGAGAAAGTCAGATATGACGCATCCCTTAATAGCCTTTTGACTTACGTATTGAATGTCAAACCTGATAATAACATTTTCCATCGGGCCAACCTTTCAGAGAGCATGTACACTCATCATGAACTTTAATGGGTCTAACTTGGAAATTAACTAAGTGGTATGGTACAACATGGATTGTCTGAGTCTTTATGTAGCCCAGACTAAGGCATAACAAACCTTCTCAATTGGTGGATATCTAGCCTCCCAATCAGTAAACTTCTTGCTAAGGTAGTAAATGACTCTTTCATTTTTCCCAGATTCATCATGTTATCCTAGGGATGTATTCATCATGTTGTCTGAGGACACATCCCATTGAATTATCAAAGATTGATAGTTATAAGAAAAGTTATGCCTGGGATAGAAGACATTAAAATAGGTGTGCAAGACAAATACTCCTTTATTTTCTCGAATGCGAGTTGGCAATCATCATCCCATGCCCTAGAATTACTCCTTCGAAGGAGACAGAAGATCAGATCACACTTATTTGTCAATTGAGATATGAACCGATCAATGTAATTAAGCCTACCCATCAAACCTCAAACTTCTTTTTGTGTATGTGGAGGAGGAAAATTCTAGATGACTTTGACTTTGTCTAGATCAATCTCGATACCTTTTCTGCTAACAACGAAGCCTAGTAACTTTTGAACGTTACTCTGAAGGTGCATTTGTTTAGGTTCAATTTCAACAAAAACTTTCTTAGTCTTTGGAAGAGTTTCCCTATATTCTCGATATATTCATTTTCAGTTTGGGCTTTGATAATCATACCATCAACATAAACTTCATCTCATTATGCATCATTCATAAAACATGGTCACCATAACTCTTTGGTATGTTGCCTCAGTATTCTTTAGTCCGAAGAGAATCACCTTGTAGCAAAATGTCCCCCACATTGTGATAAATGTGGTCTTTTCCATGTTGTCAGGATGCATATTTATCTGGTTGTATCTTGAGAAACTGTCCATGAACGAGAAAAAGATATTTTCAGTCGTGTTATCCACCAGTATCTATATGTGACAATGGGAAATTATCTTTAGGGCTTTCTCTTTTGAGGTCTCTATAGTCAACACACGTGCGTACTTTCCATCTCTTTGGCACTGACACTATATTAACCACCCACTCTGGATACTTTGCTACTTGGAGAAAACCAGCATCAAACTGCTATATGACTTCTTCTTTTATGTTATGGAGTATTTCAGACCTCATCCTCCTTAGTTTTATGTACAAGTTTACATTCTGACTTAATTAGTAGTTTATGAACTACCATCTTCATGTTTAATCCAGGTATATCTTGTTACGACCATGCAAACACGTTTGTACTCCTGAAGTAAGTCTATCAAGTTTTTCTTGCTTCAGACGAGAGTGTTGTGCCTATTTTGACTTCCTTATTCTCTTCCTCAATCCCCATATTCAAAATTTCAATTATTCTTCATGGGGTAATATTTTTTTATCTTTTCCATCATTCTTAACAATTCAAATATAACTTGCACTCTCCTTCATTTTCAAAATCGATTTCCCTAAGACACTTGAGCTGCTCAAAATCGATCTTTGGGTCAGAGTCAACATTATCCACATCATTAACATCAAAAGACATGAAAGAAATAGAGGGGAAAATATATATATGCGAGAGAAAAGATATCCCACAAAGAATGTAGAAACAAATGTATGAAAGAGAAAAAAAAGATGAAAGGAAAAGAAGTTTGCCAGAAAATGAATTGCAACTTTTATTGAAATATAAATAAAACAATTCATCTACCCTTACAAAAGATCACCTCTTTCCCTGGGTATAGGCAAATAGGGAAAGTTTGAGCATTACTCTGAAAGAGATTTGAAAACCACTAGTAGTTCTTCAGCAGTCCAGTTGTTAAGCACGATCTCGATGGTAATGGACATATTCCAGATCTGTCAATTTCCTCAGCACCATTTGTTGTTATAGCACTGATAATCAAATCTTTCAGAGCTTCTCCAAATCAGACAAGGCTTTTATTATTTCCCCCTCAAACATAGCCACCGAACCTGAATGTATCGTAAAGGGAGAAAATTGTTAGAGTATGCCCAAAGACCAATCATATGATGATTATAATAATATATTTATTTACCGATTTTATTGAATAAAGGCATTGCCACTATTGTTTTCAGTCATGTGTCTGTGTTTAACATAAACTGAAAGAGAATAAAGTCCATATAATAACATTATTAAAAGATCGATAGTCAAGTATTATTATGGGCATAGACAATAATAGTATGCTTAAGACTAACATGGTATTGAATGATGACAAGGAGTTTTCATTGACATAGAGATGTTAGAATTGATACATGATTATTGTTAGAGAACAATGTATTGGATTGGCCCATCATGAGCATATGTCTAGGATTATTATGTAACGGTCATAACATTACTCATGGTGATGACTATATGTATGATCCTCAGACTTGAGATCAATGTCATCCCAACATATATTGTTGTATGTTTTGATACAGTTAAACATGCTCTGTAACTGGTTGCACTATAAAGACTGTTATTGAATATATTTCGCTATATGTAATGGGGTATATGGTTAAGATAGGATTTGTCCTTCCTACAATAGGAAATATATCACAGGCCACTTGATTGAGTGAGACTAGAAAGCATGGCCATGCTCGAATAAGTTGATATGTGATATCATATTCGTTAATTATAATATACTCTATATATCAAGAAACAATATGGGCTATACAAATGTGACTATTCTAAGACTTGCGCCTATTCTAGATATAAAGGACAAAAGGATGTAATACATAAAAGAGTTAATCACGAAGATGATATGTTGAATCATAATTTCTTGTAACTTAGGTGACAATGATATATATAGATGTCACTCATTGTATGTAATATTAGAATTATTCTAATAATTACTACTAACGTTACAAGAACTTACAAGGTTACACCCTAGGATTGAAATGAGCAAAAATGTACAATTTATTGTATGTTACTAAAATATATCTAGAGTTATGATATGTATATTTGATATACATATGATTTTAATTATCCCGAATATAGTAAGTAAACATTAAAAGAATGTAATTTAGATTACAACTATTTTAATTGGTATATATACTTCGAAATAATTAAATAAGTTTTTAAATAAACATTAAAGATTCTAATTCAGATTATAAGTCTTTAATGTATATTTAATTGAATTAATTAAATAATATTTTATTGTTAATTCGGAATAACTTTGAAAACCCTAAGATGTTAGGGTAATGGATATAAAAGGGTGTGTTAGGTCTAGCATCCATTTTTAACACACACACATAAACCTTCAGCCGTTTTTCTCTAGAAATAGTTTTGGGGAAAACAAGTATTGCTTTCAATCAAGTAAACTGAGTAGAGGCCGAGACGTGATTTCTTGGAGGCTTACGATTCAAACCAATCTACACCAGTATTATTCACTGTTGTTCTTGTTGTTTTTCAAGGAACCTGCTGTAAGTATTCGCATCCCTTTCTCCCGATTTCGGTTTTACATACTTGGATCGCTGGTGAGATCGTCAAGTTTTATTTTCGTTGTACCGTGGGGTGCGCCGACTGTCCCAACAGTGGTATTAGAGCCACTTGTACGATCTGAATTCAAGTTAAATTCTTGGATGATGCAATATGTATGAGATGCATGTTTTAGTTTTATCGATTTCGGTAAATATGTTGATATCATTGTTCGAATTGATAACCACAATGATTAATATGTTAATTTGTTAATATGTTTTCAATCGATTTGTTGCTACATGGATTTTACGAAATCCATATATCAATTGTTGACATGATGATCCGTAGGAGTGCGATAGCAAATCACGTTTGGTAGTGGAACAAGGGTTGTTCCAATGCAGAAAACCTTCGAGATTGAAAATCCCAAAAACATGATTTTGTTGATAAATATTATCAAATAGTGAGGTTTTCTATAGAAACGTAAGTATTATTTTTCAAAAAAATCCCACCGACCGTACCGCGACCATATTAAATTTTTTTTAAACGTAAGAACGTGTATATATATATGATATGTTTGTTTTGCACGGTGTTTGACATGCATGGTTATAGCCCTTGTTCACTTATTGGTTTAATTTGAAATACGGTCTGCGAGCCGTGCCTTTCTATATCTCTGTTATATTTCTCTTCTTATCTTACTCCATCATATGTAAAACGAGTTTCTTTTAAAATTGTAAACCTATGAAGATTCACAAGGAGCAAAAGAATGGAAAGAAGATACCTAGAGAGCAGCATCTTAGGCTTTAAGGTTCTTGGTTCTCCCATTGGCTTGGGATGAGTCACCTTAGTCATTGTTTTGGGCTATAATCATTGTATCTTATTTATTACTATATTTTTATGTATGCAATGCATCAAATGATAAAATAAGAATGAATATTGATGAGATCAATAAGGGCCTAATCTTAAAACGGACAATGATGAGATAATTACGCAAATCCCTCCTTATAATCTAAGTTAACTTAACCGTCCAATATTTACCCTCGTTAAGGCTTCGATCGATATTGTGTGGGCTTTGCCAGAGCATTGGCACATAAATATATTGGTTAAACGCGAAGAATAAGCAAGTGATATTCGGTTGAATATTGGTAATAAACTTAGCTAGGTTATTCTAATAGGATTAGAAACCTAGAGGTTAAATATTTGGATAAGTTATAAGATGACTTGAACAAAAGTTGTTCATCAAAATGAGGAGTTACATGAGATGTAACTAGTAAAGTGTTACTTACCTAAATAATCACTATCCTAAAAGAAAAGCCAAAGCTGATTTAGGAAATTCATGTATTATGGATCCTCACCCACTAGAAAAATTCGTTGAATTTTTTGAAATTAAAACAGAGAAGGTTTTAATTTTGAATAAATAGTGGGAGTAATTTGTAAATAAAGTCCTATTTATAAATTTTAATTCGGTAAATTTCTTACTTTAATATTTCCTTTGTTGTAGATTTAATGGCAAACAACACTTTATCACTGCTATCACTCCTTGATGATAAAAAATGGCATAAACTTCCTTAACTGGTTTTCGTAATTTGAGAATTGTTCTCAAACAGGAAAGGAAGAATATGTCATTGAGGAACATGTTCCTGATGAACCGGCAACTAATGCCTCAAAAGCTGACAAAGACAAATTCAAGAAACATATGGATGATATGTTAGATATTGGATGTCTAATGCTTTCCAACATGATTCCTGACCTTCAGAAGCAACAGGACATGGTTGCATATGAGATGATTTAAAATCTCAAAGAAATATATGAAGGAGTTCATGTCATCAAGATGATAGGCTACATCCAAACGTTGCCATATAGCTTTAGCCAATTTGTCCTTAATTTCAACATGAATGAAATTAACAAGACTTTGCCACAGTTACTTGGCATGTTACGAACTGCTGAAATAACATGAAAAAGGTTGGACCTAAACCCATTCAGATGGTCCACATGGATAAAGGAAAGGGAAAGAAAAAGGTAGTGGCAAACTCTAAGGGTAATGGTAAGACCAAACCAAAAGGGAAAATGCATTAAAACCCAAAGGGGGAATTAGCAAGAAAGGAAAATATTTCCATTGCGATAAGACCGGACACTGGAAGAGAAACTGCCATGTTTACCTTGATGAGGTCAAAAAGGAAAAAGAAAACGGAATGTTTGTTTCAGGTATTTATGTTACTGATGTTAATTTGTCAACATCTACTTCTTTGGTATTAGATATTGGTTGTGGTTCTCATATTTGTACTTTTTTACATGGACTGCAAAAGAGAAGGAATCTGGCTAAAGGAGACGTGGACCTACGAGTGGGAAATGGAGCAAGAGTTGTTGCATTAGCTATAGGGACATATGTATTATCTTTGCCTAGTGGACTTGATTTAAATTTAGAGGATTGTTTATGTGCCTAGTTTGAATATGAACATTATTTCTATTTCTTGTTTGGACAAGATTGGTTTTGAGATTATTATTAGAATAATGTTGTTCTTTTTATCTCGATAGTGTTTTTTATGGTTCGGCACAATTGGTTAATGGTCTCTATATTTTGGATCAAGAAAACACCATTTAACATAAATACTAAGAGATCAAAAACAAATGACTAGAATCAAACTTATCTTTGGCATTGTCGTTTAGGCCATATAAGTGAGAAACGCATATCAAAACTCCATAAAGATGGATTCTTAGATTCATTTGTTTTCGAACAATATGATGTATGTGAATCTTGCTTGTTGGGAAAAATGACTAAAGCTCCTTTTAATAGTAAAGGTGAGCGAGCAAGTGATTTATTGGGGTTAATACATAGTGATGTATGTGGACCAATGAATACACAAGCCAGAGGTGGATTCCATTACTTTATTACTTTCACCGATGACTTTAGTCGGTATGGGTATATTTATCTTATGCGCCATAAATCTGAAGCCCTTGAAAAGTTTAAAGAATTTAAAAATGAAGTACAAAATCAACTAGGCAAGAGTATTAAGGCTCTTCGATCAGATCGAGGTAGAGAATACTTAAGCATAGATTTTGATGAACTCCTAAAAGAATATGGGATTGTCTCAAACCTTACACCACCTGGTACACCACATTGGAATGGAGTTTCTGAAAGAAGGAATCGATCACTGTTAGACATGGTTCAATCGATGATGAGTCATAGTTATCTTCCGACTTCTTTCTGGGGACATGCACTTGAAACAACCACTTTCACACTAAATCGTGTTCCCTTTAAATCGGTTCAAAAGACATTATACGAGATATGGACTAGGAAATATCCCAGTATGTCTTTTATGAAGATTTACAGTTGTGAAGCTTATGTAAAACATCAGATGTCTACAAAGCTCGAACCTAAATCTCATAAGTGTATATTTGTTGGATATCCTAAAGAAACTAAGGGATATTATTTCTTCAACCCTAACGAGAACAAAGTGTTTGTTGCTCGAACAGGAGTTTTTCTCGAAAGAGAATTTCTCACAAAGAAAGTGAATGGTAAAAAATATTGAACTTGGAGAAGTTCAAGAACAACAAATACATGGACCTGAAGTTGAGCATGTTTCACAAGTTATGAGGAGCATTCAACAAATTTAGAAACACAACCACTGCTTAGATCAACAAGAGAATGTCGTGCACCTGAGAGATTTGTCTTTCTCGTTACGACACATAGAGATGTTCTTCTTATGGATCAAGATGAGCCCAGGACTTATCAAGAGGCGGTGACTAGCCTATACTCTGAGAAATGGCTTGAAGCCATGAGATCTTAGATGGATTCCATGTAAGTAAACCAAGTATGGACTTTGGTTGAACCACCTGAAGGGGTCAAACCTATAGGGTGTAAATGGGTTTTCAAGAAGAAAACTGACATGGATGGTAATGTACAAACATACAAGGGGCTATTAGTCACTAAAGATTTTTGACAAGTTCATGGTGTAGACTATGACGAAACATTCTCCCCTGTAGCTATGTTTAAGTCCATCCGGATCTTGCTCGCAATAGTTGTATTCCATGATTATGAAATCTGGCAAATGGAAGTCAAAACTGCTTTCCTTAATAGAAAACTTGAAGAGGATGTGTATATGACACAACCAGAAGGTTTTTTCATTCCAAGAAATGCTGGAAAGGTTTATAAGCTACAGCGGTCCATTTATGGACTAAAGCAAACTTCTCTAAGCTAGAATCTTTGTTTCAATGATGCAATCAAAAGAGTTTGGTTTTATCAGAAATGAAGATGAGCCTTGTGTTTATAAGAAGGCTGGTGGGAGCATTGTTTCTTTCCTAATCTTGTATTTAGATGGCATACTCATCATAGGAAATGACATACCTACTTTACAGTCTGTTAAGACTTGGTTAGGTAGTTGTTTTTCTATGAAAGATTTGGGTGAGGTAGCATATATCTTAGGAGTTAAGATCTATAGAGATAGATCAAGACGACTTCTAGGTTTGAGTCAAAGTACATATATAGACAAAGTGCTGAAAATGTTCAGTATGGAAGAATCCAAGAAAGGATTTTTGCCTATGAGACATGGCATTTCTCTTTCGAATAAAATGTGTCCTTCAACTCCACAAGAAAGATAAACGATAAATAAGATTCCTTATGCTTCGGCTATTGGTTCTATCATGTACGCCATGATATGTACTTGGCCAGATGTATCGTATGCTTTAAGCATAACGAATCGGTATCAAGCAAACCTTGGTGAAAACCATTGGGTTGCGGTTAAAATATACTTAAGTACTTAAGAAGAACTAAGGATAAATTTATTATCTATGGAGGGGAGGGAAAGCTTAGTATAAAAGGTTATACTGATGTCAGCTTCCAAACTGACAAGGATGACTCACGATCGTAATCGGGTTTTGTGTTTTGTCTTAATGGAGGTGTTGTGAGCTGGAAAAGTTCGAAGCAAGACATAGTAGCTGATTCTACTATAGAGGCTAAATACATTGCAGCCACTAAAGTAGCAAAAGAGGTTTTTTGGATCAAGAAGTTCATATTGGAATTAGGGGTTGTTCCCAGTATATCAGATGTTATAGAACTCCGTTGTAACAATAATGGAGCCATTGCACAAGAAAATGAACCCAGATCTCATCAACGATCCAAACATATTCTTAGGCGCTTTCATCTCATTCGAGAGATCATAGATCGAGAGGAGATGTGGAAATATACAGAGTACACACAGATGACAACATTATTGATCCCTTGACAAAGCCTCCTACAAAGCAGAGGCATGATCGTCACACTGAATCACTCGGTATTAGATATATGAGTGATTGTTCTTAGTCTAGTGAGAGATTGTTAGAGTATGCCCAAAGACCAATCATATGATGATTGTAATAATATATTTATTCACCAATTTTATTAAATAAAGGCATTATCACTATTATTTTCAGTTATGTGTCTGTGTTTAACATAAACTGGAAGATAATAAAGTCCATATAATAACATTATTAAAAGATCTATAGTCAAGTATTATTATAGGCATAGATAATAATATGCTTAAGACTAACATGGTACTGATTGATGACAAGGAGTTGTCATTGACATAAAGATGTCAGAATTGATACATAATTATATTGTTAGAGAACAAATGTATTGGATTGACCCATCATGAGCATATGTCTTGGATTATTATATAACGGTCATAACATTGCTCATGGTGATGATTATATGCATAATCCTCAAACTTGAGATCAATTTCATCCCAACATATATTGTTGTATGTTTTGATACAGTTAAACATGCTCCGTAACTGGTTGCACTATAAAGACTGCTATTGAATATATTTCGATATATGTAATAGAGTGTATATGGTTAAGATAGGATTTGCCCTTCCTACATAATAGGAAATATATAACAGGCCACTTGATTGAGTGAGACTAAAAATGCATGGCCATGCTCGAATAAGTTGATATGTGATCATATTAATTATAGTCTACTCTAGATATCAAGAAACAATAGATGTGCAATACAAGTGTGACTATTCTAAGACTTGTGCCTATTCTAGATATAATGGAAAAGAGGATGTAATACATAAAGAGTTAATCACGAAGATGATATGTCGAATCATAATTTCTTGTAACTTCGGTGACAATGATATTGCTAGATGTCACTCATTGTTTGTAATATTAGAATTGTTCTAATAATTACTACTAACGTTACAAGAACCTACAGGGTCACACACCCTAGGATTGAAATGAGAAAAAATGTATAATTTGTTGTATGTTACTAAAATATATCTAGAGTTATGATATGTATATTTGATATACATATGATTTTTAATTATCCCGAATATAGTAAGTAAACATTAAAAGAATGTAATTTAGATTACAACTCTTTTAATTGGTATATATAATTCGGAATAATTAAATAAGTTTTTAAATAAACATTAAATATTATAATTCAGATTATAAGTATTTAATGTATATTTAATTGAATTAATTAAATAATATTTTATTGTTAATTCGGAATAACTTTGAAAACCCTAAGATGTTAGGGTAATGGATATAAAAGGGTGTGTTAGGTCTAGCAGCCGTTTTTAACACACACATAAACCTTCAGCCATTTTTCTCTCAAAATAGTTTTGGGGAAAATAAGTATTGCTTTCAATCAGGTGAATTGAGTAGAGGCCAAGACGTGATTTCGTTGAGGCTTACGATTCGAACCGATCTACACCACCAAAATTCACTGTTGTTCTTGCTGTTTTTCAAGGAACCCGATGTAAGTATTTTCATCCCTTCCTCCCGATTTCGATTTTACGTACTTGGATCGCTGCTGGTGTGACCGTCGAGTTTTGTTTCCGCTGCGCCGTAGGGTGCGCCGACGGTCCCAATAAAAAAACCATTGGTTCCCATATACCTCTTCTCCGGCCAACCTCTATTTCCTTATTTCCTGACTCTTATAGATTTTCTTCTTTCTTTGATGGTGGTTGGGTTGGAATCCAATTCCAAACTAATCCAATTTAGCAATTAGGTGAACATGGCTAACTCTTCCTTGCAAAGAACTTTTGAACCCTCTCCTTATCATCGCACATCTTCCTAAGGTTTGCTTTATTTCTATCTTGGTGCATTCTAAAAGTCTGGGTTTGGAAATCTTACCCCATTCAGCCACCAATGTAACATTAACAAACTCTAATAAGCGAAACGAACATTCCAAAGCCTCCTCATCCGCCTCAACATATGGGTCATCGGTGGTACACTTGCCACTATGTCTTCTTCAGCATGATGATTATAAGAGTTTTATCAATAACAAACTTAACTTTTTGGAGTGTTGATAGTAATGCCCCAGCTTGATGAATCCTTGGCTTTACTAAAAGGCAGTTATAAAAAGGCATAATGTTCATCACTATGAACTCTATGTTGTAAGTGGCAGGCCCAATGATTAACGGTACTTCAATTTTGCCACCACATCCTTTTTGTCCCATTAAATGCTCGAACCACGCTTTACCATTTTTCAATCTCTATTACTCATCCATAACTTAGTTTTAATCTTATTAATCCTTCCTTAAGCTTCTATATCACTTAAGGTTGTAAAAACAACCCACAATCAAAAGGAAAAACTGATTTAATTGAAACTTACCTTTAGAGCTACGGATAATGCTTCACCCATGTGAAATATAAGAAAATGAAGTAGCTTTTGGTTTACTTCCCTTTTCCCTTATATTAAATACCTTAACTAATAATTTAAATTCATTTTGTAAAGGACCAAAATGCCCTCCTAATAATCCATTGTCAAATTTAGTCTAACCCATAAATCCTAATCATTCTCATCTTTATCATTTAGTCGAATAAATCCTCCAATTTTAAATCTTTCAATAAAGTCCTTAATTCAACATTTGGGCATTACAATTCTCTCCCTTAATAAATTCGTCCTAGAATTTATAGAAGTATATGAACCAAAGAGATGTGGAACTGTTTTTCATATCTCCTTTCTTTCCAGTAGCCTCTTCAACCTTTGATTCAACCAAAGCACTTTAACCAATAGAATCCTCTTGTGACGCAATTCCTTGGTTTCCTTAACCAAAATCTGAAGTGGTTCTTCCTCATAAGTCAAATTTGGTCGGATCTCTATTTCTTTAGGAGTGATAACATGCGAGGGATCCGATTTGTACCTTCTAAGCATCGATACATGAAAACATTGTGGATCTTGTCCATATTCGGAGACAAAGCTAACTGATAAGTTACGGGTCCAACTCTTTTTAATATCTCAAACGGTCCAATGAACCTCAGACTCAGCTTTCCTTTTCGCCAAAACTAATACCTTCTTCAATGTGATACTTTCAAAAATACCTTGTCTCCCTCTTGATATTCTAATTCTTTTCTTTTCAAATCCGCATAGGACTTCTGTCGATCTGAGGCTATCTTTAGATTACTCTGGATAATCTTCACTTTATCCTCCATATCTTTCATCAAATCTGGACCAACCAAATCTCGATCTTTAAATTCAAACCAATTTAATGGTGTTCTGCATTTTCTCCCATATAGAGCTTCATATATGGCCATCTTAATACTTGATTGATAACTATTGTTATATGCAAATTCTTGCTAAAGGCAAATACCTTTCCCATGATCCGTTAAATTCAATCATACATGCCCTAAGCATATCCTCTAGTATCTGAATAGCTCGCTCTGACTGCCCATCTGTCTGCAGATGAAAAGATGTACTAAAGTTCAATCGAGTACCCAATATCTCATGCAAAGACTTCCAAAACCTTGAAGTAAACTTTGGGTCTCGATCGAACACTATTGATATCGGTACTTCGTGTAATCTAATTATCTCTTTTATATACAACTCAACAAGTTTATCCATCGAGTAATTTACTCGAACTGGGATAAAATGAGTTGTCTTGGTCAATCTGTCTACTATTTACCCAAATCGAGTCCTTTTTACCCGGTGATAACGGTAGCCCTAAAACAAAGTCCTTTGTGACTCGCTCCCACTTCCACTCAAGAATAGATATTGGTTGCAGTAAACCGGATGGAACCTGATGTTCAGTTTTCACTTGCTGACATGTCAAACATTTGGCAACAAACTCTGTGACAGCTCCTTTCATGCAAGGCCACCAGTAGCAACTTTTCAAATCCTTATACATCTTATTTCCACCTGATTCCATCATCAAAGGGATATAATGTGCTTCACAAAGATTATCTTTTCTCAATATCATCATCAGGAATGCAGAGTCTTCCTCGGTAATATAAAACATACATTATCCCTTATTTCGAAATCTTTGGCCTCTTCTTTTCCGGATTGCGCCAATCTTATCAAGCATTTCTTATCTCAACCTTGCAGCTCTCTTTCACCCGATCCAAAAATATCGGCCTTAACTTTAATTCAGTAAACAAAGGTTTTTCGACTGAGCTCATCTGCCACCATATTATCCTTTCTCGGATGGTAGTCAATAACCAAATCATAATCTTTTAGGAGCTCAATCCATCTTCTCTGCCTTAAATTCAGCTCTTTCTGAGTCAACAAATACTTTAGACTTTTATGATCTGTGTAAACATGGCAACACTCCCCGTACAGATAATGGCGCCAGATTTTTAAAGTAAATACCACTGCGGCCAATTCTAAGTCATGTGTCGGGTAATTTCTCTCATGATTCTTCAATTTTCTTGAGGCATAAGCCACTATTTTCCCTTTTTGCATCAGCACACATCCCAAACCATTATGGGATGCATCACTATAAACAACATACTTTTTACCCGATCAAGTTGCACGAGTATTGGAGCCTCAGTTACTATTCTCTTCATCATTTTAAAACTTTCTTGGCATCTATCTGTCCAAACAAAAGGAACATCTTTCCATAACAACTTAGTTAACAGCAGAGTTATCATCAATTTGTTTTTCACAAATCGCCTATAATATCCAGTAAGCCCTAAGAAACTTAGAACTTACGTAATATTCTTTAGGGATTTCCAATCTACTATGGCTTAAATCTTATTAGGATCCACTCTAATGCCTTCTGTCGATACTATATGACCAAGAAGAGAAATCTAAGATAACCAAAATTTGTATTTAGACAAATTTGTGTATAAATTTTTTTCACGAAGTATCTAAAGAATCACCTAAACATGAGCATCATATTCCTCTCTTGACTTAGAATATACCAAATATATCATCTATAAACACCACTACAAACTGATCTAAGTACGGTTGGAACACTCTATTCATTAAATCCATAAATGTTGCAGGGGTATTGTTAATCCAAACGGCATTACTACAAATTCATAGTGCTTGTACCTAGTCCGAAAAGCCGTCTTGGAAATATCCTCTTTTTATCATTAATTGATAGTACCCTAACCTCATATCTATTTTAGAAAAAACTGTTGTGCCTTTCAACTAATCAAACATGTCATTAATCCTTGGAAGAGGATACTTGTTCTTTATTGTTTCCTTATTTAGTTGACGATAGCCAATACATAACTGCATAGACCCGTCCTTCTTTTTCACAAATAGCATAGGCGCTCCCCAAGGAGAAACACTAGGTCGAATGAATCCTTTCAAGCAGTTCATGCAACTGTGCTTTTAGTTCCCTTAACTCCGTTGGATTCATTCTATACGGAGCCATAGAAACAGGTTCGGTACCTGGGTAAACCTCATATTTGAATTCTACTTCTCGATTTGGAGGCAAACTCGACAACTATTTCGAAAAACCCTCTGGAAACTCCCTAACTATAGGGATATCATGTAATATCACTTCCAAAACTCTAGTATCTATTAAATTAGCTAAAAAAGCTACTCATCCTTTTGACATCATTCTCTTTGTGGTCATGGCCAATATCACATTGGACAGGGATTTTCCCTTCTCACTAATTATCACAATTTCGGAGCCTTCAGTATCCTTTAGGAATAATCATTTCCGATGACAATCTACCTATCCATGGTGCATAGACAACCAATCTATGCACAAAATGATCTCAAACTCGTCAAAAGGCAACTCTAACAAGTTATCCGAAAATACACTCTCTTTAATATTGATCGAACATTTCCTACACACCCGTGTTACCCTTGTATGACCCATAGGGTTTACTGCTACCATTTCACTAGAAATTGGTTCTAAAGGAATTCCTCTAGTTCTAACCAACTTGGTACTAATATATGAGTGTGTAGAACCATGATCAACTAAAACAAAAACAGACTTATCGAAAAGGTGAAATGTACCTGTTATGATCTCTGGATCATCCCAATCATCATTGGTCTTTATATTATAAACTCGGGGCACTCCCCGAGTCTCTTATCTTTGGCCAGTCTCAGATTGACCGCTTAACCTTCCTCTGCTTCTACTAGGTGCTACTACTGATCTATCAGATTGTACTGATCTATCCCCAGATCTCTGTGGACAGCTCCTAGTATAATGACCCGTTCCTCCACAAATAAAGCAAGCATTAGAGAGCACTCTACACACTCCCCAGTAAAATTAACCACATGTCTGACATGGGTTACCTTTTTCTCCAAAAGCTCTCCCTGAGCTCGCATCAAAAGAATGAGACTGCTTAGACTTCTGTGCAGCTACGTAACATCCGTTCTATCAGTATATCAGGAACCTGATCCCTTGCCTCTCTTAGTATAATGTGTAGATTAAGAAATCTCAATCTTCTTTCCCATCTGCATACTCTGCTCTGCAATTATAGTCCCTTCTTGAGCTCTTTCAATCGCCTTCGCTCTATTTATCACTTTTTGCAGACTAGACAAATTTAATGCCAACATCATCTCCTTTAGCTTAGGCCTTAGACCCTCAATGAACCAATCTCGACGAGCTTTATCATTAGGAACAACCTATGTAGCATAACGGTTGAGCTTATTGTATTCGGCCTCATACTCATGCACTGCTCAATCACCTTGTTTCAAGCTAAGAAACTTCAACATCATTGATCTCATAAACTGATCCCCGATATACTTGTTTTTGAACTCCTCTTGAAAGAACTGCCAGTTCACTTGCCCGGGCGATGCATACATCGTCATGTTTGTCCACCATACCCGATTCGATCCTCTAAGTAATGATACAACTCCATCAAGCTTTTCATGATCGGAGCATTGTAGACTTTCCATCAACATCATCATATCCTTCAACCATAAGTCTGCGTCTATAGGACCTTTACCTTCTTCTCCTTTGAACTCAGAAGCACCCAAACTTCTTAACTCCTTCAGAATTAACATTCGTGGTACTGGAGGAGCAGGGTGAGACTGAGGAGGTTGAAAACTGGTCAAGATAGCATTGAGAGCTTGCATAAAAGCTTTAAACTCCAGAACAGGCACACCTTGAGGTGCCAGTGCACTGAAATTCTCAGACGAAATCAGATGTTCACTATTTTCTTCATAGCTTTCACTATCTGATCTATCTCTAATCTCTTGTCCAGTCGCTCTTCTCGAATTCGTAGAATCTGGCATCTATTACAATATACATAAAGATAATACTTAATTTAGTTAGGAGAGACATCTTATCATATTCATTCTATACCCTATCAATAACTTTGACCTCTTAGTGGCATGTAAACTCTTTTAAATTAAAAAAATACACTTAATTCGATCGAGAATCGACTAAACCTATAGCTCTGATACTAATAAATGTAACACACATCTCTCGCATACCTTTTCGTACACAAGATACAGATGCCACATAACTATTATTATTGTTCCTCATTCGAAAACCCGTAAAAAATTTTGTTTCATTTTATAAAACATTTCATTCACTTAAAATAAAACATACATTAACTTAATTAAAATAACAAAAAGATATATTCTAACACCTCACCATTTTACAATAGTTTAGTATAGTACTATTCAAAGCATTTTTAATAAACCCTATTACATGCCAACTAAAACAGATCAAAAGTATACAAATATGTCATACGGTTACTGGTGAGGTGACTCTGGCTTGGATGTACAATGATCTCCTTACTCAGCTTGTATTCAACCTACGCATGAAATAAACACACTTTAAGTATTACTTATTGAGGCAAAAAATAATCATACAATGCAATCAATATATATATATATATATATATATATATATATATATTTCATTTTTCTTTATTGATTGAATATCAATTCGTAATTTCCATTCATTATTATTTCTTTGTAATGCACCCGTAGTGCCCAAACAGTCATTCATAAACATATTATAAATTTCATGTTTTGCACACATATTGCCGAAACGGTTATTCATCCACATAGGATGAATTTCATGAAATGCACACTTAGTGTCGAAACGATTATTCATTCACATAGAATGAATTCCGTGAAATGCACACTTAGTGACAAAACGGTTATTCATCCACATAGGATGAATTCTGTGAAATGCACACTTAGTGCCGAAATGGTTATTAATCCACATAGGATAATTCTGTGAAATGCACACTTAGTGTCGAAATGGTTATTCATCCACATAGGATGAATTCTGTGAAATGCACACTTAGTGCCAAAACGGTTATTCATCCACATATGATGAATTCTGTGAAATGCACACTCAGTGCCTATTTGGTAATCACTGCATACATATTAAACAATCATACATATATGATTATTACAACATATAATTACACAATTAAATGCACTCACATGGCTTTCCTTGCTATGTATCCAAAATGTAAGGTTGATTACTCTGGTACATTGCCTTTGCCCTTAGTTTTACTTGTTTCGGGAGCTTGGTTTCGATCTACTCAAGCATCCATTAAAACAAGTACCATACCCAATGTTAGAATGTTTCCTAACCAATATATTTAAACAATACTCAAAAGAACATATCATTAACTTTCTATACCAATATCAGCTTATTTGTAACATTTATGGCTCCATAATATCGATACTGTTATTCTGGTACCGATACTTCTATACCATGGTACCGATACCCCCTTCCAATATCGATACCAAATTTAGGTTTGATGTTTCCTGGTATCGATACTATAATACTATGATAGTGGTACCCCTTTCCGGTATCGATACCAAATTTAGATTCGATGTTGCTTGGTATTGATACCTTTACCATGGTATCGATGGTACCTCATTGGTATTGAAACTAATTCAATCAGTATCGATACTACTCAGCTAATTCATCCCATTTTAGTATATAGTATCGGTATTGTTCTATCAGTATCGATACTCTTGCCCAGAATTTTCAGTTTTCAGCCCGATTTTCACCCAAATGGGGTCAAATTAGTTATATTAACACCTTACACCTACTGTGAAACTCCTCTTTAACTATCCATACTAACTTTCCTTCATTTGTTTCTTAAAACATCTAACATCTTCCAAGAACATTAAATTCTAAGAATCACCTAATATGTTTTTAATCCAATCCAATGCTTCTAATATCTTATTTACCTATATGACAAGTCAAATCTACCATAAAACATCCATAAACCCTCTTATTTCAATATATCACTCAAAACCCCATTTTCTTCAATATTTATTATCTCATCCATAACTTAGTTTTAATCTCATTTGATCCTTCTTTAAGCTTCTATATCACTTAAGGTTGTAAAAACAACCCACAATCAAAAGGAAAAACTGATTTAATTGAAACTTACATTTGGAGCTATGGAGAATGCTTCACCCACGTGAAAGAAGAAGAAAAGGAAGTAGCTTTTTGGTGTTTACTTCCCTTTTCCCTTATATTAAATACCTTACTAACTAATAATTTTAAATTCATTTTCTTGTAAAGGACCAAAATGCCCTCTTAATAATCCATTGTCACAATTTAGTCTAACCCATAAATCCTAATCATTCTCATCTTTATCATTTAATCGAATAAATCCTCCTAATTTTTAAATTCTTTCAATAAAGTCCTTAATTCAACATTTGGGGCATTACAGGGAAACTTTCTATGAACTTTATGATAAGTATACTAGTTTGTATTATCCTCCCGCAATGGAAAAAAGTGAAGAAAATGGAATTGCAAGTACTTCACACCTTAGTAGAGGAAAAACATTCATGTTTTATTTAATCTAATAAACAAAGTGACCAATAATGAAGTTGTGGGTAATGTTGAAAAGACTATTAGTGTTGGGAGCCTCGTTATTGATTCTTATTGAGGTTTACTATTTCTGGATATCGTGCAAATGTTGATTTGTAGTGAAGATTGGTGTTGATCTCATGAAGTAAGACTATTTAAGATTAAGCATTAGTTCTATATTATTCATGACAAAGTAAGAATATTTATTTTAGTTTCTTATTGTAATATATTATAACCATTTTTTATTGATAGGATAACTATGTTGATCAAGAAAAGGAAATTATTCTCCCAAGTTTGTAGTTTGGTGATTGCAAGCAACTATGAATGGAGTGAAGAGATGTTGATTTCCTTTTTTTTCAAGATTGAATATGTATCGTTGATTTTTTTTCTTTTTAAGAATTCTTTTAATATGTTATTTTGATGTATTTGTGGATTGTTACTTTGGTTTTAATATATTAGTTTTGGCAAATTTATGGATTTTTACTTTAGTTTTAATATGCTAGTTTGGTGTATTTGTGGATTGTTAGTTTGGAATTCATACTTTAAAAGAGCTTTATACATTGTTTTGATATTTTTTGGTTAAATTTGTTAATTTATGTTAATATTAAGCCTCATATAGTATTATCAAATTTTACTTTTAGTTAAAATAAGGTAAATTTTTTAGTGAGCTTAACAAGCAACGAGTCAAGTTGAACATCAATTTTTTTAACAAGCACGAGTCAAGCACTGCCCAACTCGCGAACAACTCGCTCGATTATCACCTCTATTCTTGTGTGTTCATGATTGTAAATGTTCACATGAACAGATGATAAATGCATATAGTTTTGTAGAGTTACTTATATGACACTGAGCTTGTCAGCTCAACATTCAAAATGTGTTTTTGTTTGTAGGTTCTTAGGAGGATGGGTTGAGGAGCTTATCGCAATTTGTGATTCTATCTTGAATTTAGCGATCAAAGTACGTCTTGGATATTTTTGTGGGCACATACTATTCAGTAACCTTATGGGTATTCGATTTGTAACTCTATTTTTTATACATAACATGTTGAGTTAATCGATCGATGAAATCGGCCAAGAGGGGGTTGAATTGGCAATAAAAAATTTGGTGGAAGCTTTTGCAGAAAATTGAAAGTAATTGCACAGCGATTTACAGTGGTTCGACTTTATCAACCAAAGTCTATGTCCACTACCTTAGCTATCCACACTAAGGATTTTCCAACAAATTCACTAATTTGTTCTTTCTTTTGAGGCCAAAGAGATAACCTTACAACTCCCTCAAGAATTATACCC
Organism: Hibiscus syriacus; assembly: GCF_006381635.1. NCBI lineage: Eukaryota > Viridiplantae > Streptophyta > Magnoliopsida > Malvales > Malvaceae > Hibiscus > Hibiscus syriacus. The sequence goes on along the minus strand of NW_024061932.1, from coordinate 1,714,493 downwards.
CAATTCTTAGTGAATTTGTTGGAAAATCCTTAGTGTGGATAGCTAAGGTAGTGGACGTAGACTTTGGTTGATAAAGTTGAACCACTGTAAATCGCTGTACAATTACTTTCAATTTTCTGCAAAAGCTTCCACCAAAATATTTATTGCCAATTCACCTCCTCTTGACCGATTTCATCGATCGATTAACTCAACATAACATTGTTGTTTTGGACATATTGTTGTGAGCTACCCCACTTTGCAAACCAATTATATTAAGTTTTAACTATGGTTTTAAATTATGAATGTGGTGACTATTTTTAAATGGTTAGTTGCTTCGATGGTTTCGAGTGACACATTGATCTTCAGATTTTGGGTCAAATCAAATTATTGTGTTATACTATTCTGATTCCATTGATATTCATGAGAACAGAAGTTTCTTAGAAACCTGAAATTTGCTATCTATAAAAGTCTTATTTGTTTTTTTAGGGTTTGAGGTTGATAGAAACGAAAGTGTCATTGTAGTGACAACTCAAGTCACAGTCCTTGTTAGAGGAAGTCACTTAATGTCACAACAGAAGTTGGGCAGAATTATGGGCACAATAGTTTAGGTGTATAGCCTGGGAGGGAATGACACTTAGATTTAGTGGGTCTCAACAGTTAACAAACAATCGTTATGGTTGGTAGATATGCATGTGTTTAATGCATTGACAATCAAAATACTTGTTTGCTTGTGTGTCTCGGTCCAGGGAAGTTTAATGAATGCTCATTTTTTTAATTATCTTTATTATTTTGTTTCTAAATTTTATTGCATTCACAAATCAATCAAGTTATCTTTTTCACTTGAAGAATTGAACTGACAACAGTAAAACTTCAATATCGTTCCCTGTGGGTTTGACATCCTTTAGCCATAAGGTTAATCATTATTCTTGCAATTGATAGGTTTACGCTTGCACTAACGTGGTGATGTTCACACAACGATCAAGTTTTGATATCGTTGTCGGGGAATGACTTAATTGATGCTTATTGTTGTTGTTTTTGTTTTTTTTTTTTGTATTTTAGTTTATCAAACTAACTTGATTTATTTCCTTTATTTTTCCTTTTTGTTTTAGGTGTAGAGCATCATCAAGAGCAATCTTGGTGACATACTTGATTTTGATCCTGAACCTGAGCGAACTATAACGCAAAAAAGACAAGCTCAACGAGTACGATCGATGGGACAAAGATCTATAAGAAATTTTATTGTCCCCATGTTGGATCATCTCCAACTTGGAGTGGCTCAACATACTATTCAAGCAGGCAATTTTGAACTCAAATTGGTTGTGTTTTAGCTATTAAATTCAAATGAGAAATACGATGGTTTTCCACATGAGGTTGTGATCGGCTGGTGAGATGGCACCGCGATTGGTGTAAGCTTACACTTATCGAGTGCAAGAATATTAATAGCCTTTCAGTTAAAGATATAGATCAACTTAGGGAATGATATTGACAAAACTATTGTTGTTAAGGTAGTTTCTGTAAGCGAAAGGAAAATATGAGTTGATTGAGTTCGATGTAGTTGTAAATAATGCATTGATAGTAAAATAAAGGAAACAACTAAATCAATTGATAGAACAGATCACTCATCAGAATTCACACAACCAAAAACAAACAAATCACAAGCTAAGATATTCTGATTATTGATCTATGAGGTACATGCAAATGTACCAAGCTTAACAATTGTTGGCATTTATTGAACCCAATAAACTAAGTATCCCTCTCGGGCTATACACCTAGCTCAACGCACTCACAACCTACCCAACTCTCGTTGTGGTTTAAGCGACTCTTGTCGTCAAGACGGATTTAATAATTAAAACACTTAATAGGACCTAATTTTATCACACAAAAAAAGGGGAAATAAATGTTAATCAATTAACGTTTATTATTAAAAAAAGATAAAGGATATTTAATTTTTAGTCCAATTAATAGGCCAATTTTGAAATTAATATGTGTTTCTAATTAATTGGACAATTTTTAGAAATTAGAACTAAATTAAAAGAAACATATACTGGGGGTTTAAATCTAAACTAATTGTTTCTAATTAGTGATTAATTTAAAAAGAATCTAATTGTTTTAATGGTTCTAAATCTAATCCTAAAAATCTAATTAGTGGCTAATTTGAAAGAATATGAAATTAGTAACCTAATTAAAAGAATAGGAAACCTAAAATCCAACTCTAAACTTAGAAGTTCTATTTAGTGACCAAATTTAAAGAATTTAAACTTTAAGGAACTAAACCTAAAACTAAAGTTCTAATTGGTGGCTAATTTGAAAGAACCTAGAATTAAAGCTTTAATTTTAAAGTCTAAAGTACTAATTAAGGATTAATTTGATTAATTCTAAACTCTAAGATTTTAATTAAAAGCCTAATGTTTAACCTAGGTGGCTAAATTAAAAGATTAAAAAATAATTATAATATTCTAAAATTAAAACATATGTTTAATGATTAAATTAAGCTAATTTAAAAATAAAGATTAAAATTAAAAACAATCAGCACAAATTTAATGACTAAATTGTATTCAATTTGAAAGTTAAATAAGAAATTACAAAGGAAAAAGGAATAAATTAAATGAAATCAAACATGGGAGCCAAAAGTGAAATCCCCATGTAAGATACAGGGATATATAAATAAAAAAAATTAAATTTAAAATTATACCTCAATCCCTAAATAGAAAGCCTCTCATTCCTCACCCTCGTGGTCTTTCCCTATCGGCCTTCATGACCCACCCCCTTCCTTCCCGGCCACCCTTTGTTCATCATCTGGTGCTTAAGAAGATGTTTCAGATGGACTTCCATCTAAAAAGAAAAGATTCAGGTGGCTATCTAGTGAGGGTTCTTCGGGGAAACTGCTTCAAGATTCAAATTAGAAATTTAGTGACATATATGAAAATATTGAGAATGGTAAAAGGCAGTAGATGTTGGAAATAGAGAAGATGAAAATGATTTCCACAGGGAGATGGAAATGCAGGAGAGACAGATCAAGGTAAATCCTTGAAATAATTAAAGACAACGAATGAGTTATCATTTGGGTTTGTGGTATAATTTTATGGTTTGAATATAATTTTAAATTTATTTTTATTTTTATTTTTATTATGGATTAATAAAATAAGAATAAAAATTAATATTATTAAAATATTAATAAAATAAATTAGAGTGGTTAAAATATGAATAATTTGAAATTTGAGTAATAAAATTAAAAGATTTTAATTTTTTTTTTTTGAACTTAAACCATGTCCTCGTGCAAGTTTCAGCAGCTACAATAGTAGCAATGCATGGGGAACCTCCCTATCAGACCCTATCAGAAAACAAAGGCTTGTTAATCATCGACACATTGTTCGCCAACGTAGGTGCCGCTCCATTCGCTTCTCCTCGAATATAACCAATGGTGACTCGGGGTGAGAAAATTTTTAAACTTTAGTGACTTAAATAGAAGTGAGAAGATAGTTAAGTGATGAATGATGTAATTTAGGCATAAAATATAATATGCAATTCCATTAAATTTTTATAAGTAGAACATCAAAATAAAACCTAAACTAAATGTTTGATATGATTTTGAAAAAAAATGAAGTTTAGGTATCAAAACAAAAGTAATAGTTTATATACTAAACTTGTAATCTACCTTATATATTAAAAAATATTATTTTAATAATTTAACCATGATTAAAGAATCGGCCAAATGAGTAAGCATATTTGGTCGGTTAATTAAGTTGCTCATATTTATTTTTCTCATATTTTCTTAAGTCATGAGTTCTAGACTCAATAGGAGCATTTTCCTTCCTTTCCTTCCCCTAGAGTTTTTATCCCTTCCCTTAGAGTCTTTATTCCTTATTCGGAATATGATTAAATTTATAATTTATCAAAAAATTGGTAAATTAAACTTTTAGTATCTAAACTTTCAGTTTTTTAAAATTATACATAACGTTAATTTTTATTTCATTTTAGTATCACACTGTTAAAAACTTAACACGTTTAGTACATAAACTACTAATTTTTGTCCGTTTTAGTACCTAAACTTTTAGTTTTCTTCAAAACTTAACATTAAAATTTGAATAGAATACTAAAATAAAACAAAAACTAAATTTTAGATATAATTTAAAAAATTGAAAGTTAAGATAAGCGGACCAAAACTAATAGCTTGAGTGCTAAACAGGTAATTTACCCAAACAAATTGACCTAAATAAATAAGCACAATTGAACAAATCAAATTGCGACACACAATCTTAGGTAGGCCTGTAAACGAACCGAACGCACACGAACGGAGGTATGTTCATGTTCGTTCATTTAATAAATAAATGAGCATAAACGAACATGAACATAAACGAACAAAAAAAAAATTCATGTTCGTTCATTAAGGAATATAACTTGTTCATGTTCGTTCATTTAAACGATCATAAACGAACATAAACGAACACAAACGAATGAACATAAACGAACATAATAAATTAACATAAACAAACATAAATGAACACATTAAACGAACAAAACAAACACAAAAAAAACTTATTCGAGCACAACAAATGAATGTAAAAAAAATAAATAACAAGAATAACAACTTAAAATTCATTAATATAACATGCAACTTTAGAGTTAATTTGTTCGAATACGACAAAAACATACATAAATCATAAATAAGATATATGAACATAATAAAGACTTAAAGTTAATTTGTTCAACAAAATAATCTTCTTGAAATCCAAACAATTTCAATAATCTTCGTAACATATTCAACTTGCCATTTGTTCTAACATAAATGAACATAAATGAACGGACATAAATGCATGAACATATAAATGAACGTTCACGAACGTAAATGAACGAACAAACCATTTGTTCGTGTTCGTTCATTTACGCAAAATTTTGTTCATGTTCGTTCATTTAATAAATAAACGAATATAAACGAACTTCCCGCCACACGATTTATGAACGATTCGTTGAACATCCAGTTTATTTACAAGCCTAATCTCATGTCAACATTGCAGTCTCAGAAAGCAATATAAAAAGCGGATGGTGAGTTCAGCTAAACTCACCAGCTCCGTAACTGTAGCATCTACCGTTCTTCCCGCCGAGTCAAACACCTCTCTTACAATCGGGAAGCGGATCCACGCCCCTCACACGCGCTCTTTAGCCCCCCTGATCCCAACAGAATAACAAACCCAAAACCCCAAAAAAGTACAAGTTCAAAAATTGAAAATCCCTAAATATCCAAAAATAAAAATAAAAAACCCCCCGAACCCTAGATAATCTCTCGAGAGAGAGGGAGAGAACTGAATTTTTCCACGAGAGAATCTCTAGGTGGAACAGAGAAAGTGCCGCCAATTATGGCGTCGTCGACTTCAAATTCGCGAAATTCGGATCTCTCCCGACGCTTTACTACTTCCTCTACAAAACCCCAACTTTTCACCGATCAAAACAAAAACGACGATAGCAACAGATTGAGCTCGACAATGACGGTCGAAGGTATCCTTCGAAACGTTTACTCGACCGCTCCTTCGACTGAGACGGCTCTGGTTGACGCTTCGATCACTCTAATCGACGCTCCGATTCCAAATAACGTCGTGGATAATTCCGATGCTTCTCAGGTTCAAGGTGTACCGGATTATAATAACAATGTGACAAGAAGTGTTGACGAGGTTTGGAGGGAGATTGTATCAGGAGAGAGGAAAGAGATCGCGATGAAAGAGGAAGCGCCGGACGAGATGATGACTTTGGAGGATTTCTTGGCGAAGGCTGGTGCCGTGGAGGATACGGCGACGGCGGAGGTTAAGTTGCATCCCGATAGGTTGAGTGGTGGAGTGTACACGTTTGATCCGATGGGGTCGGGGTGCGTTACAAATGCTGGATAAGATGGAGGGGTCGATTGTTGGGTTGGGGAACGGGATGGAAGTTATTGGAAGTGGAGGCGCTGGAGGTAGAAGGAAGAGAGGAAGAGGGGTTTTGATGGAGCCATTGGATAAGGCGGCACAACAGCGGCAGAGAAGGATGATTAAAAACAGGGAATCTGCTGCCCGCTCTCGGGAAAGGAAGCAGGTATAAAATTGATTGAATTTTTTTGATTGAATTGTAGAAAAGTTAATGGATTGTTTCTTTTTTTTTAATGTATTTTACTCTGCTATCTTAATTGTAGGCATACCAAGTTGAATTGGAGTCATTGGCTGTGAAGCTGGAAGAGGAGAACGAGTGGCTGTTGAAGGAAAAGGTATTGAATTTTTTTTCATCTTTTAACCTTTCCTTTTATGATTTCAAATCATGATCGGAATGGTTCATTTCCTTATTATTTACTTGCTAAAGGTGGGAAATTTCTTGTATCTCTCAAACACAGTGTATGCCGTTTGCTCTCAATGTAGTTGCTATTGAGTATTGACTTCATCTAGTAGAGACATTAGCGTTTTCTGCCTCAGTGCCTCTGGAAGGATTTTGTTTTAAATGTAGGAGCTTCTGTTTTAGTCAACATTTATTTCCGAACTTCCAAAATTTAATAATAATTATTCTAACTATTTTCTAGCGTTGCTATTTTTAAGTGGCTTGATGCATCTGGCAACAGTAAGTTTCACAGTACTACCTTGGATTCTACCTTTATTTTCTTGCCACCACGTCCATGGACTTTGTTGGATTTGGTTATTATTCACTTTATAATTTCCCAACTACTTGTAATTTATAATCTCATTTTGTGGTGTTTCTTCACTTAGCTGTCTCTTCTTTCAGCTTCATGTGTTATATAGAAAATATTCTTTATTTGCTATGTGTTGCTTTTATAGTCTATGGTTTTTTATAGCGATATATGGGCGCATCCTGCACTGTTTTATGAACTCAAATTTAGAAGCCTTGCATTTTCAAGAACTGAACACGATTAGATTCACCATAAATGCATGTATATGGGTACAGGCTGCTTTAATACTTGGTGATAGAGATAACTTGAATTTGAATTCCCCAGATTTACCAATTTTACCTTGCATATACTCAATTTAGCCAATGACTTGTTGTTGCTTTATTTATTGGGCTATGTTTTGGCTCCGTCTACCATGGTCATTTATATTTCATTTCTTCTAACTTCTCCCTGTCTTAAGATTATTTGAGTTTGTGGTAAGGGACAATTATCAAGCTCTTGCAAAGGTGCATCCATACAAACTTGCATTCATATACCACACTTAAAAATGAAAAATTTATTCAATGCATGCTATTTCTTGTATTTATGCACATTACATAAACCATATTTTACCCAGAGCAAAACATTTCTTGCCCTTGTTATTTCATCTTTTGTATCAGGTGTTAAATCAAGTACTTGGAAGGAAAGTTTTATCTTTATACATCTTGTTTTACGTATGTTTTTGTCTCATGTCCTGGGTCTCAATTCCTAACAGCTTGAATTCCTTTTATCCTTTGTTTCATATTTACAATATTCTAAATTTTGGTACGGTCTTGTAGAGTAAGCTAATGCACATAATTAGTTTTATTTTATGCTTTTCTATTTTCCCATGCTAACTTCCATGCTAATGCATTGCAACGTCTTTCACTTCACTAGATTTTTATTTTGTATATTTTCATCTATAATTGCGATTATTTATGTTTGCAGGCTGAGAGAACTAAGGAAAGGTTTAAGCAGGTACTAAATTGCTGCTTCTATAAGACCATTAAGTTTTAGAGTAATGCTTAATCAGATTCTATGGGATTGATAAGAAAAATAAATAGTTCGATATCAAGTATAGTTAACACACTCTGATAAGAGGAAATTAAAGTAGGAAGGTTTTAAGAATAACCCACTGCATTAAATATATAGGATTATATTGTTAATAGGAAATTAAAGAACTGTGAAATTCTCTCTGTTTTTCATTTCGAACAAGAAACATAATTTGATTTAAATATGTAGATATGTGTAATTATTTATAGTTGAGGAATTTTGTGATTCTGTTGGCGTAATGAGGTACATAGCCTGTATTTTAACCTCATACATAAATTGGCTTTAGTAGTTTTATTTCTCAAACAATACCCAAGTGAGAAATGCAATTATGGATGATAGAGAATACAGCAATTAGCTGTGCCTATTAAGCTCCTAAAAGAGTGCTTCTCATGTTGATTTGTACTTGCAGCTCATGGAGAAGGTGGTTCCAGTTGTAGAGCTGCGAAGAACACCACGTGTACTCCGTAGAGTTCGATCGTTGCAGTGGTAGATAATTATTTACTCGGGATGTGAGTGAGACAGAAAGAAAAATAGCTGATCTGGCATAGAGGAGGAAAGGAGTGGGGTAACAGAAAGGGGCACCATTAAATTTATCTTCTTTTGAGTAGCTATTCCAAAGCTGATGGTAGTCTAGAGCAGTTGCGGTTCTTCATATGTAAACAAACGAAAAGCTAAACCAGAACCATGAACGAAAGATCCCGTATTATTGAGTAGAAGGTTTTGTGGCAAAGCAGTGTACGGAAGAAGGCACTATGCTGGTTTATATATCTATGATTGATTGTTCCTCCTCAGTCGCATGATCAATAAGGAACAAAAGGATTCTAGACTAGTGTACTGTATTTACGTGGTGAAAACTTATGGCAGCAGCCCTTTTGACAAAAATTTAGAACGGTTAGTAATGATTTGTTTATATTATTAGTTAGAGCTCTGCTTTGTGATAACCTTGATGGAAATTATATGCATTAATGATGCAAAGTGCTTGGAAGAAGGTCGTTTATCGATGCTTATTCCGACCTTAGCCTCTTTCAGATGCTCTTTTCTCTATATTATTAGAGGTGGCAATCGAGTACATATTAAGATTGGGTTTTAGGTCACTTCATTTTGCCACCTCTAATTCACAGTCCTCGGAAACAACTCAATAAATTATGAAGATCTTGTTCATGAGCATCTAAGGACTATTTTTTGCATGGAGATATGAAAAGCATTGACCAATTAATAAAGAGTGACAGAAGCCTATACAGTTTCTTTGGGAGTAGGGTAATCTGTGATTATTCATAGCTATTTTCTCAATGTAACGTAAATAAATAAATAAATAAATAACCGAATATGAAATCAACTGAAGTAAAATTAATTGGAATCAAGCTTTATACTTTTTTATTTTTAACGGAAGTGAAATTGATTGATTTAATACAAATTGTCCAATTAAAGGGAAATTAAGAAATGAAATGCAGGATGTAAGTTATCAAAATTAAGAAAATTTTGAAACTATTAAGAAAATTTTGAATTTCATATTAACTTAAAAAAAGCAGTTTGAATTCTCTAACTATACAAGGAAAAAAAGAAAAGTAGAAATGATAATCATAAAACTAATCATTTTAGAATAATAATCCCCATCATTTACCATCTACTATATTTAAACGTAACACAATATAGAATATACGCTGCAATGATCACATCTACATTCTTCTCTCTTTTTTTAAAGAAAAAAGTAAAGTGAAAGAGGTGAGTTTTGTTTTCCACAAACAAAATGATGCCACCTTTCACTGTGTAAAATAATACAAAAGCCACACACAAACACAAGCTCCGATATTATACCTATGATTGTGTCATCCATTGATTCCAAATTCCTCCCCAAAGGACAAACAAGGAATTTAAAGCTCTTCTTGTAAGGCTAAAAATCTGAAAAGAGAGTGAAGAGTTGTTGAACAATGGAGATGTTCATATGCTCCATGTTAATCTTCCTCCACTTCCAATTCTTCATAGGGTCTCAGTCTGCAACAATCATGGTGGATGGCGTTTCACACTGGGAAAATCCCACTGTTCATGTTGGTGACTCACTGAGTAAGTGTTCTTCAAACAATTATAAAATTTTGAGTTTTGGGTTCCCACTTCTTACTGTTTCCCCCCCCCCCCTCAGTTTTCAAGCACAAATATGAGTACAAGCTCTATATTTTCCAGAACAAGAATGCCTTCAATCTCTGCAATTTCACACAAGCTTCCCTTCTCACTAAACATAACTCCACTTCCTATGAGGTAATGCCACTTTCTGTTTTCATCTGCTGCATAAATATGGGTTTTAGACCTAGATTTTTTTTTTACAAGACAACGAGACCTCGTTAAAAACTCTCTCATATCACAATCTAGCTGAGGCTCGATCACGATAACGGAAGGGAAAAAATGTGCCTATAGAGTCTTTATTAATCAGCACCAAATAGCAAGCACAAGGAACGCTTAGGCACTACAAGCTTATCCCCATAGGATCACCTTACATCGACATCATAGTCCAACCAGTCAAGCAGAGAAACGAAATTAGAAAAAATAAAACCTAAAACTTAGTGCCCTCGCACTAGAACAGGTGATAATCTAAGGAAAAACTCTGAACAGCCACAAGAACAACAATCAGATCGCAGCAAGAAAAATAGGTTGTCTAAAGTGGTTCAAGCTTTCAAGATCAGATTAAAGTGGATGGTGCCAGCTCTGAGAATGAGACTCAAAAGACGAAAGGCAAGGCTGAAGCAGCTACCACAACAACGGAAACATACATAAGGACCCAATAACGAACGCCTAACGGATAAAGGAACCAGCAGTTTCCAATAAACCAGGGAACCTTCACCCCAAAGCAGATAGAATGCAGACCGGCCACTCCTCAAAACAGTCAGTGAATCAGCCTCTATATTAATAGCCCTTGGGACAAGGTGAAACACAAACCAGCCCGCTGATAAAGCTCGGACATGGATAGCACATCCCTGTATAAATTCTGTGGAGAGCCAAGAGGATTCAAAATCCACTCCTTAGAGTCTCTTTCCACGATCAATTTAAAATTTGATGGCCAGCAGTTCAGACATAATTGCAGATCCAGCGCCAATACAGTTAGAAAAACAGAAAAGAGTGTGACCTATTTCGTTACCAAGGATTCCACCAATCCCTCCACTCCTTAAACACCCCATCAAACATTTTCTTGGATGATATCTTTTCCGGGTTGATTCCAACTTATATTTTTAAACTATCATCTTAATTTTAAGTCCATCCCTAAACTTTAAAACTTCTATTGAACTTTTAGAGTATCAATATTGTATCAATCAGCTTATTCTCTCAACCTATTCATTTCCTTAAATTAGGGGCGAATAAAATTCAATTCAAAAAAAGCTCAACTCAAATTGATTTCGAGTTATAATTTCATAAACTCGACTTGACTCTAACTTTTTTTAAATTTGAATCGAGTTATAAATTAGAACTCGAATAACTTGAAATTTTTAATAATTAGTGGATTGATTTTAAAGTTTGAGTCGAATCCCTAAACTTTGTATAATATATATGTATATGATTATATAAAACAATTTAAATTAGAATCAAATAGTGTAATAATATTATAAATATATACAATTAAATCTAAACAGAAACTTAAACAACTCAACCCGAATAACTTGAAATCTTTTGACTTGATTTGACTTGACTTGATTGAACGCTCACTCCTAATTTAATGTGAACTCAAACAAAATGTGAAACCTTTTGAAAGTACATGAATCAAATTATAAATATAGTGTATTTATTTGATAAAAAAATATATCTAAAAGAATGAAATAATTTTCCTAAAATTTATTAACATCATAAGTTTTTAGCACTCAATCCAATAAGTGAACATGTGTTTTGTTAAATATGCTTCATTTCAAACTTGAATGGGTATTTAACACTTAAATTAAGTGCTAGATTGATGGAATGAACTAATTGAAAATAATGAGGACTCAACTACAATGTTTCTTAAATTTAACGATAAATTTGAATCCATAATAACAATTTAAGAATGTCTGATGGAATTAACCCATCTTTCTATAATGTAGTTCTGAGTGAGTGTTGGCTAGGGCAGAATTAAAATATTTTGAGATATTAGAGTTGAAAAATCTTATTTTATAATTCAAACTATATTTGAATTATTTTTTAATTTAAGTCGAGTCGAGTTGTTCGAGTTTATATACAAATTTAATTATAAATATTTATGATATTATAGTACTATTTGATTTTATTTTAATATTTTTTCTATAATCCTATGCATTACATATGTTTTTCTTTATATTTTTTATATGTGATATATATATCATAAAGATTAAGGAACTAGACTCAAACTTGAAAATTAATTTACAAACTACAAATTTTTTTATGTTAATCAGGTTTTAGTTTGTAATTCAACTTGAATTTAAAATTTTCTAGTCGAATTAATCTGAATCGAGTGGAAAAATTCTACTTTTCAATTCGAATCGAGTTTTGATTACGCTGATTGTAGTACTAATTTCCTAATAAACTTTTATACAATGTGCAGTGGCACCCTTCTCGCCCTGGAATCTTCTACTTCACTTTTAACAATGGCTCTCTCAAAACATGCCGAGGCTCCCAAAGGCTCTCCATAAAAGTTCATCCGGCAACTATATCACCGGAATTACCTGCAGAAGGTGCTCCGGCACCGACTTCTGGTGGAACAGTGGTGTCATCTTTGTCCCATGCATATCCATGGCCGTTCAGGCCTCGCCAGGCTGTTTCACCGGCACCAAGTGCTGCCTCACCGGTTGCAGTACCGAGTCTAGTGCCGGATAAAGGCGGTGATGAGAGCGTCCCTTTTATCAGCAGTAACCCAGCAGTTCCATTGCCGACCGGTGAAGTTGACTCTACCACTATTCGACCTTTGCCCACCTCAGGACAGGTACATTTTGTTTCTCTCGGTGCACCTTTTAAATGCTTAGCTAAAGTTTAAGGGTTAATTACACACACATCCTCAAACTATGGCTTAGGTTTTAAATTACTTCATTTGTTTAATTCAGTCAGTCAAATGTTAATATCGTATCTATTAGGTCACCTAATAGTCTAACCAATGTTTTTAAAATCGGACCGGACCTTAAATCGGTGAAGGTACTGGTTCAACCGTGGTTCAATCGGGTTATATAAAATAATGGTTTTTTAAAATTTTACATAATATTCAAAGCAATATTAATATATATATATATAACACTCTTTTTGAGTTTACATTATTAAAAGGTATAAAAATATCACAAGTCATAACATATATAAGTTAAATACCATAAAATCAAGTGAAACAAAATGATTCAAATCAACTATAACATAATATTTAAGGCCAATACCTAAGGAAATTCATCAACAACTAAATAAAAAAAAGTACATAATTGATACAAGTATCAATCATCATAATATTCATTGAAATCGATTCCCTCAAATTCCAAAATATTGGGAAAAACTTCTTCATTAGTTGAAGTGTTGAACTACCACCGCCATCACCACTTTGAACTTGAAACTCCATAGCATCACTTTGAACTTGAAAGTCCACAACATCAAGATCTTCATCACTTAGCAATATGATAAATAAATACTAAGTTAAATTTAAATTCTCAAACAATACTTAACAATTAAAAGTAAAAGTGTAAAACATGTTAAATAATAAAATATAATTATATAACTAAAATCAGAAAATAAATTTGGGGCTGAAAAAAATCATAACAAACGATGTCGTTTGGTTTAATTAAAAAAAAACAGAACCGACGGTTTACACTGGTTTTCCCGGTTCCCAGTCGGTTCCCACCAGTTTTCCCGGTTCCCAACCGGCTCGTTAGCGGTTCATTGCAAAACTGGTTTTAGAGACTGATCGGACCGGACAGGCAACCGGTTCCCGGTTCAATCAGTCGAACCAGCCGGTCCGGTCCAGTTTTAATAGCATTGAGTCTAACAGTAAGTTTAGGTATTAAATATTCATAAGTAAAATATATGTAGATAAAATTTAACGTATGTACGGTTTGCACTGGACAATATGAGTATAATACGTTAAAGAAAAGAAATTAAGTTTTAATGCCAATGGGTGTTGATACAAGTGGTTGAGATTTAAGAATTTGAACTTGTAAAACGAAGTTTGAATCCTATTATTATCATTTTTTGTTATCAATATGTAAATTTCAATTTAAATCCCAATTGGAATTTAAGTATACTCTGACCTTAAACTGGGGGAGTCACCCCTAAACTAAACTTTTAAAACAACAAAATTATACTAAGTTTTAATGAATTTTTTTAATATATTAAATTTTAAGTGTTCATATAATAAATATAAATGTTTAAAATTTAATTTAAACATTTTATGTTAAGTTTGAGCTGATATTTAATAGTCACGTTTAAAATTTAATCTAAATATTTTATGTTAAATTTAAATTAATATTTAATGTTCATATTTAAAATTTAATATAAATATTTTATGTTAAATTTGAATTGATATTTAATGCTCAATGTTAGATTAATGAAAGGATATGATTATTACTATATTAATACTCATACAAATCAAGTGGCCTCCATGAGAAAAAAATTATTTTTCTTTGAGGACCGGGGTTCAAGCACCATAATTGTTATGGGTGTGAAATTTCAATGTCAAAAAGCTTGAGAGTTATCTTTGAACATATATTACCTTGTATTTACCTCATATTAATAAAAAAATACTTTGAAAATTAGTCAAAATTTTGAAATTTAGAACTCAATTTAAAATTTTGGCTAGATGATTGGAGGATGGCTAGTACAATTAACCCAAGGTTTTAAAAAGTAATTGAGTTAATCACGTAAGAGATTTTCAAACTATGACCCAATTTTAAATTGGTTCTATAATTTTAAAATATTTTATATCAACCCTCAAATCATTACCATCATTCCAATTTGGTCCTTAAATTTAAAAGTGTTCTATAGCAATCCTCAAACTACCAACACCATTCTATTGTAATCCTTATGTTAACATATTGTCAGTTCTAATAGTTAAAAAATTCAATTTTTTTAAGGTCCTCAAAATTGAACCCATAAACTCTTTGACCATTTAAAAATAAGTTAAATTTTTAAGATCTTGAATTTTTTTAGGTCACATGTTCAATTCCTATGAACTTTAAAAACATATTATTTTTTAATCAGTAGAGTTAGCGACACATTAACGAAAGGATCAAAATAGAATGATATTTATAGTTTGAGGACTGGTGAAGAATGTTTGAAATTTAGAGACTAATTTAGAATGAAAACGTGATTTGAGGTTTGATATAGAATGTGCTAAAATTTAAGGCCATTTATATATATTAAGAAAAATATTTTTTTCTTTATATGATTTTATAATGTAATTTTAATCCGATTCAAATTATAACCTTTTTTTAAAGCCATAAGTGTAATACTTGGCATCTCTATTACCAAGTTGATGGGAGTGATTGAATTGCAGGCAGTGGTTGGGATCCTAACAGCTCCAATGGCTCTATTTTCTATGGCTTTCCTAGCTTTGTAAAACAAAAGAAAATGGTTTCGATAAAAAAAATATAATTAGTAATTTAGTAGTAGAATTGAGTTAATTTGAGTGATTGTAGGCTAAAAAGTAGCTTTAATATTTTATGATTCTTATTGTGAAGGTTTTGTATTGTGAAATGGAGACCCCACTTCGGCAATCATTGCCACTTCGGGTCATTTACTTTTGATTACTTCTACTTCTACTTTATTTCCCCCTATATATCTCTTTCCATACCTTTTCTTTCATCTTCAAAAGATTCAATCTTTCTTTATCATTACATGTTTTTTAGATAATAATTAGTAAATAATAAAATAATCCCTAACACTAAAATTTGAGTAAATTTTTATTTTCAACACTAAAGTTTTAAAAGTAATAAAATAATCCCTAACACTATCATTTTGTACCAAATTGATTGCTCTACCATTAACCATAATTAGTTGAGTCATGAAAATATGGTGTGGCAATTAGGGAAGCTGACTTGGCACCCTTTAACCATGTTGGAATACTTTGACCGGTCTTTTGAGTCACTTTTAATAAAAAAAAATACTTTTTCTAAGTTTATCTTTTTCTTCCTTGGGGGATTTTAATGGGATTTTGACAGCTGTAGAATTCTTCTTTGGCATTCATTTCTTCCCCACCCTAAATCCTTTTATTCTAAATTCATTTTACAATAGAATATTTATAAATCAATACTCGATATGTTTTTTTTTAAATAATAATTCTTTTGATCTCGACTTGAAACCAAAATCTAAATAATAAGATAATAATGTTAGCAGCATGTAAAATACTGATTATCTTATACACCAAAAATAATGGCATACTTGAGACCAATGTTCACGAGCACGTTTACCAGAAGCGCAACCAACATAACACCGAAAGAATTGGCTTAGTGGTAATTTAAAAAAAAAAAAAAGTTAGGTCATCAAAACATATTACTCAAATAGTTAAACGATTAAATATGTAGTTTACTCTTACTTTTCCTTTTAATAGAGTTAATGATTTTGAACAAATAATGTAAAAATTTATACTTCAAAAAATAAAATATTTAAAAATATACTTTAAGAAGTAACTCAATAAAAATATATAATTTGGGAGAAATAATGCATTTAGGCCTAAAATAAAATACGTTTTCAGTTATGAAAATATACCTTAGTATTTCTTTCCATGAGAATAATTTTCAAGGAATGAGATCAGAAATGATGGTAAAATTGTTGTTTTCTTAAAATAGAACACGTTAGCATTCGCTTGTAAATAAATAAATAACTAGAAATAAAATAAATTTATTTTATCATAATAAAATCATTATTGTTTGTAATCGTAAAATGAACATAATCTAATAATTAATATAATATTTTCGAGGGGAGGTTATCATTTCATAGAGGCAGGAGCGGAGTAAAATCATCTGAGAGATATTTATTTACTCCTAAAATCTCTCTATTATTGTATAAACTAAATAATTTCAGTGGTTAAAAAGATAAGTGTTATTTTAAAAGTTTTGAATTTAAATATTATCAACAATTGCGACAAGGCGTTTATTATTAAATAATTAAAAATATTTAAAATAAATACTATTTTATAATATCCTTGACTTAATAAAAAATCTCAATTATTTAATTTTGAGGAGTAATTTTGGTTATTCTTTGCATTATACAATAAGAAAAACTTGTCAAATTATTAGAAAAATGTTCAGATATTAAAATATATCATATTTCTCACTAAATCAAATTTTAAAATTATTTTTCATGAAACAAATGGGTGGACTTATAGTTTTAGATAATAAAATAGTTATCTAATCTTACACTTTATTACTTTTAAAAATAATATTTATACTAACTATTAAAAGTTATCTCCATTTGCTTTAATTATCTGGCGTCTAAGTAATGTAATTGAAATTTATTAGAGAAATAATCAATGTTTTTAAATTGTGGTTGGGATGATTTAGATAAATACTTCATGTTATTTATATTTTGTAACTTTTTCAGATTTCATTTCATTGAGAAAATTGTATATACTTGTGTAGCATTTATAATCGTATTATTTATTCAAGTTATAATTTTATTTACAAGGCTATATTTTTTTAAATTTAATATTATCGCAATTGTATTTTGGGTGGGCCCGAAATTGGACTTTGACTTAAATAAAACACGTTAGAGCCCCCACCAATCATTTTAAAAACAATATAGCATTTATAACCGTATTATTTATTCAAGTTATAATTTTATTTACTAGGCTATATTTATTTAAATTTAATATTGTCGCAACCGTATTTCGGGTGGGTCTGAAATTGGACTTCGACTTAAATAAAACACGTTAGAGCCGCCACCGATCATTTTAAAAACAATATTTAGGTTGATCGGACATCATCTTACCTGATATGTGTTTTACCAGAAACATGTCGGGTTCGGGAGTCGGTTGCAGTCAATGAAGGATTAGCACCCTTGAACTGCCCTTTCGGTACTGTTTTAATTTGTCGGTTGTCTTAATTGCGAAAATTAAAATTTAAAGAATCGATTCAAATTACTTACCTTTGATTGATTAAAATGCCCCTAAAAAGGCCATAAGATCTATTAAATCATGAAATAATAGGACAACACAAAAAATGTTAAAATAAATAAAAGAATTAAATACAACAATATTTAAAGTAAAAGAGATAAAATAGAATGAAATTAAATAAAATTAGGAAAATATAAAAAAATAAAATTTGAAAAGAACAAAAAAGAAATATTAAAAGGAAGTAAAATGTAAAAAAAACACCTAAAAATAAACAAATAAAAACAATAGGGGACCGAATTGAATTAATTATATCTTTATGGCTTGAATTAATATTAGAAGTTGATCTGTCAAAGAAAACAAAAAGTTAGGGGATTAAATCATAAAATATGATAAATATAACGAAGAATCAAGTTGAAATAATTGACAATTCGGAGGCAAAATTGAAAAAGGTGACCAAAATGAGTTACACTTTAAAACTTAAGGGACGACGGAAAGGATTTAACAATCCCTTAATTACACAAAGGCCACTGGTATGTAAATACCCAAAAAACCAATTCCCCTTTCATTTTCCCATTCCCCTCCACATTACTTTCCCATTTCTCTCTCGATATCCACTCAAATGATCCCCACTGGTCGAATACTGACCAACCTCCGATGAAGCCATTCGTTGCCGAGCATCGTACCGGCCACCGACCCCGGTGACTGGAATCCTAAACCCCTACCCGGAATGCTTATCTCGCCACCCCATGCCAAAATTGAGCCCCAAATCCTCTAAATATCCCCTAAACGACGTAGATCTAACTTGAAAGATTCAAATTTTACCTTTTTCTGGCAAGTCTCTACGATTTTCGGTGACCTTTCGTTTTCTACGACCGTGCTTTCCTCTGTGCAGTCCCGAAACCGAATCCTTGATGTTTTTTGTGATTTCCTCGCTATTTCGAATGCTTTTTCTGATTCATTTTTGTTGTTTCAACTACTTGTTTCTGCTTTGTTTGGTGTTCGATGTTTCTGGTGATCTTGGTTCGTGCTTTGATTTTCAAGTGATGTTTTTCTGTGTCCTTTGATCTCTCCCCGACGAGGCTTTTATAGCCTTCGATCGGTCGTTTGGGTTCCGATGATCTTGGGGTTATCCCTGATCTTTTCGGGGCTATTTCTTGACCCGTTCATGTTCTATTGAGGTCGACGTTGGGCCCGAAATCCCGGGATGGTTCAGTCTTGGGCGTTTGACCGACGATCTCGGCCAACTCGCTGGCGCATGGCTTCCACGCGCATGACTGTTTTCTTCCTTTGCGGTGCCCCTGATTGAATGTAAAACCCTAATCCTTTGGACTGGGTCAGGCCCACTCGAGCTTGGGCCTTACCGGGTTTGCGGGGTCAGGCTTACCCGATTGGGCTCTTTGTTGAACCATTGGTGGACTGTTGGATTTATTGGACCTAAAAAATAAAAAAATAAACAATAAACAAAATAATATAATATAATATAATATAATATAATATAATATAATATAATATAATATAATATAATATAATATAATATAATATATAATATAATATAATATAATATAATATATAATATAATATAATATAATATAATATAATATAATATAATATAATATAATATAATATAATATAATATAATATAATATAATATAATATAATATAATATAATATAATATAATATAATATAATATAATATAATATAATATAATATAATATAATATAATATAATATAATATAATATAATATAATATAATATAATATAATATAATATAATATAATATAATTATAATAATAAAATTATATGTTTCAAAAATCATTTTTTAGAGAAAAAAATACTATATTTTATATATTTTTTCAAAATTCGAAAAATGTTTTCCAAAACTATATATTATATACGTTTTCAAAAAATGTTTTCAAAACTATATATAATATATTATATACATGTTTTCAAAATGTTTTCAACAACTATATATTATCTTAATATATATACTAGATAAGCCCCGGACGAAAATGGGTGTCTACAGCTACCCCTCTTTGTCCATTTTTTGTGTAACGAAAAATAGGACAAAGATAAAAGGACACAAATTTTCGTTCGGTATGTAGGGGTCCCTAAGTATAATATCCTCCCTTGTGGAGTTAAAAATTGACTATGATATTGCAATTAGGAATAACTCCCTATTAAATTGAGTTGCGGGTGACTCATTCGTCACGAAGTTGAGTCAGTCTTGAAATGATATCCTTCTTCATAAAATTGAAATCATAGTTAAGAATTTAAATCAGAATGTGGCTTCTTGTTGCCAAATCATAGTCAACGTTGGTCTTCTTCTCGGTTTAAAGACCTCGGTTTGAAAATTTGACCGGAAAGTAGTTCCTCGATGCTACCATGTGGTTGATATGCCCTCGAGCTGAATGGAATCAAACTCGAAGGTTTTTGTTGACAGATAGTCTTTCTCACCTTGAGCTATGCTGTAAATTTGACTGGGATATAGTTCCTTGTTGCTAAATCACAACCAACCTAAGTATTCTTCTTGACTTAAAGACCTCAGTTTAAGCTTCAATCGAAAAGTAGTTCCTCGCTGCTACCATGCGGTTGATATGTCATCGAGCTGAATGGAATCGAACTCGAAAGGTTTTGTTGACAGATAACCCTTTTCGCCTTGAGTTATTCTATAAATTTGACTAGGATATAGTTTCTTGTTGCTAAATCGCAACCAACCCAAGTCTTCTTCTTAACTTAAAGACCTCAGTTTAAGCTTCAACCGGAAAGTAGTTCCTCGCTGCTACCATGCAGTTGATATGTCATCGAACTGAATCTAATCGAACTCGAAAGTTTTTGTTGACATCTAACCCTTCTCGCCTTGAGCTATGTTATAATAGGCTGGGAGATAACCCCCTATTATTGCAGAAGACTAATTTGATGTGAAACTAAGTCAATCAATTTGGGCACGATATCCTTCTTCGTGAAGTTAAAATCATGGATGGCTCATTCGCTGTGAAGTTGAACTTTGAATTGGATATCCTTCGTTGTGAAGTTGAAATCCAATCTCGAGTTGTATTACTTCGCCAAATTGGATTTGGGTTGAATATCCTTCATTGTGAAGTTGAAATCCAATCTTGTATAAGTTGAGTCGTTTCGAGTTCAATATCTTTCTCGAAATCTGAACTAGAAAGTTGTTTGTTGACAGATAGCTTTCCTCGACTTAAGTTATACTATAAATTTCCTCTAAATGAAGGATGGCCCCCTTTCGCGGGTCTAAGTCGATCATAATTCTTTAGATGACTCCCATTCACGAGAAAGCCAAGTGGTATATTCTGTCAATCGGATATCATCCGTTGTGGAGTTGAAATCTGGCTTGAAAAAGTTAATTGGAAACTAGACACTCGTCGTTGAGTTAAACTGAACTGAATTCGTTCTGAATTAGCTCTCGAACATGTCTGAAGTTGATTTTAAGATCTGTCGATCTTTCAATAGGTCAAGTTTGTTTAGGTGTAGCTCCCTACCGTTGAGTTAAGAAACCACCATCGATCTTTTTTAAGGTTCTTTTGAATCGAGTATCTTTCGTCTTGAAGTTGAAACTAGACTCTAAAGCTGCAAAAATTATGTATGTGAAAAATGATAAATGTGATGCTCTTAAGTATGTCTAAGATGTATGCAACATGAATAGTTCTTGTTTTATCTCCTGGATGGAGCCTTATTTTTGTCTGCTATTCTTGTCCCTGGAATTGATCATGTCCCATTTTCTTCTCGGGTTGCTAACAATGTCAGAAGGGAGTGTAACAAGTTCTATCTGGTCTCTCAGACTATTTGCTTTCAAGAATGTAGAATGCTCCATTATTCTGGCATTGTTTATTCTTTCTTCAATAGAGGCAAAATGAGCCTCACCAGCTTCAAGGACCTTTCACATTTGAGACTGTCCTGTTTGAAAATGTTTTTCTCCTTTATTTTATTTTAGGAAAAAAAGGATTTTATAAAGTATTTCCCCTTAATTCAGGCTCACAATCAAATCACATCATAAACATGAGTTCACATAATATCAAAAAAATCAATAGCTCTTTAATGCTTTCAGAGTTATAGTTCTTTGACAAGTATCCAAATTGATAAGTTGGCTTCAGGTTGGCTTCCTATTTTATAAGGTTTCAGCCACCAAAATGTCATTTCTTTCTCGGTCCGTTTAAACATCGCAACATGCCCCTCTTTCTTGGCTTGGTATTTTAATTGGATGTGGACAAAATGACGCAACTAGTATAATTAATTACTAGACTTTCTATAACACTTCCATTTTGGTTCTCTGAAATCTTCCATTTTTTCAAGCTTCGTAGACTCCTTTAACAAAGACAGTGCATCAATATCGGTCTAAAAATGAAATTCCTGAGTGCTCATATGAAATTGACTATAACATGTGTTCCTTAACTCTCTTAGTCCATCTTTACCGAAACTCCTTATTTAGATAAATTTGATTTAATTTGCCATTGCTGGCTAGCTGAATCTTATCCATAAATTCAAGGTGTTTAACCAATTGATCTAGAGGGACAACTCAAGTTTTATTGTATTATAATCACCTTTATTATGCTAGCTGAATCTTATCCATAAAGCTGGGCCATTTACCAATTACTCTATAGGGACAACTCAAGCTTTATTGTATACATATAATATTTTAATCTGGGTATACGGATCCAATTTCTTAAGTTTGTCAAAAAGAAACTGTTATAGTCTAGGTGTTGTTGATAGTCAAGAAATCTCATCTTTAGAGTTCAATTTCCAAGAAACTGACCTAAACTAGATTCACCCACTCGATTATTCCATCTGTGAAGATCATCATCATTATTGAACGTCCTCAATAAAAGTATAGTAATATCATACGCAAGAGACGGCCCATGTTATCCGCTCCTATGTATGCCTAATACCAAGCCTCTTGTTCATTCCCTTATGAGAGGTGAATGTTATATCGGTACCTGTAAGAGAAGGGTATGATGTTGGAGTGTATCTCCTGTGGTAAGGTCAAGGGTCATTGTTTTACCAATTTTTAATCATGTTAATTTGTCAAAGATCTATAACTCCGATCATTTACAGCGTTTTTTTTAATTCAGTTGATATTCAAAGAATTTCAAGTTGTAAATTTGATTCAATGCTCATCATCTTTAAAGTAGCATAAATTCATTTAAATATCCTTACAAAAAAACTGAGAAAAGATGAAAAACAAATTCAAACAAAATGTTGCAAATGGAATAAAGTTTCATGATGGAATGAAATGATTTATTTCTAATTAGGATGCCACATTACTCCTATAATATTGAGTGTCTAATTTGATTAGGGTCTTCATCCGTATTTGATCCCCATTTCTCGATCATTTCACTTTCCATGGCTCCTTTTGATGTACCCTCAGATGCACAAACTTCTTGGTAAAAACTCACTTCCTTATTATTCATCAGCTTTCCTTCCCTGGTTGGAAATTGGACCCAAATTTAGATCAAAAATGATTTTCCTTGGTGATGATAGTATTAACCAGATTTTGAATTTATATTGCAGCTGTGATTGGTGTAATATTTGTCAGGCCTTCTAAACTGCCTAAAGCCCTACTTGCCCTTAGGAAATCTGGTATAGGTGTTTGAGGTTTCTAAAAGGTTGCATCTGCCCCATTAATTCTTAAACCTACTGGCCAGTCTCGGATTACATCCATGGAAGCCCTTTTGCTTGGATTTCTTTTCCCATACTCTTGCGCTCTGTGTTCTTCATAAGAAATGATTGTATTAATATCTGTTGAAGCCACGAATTTCGAGTATTGGACCTTAACCCCTTTCTCTTCTACCTTGCACCTTTGAAATGCTTACTCTAAAGGATCCTGGAATTTTCCCTCAAGGTTTCTAGGAACCTTAACTGAAGAATCTGGGGTTTCATTCTGGTTTATCCAAGGAATCTCATTATAGGTCCACTTCTCATTCGGGGGGCCACTGTGGTTGGACATATCCCGGTGTAACCAATCCGACTATGAGCATTTTTTAATGTAAATTTTCAAGCAAAAAGTGGAAGGGAGGGAACTGAAAACCTGCACTTTCTTTTTCTTCTCATCTAATCCCCATGATGGGAGACTACTTAGTGATGACTTTATAGATAGAACTTGATTGTCTTGACTGGATGTTTGAAAAGGATTAGAACCTCTAATCATGAAGATTGATCTTTCTTAGATTTCTTAATCAATATTTGGTTCTCTTCTATGCCCCTCATCTTCGAGTAAAGCTTATCTCTCACAAAGGAAACTTTATCCCTCATTAGCTCTTCATTTATTATTGGTCCAGTGGAACCCTCTACAACCACATTTGATTTTTGGAGCTGGCCTGAAATATCTGGCTCCATAACAGGTTCTCGATCACTTGCCACTATCATTTCTGTTTCAACGCTAACATTCATAATCGTATCGAAAACGGGATCCTTTAGTGGTTTCTCTCCATGGATCACAACATTCACCATGTCCATTAATTTGGTCATTTGTTCTCTGGATTCATTCTGAAACCATTTTGCTCTATCGATCATCTCCTGTTGCGTCTTTACAAGTTGCTCTTGAATTTTTCTCAATACTACCAACAAGCGCTAATATCTCATTCATCGCTATAGACACGCTTCAGGTAACTTCAATTTTCTTTCAAAGCTTTTCTTTTATTTGCCTTTTCTTTTCGAAAGTTACAAGTGTTCTTTGCTTCGATCTTCTTTTTCTTTGAACGGGTGTTATGAGGATAAGGTTGCCCAATGCTTGAGGTGGAATGTCCAGTATTTGTTTCTTTTTTATGAGACATTTTCTGTTAGTTAATGTGAATGTAATGAAAAGAAAAAGAAAAATAATACGAAATATGCAAAATGCATGATGCATGAAGTTTCGAGGCATTGATCCAAAAGTGTGTCTGTTATTATAAATAATCTTTATTGGGACAAAAATGTTATTTCTAAGAGGTCCAAAACAACTTAAAGGTACATTCTGACTAAATCCTCTAGACTTCAGACAGCTTTTAACATCTGTCACCGGTTGAATACCTTGTCGAACCACTCCGACTTCTCTCGCTAAACCGTACAAGTTACGAGCTATTTTTTGTACTTGTTCTAAGAAATCTCGAATGACTGCATTTCTAGCTTTCACCATTTGTTGAGCCTTCTCCCAACGAAAACGTCATTGAAATCCTCTATCAAAGGGAACTATCTGAAGCTCACTTGTTTGTCTCTTGAATCTGTCCACAATGGCCTCTAATTCAGCTATGGCTTTGACATTACTTTTTTTTTGTTGTCTTTGAAGAGACTTCTCCATATCAGCTACCTTGGTCTTTAGACGTTTGTTCTAGTGTTGGTTGTCTAACAAACATCTTTGGGAAGCCTTTAGTTGTTCTTTTAGGGTCTTTTTTTCATCTTTTCCTTCGATCTTCACTTTTCTAGTATTTAGAAGATCTTTTTAGGCTGGAATTGTTCTGAACTTGTTCTTGATATCACTTTCTCAAATCTTCTAATTCAAAACATACTTTCTTTTGTTCTTTTTATAATATATCTGCTCAATCTTCTGAGTCTTTTCTTACCATAGCAGGGCCTCTGCATTTTTCACCTTTTGAATTACAACCCCTTTGTCCATTAATGCAAATTATTTATGTTTAAGAAACACATTTTTGTAGATCAACACCTCTTTTGAATGATATAAATGATAAAAAAAAATAAAAGAACAAAAATGAAAGGAAAAGGTTAGTGAGATAAAGATAATAATCAAAATAATAATGAAAATAAAAAGTCCTCATGATATCTACCCCACATGATATCTACCCACCATGCTTTTATTCTTACCCATACATGCTTTCTACCCTGCATGCTAATTTTAGGCAAATCCTAACCATATATTTTCTAGTTTGCATACTTTGAATAGAAAGTAAAATAGAAAATAATCCAAGCATCCTAAGTTTTGAAATGGAGTTTAAGGGTGGGCTCTATTTCCCTGCAGTCTCTCTGTTTAGGTTCTAAAGAAGGTACCCGAGTTCTCATTGCTGGTGCCCCCTTAGGCTTGTCAGACCCTCAGTCCTAAGCCCATTACAAGCTTACGTGGACCAAGTTAAACTCGAAAGTATACATTTCATTATGTCTATGTGAAGAATAAATTCACACGAAGACATAAGGTATATGAATCCCGAAGGTTACTTACTAGGTATATATGGAGAATAAATTCCCACGAAGGTGACGCTTTCACCTCAACTTACAAAAGAGGTTTAAAGCTCGGGTATAGAGTTGGATATGAAAATTTTAAAAGTTGAAATCATTAAAAACAAATTAGTACAACTATTTATTTGAAACATAATCAAAGATAAATAATAAGAATCGAATAAATAAAGTAAAATTTAAACTTGTTATTTTCGCATAAAAAGATAACCGGAAATTAATTATGGCCTGACCCACTTACCTATCCCCAGGAGAGTCGCTAAGCTGTCGCAACAGTCTTTCGGGTGGGCCTAGAATTGTGCTTCGACTTAAATAAAACATGTTAGAGCCGCCACCGATCATTTTAAAAACAATATTTAGGTTGATCAGACATCATCTTACCTTATCTGCGTTTTACCATAAACATGTCGAGTTCGGGAGTTGGTTACAGCCAAGGAAGGATTAGCACCCTTGAAATGCCCTTTCGGTACCGTTTTAATTTTTCAGTTGTCTTAATTACGAAAATTAAAATTTAAATACTCGATTCAAATTACTTACCTTTGATTGGTTAAAATGCCCCTAAAAAGGTCAGGAGACCTATTAAATCATGAAATAATATGACACCACAAAATAAAGGTTAAAATAAATAAAAGAATTAAATACAACAATATTTAAAGTAAAAAGAGATAAAATAGAATAAAATTAAATAAAATTAGGAAAATAATAAAAAAACTAAAATTTGAAAAGAACAAAAAATATTAAAAGGAAGTAGAATGTAAAAAAATGCCTAAAAATAAACAAATAAAAAAAATAGGGGACCGAATTGAATTAATTATATCTTTATGGCTTGAACTAATATTAGAAGGTGATCTGCCAAAGAAAACAAAAAGTCAGGGGATTAAATCATAAAATATGATAAATATAACGAGGGATCAAATTGAAATAATTGATAATTTGGAGGCAAAATTGAAACAGGTGACCAAAATGAATTACACTTCAAAACTTAAAGGACGGCAAAAAGGATTTACCAATCCCTTAATTACATAAAGCCCCTGGTATATAAATAACCAAAAAAAACCAATTCCCCTCTCATTTTCTCATTCCTCTCCATATTACTCTCTCATTTCTCTCTTGATATCCTCTCAAACGCTCCTCACCGGTTGAATATCACCAACCTCCGATGAAGCCATCTGTAGCCGACCACCGCACTGGCCACCGCCCTCGGTGTCTGAAATCCTAAACCCCTACTTGAAACGCTCCTCTCGCCACCCCCATACCGAAATTAAACCTTAAATCCTCTAAATATCCTCTAAACGGCGTAGATCACTCGAAAGATTCAGGTTTTACCTTTTTTCGGCAAGTCTCTACGATTTTCGGTGACCTTTGGCTTTCTACGACCGTGCTTTCCTCCATGCAGTCCCGAAACCGAATCCTTAATTTTTTTTGTGATTTTTCTCGCTATTTCGAATGTATTTTCTTCTTCTTTTTTGTTGTTTCAACTGCTTGTTTATGCTTTGTTTGCTTGGTTGCATTGGTTGTTATGATAGTTTGGTATTCGGTGTTTCTGGTGATCTTGGTTCGTGCTTTGATTTTCCAGTGATGCTTTTCGGTGTCCTTTGATCTCTCATCAACGAAGCTTTTATAGCCTTCGATCGACCGTTGGGGTTTTGATGATCTCAGGGTCATCCCTGATCTTTTCGGGGCTATTTCTCGACCCGTTCACGTTCTGTTGAGGTCGACGTTGGGCCCAAAATTCTGGGATGGTTCAGTCCCGAGCGTTCGATCGACGATCTCGGCTAACTCGTTGGTGCGTGACCTACACGCGCGTGACTGTTTTCTTCCCATGCGGTGCCCCTGATTGAATGTAAAACCCTAATCCTTTAGGTTGGGTCAGGCCCACTCGAGCTTGGGCATTACCGGGTTTGCGGGGTCAGGCTTACCCGATTGGGCTTTTTGCTGGACCATTGTTGCACTGTTGGACTTATTGGACCTAAAAATAAAAATTAAAAAAATAAAATTAAAAAAATAAAGAATAAACAAAATAATATAATATAAGTATAATAATAAAATTATATGTTTCGAAAATCATTTTTAGAGAAAAAAATACTATATATTATATACGTTTTCAAAAACGTTTCAAAATTTGAAAATATTTTCCAAAACTATATATTATATACGTTTTCAAAAAATATTTTCAAATCTATATATTATATATATATATTAAAAAATATTTTCAAAAACTATATACTATATATATGTTTTCAAAATATTTTCAACAACTATATATTATATTAATATATATACTAAATAAGTCCCAAAAAAATAAGTGACTCCAAATATGTTTACAATTCACTTTAGATAAATTTGACATCATTATATATTTATGATATACATATAATATTTTTCATGTTATGCCAATATATTCATATTATTTTCATGTCATATTTTATCTACGATAAATTCATAATTATTTTGTATAATATATGAGAATTATTTAATTTTAATTGTAAATAAATTTATTTAAAAATTAAATCATTACATCTAACATACGACAAAAAAATATTTTTATCAAATAAATAATTATCTTTTAAATTTAAAATATTTATATGATGCTGCGAAGCAAAGAGAGGGAAGAGTTTTACTTATATAAGCTTTTAAATACTTGTGGAAGGCTCTGTTAGAAATATAAAGGTGCGTATTTTTGTAAAAGAAATAATACTTCAAGTAAGCTTATCATTTGTTGACAACTAGCATGGCATTTTATATTAGAGAAAATAACCTCAGTGACCAAAAATACCTTATAATATACGATTTTAACCAACTTTTTTTGGATTTACCAAAATGACCAACTAAATCGCAATGCGATCGATAATTCGCAACGCGATCTTCGGTATCGCAAATCAGTTTCCAGATTCACAAAGCGATTCTGACTATCGCATTGCGATTTTCCAAATTCGTGTTGCAATTTTTCGACTATCGCAATGCGAATATGTAAATCGTAATGCGATTATGACTATCGCAACGCGATTCTGACTATCGCAACGAGATTCTGACTATCGCAATGCGATTCTGACTGTCGCAACGCGATGCTGACTATCGCAATGCGATTTTCAAAGCGCCATTATTATCGCAACGCGTATTTTTTTTCAAATTCCAAACACGAATATTAATATATCGGAACACTGAATCGTCCACAGTATATCCCGTAATTGCAACTCATAACCTAAAACCCTAAATCACAACTCAGTCCCATCTCCATCTCTCACTCTCTAAGACGACATCCGTCCCCATCTCTGACGAAATCAGCCCCCATCTCCGGCGAAATCCGTCTATCTCCATCTCTCAGAGCCACCCTTACAATTATTCACGGTCAGAAATGGAAAATCAACCAAATCAACCACCGAGGGTTAGTTTTTTTTAATTATTTTTATTTTGAATTTTTTGCATTATTATTAGGTTTTTCATATTGAAATTGATGATAAGTTTACTGGTAATTTCAATAATAGATTAACCATTTCATTTAGATTGCTTATTAAATTCATTCGATTGCTGCCAATACTGCTAAACTGTTTAGTCTTTAAACCCTGTGAATTTAGTATTTGTCTTTGTTTTGTCTTTTGGTTGAAGTAATGCAATCCATTCAAGTTTCAATTTTAGTATTTGAAACCGAGAATCGCAACGCGAAATGAAAATCGCAACGACATAATCGCAATGCTTCGCGTTGCGATAGTCATTTTCGTGTTGCGATTTTCATTTTCGTGTTGCGATTTTAAGTTTCAGAAATTATTATTCTTCTGCAAATTGAAACTTGAATGAATTGCATTACTTCAACAAAAAAACAAAGACAAATACTAAATTCACAGTGTTGCAAATTTAAGTTTGAAGAATAAACTATTACTCTTTATGTTTATTGTTCTTGGTATATCTTCACAGTGTAGTTTTTGGTATATCTAACTTGGTATGTTTATTGTTTTTGTAGAACTTTTATTCGGCTCAATTGACCTTAAGAAATAAATTAAGCCTGGCCAAAACAATTGCGTAGAAGCTTTCACCTGCACAAAGAAAAATATTTGAGGATACTTGCTTCGGGCCATGGCTGAAAGTACAACATCCGGGTGGCGATGCTATGTTGACCCATCTGTTTCTTCAAACCATGACTAGCGATCTACCATAGACTATACAACGTCGTGATGAAGAGATATGGTTTGATTTTCCACCGACGTATACGTGTTTTGGGCGGGAGGAGTTTTGCTTAATCACCGGTCTACGCTTCGGAAACGATGATGTAGGTCGGTACACTAGACATATTACCCGCCTATCATGGTTATCCCGGGTTTTTCCTGAGCTGTCAATGGAGAAGCTGAATTTACACGTGGAAGACTTGACGAGATTATTGAATAAGAAAGATGGTTTTACTCGGATGGATGACGTCGATGTTGTCCGAGTATGCCTTCTAATACTTTTGCATACCGGCTTTTTAGGCAGAGAGACCAGATAACCTATTCCTAATGATCTAATTAAATTTGTAGAGGACCTAAATGCATGGAACCTGTTTCCATGGGGTTAATATCTATGGAAAGCTACATGGAATAAGTTGTCGTCTGCCTTTGATGATCGAAAAAGTTTGCGTGGCGATGGTTCCAAATACACTTTGTCATGCTTTATTTGGGCCTCTAAGGTAAGAATTTTTATATAATGTTTCCAAAATTATAATTAATTATTATTTAACAATTACTAATGTTTGTTATTATATTATTTGTAGATTTGGATATTTGAGGCCTTTCCCGCCATGCAGACATATGCATTAAAAACTTCTAATGATATTCGTAGGGCTATTTCCTGGAAGAGGAAATGGACCTTGCAGCAATGGGAAGATTTACTACCGTATACGATAATAAATAATGTAAGTTAACACAAATACTACTATATGTTTATAAACAAGTTATTACTAGTACACGTTTAACTTTGTTTGAGCTTTTATATTGTTAGGAGGCCAACACTCCATTACAGAGGTTGACACCCACAGAAGCTGAGCTTGCCACTGATTGGTGGCAAGCTAGTAAGCATTTTTTTGATGGCACGGATGATGAGAAGCCTCCACTTCGAGAGCCATCACCTCACCCAGAGCCATCACCTGATCGACCCGACTATACACATCCACAACAAGAGCCATCACCTATTCTGTCACACCATCGAGCCTCTTCTCCACCATCACCTCATGATAGGCGACCGACAAAGATTTCACGACGTTTATCTCTGTTCTCCACCTCAACCTCTACGGGATGAGTTAGGGGAGTTACGTGATGAGGTCAATGCCTTGCGTTAGGAGGTCGGTACTTTACGCGATGAAAATGGTGCATGGCGTGTTGAGGTGTCTACTTTACGTGGTGAGGTAGCTGCTCTACGTGAGATTGTAGCATCATTGTAGAATGAGGTTCATACTCTACGCAACAAGGTAAGTTTAATATTTTTCATATTTAACTTGATGATAAATTTACTCGTAATTTCACTTAGATTAACCATTTCACTTATATTAACCATTTCACTTAGATTAACCATTTCACTTAGATTGCTTAGTAAATTCATTCGGTTGCTGCCAATACTGCTAAACTGTTTATTCTTTAACTCTGTGAAGTTAGTATTTGTTTTTGGTTGTCTTTTGGTTGAAGTAATGCAATCCATTCAAGTTTCAATTTGCAGAAGAAGAATAGTTTACTTTCGCAACTCGAAAATGACTATCGCAACGTGAAAATGACTATCGCAACACAAAAATAACTATCACAACGCGAATTTAACTATCGCAACGCGAATTTGACTATCGCAATGAAAGAATCGCAATGCGAAATGAAAATCGCATTGCGATTCTCTCGTTGCGATAGTCAAATTCGCGTTGCGATAGTCATTTTCGCGTTGCGATAGTCATTTGTGTTGCGATTTTAAGTTTCAGATTCTATTCTTCTTCTGCAAATTGAAACTTGAATGAATTGCATTACTTCAACCAAAAGACAAAGACAAATACTAACTTCACAATGTTGAAAATTTAAGTTTCAAGAATAAACTACTACTATTTATGTTGTCATTGAACCTGCACTAAACCTATATGTTGTCCTTTTAAATGTTTATATAAGTGATTACTTCTGGAATGTTATCTGATGCATTTTGTAAACAATGATAGAATAATGACTTGGGTGAATACCGTGCAAGTTTGAAATATATTTGTCTTTGTTTTCACTATTTAATATCATGTCTGTTTATTTACTGATTTATGTATTAATTTATTTTTCGCGGCCCGCTAAGGTGGATGCTCTACGTCGGGTTTTTCTTGCAAGACGGAGTTCATGCATCAGACGGCGTGCACGTGTCATTAAGTCTCCGTTCACCCCAATAGTGCGAAGAATCCGTAAGAAAAAGCCCGACTCACCTGTAATCATTCAAGAAGCCTCCCCTATCGTTTAAGAGGCCCCTATCATCCCTCAAGAGTCCCCTCCCACCGTTCAAGAGGCCACTGTCATCGTTGAAGAGGTCCCTCCCAACATTCTAGAGCCCGATTCACACGGCGTAATATATCGAATTATTGAGAAACCCCCTCACATGCCGGACATGATGGATGATTGTTGGCTTTCGTATAAGTTACCGGCCAGTACCATTCCGGCAGATGAAGTGGAGAGGAAACAACTACCAGAAACAATTCTGGATAATACCCTTTGGGCTAAGACCGCAGTTGATTTTTATCTACATGAGCGGAGCTAAGGGTGTTACGCTGACATATACAAACTCAACGATGATATGTATTTGTTGATTGAACGGTCTTGGTGGGGTGTGTTATTAGGGGTTGAAGACAATGGCTATTTCGATGGGGGTAAGTCTTATATTTCTTCTTATATTTTATTTTGATTAATTTTTTTTAAATTTATGTAATTCACTAATATATGTCTTTTTTTGTAAAACAACATATTGATGCATGGGTGTCACGTCTCCTAATAGTAAGGAAATTGAAGAAAAATAAAAATAAAAAAAATACACGATATATAATTATGCTGACGTCTTTTCACGTAGTTCACTTGAAGAATCAACGACAGGAATCATATGTGTTAGCTAATGGACAAGCTAAACTTTATCCTGCATTGTGGGAGGTCGATAAGGTAAGTATTTATTTTTTTTTAAATATTTTAAAGGTGTTCATAAATAAGTGCGCAATTTGAATTATTACTTATGATTGCAGGTGTTTATCCCTTTTTTGGAACGTACTCATTGACTTCTCGTCGAGCTTCAGCTCCCATCCCTGAAGATAAGAGTATATGACAGCATGATAAATTACATATCATTGTCTGATTTGAGAGATATTATTAAGGGATGGAGCTCTCATTTGGCTAAATTCTTGGATGCGATTTAATTATTGGACTTATTCTGGAAACAAGAAGCCAAAGAAGTTCAATGTTACAGTTATCAGAGACGAGACCGTGCCACAACAAACGCCGGAAGCCATAGGGGATTGTGGTCCTCTCGTATGCATGTTCTTGGAGCGTTTGACGACAGGAAGTACACAGTTTCTACCTCCCACCGATAGAGATAGAGGTGCAGTAGGCTTGTGGTTTCGCATTTTATGGCTAGAGCGATATATTCGAGACACTGCCTACCTGCATACGCGTTATGAAAGTTTCCATAAACAATTTGTAAGTCAAATGCAAGTGTTGTTAAGTACCTAGAATTCAATAATAATTTGCTGTTTGTTGGTTTTAAATGTGTAGAAAGTGTTATTTGAGCAAATGTTTGGTTTCTGCAAGTTAATCCTGAAGTGAGCTGCGTGAAATTGATGTATGGGTGCATAAACAACTGTTTGGGGTACACTTTTTTTGATTGTTTAATTGATTCTTAAAAGTCTGATTTGTTTAATTGATGAGGAAAATAAGAATTATTATCATTTTTTGCTTGTTTAATTGATTTATAAAAATTGATTTATAAAAATTGATTTGTAAAAGTTGATTTGTTTAATATTGATGTGTAAATAATTCTTATTTGTTCTTGTTTAATTGATTGAAATGTAAAAGTTGATTTGTTGATTTCAATCTGCATCATATTGAAGGCAAAAGACCTGTTGGAGGTACACTTTCGCAACGCTAAACTCAAAATCGCAATGCAAAAGACAAAATTGCAACGCGAAAGTCAATTCGCGTTGCGATAGTCTAATACGCTTTGCGATTTTCTCGTTGCGATAGTCAAATACCCGTTGCAATAATCAAATTTGCGTTGCGATACTCAAATTCGCGTTGCGATAGTTAAATTTGCGTTGCGATTTTCTCGTTGCGATAGTCAAATAGTCGTTGCGATAATCAAATTCGCGTTGCGATAGTCAAATTCGCGTTGCGATAGACAAATTCGCGTTACGATTTTTGCGTTGCGATAGTCATATTCGTGTTGCGATAGTCAAATTCGCATTGCGATAATCAAATTTGCGTTGCGATAGTCAAATTTGCGTTGCGATATTCAAATGAATGTGAAATAAGTGATAACAACTAAACATATCATAGCAATGTTCAAACTCAAGTTACTAATACATGCCTAACTAAAAATGTTAAAAGTTTACACATAAAATACACATAATAGTCAAATTCGTGTTGCGATATTCAAATGAATGTGTAATAAGTGATAACAACTGAACAGATCATAGCAATGTTCAAACTCAAGTTACTAATACATGCCTAACTGAAAATGTTAAAAGTTTACACATAATACAACGTTTGCATTTAAAAATCACCTAAGTTAATAGTCCCAAAAGGTGAAGCCGTTTGTGATTGGGATTTTGATTTTGATTTTGATTGCGATGTGAAATGCATGTAACTAACAAAAATGAGTCAACAAAATTATATTGATTTACTAACCGCAGCACCAATGGCAATAAACAACAACTCAAAGCGTCCATCTCTATCTGTTTTGATATGAGTTACCGACCCAGGATTTTTCAACTTTAAATTGTGACAATAAGCCGGCAGTTGGGCAAACGATGCTTCTGGCGACCCCCTCAACAATTTCAAGGCATAACATTTGGCTCTCCAAGCTTGAGAATATGAGATACTAATCTTGAACCGAGCATTCATGTCAGTCATAATTTCATGTCCCCGATATACCCTGCTATTCAAAAACATTAACTCAGCCAGAAAACCACCCAACACCTTTTTATTTGCCTGTCTATGATGAGGAAAAACTTGGGTTCTTGAACATGTATGTTTATCAATAAAAGTCCTAACTTGAAACATTTCGCAATCTTTTATCCTCTTTGCAATCATATGCCACGTACAGTTTTTGTCAATCATACAACTTGTTTCGAAACGATCTTTGCTTGATTTGTTAACTTTTAGTTGATAGCCATCTTTCACACATTTCGTATACAAAGCTATCTTCAAGTCTTCCTTTGTATCAAAACAATCATCTTTCTTGATACGAATAATTTTTGTGTAACAATCAACTGCTATTTTTACCAACTCTTCTTCCGGTATCTGAAGTAATTCTGGCATATTCCAGTTATACTCCCGTGGCATTTTCTTCGGGGACTTTTCTTCGGGGATTTCTTCTTCTTCTTTTTCTTCTTCAGGGTTATATGAATTATAGAATGGATGTTCAACATGTTCATTCACAGTCGTAACTTCCTCCTCATTATCATCAACAACATCTTCCTCGGCAGCGGTTGTTTCATCATCAAAATTCGGGTATTGACCAATATCAAAATCATTACACGCAGGGTCTGTTTCTTCTTCTGAAACAACATCAAAATCCGAGTATTGACCAAGATCAAAGTCCGGGTATTGACCAAGATCAAATTTTGAATACCGACTAGTACTCACAATTTTTTCTGTTGGCTCATCATCGTCTAACTGGTTAATACGAAAACTGGAATTTGTTGCTAAAAGTTGATTGTGATTTGGATTAGGGAAAGGTTGTGGGTTTTGAGATTGTGTTTGGTATTGGAAATGTGGTGAAACAAAATTTGCTTGGTGATGAAATTGTGGTGGAACCATTAAATTTTGAGCACCATAAACTGGGGTTGAAAAACTTAGTTGATTACTACCCGCTACTGACCCAACTTCACTACTTCTAGGTTCAACAACATACAATGTAACATCATCTTGCGAAACACTAATGTAAGCAATGAATCGTTCAACATCTTCATTGTCGGTTAACAAATAAACTTTACCTTTTCTCTAATAAGATAGCCTAAATCCACTTAAGGGCTCTAAATTCAATTTATTTGCAACACGTAACATTAGAGTTTCATAAGTTAACTTTTTTAATGACAGTTTTAGTTGAAGATTCATGGGTAAAGACATATATTGTAAAACACCATGAACATTCTCCCATGACCCTCCAAAACACAAATCTATCCAAACATGATCAACATTAGATGATTTCATTATTGTAAATTAATTTACTAAACAAACGAGCTGCGAAACTAAAACCTGTTGCCGGATGGGGAAGGATGTCATTGGATATAGGAACGGATGTCGCCGGAGAGAGTGATAGATGGAGATGGAATGAGTTGCGATTTAGGGATTTAGGTTATGAGTTGCTTCTGCTGCATAGTTATATACCCAAAACATTTGTGTTGCGAAACTAAAACCTGTCGCGAATTTGAAATTCAGCGTTGCGACAGTCAGAATCGCGTTGCGATAGTCATAATCGCATTGCGATTTACATATTCACATTGCGATAGTCAGAAAATCGCAACGCGAATTTAAAAAATCGCAACGCAAATTTGGAAAATCGCAATGCGATAGTCAGAATCGCGTTGCGAATCTGGAAACTGATTTGCGATACCGGAGATCGCGTTGCGAATTATCGATCGCATTGCGATTTAGTTGGTCATTTTGGCAAATCCAAAAAAAGTTGGTTAAAATCGTATATTATAAGGCATTTTTGGTCACTGAGATTATTTTCTCTTTTATATTATGGATGATTTAGTGGAGGATGTAATCTTATTATTTGTCTGACAGTTACAAAGGTAAAATTTTATATTGTAGATGAAATTATAGAGTTTTATAAAATAATTTATGATAAAAATAGATTATTAATAGATGATAAAAAAATATCTAAAATATTTGTAATTTTGAAAAGTTTAGAGATGATTGGTTAGGTCTATCCCCGCATCTTGAAATATATATATTCTTCTATTCATATCTATTTTAGTGTTTGTACTCACCCTAAATTTTTGTTGGGTCCATCTATTTTATATTATTAATATATGTATCAACTCTAAAAAAAATTTGAAATCACCATCGAACTAACTAAAATTTTTTAACAAAATGAAAATGTTTAGGGCATCCAAATTTTTTTATACGAATCGAAGCTATAAATGACTGAATCTTAAGGCATCATTTTTTTATATGTATTTAAGTCCTTGCAAAGGGTTCTTTTCACTGTTCAATGAAAATTAAATTTCAAGGAGCCCCGCGCGATTTGTTCGACGCGCATATTGTACCCACAACATATTGCCTTGGGACCGAGACCACTATCGCGAGTCGACAATCGATTTTATTTTTCATCCAAACTAGTGGGAGAACTTAAAAGTAGCATATCAACTTCGAAATCAAATAACTCCTTTTTTATGATCCCAGCAACCCATGAAGTCCTATAACAAATGAACACTCCCTGGAACTATAACACACTGCATGTACCAAGCAAAATGTCCAATCAACAACTTGATATAGTTTTCACCATCCTAACACTGCACTGAAACAGTTAAAACAAATTTACTCATTTGATACAAATTAGACAGAAAGAAACAGATATTTCTTACATATTGAAGGATTGTGGCAGCCGCAAGTTCTTTTTTTTTTCTCTCTCTTAGATTCTAAAAATAATGATTTAGAATTTAGTAACAAAAACAATATGACATCATTTGTTAAAAGACAACCATAATATAAAAATATATATATGAGTTCCTTTAACCTCTCTATGCACACCTCTAAGAAAAGAACTTGGCGAAAAGAAGAATGAAGATGGACCACCATGAACTTTGAAACAAGAATGCATAAAGCAACCTCTATAAGACACAAGAAAAATAATTTTACAAAAACGCACTCAATGAGTGTCTAGTATAAAAAAGAATCAAAATGTGTTCCAATACAAAAGAATGGAGCCTATTTATGCTAGGAAATATCTTAAATTTTATCTAAAGATAAATGATAAACACAATTTACATAATATTTTATCTGACCTAACTAAAAGATTGAATAATAATAAATAAAATCTAATTTTATCCAAACCTCATAATAAATAAATGATAAATCTGATCTTATATTATATAAAATAAATAATGTAAAATTTTATGCACAATTTAAGTACAAGTAATCAACAAAATAATTGAAACTTTTCAATGCATAAAAAATTTTGTATTGGACTTGTATCCACTTTCTATGTGCAATGTTGTTGTACCCTAATTTTGTCCAGGTAGTTCAAATTAATTTAGAGTGATGGAAGACTAATTTGAAGACGCCTGTACATTGATATCAAATTGATCCGGGTGATATTGGTTGTGATTTTGTTTAATTGAATTTATCTAGGTTGGGTGAATATGTGTTAGTTGTGGAATTTAAAGCCCATATATTTTAAACCTTTTCATTTAAACCAAGACCAATCTTAGGTAATCCTAAACCTTGTCCCGATTTGTTTTACAAGCTTCACAAACCAAAATAAACAGATTCTAAAACCCAAATTAGAAAGAGTCCACATGAAATTCACATACACAGTCCAAAGGTCTTC
This sequence comes from Hibiscus syriacus, assembly GCF_006381635.1. NCBI lineage: Eukaryota > Viridiplantae > Streptophyta > Magnoliopsida > Malvales > Malvaceae > Hibiscus > Hibiscus syriacus. The sequence continues at coordinate 1,675,883 of NW_024061932.1, read as the reverse complement.
TTAGAAAATTAAACATAACACTTGGACCTATACATGTGTACCCATAAACCCGAAGCCAACATTACAAACGCACCCATCAGCTAAGCCTTAAACCCAAACCTAATTGACCCATGCCTAAGTTAACCAAAAATGAAACCCTAAACCTAATGACATCAGCCGCCGCCAACGCACCAGCAGCTTCCAAGCTCCTCCACGCCAACTGTTCCCTGAGCCTTCCACGTCAACAATTGAGTCATCAATTCCAGATGTTTCGCAATGGTCTCCAGCTTACCAGATTCCTCAACAGATCCATCAGATGAGTCATGCACAAGAAAACAATTTTATTTATTCGGTTTTGCATTTTGTAACAGAATAATAAAGAAAAAAAAGACAGAATATTTCTGTTGTATAAAAACCCCATACAGTGTAAAAGAAGGGGTCTTCCTTCCCCACTTTTCAACAAACAATACACGGATTCATTCCATATTTTTTTTCATCTTCTCCCATTTTCAACAAAGGGGAAAATAACTAAACTTTTAAAAGCAACCATTTTTTATGCAATTTTCGAAGTAAAACAAAGAAAAAAAAGGGGTCGTTTGAGTTTACCGTTTGTTGGTGGTCTCATCGCTGGAGCCAATGTCGTCGGAGTCGATTTCGTCGGGGAGGAATGGAAAGCACGAGATCTCTTAGGCTTCTAAAGGTTTGCATGGGATTGTTTTCGGGTTTGTGGTGGCTGAGGGATAGAGAGACGTCGATTAGCGGCGACGTTTAGGCTTTCTATGTCTCGGTCGGAGGGGAAATAAAGGAGAAGAGAGAGAACCGACATCGTTTGGTTTTACTTGGTAGTTCTCTTGGTCGAACCCAGTGGTGGTCGGAAAGTAAGCCACCGTGGAAGTATGGTGCCGACGTTTGGGAGTTTGAGAGTTTGTGGCCTGCCGTGAAAGTGAAAGAGTTTGAGAGAAGAAACAAAAGATTGTTAGGCGATCTTGAACTTTAGGTTTAGGTTTAGGTTTAGGGTTTACCAAACTTAGATAAAGCATAGCATATACTTAAAACGTTAGGGTTAATTGTGATACAGTCCCCCTATCTTTATCGTGTTTTATATTGATATTACGTGTGTGAATAATATATACACTTAAACTACTTTGCATTATGTTACGTGTGTGTATATACATTTAAATCTTACACTATTTTATTATAATATATATAGATTTAAAATATGTTTACATTTGTCTGTATACTACATATGTATTTTTCACTATTACTTGTATCGATTTTTTTATTTATTAAACAAACTTCTTTTGTAGCAATTATATATATTTTATTTTAAATTTGATTGTACATATAGATTTAGGTACTCTGACTTAGATGGATCATTTAAATCCTTATTTATTTATTTATTTATTTACATGTTTGTTAATTCTTTTTAAATTTTAATTACTTTTAATTTACTGTACTTTTAAGCTCAATTTCTTCTTTAATTAGTTAGATTTTAGGATAAATCCTTTAGATTTAATTCTCTTTAATTTAGTCCTAAAGTCTTAGATTTTAAATTTAGTCCTCAACTTTAGAACTTCTTTAGGATTTTGATTTGACCCTCCCATTAAAATGCCCGATGGTCCATTTTGATTATTCAACTCAATATTTGATTAAAATAAACTATGATTAATAATTAGAGTCTCCACTTTAGGCTTAATTTCACTTTAGTCCCTTAATTTAGGGAATAATTCTATTTGGCTCTCACATTAAAATGTCAAAGGGTCTATTTTGATTAATATTAGGGCCTCCATTTTTAGGTTTAGTCCTCTAGGTTCTTTAAATTACATAATTTGACACGTTAAGTTAGAGGGAAGCCTTAATTAACCCACCTAACATAATTAGGTTTATAAATGGTTGTGCGATTGCATTTTGATTTTAAAAATAATAAGACAATGTTCACTTATCAAGAAATTAATATTGTATCCTCTGTGTTATGCTTTGGGGGTGACCACTAATAATTCCCGAAGTAAATCAACATCTTTTTCAGAATCCTATATCATGATTTCTTAAACTTGAAGGCAATGTTTGTTTACTTGGATCAATAACGAAGCTTTCACATTAAATGCTCGAGGGTGGTCATTATTAGTTTTAGTAAATTGATATCCTTCTCCAAACTTTGCATATAATGATTTTCAAATTAAATAAATCCTTGAACTTAAAATTTTCAATTTGTAAATATATGATAATCGACTAGGTACCAATATTTGGGCGTTGTGGGGTGCTAATCCTTCCCCACACATAAATGACTCCCGAACATGATTTATGGGTTCTACAGACCCAAATTTGGTATTTTTGATGAAATAAAATGTTTTATTAAAATTATTCGATTTTAGGTGTTTCAATGACATCTTAAAGTGATTGGTGGTGACTCTGAACATTTCATTAAAATCTTTTCAAAAAAAATTCCATGGTCGCAACTAGTCAGCTTTCCCCCCGATGTGCCGGTTACGATGGACGTCTTCACTAAAAATGAATATATCTTAAGCTTTCGAAATTATATTGATTTGTTTCAAGATGTGTTGGAAAACTAAGAGACAATCAGTCTTACTGTAATAAAATATACATATTAAAAAAGTCTCGGATCTTTTTCAAAAAGGCATCACAAATCTTTTGATGTTCCAGCCTTGAAAAATAACTTCAACTTTGTAACACAGAAAAATACCCAATTTAAATCCCTATAAATTGGGAAATTTTGACCTAAATTCATAAATTGAAATCGGTGACGGAATGGTAAATTTAAAAAACTTGGAGCCATTTTTCAAAACCCTAGATAATCGATAGCTTGCCTTCAATTAGACCATTTTTCTTTAAAATAAACTTCTCCCCCGATTATATCACTGTGCGGCACCCCTTTTTTATTTTCAAAACCCTAGTAGTAGCCCACTTTTCCCTCATTGTTTTGCCATCGTTCATTGATTTCTGCCACTATTCTTATCGTTCGTTGGTCAGGGTAAGGTCACCGATCAACGTCGAGTGCCCCGCCTCGACCCCCGTGTAAAATCGTCACCAATTTTGTGGGTTTCATGAAAACCCGTGAACCTTGTTCGTTCTCACCTCCGTGAGGGCTTTGCATCGACCGTGTAGGGTAAGGATAGTGTCGAGTTACTACCGGGGAAGGTCCAGGCAGCCTGAGTCGCGATCGAACAATACCGTCAGCCTTGGAAAACACCCCCATCACTCTGGTTAAGTGTTGTCGCCGCTGTCGTATATTGGCCGACCGTTTGGGGTTACGATAAGGTCGATTGTGACTTCCTGACTAGTGGAGGTTGTTTTCGGTGCACCCTCGATGCTGGCAGTCCCCTTTTATGTGCTGACACGACCTTTGTTCGAACCAAATACATATTGTTGTCTCTGTTCAAATAAAAAATGTCATTATCGTCATTAAATTTAATATGAAGTATTCGAGTTAATTGGATATTAATTCGAGCGATAAAATTTTGCAGGACATTTTGAACTGAGAACCAAGTTATTACCTCCTCTGCCGCTACCCACGAACTTTAAACTGAACCGTTTAGCTCGTGTCGACCGTGAGTGTTAACTGAAAAATTTTAGTACGTTAAATTCATAGTTGATTTTAGAATAATTTATTAATTATTAAATTATTTAATAGGTTCTGATTAGGGTCGATCTATTATTCGAGCGGACCGTGGTAAAAGTTATTACCATCATTAGCTATCTATCGAGGTGTGTCTCTAACCGGTGCTATACTTATAGTGCTTGGATTGATTGATTTGTTTGGTCGATTGGAAATTTAATTGTGACCATTTCTGATTGTGAAAATTGACTGTGTAACTGTATTCGGAAAGTAATTATATATGATGCATGTGAATCTGTCAGGAATGAATTATATGTTATGCATATTGATTATGTGATTGTGTTGAATTATTGGAATTAGAATATATATATTTGCTTTGAAAATATTATTATTTAGATTGGATTAGACATCGAATATTATGTCATTTTATATGTCATGTTGGGACAAATTTTATTAGGGAAAGTTGAGCGTATTCACTCGATAGGTTGAATGACACTTTTTTTTTAGATCTAGTGGCCTCTGTCTTTGTGGCGAACCTTACTTACATGGTGTGTGGGTTGGAATTAGTGTGGTTTTGGGGAACCCACTATTTTTGGTGTGACATGAGTACGATAGGGTGTATGAGCATTTTCATATCATTTGAATTATAATTATCGTTGATGTGATGTATGAATATTATTTCTTACTTTGGACTATGCTATTACTTGTGTTTGAATGCACTTTAGAGGCACACTAAGCTTGTTAGAATACACCCCCTTAGTTTTTCTCCTAAAGATTCTCGGATTAGGACAATCGGTACTTAGAGGTTGACATTATTCTATTTTCATTATTTTCACAGTATGGCATTTTATTTGATTTTTTTATATTGCCTTTTATTACTTTATTTGGACAATATTTAGTATGTTAAATATTTTGGGATATTGGATATAAACATTGTTTGGACTTTGGGACTTAAACTTTGAATTTTATAAATGTATGATTTATGTTTTAACTATTGTAAATTTATTTTGGTTACTTTAAGTATTTGAATACAATAAATGTGGGGAAAAACTTCTAATGTATTTGAAGTAACGTTTAGAATTTGATTTAGAGAAATAAGACGATCGGCCTCTTAGATCTGACCTTTTCCATCTAGGTCGGGTAAAAGGGATAGCATTTAGTGGTATCAGAGCCAGATTCAACCATAGGATTGTGTGGCTCAATCAAAAGATTTTTAATTGAAAAATGATTTTTGGGTACATAAATTATTTTTGAGTTAAAATATTTGGAAATAATTATACAATATTATAATCTCTTACTTTTGTTGTATTTTTATATTTGAAAACTCTAAGTATCAATTTTAATATTAGGTTTTGACTTTTGTAGATAGTTTTTATGGCACTACGTAAGAGTTTCGACCAGCGATCAATCAAATTCGTACTACATCGTCTGAAATTGACCTTCCTCATCCCGTGGGACATACCTAAAATTTGAATTAAGTTGATGAGATAAAGATAAATGAGATACTTGTAAATCTGACATAAGTTCATCAAGTTGGGAATGAAAACCCACCCGCACGCCAGACTTAGAGTGAGAGATCATGAGAATCCGAGAACAGTGAGACTGTTGAGTTAGATAATGTTGCGGTGAATCGAGAATTAATTTGTTATCTCCGTCAGACTAAGATTTTTAGGAAGCCCATATTGATTGAGTTTTTAGTTGTTGGGATAAATGTGTTCGTAGGTAAGACAGGGACTGACCCGCTGATACTGAGTACTGGTTGAAAAAAAACTGCAACGCCTGTTTGAGGAGATAGATTACCCTACTGATCGTATGTTGAGGGCTACTATATCATTGTTAGGTGGTGAAGCTCAGGATTTGTGGGAATCTGAGCAGGATATTGTTTTAGCCGAACTGGTCACTTAGGAATATTTTTGTCAAGCCTTTTGAAATTTCTATGTGGGGACTGAGTATTTAGAAAATCATCTGGAAGATTTCCCGAATCTGAAGTAGAATGACATGATTGTGATTAACTATAAGATTGATTTTCTGAGGTTGGTTAAGTATTCTGTGGATCTGATTTTGAATGAGAAAGAGAAATGTGACTAGTTCCTGAAAGACATTCTTCCCTCGATTCATTCAGTTGTTGCTTTACACCACGACACAATGTTTAATGATGTAGTTACTTAGGGAAGAACTGCTGAAAAGAGTAAGCCGTTACCGGTAGGTCCTAAACCCCAGAACAATGACAGGAATCAGAGGTAATCTGGACCACCTACACATATGAGTTATGTGAATCAGTTCAGCAAAACATCGAGGGATGATGCAGGTTCTCAAGGTTAGGCTAGAGAGAGACCGATGATATATGCTGCTCCAATTGTTAGTGTTGGTGATTCGACAGTGGTTATGAGATATTGTTGTGCTCTTACGATAACAATAGACATCCTGAAGAGTGTTGGAGGAAGATTGAAGGGTGTTTCTGATATGGGTCTGGAGCATCATTTCGTAGATTGTCCTCTTTTAACTACTGGTTCTTAGGGTCTTAGTCAGTCACAAGCCTCTATTTAGGCACTGAATCAAGGTAGGGATTAGAGTAAACCGACAATATCTGGTTTTGGCTCGGCTATTAGAGGTAGACTAACTAAGAGTAGAGGTTCAAATAGATCTATAGCGAGTCAGTTTAGGTTGGTTTATGCTACTCAGAGGCACGAAGATCGGGATGAGTCATATGTTATTGCAGGTACATTTTTTATCCATTCTATTTCATATTTTTGCACTTTTTGAAAATGGTTCTACTCACTCTTATGTGGTGAATGCGATAGTTGAGGGTCTTGAAATATTCCTATTGAGAATATCGAGGTTGTATTCTCTATTCATTTTCCTGTGGGTACTCTGGTGGAAGTTAACAAGGTTTATAAGAATTATTCATTAGAACTTCAAGGTGAAATATTTCCGACTAATACGATGGAGTTAGCTTTTAGGAATTTTAACCTTATCCTCATGATGGATTGGTCAACCGCTCACTGAGTTAACCTGGATTGTGATCTAAAAGGGGTTACTTTGAAAGCGTGGATAACCGTGAAGTCAACCTTATTAGAGAACGTCGTGGGTTTCTAACCAATATAGTGTCGGCTCTGAAGGTCAAGAAGATGATTAAGAAGGGGTCTGTTGCTCACCTCGCTTATTTTTTGGATCCGAGATAGATCGACGAAGGAATATATAAGATCAGAGTTGTGAGAGAATTCCTAGATGTTTTTCCAGAAGAATTACCTATTGTATCGCCTAAGCGTAAAAAGATTAAATTCGAAATTAATGTGTACCTGAGCTCAGCTCTGGTGTCTATGGCACGTAAGGAACTTAAAGAGTTAAAGGTTCAGCTACAAGAGTTGTTGGATTGAGGTTTTATTCGTCTGAGTGTTTCACCATAGAGAGCACTGATTATGTTCGTTAAAAAGAAAGATGAGACATTGTGGATGTGCATTGACTATAACAAGTTGAATAAATTGACGATTAAGGACAAATATATGTTACCTCGTATTGTTGATCTTTTCGATCAATTCTATGTAGCTTCAGTATTTCCTAAGATAGACTTGAGATCTGATTATTACCAGCTAAAAGTTAAGGATTCTGATGTGTCTAAAATGGCTTTCCTGACTCGTTATGGCCATTATAAGTTTCTCGTGATGCCTTTTGGTTTGACTAATGCTTATGTTGCGTTTATGGATATGATGAATACAATATTCCATCCCTATCTGGATCAATTTGTTATTGTCTTCATCGACGACATTTTGGTCTATTCTAAGTTTGAAACAGAGCATGAGGAACATTTGATGATTGTGATACAAAATTTGAGGGATAACCAATTGTATAAAAAGTTCATCAAGTGTGAGTTCTGGCTTTTGGAAGTAACATTTTTGGGTCATATAGTCTCTACGAATGGTATTCAGGTGATTTGAAGAAGATTGAGGCTATTATGGGTTGGAAACAACCGAAGAATGTGCCGAAAGTTCAAAGTTTCTTGGGTTTAGCTGATTACTATCGAAGATTTGTGGAGGGTTTTTCCATCATTTTCGTCCCTTTAACGAAGCTCATCTGAAAGAATGTACCTTTTGACTAAGCTGAGGCCCAACAAACCAATTTTGAGAAGCTAAAAACTGTGTTGATTGAAACAATTGTTCTGATTCAATCTGAACCTGGTAAGGCTTACACCGTGTATAGTGAAGCATCTCGCACCGAGTTGGGATGCTTACTTATGCAGGATAGAAAGATGGTGGCTTATGTATCTCAGAAGTTAAAGACTTATGAGTGTAACTACCCTACTCACGAGCCGTGATCTTTGCCCTTAAGATTTGGCGGCACTATTTTTACGATGAGAAGTGTTGCATTTACACTTATCATAAAAGTCTGAAGTACCTCCTTATTCAAAAGGAGCTTAACTAGAGATAGTGCTGGTGGTTAAAATTACTTTAGGATTACGATTGTGAAATCGAGTATCCAGACCCGACCCAATACATGTGCCAGATGGGCCTTAGTCCAGGGCAACATGTTTGAGGGGGCATCATATATATGTTTAAGGAGAACCTTTTAAGATGGTAGGGGAAAGTGATGGGGAAAGGTGTTGAGCTTTGGTTACTACTAGCATTGCTGCAGTATATGCACAACCCCTTATGAGGTTCTAAAGATTTGGTTTTTCAATGGCCGCCATTGATAAAGCTTTGGGCTTTATAACATTAATTGTGAATTTCTTTAGGGCCATTACCCATTATCCCATGAATTCATTAACAAGATTTTAGATTGGTCCAATTTGGTTAATTAAGTTAAAACTCAAGATATAAACCTTTCAGTTTAATGACATAATTTGATCTTTTATTTTTATAATGTGTCCAATATGATAATAATCAATGATTTACTAACAAACTGATTTAACTCTTTACTTTAACAAATTCAATGGGAAAAACTAAGTTAGCTAAAACCAACTTTAGCGAATGAAATAGTTGAAAGTTGTGTTCCAGCAATGGATGGTAGAGAAGAAAACAATATTGCCGAAACAAGCTCACCCACAGTTTCTCTCCATTTTGCCATCCGTCATGGTTTATTAATCCTGTACATGTATATACACACACTCATAAGTCTTCGAAGCACGATGATCATGATAGATTGAACAGATTAACAATTCTAAGCATCGAAAGTCAATTTTTACAAATTCTTGATTATCGTAAAATAATAGAGGTTTTTGCTTCAAAAAATGCACGAAGGCATCGTTTTAGGTGATATTTGTAGCCTTGTAGGTTTTGGTTTGTATTAGTATTGATATTGTTTGACTATAATTTCTATTATATTTTTGCTTTAAAAAAATTATTTATGTTTTGTCTATTATACGAACAAGTATAGGGGCATAAAATTATTATCTCGCCCATGGCATTAAAACTCATTGGATAGGCCCTACAAGTATCACCCTGAAAAAACTAATATGGTTGTTGATATGTTGAACCATAATGTCATTGCATATTTGAGGGCTTTGTTTTCTCAGATGAGTTTGTATGAGGATGGTAGTCTCTTGGCTGAGTTACGTGTAGTTCATACTCTTGTTTTCGAGATTCGTATGGAACAATGTAATCGGATTAGAGAAGTTGAGAATTGGTGCATCTCAAGATTTTATTGTTAACTGAAATGGTGTTTTGTGTTTTAGAGGGCGATACTGTATTCCGAGGAATTCTGGTTTGAAGCAAGTTATTTTTCGTGAGGCTCATAATTGTTCGTACTCTATGCATCCTAGTGGGGACAAGGTGTATAAGAATCTCTGAGAGAGGTATTGGTGGAAAAGACTTAAGATGACACGACTTTATATTACTGAGATTGTCTATTTGCATGGAGTACCATTATCCATCATCTCACATTGTGACCCGAGGTTCACCATACAATTCTAAAAGTCTCTTCATAACGCACTTGGTACACAGTTGAATTTCAATATTGGTTATCATCCATAGAAAGATGGTCAGTCGAAGTGGGTGATTCAGATTCTTGAAGACATGTTGAGAGGTTGCATCATTGACTATAGTGGTAGTTAGGAGGAGTTTCTACCGTTGGCTGAGTTTGCCTACAATAACAACTTTCAGGCCAATACTAAGATGGCTATGTATGGACATAAATGTCGAACTCTGATTGGTTGGACTGAGTTTGTTGAGCATAGATTATTGGGTATGGATTTGGATTTTAAGGCATAGCAGGCTGTTAGGATGATTCAGAATAGAATGAGATTGCCTTTGATAGACATAAATCCTATGTTGATCTGAAACATCGGGATATCGAGTATACAGTGAGTGATAAGGTTTTCTTAAAAGTATTTTTGTGGCCTTATCGAATAGTTCATCATGTAGGACCGATTGCTTATCAACTTGATTTACCACTTTAGCTTGCTCGCATTCGTAACGTTTTCCATGTTTATGTGTTGAGACATTAATGAGCTAACTTGTCACATGTATTAGATATGGATAAGGTAGAGATCTAACCCAACTTGAGATTCGTAGAGGAACCAGTTGAAATTATTGAGAGGGATGAGAAAGTTATACGAAGTCTTGTTGTGTAACGTGGAATATGATGAGTCTACATAGGGGACCGATGATGCCATGAAGGCTCAATATTCACATCTCTATCCTCTAGGTAAATTTCGAGACTAATTTTCTTTAAAGGGGAATTGTAACACACCGAAAAATATCCAATTTAAAACCCTAGAAATTGGGAAATTTTGACATAAATTCCTAAATTGAAATTAGTGACAGAATTGTAAATTTGGAAAACTTAAAGCCATTTTCAAAACCCTAGATAATCGGGTGGCTTACCTTGTAATTAGACCATTTTTCTTTAAACCAATCTTCTTCCCTCGATTATATCACTATGCGGCGCCTCCTTTTATTTTTAAAACCCTAGCAGTTGTAGACTCATATAGATAGTATAGTCTCGTGGCCTGGTCAACACTAAACAAAGCAAAGAAAAGCAAAGTAAGCAAGCAGTTGTAGTCTCAGCTTCTTGGATTCTTCCGGGAAAACACTTTCATTTCCAATACTCAACTTCCATGCTTTCTTCCAAAGGTATTAATAATTATACAGAGATTGCTTAGAAACTTTTGTTTTTGGAAATTTGATCTCTTTTTTCTATTTATTAATGTTCATATATTTGAACATCAGATTGAGACACCCTTTTCTTCCTCCTATAATTTGTCATGTTGTCATTACCTTCGTCTTCCTCGTCTAGTTCCAGCCTCAAATATAATGTTTTCTTGAGTTTTAAAGGTGAAGATACCCACAAAAATTTTACAGATCATCTCTATGATGCTCTTCAACGGAGTGGAATCGTCACTTTCAGGTATGACCCAAAGCTGGAGGCTGACGAAGAGATTGCGCAAGAATTCTTTAAAGCCATTCAACAAGCATGGTGCTCGGTAATCGTTTTCTCCAAAACCTACGCCTTTTCAAGTTGTGTTTGGAGGAGCTTGCTGAGATTGTTAAACAAAAATTTGAAAAGGGTCATAAAATATTTCCAATTTTCTATGATTTGGATCCGTCTGATTTGAGAAAACAAAAGGATAAAGTTGGAGAAGAATATGCCAAACACGAAGAGAGATACAAGGAAGATAAATACAAGATCTAAAGATAGCGAAATGCTTTGACTGAGGTTTCTAACATCAAGGGATGGCATTTGAATAACAAGTAATTCATTCTTTTCTTTCTTAGTTTGATAATTTATTTCATGGTCATATCTGTTCATTTCTTAAATGAATAAAAAACTAAATTTAATTTCTATTGTAGGCATGAATCTGAATTTATTGGAGATATTGTTTAAAAAATCTCAGCAAAATTATGTCAAACATATCCAATTGTTCATTATAAGTTTGTTGGAATTAGTTCCCGTTTGGAGGAGTTGTATTCAAGAATCGATATTGGAGAAGATAATGTCTGTATTATAGGAATATGTGGAATGGGTGGCATCGGTAAAACCACTCTTGCAAGTGTTGTTTACGACCAAATGTCATTTCATTTTAATGGCAAAAGCTTTATTGCTGATGTTCGAGAAGTTTCAAACAAATTGGGACTTGTTTCCTTACAGAAACAACTTCTTTCTCAAACCTTGTTTGAAGGAGGATTCAATATATTCGATGTTGATGAAGGAAATGCAATCAGTCATAGGTTGTCTCACAAAAGGGTATTGTTGTCATCGATGATGTTGATAACAGAAAACACTTGGAACACTTGGTTGGAAGGCGTGATTGGTTCGGTTCAGGCAGTAGGATCATAACAACAAGAGATGAACATCTGCTCCGATCTTATCGAGCCGACTATGTGTATAAGCCTACAACATTGAGTCCCAATGAGGCACTTCAACTATTTAATTTGAAAGCTTTTGATAGTGAGACAGAGTTGGAAGATGTTTTCATCGAGCTTTCGGAACATGTTATAAGTTACGCTGGTGGTCTTCCCTTAGCTCTTGAAGTTTTGGGTTCTTTTTTGTGTGGTAGAGATGCAACTCAATGGAGAAGTGCAATTGAAAGACTTAAACGAGACTCCTACAAAGAAATTCTTGATAGACTTCGAATCAGTTTTGATGGATTGGAAGAAAGGGAAAAGAATATATTTCTTGATATCGCATGCTTCTTCAAGTGGGAGGAGAAAGTTTTTGTAACCAAAGTGTTGGATGGTTATGAGTTTTTCCAAGATATTGGAATCGATGTTCTCGTTAAGAAATCCCTAGTGGCCGTTGATGGAAAGAACAGATTGTGGATGTATGACTTGCTACAAGAAATGGGAAGAAAAATTGTTTGGAAAAATCTATTGATGAACCTGGAAAGCGTTGCAGATTGTGGGATGAAAGGGACATCCAACATGTTCTAACAAAAAAAAACTGTAAGTCATTCAATAAAACTAAGTCTTCCTATGTACAAAAATATACATAATATTTTGATTATTCGATCGAGTAGGAGGAATAAATTTATTCATAAATTTGGTAAACTATGTCATTTAAAATATTTGTAGTTGATTATAAATGTTAATAAGGATTTGAATAAGTATATAATTTCAGTAAATCACTCTCATTGGAAAATGTTATAATTTGTTTAAAGTGATTTATTTACTATATTCCGTTCAAAAGATTATCGTAATGTTAAACATAGGTGTAAATTGTAAAAAGTTTTATCATGCAGTTTAAACCATTCATTCTGTCTTCTTATACTATGTTCTTGATTACTTGTAGGCCACAGAAGTGATTGAAGCCGTGATCATCGATAATCAAAGGTAGGAAAACATTTACACACGTTTATCAATGTGTTTTACATGTGCATCGATAATTCCAGTTTGTTAGCTTAGGTAATTTGAACTCAGATTTAAGGGTTAGATATAGATATGTGTTTTACATATGCATCGATTTCAATGTTTTTCCATGGATTTGAAGAGTTCTTAAAATATCATATAACAATACTCTTATTCGAATATGCGTCAGATACAAGTATCAAACACGGATGATTGAAAACACAGTAATGGAGCAACATAGCTTTTAGGTATTGGATTTTCTTTTGCGTAGTTTGAAGCTCAGTTTTTGTTTTTCTCATGGTTATCAGGGAATCGAACAAGACACTCAATTTGAATGTCGATGCCTTCTCGAAGATGAAAAGATTGAGATTGCTCAAAGTTCTTTGCCTCTCAAATTGTGATGGTCTCAAATATCTTTCTAATGAGCTACGGATTTTAGATTGGAAAGGATGTCCTTTAAGATCTCTGCTCTATGGCTTTCAACCGGACAACCTTGTTGCACTTCTGTTACAATACAGTCACGTTAAACAACTATGGAAGGGAACCAGAGTAAGAATTAATTCTATTTTTAAGATGAATGATTAAAATTTGATTATGATAGAGACAAAAATAACAAGAATCAGCTTTCTTAGAGTTTCTCGTTTCTCTCTAATTTATTATTGTTTTCAACAGCCCTTGTACAAGCTGAAAGTGTTAAACCTCGGAGGGTCCCCGAACCTGATCAAGACTCCGGACTTCACAATGGCCCCAGGTTGTACAAAAATAGTTGGTGTTCATCCATCCATGGGAGAGCTTAAGAAGCTTAAATATTTGAACTTGAGTGGCTGCAAAAGTCTTAGGAATCTTCCAACCAAAATTGGAATGGAATCTCATCATACATTCATTCTTTCGGGTTGCTCAAATCTTCTTTGGTTTCCAGAGATTGATTGCAAAATGGATTGTCTAAAAACTCTTGATCTTTCTGGATGTTATAGAGTTGGATTTTTGCCAGAGCTTTTGCAGCTAGCAAAGTCTTTGGAAGAGCTCGACTTGAGTGAAATGGCCATAACAAAACCTCCATCCTGCATTTTTCGACTTAAAAATCTTAAAGTTTTCTTTCAACGGCCACAAGGGATCTTCATCTAAGTTTCAAAAATATCCGCCTTCTCTCTTCAAAAGGATCCAAAGAGGAAAGACAAATTCAATGGCTCTGATGTTGCCTTCATTGTCGGGTTTGAGTTCATTGAAAAAACTGAAACAAAGGGACTGTAATCTTTGTGAAGGAGATATTACTATTGATATTTCTCGTCTACCCTCTTTGGTAATACTCGATCTCAGCAGTAATAATTTCATTAGCCTACCTGATTCTCTTACTCGACTTTCCAAGCTTGAAGTTCTTAAATTGATGAATTGTCGCGGGCTGAAATCGTTGCCTGAGCTTCCAACAAGTACAGTAGTTGTGAGCATAGATCATTGTACTTCACTGGAACTAATTTCGAATCCATCAAAAGTATGCAATTCAAGGGATTTTGTGTGTTATAGGTACCAACTGCTACTGTAACACCCTAATTTAGGGTCAAATTATAAGTTTCCAAAACTTATATTTAGTTTTAGAAAGTCGGGGCAATTCAGGGTACCAGTCCTGAATTTACCCATTTTTCTTATATGTTGAAAAATAAATTCCCCTCTCCCGTGTAATCAGTTTTCTAGATTGCTTTTTCCCATTTCCTCTCCCTCGTTAACCCCCTTTTAAAATTCTATTTTTAAGATGAATGATTAAAATTTGATTATGATAGAGACAAAAATAACAAGAATGAGCTTTCTTATGTTTTCTCTTTTCTCTCTAATTTATTATTGTTTTCAACAGCCCTTGTACAAGCTGAAAGTGTTAAACCTCAGAGGGTCCCCGAACCTGATCAAGACTCCGGACTTCACAGTGGCCCCAGATCTTGAAGTTCTGATCCTGGAAGGTTGTACAAATATAGTTGATGTTCATCCATCCATAGCAGAGCTTAAGAGGCTTCAAAATTTGAATTTGAGAGGCTGCAAAAGTCTTAGGAATCTTCCAACCAAAATTGGAATGGAATCTCTTCATACATTCATTCTTTCGGGCTGCTCAAATCTTCTTTGGTTTCCAGAGATTGATTGCAAAATGGATTGTCTAAAAACTCTTGATATTTCCGGATGTTATAGAGTTGGAATTTTGCCTGAGAGTTTGCAGCAAACAGAGTTTTTGGAAGAGCTTGATTTGAGTGAAACGACCATAACAAAACCACCGTCCTGCATTTTTCGACTTAAAAATCTTAAAGTTTTGTCTTTCAACGGCCGCAAGGGATCTTCATCTAAGTTTCTAAAAAATCTGCCTTCTCTCTTCAAAAAATTCCTAAGAGGAAAGACGAATTCAATGGCTCTGTTGTTGCCTTCGTTGTCGGGTTTGAGTTCATTGACAGAGCTGAAAGTAAGGGACTGTAATCTTTGTGAAGGAGATATTCCTATTGATATTTCTTGTCTATCCTCTTTGGTAATGCTCGATCTCAGCAGTAACAATTTCATCAGCCTACCTGATTCTCTTACTTGACTTTCCAAGCTTGAATATCTTGGATTGATGAACTGCCAGGGGCTGAAATCGTTGCCTGAGCTTTCAACAAGTACAGTAACTGTGAGCATAAATGATTGTGCTTCTCTAGAACTAATTGCTAATCCATCAAAAGTATGCAATTCAAGGGATTTGGTGCGTGTTATAGGTACCAACTGCTACAGATTGGCTGAGAACGTCAATGCATTAACGTTGCTGAAAAAACATATTAAGGTTGTTCAATCTCCCTTTTTTGCTCAACAAAATCTCGTACTTAAGAATTTGTGTTTTTAGTTACCAGCGAAAGGTGTTTTATTTTGCAGGCATTTGCAAATTCAAGAAATTCGTTCGAAGTTATTATACCTGGAAGTGAAATCCCGGAATGGTTCAGCCATTAAAGAGTCGACTCTTCAATCCAGATGCCACTGCCTCTCAATATTCGGAATGATAGTCAATGGATGGGAGTTGCTCTCTGCTGCATTTTTTCCGGTGGTGATTCTTTGGGGATGAGGAAATCAGCTGTAATGCTGTTATCCATTGTGGCGAAACTCGACGCGTTGGCATTGATTTAGGGAAAGGATATAATCAGCCCATAAAAAATAACCACCTTTTCTTGGTTATTTGTCGCGTGACGTGTTATATCCATATTCCTTGGAGAATGAATGTGGCGAAGGTGTTGGGGTGAAAAAATGTGGGGTTGGGATAGTGTATGAGAGATTTGGAAGATGTCCAACTTACAACAGAGTAACACATCAATCAAAGTAGGGCACAAATTAAATGAAGACTTCACTGTTGATGGACATAGAGACAGACATGTTGAGAACCATTAGGTACATGGGAAGAAACGTTTCTTGATTATGCTGACTTTCTAATCACCACTCCGTCTTACTAATTCTTTGCGTAAGTTGTCTATTTGTTACCTCATCTATTTTTCTACTTTTGTTTTGATCGTCCAACTACTATATTTTGATATATATTTTTTTACAAAAACTTGATCGTTGACTTAATAACTATAGTAATGTGACATAATGAAGTAACAATTTTAGTCTTTAACACTTACATATTATATTAAACTAAACCTAATTTGGAATACACATACTATTTAAATCATCATTCACAATAAACATAATACGCCAATAAAGTAGAGGAGAAAAAAAGCTTCTTTAGCCCATTATTCACCAAAGCTAAGTGTGTAACATGAGTCGTTTCGGAATAGTCAAGGCGAAGCCTTGAAACCGGGAGGATAAAAAAAAATTAGAGAATTTTAGAATACCTAAACTACTTTGACAAATTTAATATTTAAAAAAAAATTCTAAATTAGAGAGAAGGAGAAGAGAAATATTAATAACTTAAATATTGACGGTAAATACTAATTGATAATTTTTAATCACTTACTCTAAAAATTATTGACGGTAAATATAATAGTTAATTTATAGTTGAATATATATATATATATATAAAACTATAGTTAATATAGGATTTAAAGTGAAAATGAGTTTAAATTTTTTATATTTTTAAAATATTTTTAATATTTTCTATACTTTATAATAATGAAAAAAATATTATATTTAATTTAAAAATATAAAATATTAAACTAAATTTTGATTTTAAACTTATATATAATATTTTTTTTTCAATTCGTCTTACCTACATGAAACTCTGTGATATATTATAAAAAAATTATATAAAATCACTAAATAATATTACATGTATTTTGGCTCTATTTATTTCTAAATTTAATATACCTCTAATTTAACACATAAACATATTTTTTAGATATTAATATAAAATGGGTAAAATACACCATTCCTGACTGAATTATACTTTCTCTCTTATTTTACTCACTGTACTTTCAATTTTTTAATTTACCCATTGAACTTTCAAATTACTCCAGTTTTGATCACTATGAATTATTTTATTATTATTTTTATATGATGTGGCCTTTTTTTATTATTATTTAATTTAAAATAATTGAAAATATAAAATAAAAACATAAGGTGGTCGGACACCACCTTCGATCGCAATTCCTTTCACAGGCAGCACCTAAGCAGAAGATTTGAATTAAACTTAGGTCATACTTGGTACCCTTGATCGAGGACTCTTGCAAGCAGATTTTGGATGCCGCTCGAACTGCCAATGCCAAGATGATGGGACCTGTGCCGTGACCGACCAAGAAGAGGATCTATTGTGTCCTTAAATCCCCACATGTACACAAAGATGCAAGGTTCCACTTTGAGATTCGGACACACCAGCACCTTATCGATATTCTATACCCAACAGCACAAATGATCGATTCGTTGATGCAACTCGACCTTCCTGCTGGGGTTGATGTGGAAGTCAAGCTCTGAAGAATCAACACTGTAGGTTTAGATAAATTTTTGTATAAGTTGCAAAAGATGTCACTAGAAAATTTATATTAAGATATGCTTCATTTTCTTCCCTTGTATTGTTATATATTTTGCAGACTTAAAAGAACTTCAAGAAATGCAAATATTGAAGGTATTGAATTTGATGATTGCAAAAGATGAAGCGATTGTTATTTAGACAACAGGAATTAGGATGAAATTCAATATATACCGAATTGTTCTTAGCAAACAGATGAACTAATATAAGATTCTTAACGAAAATAAAAGTGCCCAACATGAGAAATAGCCATCGAGGTCAAGACCCTATAGTTATAGATACAACATATATAATTGTTCGAATTTAAAATCTCAAATAAAAATAATATAAACCATCGAAACTATTCCATAGTTTTTTTTTAAAGGAGATGTCAAATTACAAAGATTAAGAAAAAATATATGTATAATTATTTTAGTACTTGGTTTTTTTTGGTGGCCTGAAAAGTGGCAACTTCAAAGAAAACTGATTTACAATATTATTGTATATAATTTGTAATAATAATTAGGTTTAATGTAAAAATAAGTGATTAAAATATTTTTTTGTTAAAGTAGGTGTTTTTTTTTGTTATACTTTTACATATTTAATGTTTTCGACGTTATATATTTAGGTCTTGGGTTATAACGACTGTTAAAATTATCGTTATCCGACACATGTCAAACATATAATTTTTTCCTTCAAAAAAGAACTTAAAATTAAATTTTATTTAAAAATCCAATATTTTTTGAAATTATAAAAACCCCTAATTTCAATCCCTTAGCATTGTCGACCGCTACCAACGTCGTCAATTGACCAAATACCCAACATTGTTCTACCGAACAATCACCCAATGACCAAAACCCCTTATTTTTGCGACCGGTCATACACCCAATGGCTGTGTAAATACAAAATTTCGCAATCGGCTGAAATGGGTTCTTCACGTTGCAATCGTCGATTGGTAGCTGCAATTAGAGGTTGGAGAAAAGGCTTCGACCGTTGGGTGTTCGGCCGGTCTCACATTGTTGAAATTTCGGCTGGTTGACGGCTGTGACAAAGGGATTGAAATTAGGTTTTTAAGGAAGTTTGAGATTTTTTAATAATTTTAGGAAAAAAGGATTTTTTAAAAATAAATTTTTAAAGTTATTTTTTTAATTTTTTTTAAATACTATAAAATCGATACGTGTCACTTAACAGTCAAATTTAACGGCTGTTACAGTCTAGTCATGACTATTTATATGTTCTAAACTCATCGTTTTTGTTAAAAAATTGACGACAGTTTGAGTTGGATGTTAACTTGTTAATTAAGATATGATAATTGTTTAAGATTTTGGATCATATTTTATTATATCACAGTCAATATGTAAACGTCTAACTCAGAATGACGTTATTTTTTTAACAAAATATGATGAATTTGGAATACATGAATAATTAGAGGATCATTTTGTAACTTTTAATAGTTAAGGGACTCAACAAAGTAATGCATTACAGTCGAGAGATCATTTTATAACTTTTAATAGGCAGGAAACTTAACAAAACAACAATCTATAACCGGGATCATTTGTGTACTTAATCCAACATTTTATTAGTATAACCGAGTCATCTTACATTTTTTCTAAAATGACATGTTTGAAACATATGAATAATCGAATGATCATTTTCGAACTTTTAATAGTCGGGAGACTCAACAGAATAATACAAATTGGGTATATTTGTGTACTTTACCCATCAAATTTTGACTAGGTCTAATTACATATTTACTGCCTAGTACGAGATCCAGCTTGGGGGGAATTGAATAAACTAGGCAAATTTTGTCATTTCCAAAAGACCCACTTGAAGGCTTGCAGCAGGCAAAAACATTTGTTCGCCAAGCACAGCTTCTCCAAGAACGCCCTCTTTCATTAATTCAACAAAGTCTTCATGTTTCCTGTTTTTAGATCGAAATTTGAAGAATCCATCAAAGTTTTTGTCCAAAAGTAATCTCTACCCAACTCCTGTAATCTCCACCAGCTCAAATCCCCGAGTTTTCAAAGCTTTGGGACATAAGGGTTTGTTAGAAGAAGAAAAGGAAGATATTGGAATTGATCAGAATTTGATTTTGGTGAAAAGGGGTATTTTGGTGGCATTGGTTTGTGGTGTATTGATCTTTGGGTGCAGAAGAGTTTTTGCTGTAGAGGGAGTGGTTAATGCTGGTTATGGAGTGATTGGGCAGTGTATATTGTTGTTGAGGAATACTTGGCCTAAGGCATCTATGATTCTCAAAGTGTTTAAGGAACAAGGCGTGGTCTTGACTGCGCTTTTGAGTTTGTCTGCCTTCTTCTCAATGGTGGAGACTGCTATAACTACATTGTGGCCATTTATATAAAAAATTTAGGAAAAAAAACCTTCAAAAGAAATGAGCATAACCGAGTTAAACACATACCCGTCCCAACACTCCCTTGTCCGGTTGTCTTTCGATTTTCCTTCAGATGCCTGTTTCACAGATTCTTTGATGAGTTGAGATATTTGGCTCACGATAATATAAGATTATATTTTGATTTGTGATGTGATCATTCTATATGAATTCCATGTTTTATAGTAGTCTATCATTATCGAATTTGAATGATATCCGTCTCTTCTAGATATGAGCTCAATCATAGTTACTTATAAGAGGAACCAAGTTATTAATGTTGAGCACACAGGGAGAAAGATAGATCGAAGCACTTTAGAGTGAAAAGAGAGAGAAAAAAGATAGGTGAAAGAAGGAAAACAAAGAGAAAATGATAGAGAAACACAAGCAACTTTTAGAATAAGCCAGAGAACAACATAAAGTATGTATCATTTCAGCTATGAAACCTAAGTCAATATCAGTTAGTGGTCAAACCCTTGAGAATTTTTCGTCCAGACATACCTTTTGAAGTATGAATTGTACTTTGATTTTTAGTTACAGAGGATTCCAGTCTCTGCTGTTGCAGACGATTGAAGTTTCTGCTGCAAGTTTCCTCCATTGTATATGTGATCAAACCCTTAAGAATTTTGTCGTTCATTGATCACCTGATGTTAACTTGTGGCAGGTATGCGAGCTGGCTGAAAAAGACTCTGAAGATGATGTTTTTAAAATGCTTTCTAGTGATGTAACACGCTTTCTCACAACCATTCTTATTGGCACCACGTACTCTTCTTTTATTGCCATCACCTTGACCAGTTCCATTTTCCTTTTGTAGCTTTAGCTTGAAAGTATCTCTTATTGTGGATTTAATTTCTCTACTCAGGGTTGTCAACATTGGAGCAACTGCTTTAGTGACAGATGCTGCAACAACAATGTTTGGGGAAGCTGGTGTTAACGCAGCAACTGGAGTAATGACTGTATGTATCAATAACTTGTTTTTAGATTTGGTTTTGGGGTTGTATTTGTGGTATGCATGCCCTCGTTTTGTCTTTCGTGTATCTTGATTTTATTATAAGTCATTAAGATGAGTTGTGTCGGACTCAGTCAACACATGAATATATAACATATCTACTCGTGCAATAAATATGAAAGCCAGTTACCTTTTCTTTTATGGTGGTAGGTTGCCATTTTGCTTCTCACGAGATTACTCCAAAGAGTATAGCTGTTCACAATCCCACTGAAGTAGCCAGATTTGTGGTAAGCCCCCTGCCCCTTTTTTCTTTCAAAATTAAAATAAATTGTAAAGTATAGTAATGGTCATTGAACTTTTCTAAAGCTTTCATTTAGGTCCCCTAACTTTTAAAACTTGCAATACAATCCTCCAACATTTAGTCCGTTTGCAATATGGTCTCTGTTGTTAGTACGCTTGCAATATGATCACTGAACTTTTTAGGCGCTTCCATTTAGGTCCCCCAACTTTTAAAACTTGCAACACGATCCTCAATTTCATTATATACCCCAAATTTCTTTTCGATCTCGAATCTCCTTTTTCGCTTCTCTCTTCTCATTTTCAGCGTAATTTTTCAGTCGAGGATTCATGGAAAATTTTGTTGGGATTTACGGAAGCTCGAATCGACAACTGAAACTGTTTGCAAAGAGGGGTCAGAACAATTTTTGTGTTTAGGGAGTATGGAGATTGAAAGTTTGAAAATAGCACAGCGATTTATAGTGGTTCAACTTCTCAACAAAGTCTACATCCACTACCTTAGCTCCTCACCAAGGATTTTCCAACAAATTCACTAATATGTTACTTCATTTTTTCAAGGACAAAGAGATAACCTTTACAAACTCCCTAGTTTTTCACAGGCTAAACTAGAACCTTTCCCTAACTTTTCATGGGATCAGCTAGAACATTTCCCCTTTACAAAAGTAAACAAATAAACATCTCAAAGGTAGATGTTTACAAGAATTAAGCTCACCAGAACAATATTTACAAGAGAAAATGAAAATAATAATGAAAAACTTCTTCTCTTGTGTTTGAATTCTTGGATAGGTGTTCTCTACCTTCTTTAAGTGTCCTCGACTTGTATTTATAGCTTGAAATGAGTTTGAAGTCGTATATAGCCGTTGGGGATGTTTTGGAGCTGTTTGGGGATAATTTTTCTGCAAAAATAGGCTATCCAGAATAGGGGGTATCGGTACCTTTGTTAAATTCAAATTCAAATAGCCGTTGCTAGCCGTTGGAGCCTTGTAGTATCAATACTGCCTAAGGGGTATCGGTACTACTTTGCACTATGGTATCGATACCCTTGCATGGTATCGGTACCCTTTTTGCATTCGATGTTTGAGTCTTCATAGGGGTATTTATACCCATTCATAGGGGTATCGGTACCTCTTAATATTTTTACTCAAATCCGAATTTAATGGACTTTGAATTTTTTTAAAATCTTTTGAAAACTTTGAATAAATTCAATTCAAGTCCAAAATCATTTTGCCTTAATTTGTTATATCGAAACATAGTTCTACAAATTCTAATCTAACTTTGAATTATGTAGAGATGTTGACTTGAATAAGGGTCCATTGAGAGAAGACCCGACCAAGAGACTATCGAGATCATCAACGATTCAAGGTGTAATGTTAGATACATGTCATCTCGGGTGAAGCATATACGTTCGATGAAATGCTTGTGAGAAAAAAATGGGGTTAGAAATGCAGAGTTGACAAATACTACTAAGATGAGCTAAGTATCATTGTTGAAAGTCACCAACAAAGTTGGAATTATTTTTTATAAATGACAATAATTTCTTCGTTTCATCATTGTGGTTAAAATTTTTCCAACAGATGATCAAATATAATGAAATCCCAAATAGTCCATTCACCTCTCAGTCTCTTTCGCAACTCGAAAGGCATCATGACAGGGTCAAGTAGCTCCTCCAAATATACTACCCTGTCATGATGCCTTTCGAGTTGTGTGCATGCATATTTGTCTTCTAAAGCTATAATTTAATACAATTCAACTGTAAATTTTCCAAAACATGTAAAAAAAATCTAATTCGTTCACGATATATCGGTCTCATAATCAACATGAACTTATTAAAAAGAATACGAGATCACAGGACGCCGAAAACCATAGTTCGGGTCAATACAATTCCCAGTAAATTAGTACCAACAGTCTCTCGAATTGAGTCTAGCGATTTCACTATTCGATACTCTAAACCAATTCCCTAATTTAAAGAAAAACTAAACAAAAAGATAAAAATATTTAGCCTAGGACCCTCTTTCACTTCTGTTCTGATGGACTGAATATCTTTAATAAGGAGTACTAAAAGTTTTGATTAAGAAGAAAAAAAATTAGATGGTTTTGGTTTAAAACTAACATTGAATATCCAAATCATTGACATGCAGTTATAGAAACATAAAAATTTCAACAAAAAACATACAATGTGAGTTGAAATTGGGAAATTGTGAAAGAGAAAAAGTTTACTTCCGGATAGCCCAAAAGAGAAAATAAATACCTTCTTGCAAGTGAGGGGAGAAGCTAAGAAATAAACGCAATCGGTGTTGCGTTCCAACAATTCTTCCTTCATTTTTTCTTTTTAAATAAAAAGATGAAAGACAAAGCACTGCTTGGGTTTACAATTTTACATGGCGGAAAACTAAAGAACAAAACCAAACGAGAGTGCATGTGAGCAAAAGGGACTAAGAGGTGAAGGCGCTGTGTGGGATTTCATTATATTTGATCACCTGTTGGAAATCTTTAACCACAATGATCAAACAAAGAAATTATTATGTCATTTATACAAAATAATTCCAGCTTTGTTGGTGACTTTCAACAATGATACTTAGTTCATCTTAGTAGTATTTGTTAACTCTGCATTTCTAATCACATTTTTTCTCACAAGCATTTCATCGAACATCTATGTTTCACCTGAGATGACCTGTATCTAACATTACACCTTGAATTGTTGATGGTCCCGATAGTCCCTTGGTCTGATCTTCTCTCAATGGACCCTTATTCAAGTCAACACTTCCACATAATTCAAAGTTAAATTAGAATTTCACATGCATCTCCGACTGAAAAGTTACGCTGGAAATGAGGAGAGAAGCGAAAAAGGAAATTCGAGATCGAAAAGGAATTTGGGGTTTATAATAAAATTGAGGTCTGTGTTGTAAGTTTTAAAAGTTGGGAGACCTAAATGCAAACGCCTGAAAAGTCTAGTGACCATATTGCAAACGTACTAATGGTAGTGTAACGGCGGGGACCATATTGCAAACGAACTAAATGTTGGAGGACTGTATTGCAAGTTTTAAAAGTTGGGGGACCTAAATCAAAGCTTTAGAAAAATTCAGTGACCATTACTATACTTTACCCTAAAATAAAATCATTTGGCTATTGAAATTTCATCACTATCCAGATGAGTGCCAAAATAAAATTGGCCAACTGTGGTTAAAATATTTCTAGGTCAGGCCAATGGCATGGCTCTCTGTAATACTATATCCAGTTGGACGAGTTGTGACATATCTATCAATGGGAATGCTCAAAATTCTTGGTATAAAAGGAAAGAGGTGAAGAAAAATAGTTACCTGGATTTAACCTATCCACATCATTTAAGTCCCCATGCATTATCAACGTCTTTTGCAATGGTCTGTCAAAATTTCAACGTATGTCATCATTGTGTTATACGCCTTCTAAATGCCTTATTCCTTGTCTCTTTATTTTAGCGAACCTTATGTTACCGAAGATGAATTGAAGTTAATGTTACGAGGGGCAGAGTTGAGTGAAGCAATAGAGGAGGTGGAGCAGGTAACCATATATGTCATCTATATTATAAGTACAACGAATAATTTTGATTGAGCACTTGATTAACCCAAAATTTTATCTGCAATGGATATTTTTCTGTTATCTCCTTTTCTGTAGCAGTAGACCAATGGTTCTTCAGTGAATCCAAAATGAATAGCTCCACCTTAGCTATCCGGTGCTATTACCATTGGAATCCCTTCCAGGATATGATTGAAAATGTATTAGAGATAAAAGATACCCATGTTCGAGAGGTGATGACACCTCTTGTTGATGTAGTCGCAATCGATACAAGCTCAACTCTTGTTAAGTTCCACAATTTGTGGTTGACTCATCAATATTCAAGGTATATAAGCTTAGTAGTTAGTAATTCATCTTTTAGATGTTTTTCCTTACAAAACAAACTAAGGCCCCGTTTGGTTCAGGGTATAATTTATTCCTGGGAGTAATATTTTTTTTCTTGGGAGAATATACCCACGTTTGGATCAATCATATTACCAAATGAAATAATACCAACAGTGAATTTTTAGTCAGCTTTCCCGGGAATATCTATCCCCCGCCTCCCTTAGGTATTTGGTTATTCCCGTCCTCTGTTGGCTAAAATACCCTCTCCCCGTAAGCTTGCTTCTGCGAATGAACTTTGAGCTCTTTGAAGCCTAATGCAAAAGCAAAAATGTCAAACTCAAATGCCCCAGAGTGCGTGGTACGAGGATGAATCGGAGTTGGAAAAGAAAGTGTTTGGAGAGGAGGGGAAGGGGGAAAAGGCTGTAGATGTTAAAACGTGGAGGAGCTGAAGAAATTAGCCGAGAAGAAGATGAAACTTAGAGGAAGATTGATGTGCCAGTACGCTAAAGATTATGAATCATCGAAAGGAATGTATGGGGATATGAAGATGGTTTTGGCTAGTCAGATGTTAGTGACAACTGCTGATAAAGTTTATGCCTTTTCATTCTTGGTTGTGGATAATCCTGTTGCTAATTGCTGAACTGCTATTGTTCAAATTGCAGGGTTGGTAACATCAATAGTGTTTTTATGTTTCTAGTTTTCAGGCTGTGACGTATTTTGGTTTTGTAAATCCCTGCTTTTGTTCCTTTTTTCTCTACTGTTGCTTGCTAGATGATGGATCTTGAGGGGAAATCCCATGAGTGTAATACACCAAAATTTAGATAATGACCAAAATGCAAATTTTGAAAGTTTGATGGTCAAAGTTAAAAATTGGGAAAAGTTTAGGGAACTAAGTGATAAATTTCCTAAAAAGATTTTTATTCCATAAATATATGGTTTACTCTTGAGATTGGAGTTTTATGGAAATCATATTGTTGGATTTGGAATTTAGTAAAGAAATAGTTAAAGCCGGTAATGAATCGATAAATTCTGATCGAATCAGAATTTTACAAAAATTTGAAGGATGTTATAAAATGGTTGGAAATATTATTTTAATATTTTGGATCAGAGAAATTTGGTTTGGAAATGTGCAATATTCCAATTTAACCGAAACAGTGGAATTTAGTGACTAAAACGCAAGATTTGAAAATTCAAGGTGAAATTCGGAATTAAAAGTCAAAATAATTTATGTTTAACTTTATAATATGATAATAATCAGATTTCTTGGTTTTATGGTGATTATGAAAATTCATTAAGGGTGATTTGGTCTTATCACAATTAAATGAATATTTTATTCATTTAAGTGGAATATAGAGTAAAATAAGATGAAATGCATCCAACATTTCACTCAAATTTGCTATCTTCTTCTCCAGCCAACGTGGTCTTCTCCTAAGGTAAGAACAAAGCTTCAATTCTATTTTCAAGCCATTTCTTTAGGATTATGAGTATGATGAAAATAGAAAATGGTTATTTACGAAAAACGCTATCATTTGGTACCAATATTGCATGATTATCTTGTTTGATTTCAAAATCCCCAAATCTGAAAATTTGGGTTTATACTATGGTTGTTAAATTGATGATGATTATTGATGATTTTGAGGTTGTATGAATTGATGAAGAACATAAGGATGAGGTTAAAGAAAAACAGTTTAGATTTTGGGAATTACAGTAGGTTTGAAAATTCACCAGAAAATATATAAAAATAATTTGGACATGAATTTTATATATTGTGTTCATATATGGATCTAGTTTTGTTTAAAACAAAAGGGGATCAATTTCAAGTTGTATACAAATATATATGAATTTTTAACTGAGGAAAGGTCAGAAAAGTCGGACAACAGAATTCTGTACAAAACAGATTCTGCTGGTGAACTTTGAAAATTCACCATAAATTGTACAGAATGAATTAGAAGGAGTTCTTTATATGGATAGATTCGTATTCGAGTCTAGTTTTTAACGGAAGAAACAGAATTGAATTCCAGTGTCTATATAAATACAGAATAATAATTCTTTAAGGGTAGTACGAGTTGTCTGAATTCTGGAAAATTGATGGGTTATTGTATAAGTGTTGTATAATTGATGTACTATGCTGGAATTGTTGTTTGAGAATTGAAAAGAGTGTTAAATGTGAAATTGATTATTTTGGGAAGATTGAAATGATTGGTGATTTAAGTACAACAATTGCATAGTTGGGGTACTTAAATGTATTTATGCTTTTGTAAAAGCATTTGAATGGAAATAATTTCAATGTTGGAATTATTTGTATTAAGAATTTAAGAGGTAAAATGGTGAAGACCATTTTGAGTAAATGGGAAAAGTTGGTTCCAATGTTATAAGGAATTATTAAGAGTTAAATATTTTTGATAGATGATGAATTTCAAATATAGTATGGAGATATGATGGAATGTATTTATGTTAGTAAAATACTAACATATGGATTATTATGAATTGATGATTATACAGATCATGGTTGATTTGCAATTGAAGCAAGTCAAGTATAAAAAGGGTATATTGTGGACAATAGCGAGGCACAAATATTTTGAACGACATAAAGTGTCAAGGTGAGTGCAATACATGCATGAAATTATACATGGATGTTTTATACATCATAAGGAAGACTTGCGATAAGTCGACCTTGTTTATATCGGCATGATTTTATATTATTTTTATAAATTGACATTGAGATGTCAGAGTATGAAATTAAAATGCATTGATCATTAATGAAAAATGTGATATTTTACCATGAATGTTTTCGGGTATGAACTGCCCAATGTTAAATTTGATAATATACTTTGCCATGGATGGATCGAATAAAATAGACTATATGCCCAAGTAAGTCATTGAGGGACAGGGTATAGTTAGCATGCCATAGAGTATAGCAGCTGTAGGTTTATAATACACTTCGGTGTATATGGTGGGCACGACCTTATGTGTAATACACTTCGGTGTATATGGTGGGCACGACCTTATGTGTAGCACTACAGTGCAAATATTACTCGAATACTCAGGGTCCTCAGGGTTGTATATTGGGCTATAGGCTATGGTTTATGGTTTATTGCTTAATAAATGGTAAGCATACAAATAAGCTTATGAGCTTTTGGAATAATGGCAAGTATATGGGTAAAATAAGCTTACGAGCTTATGAAATTTAAATGGTAAGTATATTGGAAAAAAATTATAAGCTTACGAGCTTATGAGATAAATGGTAAGAGATTTTATATTATTTTGATCATGGTAAAATGATTTTATGGAAACTCAATTTTTGACATTGAAAATCATGCATGAATTGTATTGCACTGTTAAATGTTTTAATTGCCTCACTAAGTTTATACTTAGCGTGTGATGATTTTCATGTGTAGGTAAAAAGCAAAGAATAAGAATAAAGAGTTCAGAACGACATCAAGCATCGAGAGGTATATTTCAATATCAGTAAGACATCCTATTGTGAAATTTGATTTTAGATAGTGGCATGTAATTTGAAAATGTTCACTTTATTTGTTGAATTAATTTTGGAAATTTTTATAGTGATGAAAGGTTAATTTTTATGAATTTATATGTAAATTTTCGGAAGTTACTGTGGCATGAACAGTAACCACGGGTTTTAAGCAAAATTTCCAGATTGTTAAAGGGGTACCGATTCCCCTGCTACAGGGAATCGATTCCCCCACTATTCACTATTCACGGGCACTATTCACTATTCATAAATAAAAATATTTTGAATTAAATTGTTACAACGAAACGTAATTTTTATAATATGATATTTTTATAATATCATTTACCATTTTAAGAAAATAAATTTTAAATCACTTTTGAATCGTATAATGGTTTTAGAAATTTCGGATAACATCCGTAATCTGTATATGTATAAATATACGGGTTACGAGTGTTACAATGAGATAATCTCAGGTTTCTTTTAGATAGAATACACCTGAAAGTGTAAGTTGAATGAAGTATAAAACTTTCAATGATATTTAGTGCTGCATTTTCTTTTAATTCAAAAAGGAAATAGAAGCTACCCTTTATTTCATGCGGCATATTCTTTTGCACCTTGAAGTAACTATCATGAGAATTTCTTTTGTAATTTTCGATCTCTGTCAGATGTTATGTTTTACAAGCTTAATTCTGCATCCATTAATTTCCTTTTACATGAGGCTTTGAAAATAACTGGTGTCATCATCCTAATTGCTATTGGAAGCCTTTGAAATCTAAGGTGAGCGCTTTATAACTGGATTATATAGACTATTTCATTCTAATTATGGAGTTTTTTGTTTTATGCGTCCATGGCACGTAGAGTTGTGGTTGCTCTGTTTCTGGTATTGGATTGGGAGGTTCTTTTTGGTTGTAAAAATTAGAGGAAATTTTGCATTTGATTCATATGAACACAAAGATAGACATTAAAATTTTACATTAGAAGAAATTATGGAGGTTCTGTTTCTGGTATAGTGGTGTTGTTACTGCTTTGCATTGTGTAACAAGAAGAGAGGTTGTGGAAGTACAAGTTGAAAATTAAAATGTGCGTATAATAGTTACATAGATAGACATTGCTCTTCACCAATCAGTGTTTCTTTATGAAATTGACAATATACACATATGCATCAATTCACACTAAACATTGTTTGCCTCTTTTATTTCCCTTTTTACTTTTACGCATGCCATAACAATTCTCAGTTTCTCGTTTATTTTAGAGTGATTGTCTAATGGTAGTGGCTATAAGATATGCCAGTAATTCTCAGTGTGAACTTTTCTATGAAGAACTATTCGAACGTTGATCAGAGCTTTATCTAGTGGCTAATATATTCTGTTAGTATGACAACATGAATTTCCAGAAATGATCTTACTATGAAGCTTTGTTCTGCCGTTCTGCCTGATCCAATTCTGAGTCCTTTACATTGATTCTTGGGATATTGTTGTAATGTACTGGAAATGATTTGTAGGTATCGTATTTTTCTTCAATTTTGAACTTCTTCTAAGACAACCTGTATGTTCTATAGCTATGACAAATCAACAGCTAATGAATAGAGGAAACCATATAATGGATGAGACTGATCAAGCCATTGACAGGGCTAAGAACGTACAAACTTTTGATGCATTACATTTTGTTAACAAACGCTGCATTTTCCTCAACCTAGAAATGATTTCTTTATTTGTTATTATCATCCTTTCATTCATATTTTATTTATTTAACATCATATGTTAACCGACTAGCAGAAGCGGAGAAGGAGCATCGACCAATAGATGATTGCAATCAGGCAGTTGAAAATGAGAATGAAGCCGACCCCGGTTTAGGAAATGCTGGTAATCAATAGTGGGGGATCTTAAAGGAAATCCAAATGATTGTTTTCGGCTTCATCATGTCTCTCCTCCCAAGCTTTAACAACATAGAGTAGGCCATACTTCAGAGAACTGACAATCTTTTCCTTGCTAATTAATCATACGAGTAAGAGGAAAAGTTGAAACCGAAGTTTATATATGTGTAGTCGTTGTACGATGCTTGGTAGCCCTACTGCATCTGCAACAGACATTTCTGTTTTATTTATGAACCAGCATGCTTTATGTCGTTATTTTGTAGTTGAAATAACAAGCAAATGAGATGCAGATTTCTTTGTAATGCAGCTATGGAACGAGAGGCTGACTTCATTTATGGATTTTGTTTTCTTGACAGAGTTTTGGGTCAATTCTATTGTTGCTTACTTGACCGTTATTATTTGTTATTCATGTCAACATCTAAATCGATTTATTATTCATACGGAATCTTATAATATGAGAATATCTTTTTATAATATAATAAATATTATATCTTAGATAACAAAAATAATTTTCATTTTTTTTATTATTATGAATATCTATGAAATTTTTACAATGTAAACATTTTTACATAAATTATGTAAAATTTAATATTAATTAAAATATCTTAAATTATAAACATTTTTATTTACATCTTTTTATTATTATGAATATTTTAGTTAAATGTTGATGTAAAATTTTAATATATTTTTACATAAATTATGTAAAATTTAATATTAATTAAAATTAAAATAATACATGATATATTTAAATACTCAAGTAATATATTATTAACAAATAGAATTTTTATATAAATAATTTTTATTTAAATATTTAGAATTTCACTTGTTAAAAAATATAAAACAAGGACAATTTGGTAAAATATACATTCCAGTAATATTTTATTCCTTCAACCAAACACTGTAATCTTACATTCCTGCCAAACCAACCAAACACAGTAATGTAACATTCCTAGTAATTCTATTCACTGGTAATCTTTTATTCCCACTGGTAATCTTTTATTCCAACTGGTAATCTTACATTCCGTGAACCAAACACACCCTAAGAGATTTGTTGAACTCATTTTCGCAAAGTGCCTGCTTTTGAGCAGCGGATTGACAATATAGTAGGTATCGCATATGCCATGGACCTACTAGATTATTTTCCAAAGGTGAGAAGATTTCTGCTCATAATTTTTTTTCTTTATTTCATTGGTAAGTCTTTGCTTATTGATGCATGCAACAATATCATGGTGTGCAGAATTATGATCTGTTTGATTTTGAAGGGTGAACTGCTAGAAAGTACTACTGTGGGAGATATGGCTCATAAACCTGCATACTTTGTGCCCGGTAATTCTGTTGGTTTCATACTTTGCAACATGTGCCTATAGATTACATTCTGAGAAGCGATTACACGAAGTATTCTCAATTTGTTTTGCAGATTCAATGTCAGTCTGGAATCTCCTTAGAGAGTTTCGAATCATGAAGGTTCACATGGCTGTTGTTCTTAATGAATATGGTGGAACAATTGGGGTATGTGGTCTACCTAATTTTGAATGATTTTGTATTTACTTTTCTACTCTTGAATGTTTCTTATCTGTTCGGAGTTTTTGCTAAAGACGCAGTTTTCATGTTTTGTGTGGCATTATTTGATTTGTATGGCATAACTTAACCGGATTGCTATACGACATTAATATGAGATTGAACATGAAAAAGTTTCTGCAGTTTGAAAAGTTGAATGAGCTGCCAAATATTCCTTTTGTTAAAAACTACTTAGCAGGCAACGATAAGTAGTGCATTTCTTCTTGTCTCTCCTTTTTTAATTATTAGTTTTGATCTTTATGAACATATAGTCACCTTGGAAGATGTGGTTGAGGAGATTGTCGGTGAAATTTTCGATGAAAATGATTCAAAAGTAAGGCTTGCGACGCCTTGACGACTACATTATTAACTTAGTTCCTTTGCTATAAACTTTATACTAATTATTTACATTTATTCAAAATGCTGCTTTTCATTATTCCGCAATTAGTGAAACTTGCTTAAGAAATCCAACATCAGTCAAGACGATTGTTACACCTCAAAATCTCTGCTCGATGATTAATATAGCTCGGTTCTTATATTTTCGTTTCCTGCTATAACAAGAGGAGATCCAGAAGAAAACCGGCTATATCGTAATGCGAGCAGAGGGTATCTTTGATGTTGATCCTAATACATCTATTGACCAACTTTCCGAAGATCTAAACACCTCGTGCATAAATTTCATTTTATTTGTTTGCTTCTGCTAGTTTAGTAAATATAGAAATGTCTATGAATATGCATTCAGATGTAAGGTGTCAACATATTTTGTTTTATAGGAACATCAATACGAGACCATATCGGGTTTTGTATGCGAGGCATTTGGATATATACCAAGGACGGATGAGAGTGTCAAAGTAGTGCTTGAAAGGGGCAATGAAGAAGATGATGAGAATTCCGAAGCTGCACCTGATCGCCAAGATCTGAAGGAAAGGCATCAAATATATAAACTTGAGGTACGGTTCAAATCTTTTCGAGATACTGCATTCACACTGAACAATATAATATTTTGAGTGTCGAAAATATCAGTCATTTGCGTAATAATTTTGTGCATATTGTCTTGTATGCAGATATTAGCGGGAAATGCCCGAAAAGTTAGTGCTGTTCGATTCGAACAGATAAACAACGAAGAAGAACTATTAGATCCCACAACACTAACTCCGATGGTTCTGAAAATCGTGAAGAAGAAATGGAGCAGTGATGAAGACTCGAATAATGGTGATCGGGATGAAGATACATTTGAAAAAGAGCAACAGGATGACCTCTCGGATGATCATTATGTAATTGCTGATCATAAAGAGGATAATGAGAGCCCCAATGGTCAGTAATTGTATTACACTAATTGTTCTTTTTTTTCTCATTTGTCCTTTCCCCTTTCTAATTTCTAAGAGCTTCTTAAGAAGAGGTAATGATTTGTAAAACGGGAGGATCGAAACAACAATATAAATAGACCGACATTGTTACAAATTTTCACAGAATGAAGTGTCAATGGTGCCTGGGGATGATGGCCTATTTACTTGATGAAGCTTCCTGATTGATAGTCATCCTTCTCGTAGAACCAAATTTCCGATCATCGGAAATGGTGTGAATCCTACCGAGTTTTTCGGTGTACTTCGAAATGAAGGATGGTCAGCTACCTGAGATATTATCTCATGCTGCAGTGGATCTTCAAAGAAATTGGTAAGAGCCTCTGCAGCATTATCCCACAGCTCCCCCGGATGTCATGTAACAATTCCGAGCAGACAAGGACAGCCCCTGATTCGTTTAGTGCTTCGTGATCTTCCTGATTATAGCTCTGCGGAGCAATAGTTTCGGACACCGTTTCTTTTACCTCATTGCTCTGAGAGCCCAAAAGCTCGACCAGAAGGGGGATTGCATGGTTGCACCCGAGATTCGGACGACAGACACCGAGTGCTTATAACCCAATAGATTCCAGAAAATATTAGCAGTTGCAGCTTTTGATTCACTTTGCCTTTCCCAAGGATTCTCACTGAGTTTTCAGCTATTGAAACTGCATTTGTCTCTGCAACAGCTAATACACAGAAAACATCCTCCGAAGAATTAACATATTAACAACGATCTCCAAACAACCATTCATGCTAATGACTCGATTTTTGTTACACACGTTTACAAGGCACCAAATGCATTTCAGAAACTAGCATCAGACCGCGGCGATGACCTTAGTATCGAATGCAAAGCACCGGATTGACCTATCACGTTGGTCAACTTACCATCTTCTTAATGAGCAGCGCATTTTAAGCAATGAATAACCGGTCCTTGAAGACGAGGGATCGAATTATTTGAACTATCATCAGCAATAAGATTTCTAAGAATCTGTATGGTTTGGCTCAGTCTAGGGCTTGATTTGATAGCTTAGTCAATTAAGCTCTGGAATTTATAAAACCGTCTAACTCGAAAAAAATTTAAATACAAGTTTGAGTTATAAAATAAGACTCGTCAATTCGATTAACTTAAAAAAAATTTATTTAACTCGATTCGATCAAATACTAATCTTCGTGTTATTACATTAGTAACAATGTTAATGCCATTAAGATAATTTATTTTTTAAAAAGAAGTTAATTATATGCAAAACTAAACATCGAACAGTTCGTTTCTTTTTGTTTCTTCAAAGAAGCGATAGCTACGCACAGAGCAAATATTTTTGTAATAAAAATGGCTACTTTGGATTCATCAAACTCGTCCGCCGAAACCGACATTAAAACAAACCCTAACCCTGATCATAATTCTTCAAAAAAGCTACAAAACCGGTAGCGCCTTATTTTAATCTTATATTTGGGTTTTATTGGCATTGTTGATGTATATGGTAAAATAACAAGTTTTTAGGATTTTTTAAAATCAAATTTCAGGTTTCTTTATTTCTTTTGATTTTTTGTTTACAGATCAAATTGTTTCTCTTTTAAATTTGGCTTTATTTAAGGATTGCATTTTTTGGTCAGGTTTTGTATGAGATGAAGCTTGGAAGTGGTGGATTAATTTGGTTATGGGAAAATGATTGTAGTTGGGTTTTGTATGAGATGAAGCTTGGAAGTGGTTGATTAATTTGGTTATGGGAAAATGATTGTAGTTGGGTTGGGAGGATCATATGCACTACTCGATTCATATTAGTTGGTCAATAAGTCGGATACAATAGGTTATACGAAAAAACTGGTAGTAGTTGAGTGAATGAGATGGTTATAATGTTGAAAAATTAAGTTATGATTTATTTCTTTATTTTTTTTTGAAAAGAAGCGTTTTGTATGATTAATTCGACAGTTCATATAAAACAAGACGAGAAACATGAGTCTCATTAAAAAACTACACCTAATGGAGGAAAAAGAGTGCATCATGCTCGTCGAATCGAGCACACTATGACAACACTTACCAACATAATACATGGATTAAATAATTATGATTTATAGATTGAATAATTTCCTTAAAACAAAGCATCAGAATTTGGATAACGGTGACTTGGGTTCTCCCAAGGCCTT
Organism: Hibiscus syriacus; assembly: GCF_006381635.1. Taxonomy (NCBI): domain Eukaryota; kingdom Viridiplantae; phylum Streptophyta; class Magnoliopsida; order Malvales; family Malvaceae; genus Hibiscus; species Hibiscus syriacus. The sequence continues at coordinate 1,640,227 of NW_024061932.1, read as the reverse complement.
CCGTGGCTTTAAGCTCGAACTGCTTCCGGGAACTTTGGACCTTGAAGAGACTTAATTCATATGTATGTGAGCTTTTCACGTTTGAGAAATCAAATTGTAGGCTTTCTTTCGCGAACTAGGTTGCTATACGATGCATGTTAAAATTTGAATGCTCTGAATTTACTTCTTTAGGTGCCAGTTCATGCATAGGCTTAACTTCTAGTCACCAAACAATAATCTGTTGCGGAATACGGCTATCGGATAGAGCAAAATTACAATTGATAATTTGAGAAAATAAAAATGAAGATAAAGAAGACATAAATTTTACGTGGAAAACCCCTAAATAATATAAGGTAAAAAAACCACGGGCAAAGGTGGAAGAATTTCACTATGAGAAAATAGGAACTACAACTTCTCTTGATCTACCAAGGAGAAAACAATGACAATTCTCTCTTGATAGAAAGGAGAAAACAACTCTAAAGAAAACTCTCGAAATTCTCTAGTATTGGGAGAATGCTAGAATGATTTGGAATGGTTTTGAAGTTAAATGAGCTAAGGTATTTATAGTGAAAGCTTAAGGACTAATATTATAAATACCCTAAAGTACAATGACTAAATTGTGATTTTACCATTGTAAAAAAATTAACATTTTCTGCACCGAAAGTAATTTCCCATGTGCACCGAAAATCCACCAAAACTTTCGGTGAAATGTTTGGCCAAGTTGACTTTTCACCAATCTCTCACTTGAAGATTTGATTGTAACAATCATATCTTCACACCATTCTTTCTACCTTGTACCATCATGTTACTTACGTTTCTGACAGGCCACAAGAGGATCGACACCAAGTAAATTTATCGGTATTGATATCCTTCGTCATGAAATCTGCTATTGTCTTTGGTATGGATCTTCTGCATATCTACCGTCCATTCTTCCACCTTTTCACGAATAAAATGGTACTGAACTCATATGTGCTTTGTCATTGAATGAAATGCTGGATTCCTTGCTAGATGCAAGGCGATTTGACTGTCACAAAATAGAGAGACATACTCATGATTGTGTCCAAGCTCCTCCAATAACACTTCAACCAAATTGCTTCTTTACTGGCTTGTGTAGCTGCTACATATTCTGCCTCTGTTGTGGATGTAGCCACAACTGACTACAATTTCGAAACCCAGCTTACAGCTCCACCAACAATTTTGAACACATATCCTGTAGTAGATTTGCATTTATCCAAATCCCCTGCATAGTCAGAATCGACATACCCATTGATAAGTAAGTTTGATCCTTCGTAACATAATGCAGCATTTGAGGTCCCTTTGATGTATATCAGGATCCTCTTTACTTATTCCAATGATCTTTTCCTGGATTCGCCATGTACTGACTAACCACTCCCACTGCTTGTGCAATGTCTGGTCTTGTGCATATCATAGCGAACATTAAACTTCCCACTGCTAAAGCATACAGTACTCGAGACATCTTCATCCTCTCTTCTTCATTGCTAGGACTCATACTTGAGGATAACTTGAAGTTAATAGGAAGAAGGGTAGAAATTGGCTTACTATCTTGCATGTTGAATCGTGATAAGATTTTCTTCAAGTAATTCTTTTGTGAAAGCCAAATCTTCCTATTAGTTTTGTCTCGGTGAATTTGCATCCCTAGAATCTTGTTTGTTGATCCCAAGTCATTCATTTCAAATTCTCTAGCTAGTTGTGCCTTCATTTCTTCAATATGATCTTTGTTGGGTCCTGTAACCAACATGTCATCCACATACAACAACAATATAACAAAATCATTATCACCAAACCTCTTGAAATAAGCACAGGGGTTTGCATTAAGTCTGTTGTATCCAAGGCACATAATGAAGGAATCAAATCTCTTATACCAACACCTCAACACCTGCTTTAGACCTTACAGAGATTTGTTCAACCTGCAAACCATGTTCTTCTTTTCGTCTTCTTCAAAACCTTTAGGCTAGAGCATGTAAATCTCTTCTTTAAGATTTCCATAAAGAAAAGATGTTTTAACATCTAGCTGCTCTAGACGTAAGTTCAATGTAGCACACATTGCCAAAACTACTCGAACTGTTGTTAGTCGAACCACATGAGAAAAGATTTCATTGAAATCAATACCTTCTTTTTGAGCATATCCTTTGACCACCAGTCTTTCACGATACCTCTCAACTTGATCATCACCATTTTGCTTGATTTTGAATAACCATTTGTTACCAATTGGCTTCATTCCTTTTGGTAGTGACACAAGGTCCCATGTATTATTTTTATGAAGGGCTTCAATTTCTTCTTGCATCGCCATCATCCATAGTGAATCATTTGAGCTGTTTATTGCCTCCTGGTATGTTGATGGCTCACCATCCTCTGTTAAAAGGCAGTATGCAATATTACCTTCTATAACATAATCTGAGTGCCAATTGGCACATCTTCTCACACGATCTGATTGACGAGTTGTTGGAGCTTCAGAACTCTCTGGTTCTTGTTCATCATTTGCTGGTTCTGCTTTAGCAGAATCTTCTTGTTCAAACTTCTTTTCCATATGTATCTGTGTAGCCTCTGAATTTTCAGTGCTATCTTTTTTTCTTTGTAGTTTATCTTCTACAAAGATAACATCCTTGCTGATGATCACTTTACGGGCAGTGGGATCCCATAAGCGATACCCCTTTACACCATCAGCATACCCCAAGAATTTGTATTTCCTGGATTTTGGATCCAGCTTTGAAATTTCTTAGGAGTTGTACATCACGTACACAATACTTCTAAATATATGGAGGCTTGAATAATCAACTGGTTTACCAGTCCACATCTCCATTGGTGTCTTCAGCTCTATTGCAGTTCATGGAGCTCGATTCACCAAATAACATGTGGTATTGACTGTTTCTGCCCAAAATGATTTTTCTAGGCCTACAGCCCTCAACATTGCTCTTGTTCTTTCTAACAAGGTTCTGTTCATCCGCTATGCCACTCCATTTTGTTGAGGAGTGTTCTCCACTGTGAACTGTCTTTTGATGCCTTATTTTCTACAAAAGTCATCAAATTCTTCACTTGTGTATTCTCCTCCATTATCTATTTTGAAACACTTGATCTTATTTCCAAAATCAAGTTCCACCCGCGCTTTGAAGTTTTTGAAAGTTGAAAACACATCTGATTTCTTCTTAATAGGGTACACCCAACATCTCCTGGAGTAGTCATCAATAAATGAGACAAAGTATTTTGCTCCGCCTAGGGATATAACTGGTGCTTTCCATACGTCAAAATGAACCAATTCTAGAACACTTTTGCCTCTAGAATTTAACGTGTTGAATTTCAACTGGTGCTGCTTACTTGTTATGCAATGCTTACACAAAGTAAGTGATACCTTTGTTAAGCCTGGAAGTAGCTTTTGCTCCACAAGGACTTTCATTCCTTTTTTTGACACGTGTCCAAGTTTCTGATGCCATAGCATTGCAGAATCTAAACTACATGAGGCAACAAAGGCTTCTGCTTCTAGCAAAGTCTCTCCCTTCAGCATGTACAAGTTTACTGTTATCTTTTCGCCTTTCATCACCACAAGTACTCCACGGAACACATTCATGATTCTTTTTCGTGTTTCAATCTTGCTTGCATTATTATCCAACAATTCGTAGGATAATAAGTTTTTCTTCAAGCCTTTCACGTGCCGCACATCTCGAACAACTTTAATTGTTCCATCATACATCTCCAATTTAATGGAACCATTCTCTTCTTGAGGTCATTGATATGTTGCTCCCGAATCAATAAGCCATATATATGTAAATCTTTTTCTGCCTTCCACGGTGGTTGACGCTTCACAACATAGAGCATCTCCATCATCTGAAGTGTTTGCGATATTGCCTTGTGGATTGGAGTTTTTATTTAGTCTCCAACAATCCTTCTTCAAGTGACCCTTCTTTCCACAGTTGTAGCACTTTAAATTCTTTTTGCTTCTCGACTTCGATCTACCATGACTGTGACTGTTTCTTTGGCCACGTTCTGTTGATCTCCCTCTTATCGTTGTCAACGCTTCTTCTTGTTACAGATTTACTTGTCTGTCTTCCTTGTTCTTGCATCAATTTTCTTCTTGTAGAACAGCAGCTGCAACGACATCGAAGACTAGAATGGTGACATTACTGATTGTCAAGTTGATGATGAGTTGATCATACGAATCAAGTAGACTTTAAAGTAGAAGTTCAGCACGTTCTTGTTCTCCTATTATACACCTTAAGGATGTAAGCTGAGAAAATAACGTGTTCAGTGTGTTTAAGTGCTCCGTCACTGAAGTAGATTCTGGCATACAGAGAGTATACCTCTTAAGGAAAATTTTATTGTGTAGCGATGTGGCCTCGTACAATTTGGTGAGATGATCACATATCTCCTTAGCTGTCTTCTTCTCCTCGATGCTTGACAATACTTCATCTGCTAATGCTAGATGAAAGTTTTCCATAGCATTCCCGTCCATTTTGATCTATTTGTTGTCATCTGTGAAATCTACCGGCCTTTCACTGATAGCTTCTAGACAACCGTCTTTCCTTAGGATAGCCTTCATCTTCAATTTACACAATGAGAAATTTCTCCTATTGAATTTTTCAATATCAAATTTCGTTGCCATAGTTTCTATTACGGATAGCTCCCACTATTTTACTATCGTGAATAGTTCTCTGGAACCTTCAAAGAATGTGTAATACTGTAACACCCCAACACGTATCCGACCCGGATACGAATCCGAGGTGTCACATTGACCTTTTAAAACATGTACTTGTGTAAAATAGTGAGTAATTTAAAACTTTTATAACATATAAATGACTAATTTACATAAAAGACATTTTCATTATTACAAAACAAATCAGAGTATATATATTTCACTTATTATTTACATATAACTATTCGAAACATTTATAAAACTGTTCATAGCTTAAACAATAGATTCTTTTAAAAACATGCCAACTAGAAGTTTATATACTAAAATACATATTATTCACATCTTTTCTGATCTAACCTTTAGTAAGGAGAACTGACCTGTCTTGCTCCACATTGCTCTTTACTCTTCTCAAAACCTACGTGTAAATCACTTACACGCTAAGTCAAAGACTTAGTGAGGCATATAAACATATAAGGTAAACGATAATTAATAATCATACCTAAACAATTACTACTATCATTTCATATCACTCATACTTTTACATGTAACAAATATATGCATACATATATGTCATTATCATTCATATCTCTTATCTCATGTTCCTATGATCTCTTATGTCCATATCATATAACATATACCATAACCAATTGCACATATACATATCATGTCATGTAAACCATATATATATACTATCATAAAACACGTACACCCAAGCAATTATATTATCATCTTCATTTCTTTCTTATTTTATCACTATCATTGATTCCTTTCATCATATGGTCTTATTAGTTACCATTTGTACAATCAATATCACACATGAAATTCCACAAGGAAACAAACATATTATCATATCACTTTATTAATATTATCTATTTAATAGCCCATGATACACATGTGAGAACTAAAGATATGCAAGTACATAGAGGTTGTGCACTAATACTGTCACCACAGCTCATAAAATTGCACCGAAGTGCCACGTAGAATTGCACCGAAGTGCCGCGTAGAATTTCACCGTAGTGCCATATAATAATGTCCATAAAGACCACATATCATTCCTTAAGAATCATATACATATACTAGGGATCAAGTATGTGTCTCACCAGACTTCACACATGTTCCAAAGAATACATATATGTCCCGAAGGACCACATATCATTCCTTAAGAATCATATACATATGCCAAGGATCAAGTATGTGTCTCACTAGACTTCACACATGTTCTAAAGAATACATATATGTCCTGAAGGACCACATATATGTCCTGAAGGACCACATAGACCATCGACTCTTGGCATGCCAACTATACCCCTAGCTCTCATGACACATAACATTGGCATTATCTTTTATATCCTTTTACATATTCATGTAACCATATCATATATTCATATAAGCTCATGGTTTCATTCACATATACATGTAATCACGTAGTTCATGTCAATTCTCATATGAGTTCATATTCATATAAACATAGGATTCACCCTCATGTATCACATATACTTTCTCTTTCATATGGCTCATAACATTTCTCATGTGTTCATATGACATGTAAATCATTGTCATCTTATCATGTTATCACATAAACATATCATCTTACAATACATACAAAACACCTCAATACCTATATTCACATATAACTATCATTTCATTATCCTTATTATTATTCTTATCATCACCATTAATCCCTTTTACTTACCATATTCATATCAATAACACATATACTCATGCACACATATAAGTCATAACAAATACATACTTCTATGAATTCATGTTTTTCACTATTGGAAATAGACTTATCACAAGTCTTATTTTCCCTTGAACCTCATATACTAGAGAATGTGCACTCACCTTAGCTTTGCTTTGATTTGATTATAATTCTTCAATTGATCCGGAACGGGATCACGTTCTATATCTACATCATCATACATAGATCTATATTAGTATTATAACTAATATACTCTAATGGTTCACTCTTTAGACTAAGAGAAAATGCCAATTTCATCTTTCAATGAAAGTATGCATCGATGCACTACTGATGCATCGGTGCATAAAATGCATTCGATGTTTGTATTATCACTGGGATGCATCGATTCATGCCTTATGCATTGATGCACGAATTGCATTCGATGTTTCTATTTTAAAAGAGTGCATCGATGCACTTCCTGTGCATCGATACACCTTCAAACGATTTCTGGGTTTTAACCTTGATGCATCGATGCACTATGAATGTGCATCGATGCACTATGAATGTGCATCGATGTACTCTGCCCAGAACCTCTTTTTGAACCCAAAAATTCATTCTTTTTGGATTAAATCCTTCATATTTCAACCCCTTTCATATTCCTAACTTCCATATACATACTTAAACTCATGAATATTCATTTATCTCATCATTAACCTTAATATCCTCTACTCTTTAGGAATTTCAAGAATCATACTCTATTTTCCACATGTTTCAAATCCAATTGTAACACTTAATACTTCTTAATTAAGCTGATGACAAGTCAAATTTAGCTTCAAGTTCAACTTATCAACTCTATTCTGGAAATTCACTCAAGAACTCCAAATATTTAATCTTCCCTAACTCATTTATCTTTTGATTTTAAGATAACTTAAGTTTTTCTTAAGCTTAAGTATCACCTAAGAATCATAACCCAACTTTTAATTCAACAAATAACCAACTAATTAAGAAACTCACATTTGAGCTGGAGCTTCACGCACAAAGAAGAAAGGAGGAGAAGAGAATTCTGGAAACATTGTTTCACACATTTCCCACGTGTAAAATATATATATCCCCACTATCACATTTTTTTTAATTCCTTAAATGATCAAATGACCATTTTAGCCTTTAGTTCCTTTAATAATTACTAACAACTTTTAGGAAATACTTACAAATAAATAACTGAACTAATCCATTCTTCTACTTTAGTCATCAAATTCTGAAACTTTACAATTTGGTCACTAACCCATAGTTTGGGATGTTACAAATCTCCCCTCCTTTTAAAAATTCATCCTCGAATTTTCACTGTACATCCTGAGAAGAACATATCTTCTAATGTTCTCCTACTGCTTTCTGAACTTAATCTTTTGTATCATCTTTAATAACTTGGTTCTTATCATTTCAATTATTCGACTACCTTTTTACTTTATATCTCCTATCATGTCACTTATAAGATAGACAATAATATTAATTCTTATTACTCAAACTCATAAATCAATCAAATTCCTTGTCAATCTTCAATCACCAAACTTTTATTTCATCCTTACTTGACTGACTCCAAAACTTCCTTAATACATATAAATCTTTATTCATTTCTCTGACTACATCCACTTGACCAAGAAACATAACCTTAAATCTTCACCATAACTGATTAAACATACACTTTGCATAACTAAACAATTTCTCATATTACCTGACATACCTTTCTTACTTCTGGTTAAACTTATAACCTATATCTCAACATAATCTTTATCACATCTAATTCTTTAAACTTCATCCTTTCATTTTCTTCATAACTCAAAATCTTCTTATACACCAATCATATCTTTCTTTCATGTTCACATACTCTTTTCTATCACTTAAACTCTCTGATTACCAGTCTTTATTATATCTTTATAACTTTACTAATCAACTTCACTTATACAGAACCCATTCTTATCGTATCTTCTTGTATTTTTTCCTTCAAAATTTTCTTTAAAACACATAAATATTTATCTCCTTGCCTATATTATATCTATATGATCAAAATACAACCACATCCAGATTCGTATCTCATTTGATTAACTACTTTATGTTTCCTTCAAATGATAATTCTAACATCCATGCCATTACATCTAATTAATAACAACTTTTCAATCTAGGGCGTAAGCCCTGATCAAATTAATCATAACACATTTCAGTTAAATTAACCCAGTGTAATTCACTTATTGAACCCATACTCTCATTCATATACAGTATTATGCCTTGTCTCCTTTATTACCTTTCATTTCAATGATTAAATACATAACCATATCTCAATCCACACCATACATAATTAGCTTACCCTGAAATCATCTTCTAATCCTTTAACTTTAATACACTACTATCTTATAACTCTGTTAGTCAACATCGATTCTTCCAATCTAAAATATAAACCTTCATCGAACCATTCATATACATTCTTTGCAGTCGGAATTATTTCAACAATAGTTTACTCAACTAATCAATAAACATTCAATCTCATACACCATGTCACTTCCATTATTCAAGCTTAACATTCTAACTCCTTATTATAAACTGATCATTGATGTACCCTACTTAAACTCTTCTTATCAATCCTTAGTTTTACTCAAACATTTGAACTCACTTCCTTCACTCTATCACTTTACTATAATCACAGTATACACTGTATCCAGATTCACTTCATATTTGGTTATCATAACCTACCATATCTTGAAATTTTGTAATTTCAATACATTCCGTCCCATAATCTTGTTAGCCTACGCTAACTCTTTCCATCTTAGCAAACACTTAATTCATTCCTTGGTCTTTATCCATTTATCCTTTTTATAATCCGAATTGTCTTATACATAACTAAACCATATAATGTTCTTCATACTCCCATGCTCTTTTATATCACATATATTTATCCTTAACTATCACTCATTATCACATTTTCATTACTTTGATAGTCAACTTTACTTGCACAAAACCTTATTCTTTACCATTCTTATACTTATGTTTTCTCCACTTGTTTAAAAAATCACCAGATTTCAATACTCATCTAATCCATTTAAAATACTTTTTCTGCTTCGATTTACATAACTTCTAAAAGAGCTTTTAACCCAATTCACAAGGGTTGTCTTTAACCCTGACTTATCCTCAATTAACTCTTTGTTTAATCTTTCAAGATCAAACCTACTGTTGGAGTCTGTCGAACTCTCATCTGATTTGATTCTCTGACGGAGAATACAACTAATTCATGTCTGGTTTAAAGTTGAACCAGAATCTCTACCTTTCTTTGATGGTGCTAAAATTCTATGAAGCACTAATTCTCTTAATCATCTGTGATTTTATTTCTCCAAACTTTTTGTTCTGAGCTTTTTCTCTTTGAATCTTTAACACAATTAACCATTTCTTGAAACGATAACAAATTCAAAACCAATAACACTCTTTTAATTTAAGGCGCAAGTCCTAACAACAAATCACATGTATCATTTTCAGTCGGAATTAACTCAGCAACAATTCTGCTTAGCTTAATAAACTTATAATCATACTCATACAAGGTGTAATTCCCTTGTTTCAAGCTCGTGTATTCTAGTTTCATCTGTCTTATAAACTGGTCATCAATGCACTTATTCTTGAACTCTTATACAATTCTAATCACATCATTTAATCTTTTAACGGTCTTATGGTGACAATTGTCCACCATACTCTAACTTACCAAAGTAGTAACAAAACTACTCAATTCAACATCTCCACTTTGAAGAAATGAAAACCTTCTATCATATCATTCAACCAAAGGTCTATAATAATATAACCTTCCTCAAATCCACCCTTGAACTTGGGTGCTCGCAACTTTATCAACTAATTTGATACATTCATTCTATGAGTTAAAGAAGTATAAATTGAAAACGCATCAGAATATTCTTCAACATGAAGAATAATTTTCCAAATTTTATACAGGCATTTCCTGAGGTGTTCGCTCTTCTCCTTGCCTGGCCAGGGCAGGTGAATGCTATTACCTTCAAGTTTATTACCTTTCACTTCTTTCGAAGCTCTTATTATCATACTTCTATTATCACATAATAATCTATTTTTATTAGCAAGACAACATACTCCTTACACTATCAGATCAGAATTTTTCACTTTGAGTTGGCATGTACACTTTTTAAAACACTTCTGACTTCGATTTAAGCCTAGAATCGGCTAAACCGTAGCTCTGATACCATTAAATGTAACACCCCAACACGTATCCGACCCGGATACGAATCGGAGGTGTCACATTAACCTTTTAAAACATGTACTTGTATAAAATAATGAGTAATTTAAAACTTTTATAACATATAAATGACAAATTTACATAAAAGATATTTTCATTATTACAAAACCAATTAGAGCATATATATTTCACTTATTATTTACATATAACTATTCGAAAAATTTATAAAGCTATTCATAGCTTAAACAATAGATTCTTTTGAAAACATGCCAACTAGAACTTTATATACTAAAATACATATTATTCACATCTTTTCTGATCTGACCTTTAGTAAGGAGAACTGACCTGTCTTGCTCCACATTGCTCTTTACTCTTCTCGAAACCTACGTGTAAATCACTTACACGCTAAGTCAAAGACTTAGTGAGGCATATAAACATATAAGGTAAACGGAAATTAATAATCATACCTAAACAATTACTACTATCATTTTATACCACTCATACTTTTTACATGTACAAATATATGCATACTATATGTCATTATCATTCATTTCTCTTATCTCATGTTCCTATGATCTCTTATGTCCATATCATATAACATATACCATAACCCAATTGCACATATACTCATGTCATGTAAACCATATATATATACTATCATAAAACACGTACACCCAAGCAATTATATATCTTCATTCTTTCTTATTTTATCACTATCATTGATTCCTTTCATCATATGGTCTTATTAGTTACCATTTGTACAATCAATATCACACATGAAATTCCACAAGGAAACAAACATATTATCATATCACTTTATTAATATTATCTATTTAATAGCCCATGATACACATGTGAGAACTAAAGATATGCGAGTACATAGAGGTTGTGCACAAATGCTGTCACCACAACTCATATAATTGCACCGAAGTGCCACGTAGAATTGCACCGGAGTGCCGCGTAGAATTTCATCGTAGTGCCATATAATAATGTCCATAAAGACCACATATCATTCCTTAAGAATCATATACATATACTAGGGATCAAGTATGTGTCTCACCAGACTTCACACATGTTCCAAAGAATACATATATTTCCCGAAGGACCACATATCATTCCTTAAGAATCATATACATATGCCAAGGATCAAGTATGTGTCTCACCAGACTTCACACATGTTCCAAAGAATAATATGTCCCAAAGGACCACATAGACCCTCGACTCTTGGCATGCCAACTATACCCCTAACTCTCATGACACATAACATGGGCATTATCTTTTATATCCTTTTACATATTCATGTAACCATATCATATATTCATATAAGCTCATGGTTTCATTCACATATACATGTAATCACGTAGTTCATGTCAATTCTCATATGAGTTCATATCTATAAACATAGGATTCACCCTCATGTATCATATACTTTCTCTTTCATATGACTCATAACATTTCTCATGTGTTCATATGACATGTAAATCATTGTCATCTTATCATGTTATCACATAAATATATCATCTTACAATACATACAAAACACCTCAATACCTATATTCACATATACCTATAATTTTATTATCCTTATTATTATTCTTATCATCACATTAATCCCTTTTACTTACCATATTCATATCAATAACACATATACTCATGCACACATATAAGTCATAACAAATACATACTTATATGAATGTTTTTCACTATTGGAAATAGACTTATCACAAGTCTTATTTCCCTTGAACCTCATATACTAGAGAATGTGCACTCACCTTAGCTTTGCTTGATTCGATTATAATCCTTCAATTGATCCAGAACGGGATCACGTTCTATATCTACATCATCATACATAGATCTATATTAGTATTATAACCAATATACTCTAATGGTTCACTCTTTAGACTAAGAGAAAATGCCAATTTCATCTTTCAATGAAAGTATGCATCGATGCACTACTGATGCATCGGTGCATAAAATGCATTCGATGTTTGTATTATCACTGGGATGCATCGATGCATGCCTTATGCATCGATGCACTAATTGCATTCGATGTTTCTATTTTAAAAGAGTGCATCGATGCACTTCCTGTGCATCGATACACCTTCAAACGATTTCTGGGTTTTAACCTTGATGCATCAATGCACTATGAATGTGGATCGATGCACTCTGCCCAGAACCTCTTTTTGAACCCGAAAATTCATTCTTTTTGGATTAAATCCTTCATATTTCAACCCCTTTCATATTCCTAACTTCATATACATACTTAAACTCATTAATTCATTATCTCTCTTTATCCTTAATATCCTCTCCTCTTTAGGAATTTCAAGAATCATACTCTATTTTCCACATGTTCCAAATCCAATTCTAACACTTAATACTTCTTAATTAAGCTGATGACAAGTCAAATTTAGCTTCAAGTTGAACTTATCAACTCCATTCTGGAAATTCACTCAAGAACTCCAAATCTTTAATCTTCCCTAACTCATTTATCTTTTGATTTTAAGATAACTTAAGCTTTCCTTAAGCTTAAGTATCACCTAAGAATCATAACCCAACTTTTAATTCAACAAATAACCAACTAATTAAGAAACTCACCTTTGAGCTGGAGCTTCACGCACAAAGAAGAAAGGAGGAGAAGAGAATTCTGGAAACATTGTTTCCCTCATTTCCCACGTGTAAAATATATATATCCCCACTATCACATTTTTTTTAATTCCTTGAATGATCAAATGACCATTTTACCCTTTAGTTCCTTTAATAATTACTAACAACTTTTAGGAAATACTTCCAAATAAAACACTAAACTAATCCATTCTTCTACTTTAGTCACCAAATTCTGAAACTTTACAATTTGGTCACTAACCCATAGTTTGGGATGTTACAAATACCTTCTTACTTTTTTATATTGGAGGATCCACCTTTTGGTGGTAACCACAAAGACAATAAGTAGATTTTACACACTCAAACCTGGCTCTGATGCCAATTGTTGCGGAATACGGCTATCAGATAGAGTAAAATCACAACTGATAATTTGAGAAAATAAAAATGAAGATAAAGAAGACATAAATTTTATGTGGAAACCCCCTAAATAATATAGGGTAAAAAACCACGGGCAAAGGTAGAAGAATTTCACTATGAGAAAATAGGAATTACAACTTCTCTCGATCTAACAAGGAGAAAACAATGACAATTCTCTCTTGATAAAAAGGAGAAAACAACTCTCTAAATTCTCTAGTATTGGGAGAATGCTAGAATGATTTGGAACGGTTTTGAAGCTAAATGAACTAGGGTATTTATAGTTGAAGCTTAAGGACTAATCTTATAAATATCCTAAAGTACAATGACTATATTATGATTTTACCATTGTCAAAAAATCAACATTTTCTCCACCGAAAGTAATTTCCCATGTGCACCGAAAATCCACCAAAACTTTCGGTGAAATGTTTGGGCAAGTTGACTTTTAAACATAATCATTAGATGGTTTCTGGATTTCTAAATTAACATTTTGACGGGGCTTCCGTGGAATCGAACACACTATGACAGCACTTACCAACATAATACATGGATTAAATAATTATGATTTATAGATTGAATAATTTCCTTAAAACAAAGCATCAGAATTTGGATTACGGTTACTTGGGTTCTCCCAAGGCCTTCCGTGGCTTTAAGCTCGAACTGCTTCCGGGAACTTTGGACCTTGAAGAGACTTAATTCATATGTATGTGAGCTTTTGACGTTTGAGAAATCAAATTGTAGGTTTTCTTTCACGAACTAGGTTGCTATATTATGCATGTTAAAATTTGAATGATCTGAATTTACATCTTTAGGTGCCAGTTCATGCATAGGCTTAACTTCTAGTCACCAAGCAATAATCTTTAGCTGGTTTCTGGATTTCTAAATTAACATTTTGATGGGGCTTATTTGTCTGCTTAGATCAGGTATACACTTTCATTAATTTCCGCTTTTCTGTGATCGTTGCAGGTTCGGGATAGATAAAAAAGAAGGGCTTTAAAGGCTCCTTTGTGGAGGCAGGATTTTATGCTAAGGTATGAGAATCTCATGAGTCATGACTCGAGAATAATATGATTAACTCGAAGTTCTCATCCCCCCAACCCCCCAGTGAATAAATCTCTAGCTTCTCTTTTATATTTGCTTTTCCCTTTTATAAACGTTTGCAGTTTTGTCGGATGTACACAGTTTGGTTGTTTTTATTTTGAAGAGGCTGCGAGGAAAAGATGATGGTATGCCTTGTGAAAAACACCGGAATACAATCTTTCTTTCTTTGCCCTTTTTGCGCGTGCGTGGTGTGTTGATATTACAGTAATTTAGTGTTTGTCTGCAGTTATTAATGCTGGTGTAGCCGGATGTTGCACTGGACTTGCTCTAAGTTTTCCAGGTACAGGAATCACGAGGTTCATTCGTTTGCTTACAGGGTTCGATTTGGACCTTATTTCTTTCGTTGAAACGGTTATGCAGGTGCAACCCAGGCACTTCTTCAGAGCTGACTCACCTTTGGAGCCTTCTTTTTTATCATGGAAGGGCTTAACAAGCAGCAGCCAGCGCTGGCACATTCATTTTCTGCGAGAAACAAGAGTGGAACACGCCCTTTGGCTCTCCGTCTTTCTCTCCCTCTTCCAGATGAGCTCAAAGGAGCTTTCTCTTCCTTCTGCAAATCCTTAGTAAAACCAAATAAAGGCAGCTCTTGGACCGCTAACTGACGGGGCTGCCATTTTTATGTTATTGTGTTTTGTATATCGTTGCAAGTGAGTGGTGAGACTGTACACAAAAATTTTGTTAAAGATTTTTGAAGCATTTGCAAGCAGAAATATGAAGTTGTTTCTTTTATGTACTTTTTTTTTGTTATTTGGAGTCATAATATCAAAATTCTACATTTTCAACTTTGGTATGTACTATGATTGGATGAAAATAGTTAGTTGACTAACAGTGAACACATGTTGATGACAAAAGACTGTCATGTGTTGAAAAATGATCATATGTCACATGTAAAGTGTTAAAAGTGAGAATATGCCACATGTCACATTTTGAAAGTGATGATATTACATATGTTACATGTCAAAAAATATGATATAGTACATATCATGTATCGAAAATGGGAATGTGAGTATATCACATGTCGAAAAGTAATGATGTGGCATATGACATGTCGAAAAATGATGATGTGGCATATGATATGTCGAAAGTGATGATGTGACATATGACATATGTCGAAAGTGGTGACATTGCACATACCGTTCGTTGAAAGGGGTGACGTGAATGTCTCTGTTAACAATAAACGTTGATCGTTAGGATTTACTAATGATTATTTTAAAGGATTTGCTTTATATACATAGGAGGCAGACACACTAAGTCCTTTAGGAGGCTAAGTGTATCCTGATTTTTAAGTCGCTGCAATTTAGAGTTTTCTTCTCATTTGCACGAGCCTTGTGTCGAAGCAGACTCAATTATAGTATAGTCTATATTGCTGTGTCGTTTCTATGTTGGTTTGATAACAGCTTATGCATCACTTACTTATTGTGTGTTTCTTTATGTCTCAATGTTAAAACTAGTGGTCTTTTTGTCATTCGATTATTTTTTCCATTTAGTTTTGGTTTAATTTATTTATTTTAATTAACAACCGACATTCAATCATTTAATTGATTAATCCATATGACGACGATTGTCCCAATCCAATTTACTCTAATTACAATTGTTAGGATTCACATTACTGATTTTGTTTAAAGAATCTAATACTTATCATACTAAACGAACTTATTGATGATAGGTTTAATTTCATTGCCTCTAAAGAAGCTTAAATTTTTTTTAGAGACGACCCGATTATTGATTTTGTATATTTTCTTTAATAATCGTGTTTAATTTATTAAATAGTTTGATAACATTCTATTAATTCTAATATATTCATCTATTCATAGTTTTTTCTCACCATATATATTTTGGTTCATTTCTCCCCATATTTATATAATACGTTAAATATTATTCTTATATATACTGAGTATTATTTAAGAGTTTGATTGCAGTTAGTGTTAATCGAATATGCTCAATTGAGAAAAATTATAAATCAATGTATTATTAGATAATTGTGATTATAAATTAAGTACAGAAAAAGAATGTAAAAAAAAAGCAAAATGGTAACTTTTACCCCTGTAGGAGACCTAATTTATCATTTTCCCCTATCATATTTCCACAACAATTTAGCTCTTAAATTTGTTTAATTGAATCATTCTATACTCTACTCTAACTTAAAACCCTAAACCCTTAACCATAACTTTTAAACCCTAACATTAAACCCTAAATTTAAAGTGTAATGAGTAAAATAGGAAAGAGAGTAAAATTAAGTGAGAAATGGTATAATTTAACCTTATAATTAAAGTAGAGTCATATAGTTAGTAGAGTTTACAGTTTCGAGGCCTGGTCAATACTAAACAAAGCGAAGCAAGCAAGCAGTTGGAGTCTCAGCTTCTTGGATTCTTCCGGGAAAACACCTTCATTTCCGATATCCAACTTCCACGCTTTCTTCCAAATAAATGTCGAGGAAGATGATGTTTGCGTTATAGGAGTCTGATATATAGGTGGCATCGGTAAAATGACTCAAACATTTGACAATAAAGGCTTAAACACTCATGCAAACATTGTACTCAAACCGACACTGCTAAGGATAACAATCATCCTTTAACCACTGAAATTATTTTATTCATGCTTCTTTCACATATTTTGTTTGATGAAAGTTTCAATTTTTTTCAATATTCGTACTTCTTGTTGTTCTTGACGATGTTGATAATATAAACACTTAAAATGTTGATAAATTTAGTTTAGATACTAAACGTGTAGTTTCAGTGGAGAAACTTGGTGATAGAATTTGGGGGGACAACTTAAAATTTTAAAAAATATAGAGATTTAAACTAAAATATTTAATTTTTTTTGAAGGGTTTAGTTTATATTGTTTTCCAAAAAAAAAATAATATATAACTAAATTTTTGAATTTTTGAGAGAATTAATGAATTTTTTAAAAAATTATAGGAGGGATTTTAATTAAAAGCATTAAAAATATTTAAAATTAAAATTGAATTTTTAAAAATTGGGGAGCAAATTGATTTTTAAAAAAAATTTAAGGGTCAAAATAAAAAAAAATTAAATATCGATAAAACATAAAATATAAGCGGAAACAATTGGTTTTCATTAACATTTATGTGAATACAACAATGAATGAAATGGTAATCAACGTTTTAGTATACAATTTACTTAAGACAGGTTCGTCCTCTTCTAGGTGCTTTGAGTAACTTTGGACATCGGTCTCCTAAGATATAACAACAAACGATCACAACAGTAAGCACAACCGTAGTGATCAGTCGAACACAATCTTGCCTTTATCTATCACCGGAAAGAACGAATTTGGAAGGAATTTTCTAAGTGTTTTTCCTATTCCAAAGTTCTAAACTTATGTAACTTGTGTCTCATTGTGCCTAAACTAGTCTATATATAGGGAGAGGAAATTGACTGAAAGGTTAAGATCTTTCGATGAAAAGACTTAACCTTTTGATTAAAATATTTATCCTTTTTATGAAAGGGCTTAACCTTTTTATAAAAGGATTTAATCTTTTCATGAAGAGAATTGTTGAATGGGTATTATTGAATGGATGCAACTTTAGACCAAAAATTAGGTTCATTCACCAAGTGACATGACTTATAATTAATTAGTTATAAATAGCATCAATTCATTCAATTTTTCTAACACTTCTTAAATAAAAACTACAATTTATTGTTTTGTGGGAATGAATTGGAATTTATTTGAGATATTATCATAAAAGATATCAACAAAATTATGTCAAACATATTCGGTTGTTCATGATGAGAGTTGTATTCCAAAATAGACGTCGAGGAAGATGATGTTTGCGTTATAGAAATCTGTGATATAGGTGGCATCGGTAAAACAACTCAAACATTTGACAATGAAGGCTCAAACACTCCTCCAAATATTGTACTCAAACCCGAGACTTTTAAAGATAAGAGACTTCTAAGGATAACAATCATCCTTTAATCATTGAAATCATTGGATTCGTGCTTCTTTCACATATTTTGTTTGATGAAAATTTCAATGTTTTTTCAACATTCATGCCACTTGTTGTTCTCGACGATGTTGATAATATAAACACTTAAAATGTTAATAAATTTAGTTTAGATACTAAACGTGTAGTTTTAGTGGCGAAACTTGGTGATAGAGTTTGGGGGGACAACTTAAAATTTTAAAAAATTTAGAGGTTTAAACTAAGATTTTTAAAATTTTTGAAGGGTTTAGTTTATATTTTTTCCAAAAATAAGATATAACTACAATTTTTGAAATTTTGAGAGACTTAATCTCGTACTTAAGAATTTGAACTAGTACAACTATCGACATCAGTAATGGAGTTCTTCCTGTGTTACTTGCAGAGTATGTAACATGTGATTAAGGGCATGTAGATTGTATTTTGTTTTATATCCGAGTCAGAAAAATTGTTTTATTTCTTTATACTGATAAATTATTTTATGAGTTTACATGTTTTAATAAAAGTTTTAAATTTTCTGAGATTTTTACGGTGGGTCATTCCGGTAGCCCTAATGTGACACTTTAGATTGAGTTACATTTACGGTGGATCATTTTATGAGGGGGTTACATTTAGTGGTATCAGAGCTTAGGTTGAGTTAAAATTTTCAAGATAGACCGGATGGTCGAATGTCAAAAGATGACTGATCAGTACATGTCCCTAGACTACAATCGTACTTATCTGAGCCGAAACTCAAAGGTTGAGTCATTCTTTGTAACGAGCTAACCTAAGTTTTCTATCCGTTAGGGCTCTACCTTTGCATAAAGGAATACGCGTAACGTCTGCCTAAATTTTGTAAAATACCTTACGAGTAATGTGAGAGTTACTTATCTAAGAAATTCTTACCCGACTCTAGAAATGAAATTGGGATATGTTTATGCTCTATGAACATATTAACATAGCCAAGGATGAACTGATTCCATAAGGATAAATCCATTCTGATTCTTTTATTGGAATGAGGGAGAGTTCTGTAAAAGCTACTTGAAGATATGAGAGAACTACAAAATCTCGTACTTAAGAATTTGTGTTTAGCGAAGGGTTTTATTTTGCAGGTATTTGCAAATTCAAGAAAATTGTTCAATGTTATTATACCTGGAAGTGAAATCCCAAAATGGTTTAGCCATCAAAGAGTCCATTGTCTCTCAATATTTGGAATGATAGTCAGTGGATTGGAGTTGCTTTCTGCTACATTTTTGCCAATGGTGATTCTTCTGGGGATGAGGAAATCAGCTGTAATGCTGTTATCCATTATGGAAAACGTCGATGCCTTGATAACGTTCTCATTCTTTTAGGGAAAAGATATAATCAGTCCATAAAAAATGACCACCTTTTTCTTGGTTACTTGGGACATGACGTGTTATATCCATATTCCTTGAAGAATGAATGTGGTGAAAGTGAAACCAATAATATATCAACACCAGATTACTCAAATCAGAAATGCGTTGAACTTGAATTGTCATTCCAATATGATTCTCATGGAAAAGGTGTTGGGGTGAAGAAATGTGGAGTTCGAAAAGTGTATGAGAAAGATTTGGAAGATGTTCAACTTACAACAGAGCAACACATCAATTAAAGTTCGGCACAAATAGAATATATGAATGAAGACTTCATTGTTGATGGACACAGGGATAGATATGTTGAGAACCATTAGGTACATAGGAATAAACTTTTGTTGATTATGCTAGCTTTCTAATCATCACTCTCGTCTTACTAATTCTTTGCTGAAGGTGTCTATTTGGTACCTCATCTGTCACACCCTAATTGAGAGGCTAAATTTTAGAAATTATAAAATATTGAATTTAAGTGGTATTTTGAAAGAAATAGAGGATTAAAGTGTAAAATCACAAAGTTAGCAGACCAGTTTAGGAAGTACAGGAAATTCAGGGACCTAGTCCTGAATTTATCCATTTTTCTTATGTGTTGAAAAATAAAATCCTCCCCGTACTCAGATTTCCTCCAATTTCCTCTCCCCCATCAACCCCTTTTGTATCTTCGATTTCTCCACCGTCCAGCCACTGTTCATCGATTTGAAACCACCAATAGATTCACAATTGAACGAAGAACAAAACCCGACCTCTATCCCATCGTGAATCGGCGTTGTTCGCCGTAAATCTCAACAAGAAGCTTCATCGGTTTTAACTCGATTGCCGTTGTTTTTTCATCAATTTCGGTCGATCCGACCACCTGTT
Source organism: Hibiscus syriacus (assembly GCF_006381635.1). Taxonomy (NCBI): domain Eukaryota; kingdom Viridiplantae; phylum Streptophyta; class Magnoliopsida; order Malvales; family Malvaceae; genus Hibiscus; species Hibiscus syriacus. The sequence goes on along the minus strand of NW_024061932.1, from coordinate 1,619,401 downwards.
CATAACACCTCCTACACCATCAGACTCACCATCATCGTCATTGTCACTCGTCGGCTACTGTTAGATAAGTTGGTACATTTTAAAATTCTATAATCCGTTATGTTTTGATGAAAAATAACACTTGCATATGACTCCTGAGGTCTCGATCTATAAATCTGGAAATTTTCGTCGCCGTCCGATGACCGGAGAATCTGCATGCACCGCCCCTTGAGAGTGGGCATCGTCTGTCATCCATGGGAGTCGTTTGAGTCGAACCGAGCCGAGTTAAGCCGTCTGGACCGAGCCGTTGATTGTTGACCACCGTGGACCATTGACCACCGTTGACTGTTAACCGTTGACGTTGACGTTGACAAAAAGTCATATTTTATGTTTTTCGACATCCTGAGTCCGATTCCGAAGTCTGTTTCACTAAATTCGAACCCGGTAAACTGTTTTTCACTGATTAATCACCTAATTCGATCATTTTTCAGTTAAGCTCCGTTTCTAATGTAATTTTGATTGCTTTGTATCCGAGGAATTTTTAGAAGTTGATTTTGTTGAAAACATTTTGATATTTTGATATAACAAATTAAGTTAAATGAATTTTAGGATTTTCCAAATGATTTTCTAAGTATATTCGATAGAATTATTCGAATATCAAAACATTACTCCAAATCTTTCAAAGATCATTTTTAATCCTTACTCAAGTGTAAATTAAGTTTTAATCTTAAAACAATTTCAAAATAATTTTACAAAGTATTTCGAACCATTTCAAAGCCAAAAATTCCAGATTGCTCAGAGGGAATCGATTCCCCCTCCAAGGGTGTACCGATTCCCCCCTGAATGGTTTGGCTCCGAGTGTTCCAGTATGCTCGGAGGGAACCGATTCTCCCCCAGGGGGTACCGATTCCCCCCTTGTATAACGGTCGAAATATTTGAATTTTACACTTAGGAACCGATTCCCCATAGTGTACCGATTCTCCCCACGCTCCAAACTGTTTTATTAATTGTTTTCACACTAAAACGGCTATATTATTTTCTCTAATTATCCCCAACGTTCAGAAGTGATTCAAGGTGTATTTAAGCAAGCTTAGAAGCCATTGATCAATAACAAGAAACATCAAGCAATTAGAATCAAGAGAGAATCAAAGAGAAAGCATCAAACCTCAAGTTTGAGCATTTCAAGCATATTTTTCATTCAATATTCATTTTGCTTTCAAGAACACTTATTGTGCTCAATTGTATTTACTCTTGAGTGTTCTTTCTTTGTTCTAGAATTGTGCAAACATATTTGCCTTGTGAGGTTTTTCTTGTAAGTTTGCAAATTTGTATTTCTCTTTGAGAAAAGAGTGTTATCAAGAATTGGGGTATATTCTTGAGGGAGTTGTAAGGTTATCTCTTTGGCCTCAAAGAGAAAAAAAATCAGAATTTGTTGGAAAATCCTTAGTGTGGATAGCTAAGGTAGTGGACGTAGACTTTGGTTGATAAAGTCGAACCACTCTAAATCGCTGTGCAATTTCTTTCAATTTTCTGCAAAAGCTTCCACCAATTTTTTTTAATTGCCAATTCACCCCTCTCTTGGCCATATTCGTCAATCGATTAACTCAATAATTGGCATCAGATCCTAACTCATTTGAAGGTTTAATCACCTATTGAGTCGATTCAGGAAGAGTTATATCGATAATCAAAGTCATCAATGGCCTCCGCTTCAAACTTCGACTCCGGTCTCGACTCAATGCCCGTCAATAAGCCTCCTTTCTTCAATGGAGCTAACTATGCCTATTGGAAGAATAGAATGATGTACTTCATTCAAGCAAGTGACATGGGAGCATGGAATGCTGTAGAAGAAGGATACATCAAACCTCTCACTCATCCAAGGTTGTGGAGTGAAGGAGAGACAAGAATGTTCCAGCTCAACTCCAAAGCCATCCATATCATTTTTATGCTCTTGGACCAGATGAATACGAAAGAGTTTCATCATGTACAACCGCCAAAGAAATATGGGACAAACTTCAAGTCACTCATAAGGTACCAATGAGGTAAGGAAATCTAAAATTAGTATTCTAACGCATAGCTATGAAAATTTCAGGATGAAACTAAATGAAGATATCAAAGCTATGACGGATAGATTTTCAATGATTGTCAATGGTCTCAAATCATATGGAGAGATCATTTCAAATGAAAAGCTTGTGAGGAAGTTAGTCTACTCCCTCCCAAAATCGTGGCAATCAAAGAAGACGACAATCATCGAGTCTAAGGACTTAACGTCCTTAACTCTTGAAGAGCTAATTGGGTCACTCCTCACTCATGAAATGATGCTCTAAGATGAGGTGGACCTCGACAAGATTGATGAGACACCAAAGGAGAAGGAGAAGAAGAAAAACATTGGAGTTGCTCTCAAATCCACAAAAGATGAGAGTGATTCGAATAACGATGACGATGATGAGGAAATGACATTGTTTGCCAAACGGTTCAGAAAAAAATGAACATTATCGAGGAAGAAAATTCAAACGAATGAAGGCCTCAAAAATGAACCGAAAGAGAAGGGCCCAATCATTTGCTACGAATGCAAAAAGCCAGGGCATGTTAAATATGATTGCCCACAATTGAAGAAAAATAATCAAACAAAGAATAAGCACAAGGCTCATGTAGCTACATGGAGCGATGAAGAAAGTTTCGATGAAGAGGAACAAGAAGTAGCTAACTTGTGCTTGATGGCATTTGGGGAAGATTCTAAGGTAACCTCTAACTCATCCAATTTTGATGATTTATCCTATGATGAGTTATTAGAAATAATCGGTTGGCTTCGGATTATGAGAAATTATTTTTAAAATATAAAAATGATGTTTCAAATTGAAAAATGAAACAAACTCATATCCAACACACGATCTTGAAAGTAAAATCAAAGATTTGCAAATCAAACTAGAAGAGTTTGAAAAGAAAAATTTAGATTTGCAAAATTTACTTTCAAAGATCAATGATGATCATTAAAAGAAAATTGATGATCTTAAAACTTCTTTTGATAAAGTTAGAACAAAATATTTTGAAAAAGGTGGAAATTCAAAATCCAACTTTGTTAGAAAAAGTTTTAGAATCTACAATCATGAGGTCCCCAAAGAACCTCTAATGGAAAATCGTTAGAAGTATGTGGGTTCCTAAGAACTCATTACTACTAAAGATAAAAATATCCTACACAAATGGATACCTAAGGGGACTAGGATTTTGGAAACTAATGAATATGGACCCAAAAGAATTTGGGTACCAAAAATCAAAAATTAATCTATGTTTGTAGGAAAAGAAGCATTGCTACAAGGCATGGGAAATAAATTCAAATTCATGGTACCTTGATAGTGGATGCTCAAGACACATGACCGGAGACAAAAGCCGGTTCATTGAGCTTAACGCCAAAAATGGAGGAGAAGTGACTTTTGGAGACAATTCAAAAGGTCACATTGAAGTATTGGTACAATAGGTAATACCTCTTCCATACAAATTAAAAATGTTTATATGTGAATGGGATTAAAGCATAATCTATTGAGTATTAGTCAATTATGCGATAAAGAATTCAATGTCTTATTTGAAATTAATGGTTGTAAAGTCATTGACATTGCATCTAATCGGATTATGCTTGTTGGTCATAGAATAGGGAACATATACATGGTGCATTTAGATTCTTTTGATATGACTAATTTATGCCTAGTTGCTAAGGATGAACATGATAGTTGGTTATGGCATAGGAGACTAGAACATGCTAGTATGAGTGTTTTGCAACAGTTAATTCAAGGAGACCTAGTAAGAGGGTTGTCTAAGCTTAAATTTGATAATGATAAAATCTGTGATGCTTGTGCTAAAGGAAAACAAAAGCGAATTTCTTTTAAATCCATTAATGATGTATCAACTAGTAAGTTTTACAATTGATCCATTTAGATTTTGGGCCAACTAGAACTACTAGCTTGGGTGGAAAACAATATGCATTTGTCTTGGTAGATGACTATTCTAGATATACTTGGGTTCTATTTTTAAATACTAAAGATGAAGCATTAGAACAATTCATCACATTTTCAAAAGTAATCCAAAATGAAAAAGGTTACTCTATAACTAGTGTTAGGAGTGATCATGGAACTGAATTTGAAAATCTTGGATTTACTGAATTTTGTAACTCTAACGATATTAGCCATAATTTTTCAGCACCTAGAACCCCTCAACAAAATGGAGTAGTTGAGAGTAAAAATCGAACTTTAGAAGAAATGGCTAGAACCATGCTTTATGAAAATAATTTGCCAAAATATTTTTGGGCGGAAGCCACAAATACCGCTTGTTTTGTTGTAAATCGAGTAATGATTAGGCCAATTTTAAAGAAAACTTCATATGAAATTTTCAAAAATAAAAAACTTAACATTAGTTATTTTCATCCTTTTGGATGTAAATATTTTGTTTTAAACAACGGTAAAGAAAACCTTGGCAAATTTGATGCTAAAAGTGATGAAGGAATTTTTCTAGGTTATTCCTTAAATTCTAAAGCCTATCGTGTATTTAATAAAAGAACTTTAGTTGTAGAAGAGTCTATACATGTTGTTTTCGATGATAATCCCCTTCTGAGGAAGGATTCTTATGTGAATGATGATGTAGGTGTTATAAATACAAATGACGTTAGACATGACGTTGGAGAACCATCACAAAGGAAGAAACGAAAATGAGGAAACTCATGATCCTCTTGAGAATCCAACCATTGAACAAAGGGAAGTATCTTATCCAAGAGAGTACACTATGTCAAGGATGGTGAAATTATAGGTGATCCATCAAAAGGGGTAACAACTCGATCTTCTCTTAAAATTTGTATTATGTTGCATTTATCTCATGCATAGAGCCTAAGAATATTAAAGAAGCATTAAATGATGAACATTGGATTATGGCTATGCAAGAAGAGTTAAATCAATTTGAGAGAAGTAAAGTATGGACATTAGTTGAAAGGCCTAGTAATAAATCTACTGTAGGTACTAGATGGGTATTTAGGAATAAGCTTGATGAGAGTGGTAATATAGTGAGAAACAAGGCTAGACTTGTTGCTCAGGGTATACTCAAGAAGAGGGCATAGACTATGATGAAACATATGCTCCCGTAGCTAGGATGGAGCAATTAGAATGTTATTAGCATTTGCATGTTTCAATGAATTTAAATTATATCAAATAGATGTTAAAAGTGCATTTTTAAATGGTTTTATAAAAGAAGAAGTGTATGTGGAACAACCTCCAGGTTTTGAAGATTCAAATTTTCCGGATCATGTTTTAAAATTGACAAAAGCACTTTATGGTTTAAAGAAAGCTCCTAGAGCTTGATATGAAAGATTGTCAAATTTTTTAATTGAAAAAGGTTTTTCAAAAGGGAAGGTTGACACTACATTGTTATTGAAGCATAAAGGTAAAGATTTATTAGTAGTTCAAATTTATGTTGATAATATATTGGTTCTACTAATGATGTTCTTTGCCAAGAATTTTCTAAGCTAATGCAAAGTGAGTTTGAGATGAGCATGATGGGGGAGCTCTCATTTTTCTTGGGACTCCAAATCAAGCAAAGAAAAGATGGCATCTTCATCAATCAAGCTAAGTACGTCAAAGATATGCTCAAGAAGTTTGGACTGGAAAATGGGAAACCTCATGACACTCCAATGAGCTCTTCAACAAAGCTTGACTTAGATGAAGGAGGTAAATGTGTAGATGTTAAATTATATAGGTCAATGATTGGGTCTCTACTTTATCTAACTGCAAGTAGACCGGACATTATGTTTAGTGTTTGCTTATGTGCTAGATTTCAATCATGCCCTAAGGAATCACATTTACTAGCTATTAAGAGAATCTTTAGATACCTTAAGGACATTCCTAGTTTAGGACTTTGGTATCCTAGAGACTCTAGCTTTAGCTTGCATGCTTTTTCTGATGCGGATTATGGAGGATGCAAATTAGATAGGAAAAGCACCTCCGGTACTTGCCAATTCCTTGGAAATATGCTAATTTCTTGGTTTTCAAAGAACCAAAATTGTGTTGCATTATCTACCACTGAAGCCGAATACATTTCAACTGGTAGTTGTTGTGCACAAGTTTTATGGATGAAACAACAACTTTTTGATTATGGAATTGAAGTAGGTACCATTCCTATCAAGGGTGACAATACTAGTGCTATTTGTCTCACTAAAAATCCCATCCAACACTCTAGAACTAAGCACATTGAAATAAGACATCACTTCATTAGAGACCATGTCACTAAGGAAGATGTAGTTCTAGAATTTGTTGATACTTTGCACCAATTAGCGGATATCTTTACAAAACCTTTAGACAAGGAACGATTTTGGACACTCAGGAGAGAATTAGGTTTGACCAATCTATCTTCACTGAGTGTTTAAAATAATTTTAGCACTTTTAATAATAAATGAAAAATGCTTATAATAGTAATTTTTGATTGCATTCATTGCTATTAGTTAGGGGGAGTTTATGATTCTTGATAAAAAATTAATTTTATGTTCAAATATCGTTTAAAGATTAATTGAATTGTTTGAACATGATTAATTTTCAATATATGAGTTGCCAATACCACTAGAGGAAATTAATTTAGCATTTTGGGTGTTTAAAATCTGATTTTAGCATTTTGGTGCAGAGGGAATCGATCCCCCCTTGAGGGAACTAATTCCCCCTTTGAAGGGGAACCGATTCCCCCCACAGGGGAATCGATACCCCCTGGGGTTCTGGTTTTAACACGGGCAGAACCCAATATTTGCTCAAACCTCTCTTATTTTTCTCTCTTCCGCCGTTCCCTCTCAACTCTCTCCCTATCTCCATTCTTGCCTTAAATCATCGATTTTAATCGGAATTCACTTCAAATATCATCTCCTAAACTTGCAATCATCATTAAAATCGTGCAAACAACATCAAAATCCACTCGATCTCATCATTCAAGGTAAAATTTTCTAAACTCCCTATTTTATTGATTTTGAACATATGACTTGTTTTAATTAGTTCTAGGATGAACTTTAGATCGGGCATTTATTGTTTAGTGATTAGAAACTAGATATTACAACCAATTTCATAAAAAACACAAGAATTTTCCATTTTTTTTTAAATTTTCGAAATTAAAAAAAATGTTAATTTTCAAATTATTGTGTTTTGATTAAATTATGTTGCTGTTATGAAAACTATACATATATTGTTTCTCAAAACCATATTTTTCAAAAGTTTTTTTTAAAAACTTTGCCCATTAGGATTGATTTAGAGAACCTTGAAATATTGAGAACTCAATTGAGTTTTGAGATTGATTGAATTGCATACATGTGTTTTCTAAATTGCAGGTTATCAATTCTATTTCGATTACCTAAACCATGTCTAATCCTAAACGTGCTAGGTCTTCATCTAGTCGTTCACACCGTCAACCAAATCCGCCTCCAAATCCTCCACCTATTCCAATTTCTAATCCTAATTCTATTGATCCTAATTTGACTATCCAAAATTCGTGTTTCAGTCATCCTGGTCCTAGAAATCATCGTTTTTGGTATTATCAATATTTCGACTCTTACAAAATCTGGGAAGAACGTATTCCTTCTCGTCAAGCTATGTTAGCTATCAATTTTAAATATCTTCCTCTTTTACAAGAGTGGAAATTTGATAAACTCTTTGACCTTGAACCCATCGTTTACCATCAACTTGTTCGTATTTTCTATTCTAATGCTGTTTGTGTTAAAAACCAAACTGAAACCGAAACCATAGGAATTCGTTCCTACCTTCTAGGACAATTCTTATATATTGACTCGGCTTACATAGCCAATACATTCGGATTAGATAATGATGGGATTTCAAATGAAAAACAGGTTTTAGGATCTCGTTATAAAAGAAGGGATAGTGCAAGTGTCCTAGACCTTCATGATCGTTTTCTTCATCTAATGATTTCTTGGTGGTTTCGACCATCCGGAGGTCGTTATTCTACTCTTAGAGCCTTAGATATTTGGTGGTTACATTGTTTCGAAAACAATATTAAAATCAACCTTCCTTAGATTATTTTTGCTGAAATTGTTGAAACCGTAAATCTTGTTCCTAACAAAAAACTCTGTTCATCTCTTGTTTACGGTTGCATTTTGAGTAATCTGTTTTCCAAAGCTGGGCTTAGAGTCGGTCTAGATGCCATTTTTCCCCTTAAGAAACAAATTAACCTTCTTTTCTTAACAAGAGCGGGATGGATTAAGGATAAGGAAACCGGTGAATGGGTTCGATCTTCTGCAAATACTCCGGGAGCTAGTTCTTCACAAGCTCCACCCGAAGCTGACGAAGATCTCGAGCTTGAGCAATTAATGCGAGACATCGATGAAGCCTAAGATGAACCTGAGCAGCCTGAGGAGCAGCCCGAAGAGCAAGCACAACAAACCCATCCAATGCCTCCATATTTCCAATCCTTTATGGAGACATTCGATTTTCGATATGCTACTATGGATTCGCGCTTTACTTCTATAGAGTCCCATTTATCCACAATGGGAGCTCAACAAATAGAAATTCTTCGGGAAATGCGTGCAAATAATGAAGCAACCAACGCACGTATTAATGACCTCACTAACGAAATGGCCGCTATGCGAGCTCATTTTCCTCCTCTTGATCCGGATATGTGATTCAATGTTTTGCTTTGAACTCCAAACTTATTGTTTTAACATTTTGAATATTTTGGGATGTTTGAATTTGTGGATTGATTGACTTTGAATTTGTTTGAATTTATGAATGGTTAGAAATTATCTATTTGGTGTGATTAAATTTATTCATTATTGCATCATTTACTTCATGATTAGATATATGACCAATTTTGCCATTTCACATTAATTATGAATAATGATTATGAAACTAATGGCTAACGTTTCTCTTGCTTGTGATCTTAGCAGCTTATATTATATATATTCAATTGGCTAACTGATTTCAAAACCTTGTTTAAATTATTTAAAATGTCTTTTTGATTTAACAAAAAGGGGGAGAAGTGTGTTAAAGTGTTTTTAAATGATAAATGGGAGAAGTGTTAAAGTAAGGGGGAGTAATTTCAAAACTTGATTTCAAAATCCTAAAATTACTAAAATGTTTTTGTTATATCAAAAAGGGGGAGATTGTTGAAAACATTTTGATATTTCGATATAACAAATAAAAGTTAAATGAATTTTAAGATTTTCCAAATGATTTTCTAAGTATATTCGATAGAATTATTCGAATATCAAAACATTACTCCAAATCTTTCAAAGATCATTTTTAATCCTTACTCAAAGTGTAAAATAAAGTTTTAATCTTAAAACAATTTCAAAATAATTTTACAAAGTATTTCGAACCATTTCAAAGACAAAAATTCCATATTGCTCAGAGGGAACCGATTCCCCCCCAAGGGGGTACCGATTCCCCCCTGAATGGTTTGGCTCCGAGAATTCCAGTATGCTCGGAGGGAACCGATTCTCCCCCAGGGGGTACTGATTCCCCCCCCTTTTATAACGTTCGAAATATTTGAATTTTACACTTAGGGAACCGATTCCCCCCACGCTCCAAACTGTTTTATTAATTGTTTTCACACTAAAACGGCTATATTATTTTCTCTAATTATCCCCAACGTTCAGAAGTGATTCAAGGTGTATTTAAGCAAGCTTAGAAGCCATTGATCAAAAACAAGAAACATCAAGCAATTAGAATCAAGAGAGAATCAAAGAGAAAGCATCAAACCTCAAGTTTGAGCATTTCAAGCCTATTTTTCATTCAATATTCATTTTGCTTTCAAGAACACTTATTGTGCTCAATTGTATTTATTCTTGAGTGTTCTTTCTTTGTTCTATAATTGTGCAAACATATTTGCCTTGTGAGGTTTTTCTTGTAAGTTTGCAAATTTGTATTTCTCTTTGAGAAAAGAGTGTTCTCAGGAATTGAGGTATATTCTTGAGGGAGTTGTAAGGTTATCTCTTTGGCCTCAAAAGAAAGAACAAATTAGTGAATTTGTTGGAAAATCCTTAGTGTGGATAGCTAAGGTAGTGGACGTAGACTTTGGTTGATAAAGTCGAACCACTCTAAATCGCTGTGCAATTTCTTTTAATTTTCTGCAAAAGCTTCCACCAAATTTTTTTTCAATTTCCAATTCACCCCCTCTTGGCCATATTCGTCAATCGATTAACTCAACAGATTTCAAGATCGAGGGCGTTCGATTGGAGTTTAAATGGTCGATCAGTATGACACAAAAATCAAGGTAATACAATACTACCTTTTCATGCTTTATGGAACATGTTGGTATTGTTAAATACATGAATAACAAAATGTTTGATCTCATCTGTATAATTAGGTAATTCCTACACTAGATACGAATACGGTAAAAAGTCAGTAACTGAACAAAATTCTGATGGCTTGTACAAGAAATTAGAAGTTTGATAAGGAATAATTCCAGGTTCAGAGATTATTTGGAAAATCATTTAACTCTAGGATCTCTAAATTCTATTTATCCTTGTTAAGAGTTTTAATACCAAAGTTACATGGTTAAGAAATTATAAAAATGACCTTGAGAGGTAAAAATAGTCCGAGTTGACTCTAAATGAGAAAGTACCCTGAGAATTCGTACCAAACCCGACAAATTACAGATTTAATTATTAAGATCCTGACTTTGTATAGAAAATTCCTAATAACATGTTTGTAACATCTGAAAAGGCACTTGACCCGAAAATCTCCAAGTTATGAGTAAATACCTAAAGAATAATTTATTGAGAGTGCTCTTTTGTTAGAATTGTTCGAAATGAATGAAATAGATGATAAGTTGAATTAAATAATAAGATCGGACATAATGAAAGAATTGAAAAACCATAGATCTATAAAATGACCAAAAATACCCTTGAAATGGAAATGAATCAAGAATATCCCCAAGCTCAGGAATGATTGGATATCCTCAAGCTAAAAAAGGTCTGAATTAATATTGAGCACCAAAATTGCCAAAATACCCTTATGGCCTGGAATAAGTAAATGTCTTGGATTAATTAAGAAATTCAAATAAACATGGATGTTGTACTGCTATTAAAAGTTATGGAACACAGATTAAGTCGGTCAATCAATGCTAGTGCTATATTAGTACCTAAATGACATATATACCACTTGAATCCTTGTTCGTCTCCTCAATTATGGATCGATGATAATTCTAGAAGTACTCAGCTCAGCTCAACGCTAGAGAGCATTCGATATTAAGAAGTGGATATTCGTGAGATAAATCAACCACGTAAACCAAAATTACTTTATTATATGACCAAAGTGAATTGAACGGAAATACAACATGTATCTGAAACTCAGAAGCATCTGAATTACTCGGGAAGACTCTGAAGTAACTAGGATAGATTTGACTACTAAATGAACTAAGTAAACTTAATGACTGATAATTTAGTAAGTGATTGAATGAGTCTGGGAACACCAATGAACTTGTATGATGTACGGTCCCTGTGGGTTATGAACCATGAATTAAATACGTCTATAATTCTTGATATTGTAGCAATATGGAAAGGAAATAAAGATTATTGGGATATATATTTGCTTCCTTAAGAGATATTCAACGATGATTCTGAAGATGATTTATGGACAAGAATTGTTGGTATTAAAGAATGAATACATGGAAGGATAATGAATTAACTAGTCGACAGGTATCAGTTCTGGGAGTTGTCAGACCGAGTTGTTCGATAATCCGATCGATTGACATGGATAGTAAGTGCCCTAAATGTTTGTTTCTCCTTTATCAGCTCAAATCACTCTGGTCATACCTAAACACTTTCACGATACACATGAAACATAGTGGGATTCTAAAGTATCAACCTTAAATGTCTGATTAGATCAGTTAGTAATCGATTTTCTTCAATATGACCTCATTCCTGGAATCCGATCAAATTGCACAAGTTTCATGTTGTCCATACTGATAACTACAAAATGCCTCTACAAAATACTTGTATCCTCTAGTGTGTTCCATATGTACTACATGACGGTTTTATATGTTTTAAAATGAGTTTTAATTAAAGTATTGATTTACTGGTTTATGAACCATGGCAACATGGTATGTGAACTCCGATTATGGTTTTCACAAAAAAATTGATTTTTTCATGATTTATGGAATCGTGGTAACTACTGGTTTATGAACTATGGTTTTAAGTTTCATTGGTTATACTCGAACTGTTTTATTGGGATATTAAATGGGTAGACTGGAGATACATCTCTGATCAAGCTGGTAATTTCTTACGGACCTAAGGTGATCCTTGGGTAGGCTATCAGGCCCCAAGGCACTCCCTTGGGTTAATCATAGAACTACTTATGGTGTACAGGTGGAGATCAGTTATACGATTTATTTCATTATCACGGTTATGACTTATTATTGGATCATGATCCAAGTATTACGATTTTCGGCTAAAATTGATTTATACTGGATTTTTATATGGGTAGGATTATGGAGTATGGAGGCACAACTCTGATCCAGTTGGTTAGTCCTTACGGACCTAAAGATACCCTTTGGTAGACCCATAAGCCCCAAGGAATATCCTTAGGTTGGCTCCCTTTTGCTGTGTGCTTATGGTAAGTCTTACGGATGCAATTTTGGGGAACTGCATAATGGAGTTCAGTTGGAGGGCTCCACAATGGTTTTAAAAGATTTATATATTTTCACTGGTTTTGATTAGAACACACTAGACATCCTATTCGATCTCCTGAAAATGTGATACTATGAATTATTCCTATGAACTTAGATCTTCATGGCTTATACTCGATGAACTAACGGTGGAACCCCAGATTATCCCGAAAACCATTATACATCTGATTCAATAAAAAAATTATATGACTTTCCATTTATCTGCATGTCCTATAGCATCAACTGGTAGTATTGTATTACTGAGCCTCCCAAAGCTTACTTTGTTACTCACCCTTTTCAGGTTAAAAGGTTTAAACCAGTACAACTATCGACATCAGTAAGGGTGTTCTTTCGGCGTTGCTTGAAGAGTATGATACATTTGATTAGGGGGCATGTAGGCTTACTTTGTTACTCACCCTTTTCAGGTTAAAAGGTTTAAACCAGTAAAACTATCGACATCAATAAGGGTGTTCTTTCGGTGTTGCTTGAAGAGTATGATACATTTGATTAGGGGGCATGTAGATTGTGTTTTGTTTTATATCTGAGTCTAAAAACCTGTTTTATTTCTGAATACTGATAAATCATTTTATGAGTTTACATGTTTTAATAAAAGTTTTAAATTTTTTGAGATTTTTACGGTGGGTCGCTCCGGTGGCCCTAATATGACACTCCAGATCAGATCGGGTTACCCGCATCGGTCTGAGGGGGTTACATCATCTATTTTTCTACTTTTGTTTTGATCATCCAACTACTATATTTAATTGTATATATAAACATAAAATTCAATATAAATTGAATAATTCATTAGAAGAATAACCAAGATACCCAACTTAAATAGAGAATTTGAGAATACTTAAATTGGGGTTCTATAACGTGTCACATATTACACTTGTATATGAACAAACCTGTCTAGTAGTAATTAAATTATCCTAGATGAAGTTTTTTTTATACTTCACTATTTTTGTTGGAAATGAAAATGGTAATGTAGTATTTTCATGTGTTATATCAACTGTTCATTTTCTCGTTTGATTTTGTAAATACATAAAAAGCGTAAAAAATATGATTCTTTTCATGATTTTAATGAAATAAAAAAAATATTATTTTGCGTTTACAGATAAAATCATTGATCAAATTTATACATTATCTTTTCATGCAAGAGATGAAGCAAATCTCTACATCTACCCAAAACATAAGTTAAGCTCTCAAAGGATAATTTCTTGAAAATTAAGCTAACTAGAATCAATCTATGATATTCTTTGTATGTCAAGTTATCTTCGGTTTAATTTGCATTAATTATTAAATCACATGGAGAATATAAATAACAATATAATTTGTGAATTTTTTGGAACACAAATAAGAAATTGGATTTTAAAAGTTATTTCACTTATGCATAATTAACTGTAATAAATTACATGAATGATCAATTAACTATGAGACAATTTAAATTTGACTATTAATTTATTAGTTTTTTTATTAATATGGGGTAAGTATAAGACACTATCTATTTAAAGATAACTTTCAACCATTTGACATTGAGGTCGCTTGGTTCATGTAATTTATTAATCTTTTCAATCAAGTCACTTAATTATCTAAATGATATCAATAAAGCTATCTATCGTTAACATTTAATACTATAATATAGTTAAAAATAGTATCCAGAATTGATAAAAAAGAAGGGCTTTAAAGGCTCCTTTGTGGAGGCATGATCTTATGCTAAGGTATGAGAATATCATGACTCGAGAATAATATGATTAACTCGTAGTTATCATCCCCCGGTGAATAAGGGATCAAACTATTGAAAGACTAGCAAATCAGGCTCCTTTTGTGGAGGCAAGATCTTATGCTAAGGCATGAGAATCTGATGACTCGAGAATAATATGATTAACTCGTAGTTATCATTCCCCTCGGTGAATAAGGGATCAAACTATTGAAAGACAAGCAAATCAAACTCCTTTGTGGAGGCAGGATCTTATGCTAAGGCATGAGAATATGATGACTCGAGAATAATATGATTAACTCGTAGTTATCATTCCCCCGATGAATAAGGGATCAAACTATTGAAAGACTAGCAAATCAGACTTGAGCGACTTGAAAATTTATCCACGAACGCAATATCCAAATCCAATCCGAGGATCCAAAGCATGGAAGATCAATAATATAATAGATAAACATCATCTTGATCAGTTGTGGTAATGTCTAATCAACCCTTAAAAAAGACAAGTGAACATAACAGTCAAACGACCGAAAGACGTATTAAAAGGAAAAATAAAACGTGCCATAAAGATAGATGAAAACGTGGCATACAAACAAATTTATTGAAAATAAAAAAAAAGAAAAGAAAATAAATATGTAATATAAGAAAATAAAAAGATAATAAAGAATATAGACAGTCGACAACCAACATTAAAATTGGTACCGTCGCCAATCAATAAATATAAAAAAAGGATGAACAATTTAAATGAGAGAAAATTAGGAGAAAAAATTTGAAGATGAACATTCTATTAATTCTAATATATTCATTTAATCATTTGGTTTAATTTTTCACCGTATTTATATCATACGTTAAATATTATTCTTATATATATTTAGTATTATTTAAGAGTTTGATTGCAATTAGTGTCAATAAAATACGCTCAATTGAGAAAAATTATAAATCGATGTATTGCTAGATAATTGTGATTATAAATTAAGTACATAAAAATGTGAAAAAATAAACAAATTGTTTAATTGAGTATCTTTGGAAAAAATAAAACCGTTATAAAAGAAATGTCAATATTGAAAAAATAGATTAATTTATGTATTAATATGGAGATAGGTTAAAGTATTAATGTGTAAAAAAACAAATTTGAATATCATCAAATATTTTAAATATCATAAAATATTTTAAAATAATATTTATCTAATATTTTTTTTTAATTATTGACAATAAATATATATTTTTATAATGTAACTGTTTAAATTTAAAATTTAGAAAGAAAATATTATTTTTTATCAGATTCAATTTCTTTTAAATATTAATGGGAAACTTTTAAAAAAATGGTCTAAAAGTTAAAATAATTTTATATTGTAATTTATAATTAAAGTAGAGTCCACCATGTGGGCTTTACACTCGACTCGAGGCTAGTCAACAGTGAACAAAAGAAAGCAAAGCAAACAATTGTAGTCTCAACTTCTTGGATTCTTCAGGGAAACAACTTCTTGGAAATTTCATCTCTTTTTTCTATTTATTGTTGCTCATATATTTGAACTCTTCCTAGTTTCTTCCTGCATATCAAGCCATCTATATTTCTTTGATTTGAACATCATGGTGCTCGGTAATCGTTTTCTCCAAAACCTACGCCTTTTCAAGTTGGTGTTTGGAGGAGCTTGCTGAGATAGTTAAACAAAAATTGGAAAAGGTTCATAAAATATTTCCAATTTTCTATGATGTGGATCCGTCTGATTTAAGGAAACAAAAGGATAAAGTTGGAGAAGCATTTGCCAAAAACGAAGAGACATACAAGGAAGATCAACACATGATCCAAAGAAGGCGAAATGCTTTGACTAAGGTTTCTAACATCAAGGGATGGCATTTGAATAACAAGTACTTCATTCTTTTCTCTCTTAGATCATTTATTTCATGGTCATATCTGTTCATTTCTTAAATGAATTAAAAAACTAAAATTAATTTCTATTGTAGGCATGAATCTGAATTTATTGGAGATATTGTTAAAAAAATCTCTGCAAAATTATGTCAAACATATCCAATTGTTCATGATAAGTTGGTCGGAATTAGTTCCCATTTGGAGGAGTTGTATTCAAAAATCGATTTTGGAGAAGATGATGCCCATATTATAGGAATATGCGGAATGGGTGGCATCGGTAAAACGACTCTTGCAAGAGTTGTTTACGACCAAATGTCATCTCATTTTGACGGAAAAAGATTTCTTGCTGATGTTCGAGAAGTTTCAAACAAATTGGGACTTGTTTCTTTACAGAAACAACTTCTTTCTCATACCTTGTCTGAAGGAGGATTCAATATATTCAATGTTGATGAAGGAAATGCAATCATCAGTCATAGGTTGTCTCACAAAAAGGTTCTTGTTGTTATCGATGATGTTGATAACAGAAAACACTTGGAACACTTGGTTGGAAGGCGTGATTTGGTTCAGGCAGTAGGATCATTGTAACAACAAGAGATGAACATCTGCTCCGATCTTATCGAGCCGATTATGTGTATAAGCCTACGACATTGAGCCCCAGTGATCGGCTTTTTAATTTGAAAGCTTTCGATAGTGAGACAATATTAGAAGGTGTTTTCATTAAGCTTTCTAAACATGTTGTACATTACGCTGGTGGTCTTCCCTTAGCTCTTGAAGTGTTGGGTTCTTTTTTGTGTGGTAGAGATGCAACTCAATGGAGAAGTGCAATTGAAAGACTTAAACAAGACTCCAACAAAGAAATTCTTGATAGACTTCGAATCAGTTTTGATGGATTGGAAGAAAGGGAAAAGAATATATTTTTTGATATCGCATGCTTCTTCAAGGGGGAGGAGAAAGATTTTGTAACCAAAGTGTTGGATGGTTGTGAGTTTTTCCCAGATATTGGAATCGATGTTCTCGTTAAGAAATCACTAGTGGCCGTTGATGGAAAGAACAAATTGTGGATGCATGACTTGCTACAAGAAATGGGAAGAAAAATTGTTTAGGAAAAATCTATTGATGAACCTTTCCAGGTTGCAGATTGTGGGATGAAAGGGACATCCAACATGTTCTAACAAAAAAATCTGTAAGTCATTCAATAAAACCAAGTCTTCATATGTACAAATATACATAATATTTTGAATATTTGATCGAGTAGGAGGAATATATTTATTCATTATATTGCAAAACTATGTCATTTAAAATATTTTTAGTTAATTAATAATGTTAATAAGGATTTGAATAAGTATATAATTTCAGTACATCACTCATTGGAAAATGTTATAATTTGTTTAAAGTGATTTATTTACTATATTCCCATCAAATGTTTTAATTGGAAAATATTTGTAGTTAATTATCAAAAGTTTTATGATGCAATTTAAACTATTCATTCTGTCTTCTTATACTCTGTTCTTGATTACCTGTAGGCCACGGAAGTGATTGAAGCCATGATCATCGACAATCAAAGGTAGGAAAACATTTGTACGCGTTTATCAGTGTATGTTTCAGTGTAGTCCATAACATATCGTCAAAAGCTTTTAAAAATAAATCCAACTGATTTGAGTTTTACTAATATGTCATCATTTGGACTAGTAACAATGTGTGTTAGGGCGCAAAATAATTCCAGTTTGTTAGCTTAGGTAATTTGAACTCAGATTTAAGGGTTAGATATAGATATGTGTTTTACATGTGCATTGATTTTAATGTTTTTCCATGGACTTCTTAAAATATCATATACCAATACTCTTATTCGAATATGCGTCAGATACAAGTATCAAACACGGATTATTGAAAACACAGTAATGGAGCAACATAGCTTTTAGGTATTGGATTTTCTTTTGCGTAGTTTGAAGCTCAGTTTTTGTTTTTCTCATGGTTATCAGGGAATCGAACAAGACACTCAATTTGAATGTCGATGCCTTCTCGAAGATGAAAAGATTGAGATTGCTCAAAGTTCTTTGCCTCTCAAATTGTGATGGTCTCAAATATCTTTCTAATGAGCTACGGCTTTTAGATTGGAAAGGATGTCCTTTAAGATCTCTGCTCTATGGCTTTCAACCGGACAACCTTGTTGCACTTCTGTTACAATACAGTCACGTTAAACAACTATGGAAGGGAACCAGAGTAAGAATTAATTCTATTTTTAAGATGAATGATTAAAATTTGATTATGATAGAGACAAAAATAACAAGAATCAGCTTTCTTAGAGTTTCTCGTTTCTCTCTAATTTATTATTGTTTTCAACAGCCCTTGTACAACCTGAAAGTGTTAAACCTCGGAGGGTCCCCGAACCTGATCAAGACTCCGGACTTCACAATGGCCCCAGGTTGTACAAAAATAGTTGGTGTTCATCCATCCATGGGAGAGCTTAAGAAGCTTAAATATTTGAACTTGAGTGGCTGCAAAAGTCTTAGGAATCTTCCAACCAAAATTGGAATGGAATCTCATCATACATTCATTCTTTCGGGTTGCTCAAATCTTTTTTGGTTTCCAGAGATTGATTGCAAAATGGATTGTCTAAAAACTCTTGATCTTTCTGGTTGTTATAGAGTTGGATTTTTGCCAGAGCTTTTGCAGCTAGCAAAGTCTTTGGAAGAGCTCGACTTGAGTGAAATGGCCATAACAAAACCTCCGTCCTGCATTTTTCGACTTAAAAATCTTAAAGTTTTCTTTCCCACAAGGGATCTTCATCTAAGTTTCAAAAATATCTGCCTTCTCTCTTCAAAAGGATCCAAAGAGGAAAGACAAATTCAATGGCTCTGATGTTGCCTTCATTGTCGGGTTTGAGTTCATTGAAAAAACTGAAACTAAGGGACTGTAATCTTTGTGAAGGAGATATTACTATTGATATTTCTCGTCTACCCTCTTTGGTAATACTCGATCTCAGCAGTAATAATTTCATTAGCCTACCTGATTCTCTTACTCGACTTTCCAAGCTTGAAGTTCTTAAATTGATGAATTGTCGCGGGCTGAAATCGTTGCCTGAGCTTCCAACAAGTACAGTAGTTGTGAGCATAGATCATTGTACTTCACTGGAACTAATTTCGAATCCATCAAAAGTATGCAATTCAAGGGATTTTGTGTGTTATAGGTACCAACTGCTACCGTAACACCCTAATTTAGGGTCAAATTATAAGTTTCCAAAACATATATTTAGTTTTAGAAAGTCGGGGTAATTCAGGGTACCAGTTCTGAATTTACCCATTTTTCTTATATGTTGAAAAATAAATTCCCCTCTCCCGTGTAATCAGTTTTCCAGATTTTCCTCTCCCTCGTTAACCCCCTTTTAAGCTTCGATTTCTTCACCGTTCAACCACTGTTTGTCGATCCGAAACCACCAATATATTCACCATTGATTGAAGAACAAAACCCGACCTCTATCCTGACGTGAATCGGCATTGTTCGTCGTAAATATCAACCAGAAGCTTCATCGGTTTTAACTCGATCGTCGTTGGTTTTTTGTCGATTTCGGTCGGTCTGACCACTCGTTTTCGACACCTCCCGCACCATCGTGTTCCTTGCATCGTTCCGAGTCCACCGGTGTCCTTCTAGTCTCCGTTGTCACCGACGCATGAGGGGGTGAGGAAGTTAAGTTTCTGATTTTTTAAAATCGAGCTCTCCACCGTTCAAAATTGTGAACCCAACTTGGTAATAGTCTCAAAATCCCTTAAAATAATTTTAGAAATTTTTATGGAATTTTTTTGACTTCCTAGGCCTCCGCACGCGCCCCCAAGTGCTACCTCCTGCGAGTGGGCTTCGTCTGGCAGTATGGGGAACCGGCTGACCGACTGGATCGGTCTAGACCAAGCCGAGTTAAGCCGTCGAGCAGTTAATCGTTGACCGGCGTTGATCACCGTTGATCAGACCGTTGACCAGCCGTTGACCGACCGTTGACTTTTTTAGGGTATACCTATCCTGACGTTTTTCGACATCCTCAGTCCGTTTTGCCAAATTCAAACCCGGTAAGCTGTTTTTCACTGATTTATCACTCGATTCGATCCGTTTTCACAATTAAGCTTATTTTTTATGAAATTTCTGTTGATATGTAACCGAGGAATGATTGGAAGTTGATTTCAAGATAGAGGGCATTCAAATTAGTTTAAATGGTTGATCAGTATGGCACGAAAATCGAGGTAATACATTACTACCTTTTCATGCTTTATAGATCATGTTGGTATTAGTAAATGTATGAATAAAAATGTTTGGTTGCATCTGGCTAGTTAAATATTCCTATACTCAATCCGAATGTGCTAAAAATTTGGTAACTGAATATGGCTCAGATGATTTAAATAAGAAACTAGAGGACCGTTAGAATTAAAGTATAATTTCTGTGATTAAGGGATAAAACAATCAACTCTTGGATCTATCAATTATAATTTATCTCATTAAAGGTTAAATGTCAAATGTACTTGGATGAGAAATTATGGGAATACTTCGATTAGGTAAATTACGAAATTACCCTTGAGAGGAAAAGTAGCTCGAATTGACCCTGAATGGAAAAGTACCCAAAAAGTCATGCCTAAATCAATGAATTACTAATTTCATCGTTAAGTTCACAAGTTTATACAGAAAATTCCTGATAATCCGTAAATCTGTGAGTTATGAGTAAATACTTGAAGAATAATTTATCGAGGGTGCTCTTTTGTTAGAATTGTTTGTAAGGTCTGAAATAGAGGATAAGTTTGAATTAAATAATAAGAGTAGACGAAAATAAAGGATTGAAATACTTTGAACTGGAAAATGACTAAAATGCCATTGGATAGTAAATGACCCAAGAATATTACCAAGCCCAGGAACGATTGAATATCCTCAAGCTATGAAACGACAGAAATAACGTTGAGCACCAAAATGACCAAAATACCCTTATGACTTATAATAAGTAAATATCTTAGATTAATTAAAGAATCCAAACAAACATGGATGTTGTACTGCTCTTAAAAGTTATAGAACACAGCTTAAGTCGGTAAACCAATCATAGTGCTATATCAGTACCTGAATGACATAGGTACCACTTGAATGCTTGTTCATCTCGTCAAGTTTGGAATCGAGGATAATTATGGAAATATTCAGCTCAACTCTAGAGAGCATTCGGTACTAAGAAGTGGATATTCGTTAGACAAATCGACCACGAATACCAAATTAAACTAAGCTCAATGACTGAAGATTAAATAAGTGATTTGGATGAGTATGAGAATGCTAATGAACATACATGATGTAATGTCCTTATGGGTCGTGAACTACAAATCAAGCACATCAGTATTTCATGATATCGTGGAAGCGTGGAAATTAAATAAAGACCATTGGAATATCTGTCTGTTCCCTTACGATTTATTCAGTGATGATTCTGAAGAGGATCTATGGATAATAAATTTTGGTATTAAAGAGTGAATACCCTGGAAGGGCAAGGAATTGACTAGTCAACAGACATTCAGTTCTGGGAGTTATTCGATAATCCGATCGATTAACATAAATGGTAAATGTTTTAAATCTTCGTTTCTCCCTTATCAGCTCAAATCACTCCAGTCATATCTGAACATGCAAGTATCTCAGATGCAAAGGATCCTAAATACCCCCATTTGGTTCAATTGGACTAAAATCCTATTAATTCAAAGCCTAATCTTGAATACCTCTTATTGTTGGGTAATAGAATCAGTCTCAATAAATCTGAATCTAGAATTATTCTATATAAAGATTCCTGAACATTTTCCTGATGTACATGAATCATAATGAGATTCTAAAGTATAAATCTTAAATGTCTGATTCGATCAGTTAGTAATCGATTCACTTCAATAAGACCTCGTTCCTAGAATCCGATCAAATTACATCAGTTTCATATTATCCATTCTGATAACTACCTAGTGTCTCAAAGAAATACTCGGATCTCTAGTGTGTTCCACATGCACTACATGACAATTTTATATGTTTTGAAATGAGTTTTAACAAAAGTATTGATTTACTAGTTTAGGAACCGTAGCAACATGGTATGTGATATCTGATTTTGGTTTTCATCGAAAACTATGAATTATTCATGATTTATGGAATTATGAAATTTACTGATTTATGAATTATGGTACCTGAAATGTGTTATCGGGTTTCCTGTTTTCACTGGAAAATATGAATTGTTCCTGATTTATGGAATCATATAATTTATTGGTTTATAAACTATGATTTTCTGTTTTCATGGGTTAAACCCGAACTGTTCTATTGGGATATTATTTGGGTAGACTAGAGTATGGAGGTACAACTCTGATCAAGTTGGTAAATTCTTACGGACTTAAGGTGACCTTTGGGTAGGCTTTCAGGCCCCAATGCATTCCTCTTAAGTTAATCATGGGACTACTTATAGCGTACGGGTGGAGGGCATTTATATGGTTTACTTCATGGTTACGCTGATGAGATTTACTAGATCATGATCCAGTTATTACGAATTATGGTTAAAACTGCTTTTTACTAGATTTTTATATGGATATGATTCTAGAGTATGGAAGCACAACCTTGATCCAGCTGGTAAGACCTTACGTACCTAAGAATACCCTTGGGTAGGCCTGTAGGCCCCAAGGCATATCTTAGGTTGGCTCCCTTTGCTATGTTCTTAGGGTAAGCCCCATTGACGTAATTATGGGGAACTGCATAATGAAGTTTGGTTGAAGGCTTCCGCTATGATTTTAAAAGATTTATATCTTCTCACTGGTTTTAATTGGAACACACTAGACATCCTATTCGATCTCCTGAAAATGTGATACTATGAATGCTTCCTATGAACTAAGATCTTCATGGCTTTTACTCGATGAATTAATAGTAGAACCCTAGATTATCCCGAAAACCGTTATACATTAGATTCAACAAGGAAATTATATGGCTTTCCATTTATCTGCATGTCCTGTAGCATCAACTGGTAGTATTGTATTACTGAGCTTCTCAAAGCTCACTCTGTTACTCACCTTTCAGGTTAAAAGAATCGTACCAGTGCATCTATCGACATCAGTAAAGGAGTTCTTCCCGCGTTACTTGCAGAGTATGATACATGTGATTAAGGGGCATGTAGGCTATATTTTGTTATATATATATGAGTCTGAAAATATGTTTTATTTCTGAGTACTGATAAATTTTATTTTGTATTCATAAATCATTTTATGATGTTTTGATAAAAGTTTTAAATTTTCTGCTATTTTTATGGTGGGTCGCTCTAGTGGCCCTAATGTGACACACCGGATCGGATCGGGTTACCTACATCAATCTTAAGGGGTTACATTTAGTGGTATCAGAGCCAGGTTGAGTTAAAATTTTCAAGATAGACCGATCGATCGAATTTCAAAAGATGTATGATCAGTACATGCCCATAGACTACAATCGTACCTCTCTGAGTCGAAACTTCAAGGTTGAGTCCCTCTCTGTAACAAGCTAACTTATGTTTTATATCTGTTACGTATCAACCTATGTAGAAACGAATAATAATAATGTGTATTCAAATTCTGTAAAGTACCTCACGAGTCATGTTAGAGTTACTCATCTAAAAATTTTTGATATGACTCCTGAAATGAAACTGGGATATGTTACAACTCTATGAATCTATTCTCGTAACCAAGGTTGAATTGATTCCACAAGGATAAGTATGTTCTGATTCTTTTATTGGAATGAGGAAGAGTTCTGATGAAAATGTATACTCAACTGGTTAAAGATTAATAGATGACCAATACTTTTGTAAAAATTACATGAAGATATGAAAGAACTGATGAAAGTTTCATTTCTGCAATTATGTGACATGAATGAATTTCGAGGAAGAAATTCTTTTAAGGAGGGGAGAATTGTAACACCCCAATTTAGGGGTCAAATTATAAGTTTCCAAAACTTGTAGTCAGTTTTAAAAAGTGAGGGCAATTCAGGGACCCAATCCTAAATTTACCCATTTTTCTTATATGTTGAAAAATAAATTCTCCTCTCCCGTGCAATCAATTTTCCAGATTGCTTTTCCCATTTTCTCTCCCTCGTTAACCCCCTTTTAAGCTTCAATTTCTCCACTGTTCGACCATTGTTCGTCGATCCAAAACCACCAATAGATTCACCATTGATCGAATAACAAAACCCAATCTCTATCCCGACGTCAATCGACATCGTTCGTCGTAAATCTCAACCGGAAGTTTCATCGGTTTTAACTCGATTACTGTTAGTTTTCTGTCAATTTCGATGGATCCATCCACTTGTTTTTTACACCTCTTAGACCATCGTGTTCCTTGCATCGTTTCGAGTCCACCGGTGTCCTTCTTGTCTCTGTCGTCGTCGGCGAGTGAGAGGTGAGAAAGTTAAAGTTTTAGATGTTTTAAAATTGAGTTCTCTTCAAAATTGTGAACTGAGCTTGGTAAGTGTCTCAAAATCCATTAAAATAATTTTAGAAAATTTTATGGAATTTTTTTGACTTCCTAGGCATCTGCACGCGCCCCCACGTGCCATGGATGTATCAAATAAAATAGACTGTATGTCCAATTCAGTTATTGAGGGACATGATATAGTTGGCATGCCATAGAGTCCAGCAGCAGGCTGCATATTCGGGAATACACTAAAGGATACCTAGTGTATATGGTGGGCACGACCTTATGTGTCATATTCGGGACTGTACTAAAGAATACCTAGTACAGATGGTGGACACAACCTTATGTGTCATACTTGGGATAGCATTACGGTGCTTATATTTGACTCGTGTACCCAGGGTCCTCAGGGTTGTATATTGGGCTATTGTCTATTGTTTATGGTTATTGTCTATGGTATATGGTTATGGAATAATGGCAAGTGTATTGGTAAAATAAGCTTACGAGCTTATGGAACAAATGGTAAGTATATTGGTAAAATAAGCTAACGAGCTTATGGGATAAATGGTAAACGATTTTATATTATATTGATCATGGTAAAATATTGGATATATTAGTAAAATGATTTTATGGAAATTTGATTTTGACATTGAAAATCATGCATGAATTGTATTGCAATGTTTATTGTTTTAATTGCCTCACTAAGTTTATACTTAGCATGTGATGATTTTCACGCGTAGGTAAAAAGCAAAGAATAAGAATAAAGAGTTAAGAACGACATCAAGCATCGATAGGTATATTTTAACATCAGTAAGATATCCTACGATGGAATTTGATTTTAGATAGTGGCATGTAATTTGAAAATGTTCAAATTATTTGTTGAATAAATTTTGGAAATTTTTATAGTGATGAAAGGTTAATTTTTATGAATTTATATGTATTTTCGAAAGTACTGTAGAAGTTACTGTAGCTTACTGTAGCAGTTACTGTAGAAGTGAATAGTAAATGTTTTAAGTAAATTTTTCCAAAATGCATTTGGGGTACCGATACCCCCTACAGGGTACCGATTCCCCCACTGTTCACGGGGTATTGTTCATCATTACTGTTCACGGGTACTGTTCACTATTCATAAAAAAATCTTTCGAATTAAATTGGTTACAATGAAACATGATTTATATGATATGATATGATATTTTTATAATATCAATTATCATTTTAAAGAGAATAAATTTTAAATCACGGTTTGAATTGAAAATGGTTTTCGAAATTCAAGTGACATCTATAATCTGTATAGGTATAATTATACGGGTTATGGGTGTTACAATATTGATACTGTGAAACCCAAGTATTGATACTGGTCAAACCCAATGGTTATTAATGGCTAGGTTTTTTATATATTATAAAGGAAATACCAATACTCCAAAATGTAGTATCGATACTCTCCATTCTAAATAGTTTTATTTTGCATAAAAATAAGTCTCCAATGGCTGGAAACGATCAAAACACATTCCAAATTATAAAATCAAGTCAATGACACATCAAGAATGCTAAAAAACCTATCCAAGCAATCTATATCAAGAGTAAAGCCCTTTTACTCTTTATTTTCTATTTTCTATTGAACATCGTGTTTTCCAACTCATTGTTAACCTTTGTAATTATTTCTTGTGAGCTTAATTCTTGTAAACACCTACCTTTACAGGTTTTCTTGGTTACATCTTTGTATCATTTGTAAATGGGGAGTGGTTCTATCTTAGCCTTTGAAAATATAGGAATGTTTAAATTTTACTCGAGCATAGAAAAAGAAAGAACAAATTAATGAATTTGTTAGAAATCCTTACTGTGGAGCTAAGTTAGTGAATGTAGACTTCATTTAGGAAGTTGAACCACTCTAAATATTCATGCCTTTTTGTATATATTTTAACTTCCACACCTAAATTTTTTCAAAATGCAATTTAGTCCTTCTTAGCATATTTTTGATTGATTCATAGAGCCTTAAAAATCTTAACAATTATTATCAAAGCTTAACTCATTAGAAGGTTTAATAACCTTGATATGATCCCTATAGAGCTCTATCGATTCTGACATAATTGATAAGATGACTTTGAGCTTCGGCTCGTACTACCATGATGATTATCACTTTGTTGAACTTATTTCAATATAAAACATTTAAGGGCAAAATGTTTTTGGACTTGATTGAATTTATTCAAAGTTTTCAAAAATAATTCAAAATCTATAAAACTTGAATTTGAACAAGAAATTATTTTTGGGTAATTAGTATCAATATTTTCTTACAATATTGATACTGCATGAACAATATCGATATTATTCTTACAGTATCGATGCCAAAAGTAAGAGCAGTATAAATACTTCCATGGTAGTATCAATACTACTTGTTTTCTAAAATGTTCAAATTCCAGTAAGCAAAATGGGTGCTGACACTCAAGGAGTATCAATACTACTTTAGATAGTAGTATGAATACAATGAAACCTATATCGATACTGGTAAGCCTAACGGTCAATAAAAGCTAGTTTATTTGAAGATTCTAACGGCAATATTGATACTTCTAGCCCGAGTATCGGTACTCATTGTTCTGGCTATTTTATTTTTGTAGAAAATTAATCTCTAACAACTGGAAATGGCTACAAACTCATTCTAACATATAAGAACAAGTTTAGGACACTTGAAGAAACAGCACCTATCCAAAAATCAAGATCAATAGAAAACCCTTTTATTCTTTATTTTTCTCTTTTCTTGTACACAGAGTGTTTTTGTGAGCTTAATTGTGTAAACACCTACCTTTGTGACGTATTTTTGTTTACATTTTTATTTTGTAAAATGGGGAATGGTTCTAGTTTAGCAATTGAAAGGTAAGGAATTTGTAAAGGTTACTTTTGAGCCTAGAAAAAGAAAGAAAAAATTAGTGAATTTGTTAAAAACTTCTTAGTGTAGAGTTAAGGCAATGGATTTAGATTTGGCTTAGAATTCGAACCATTATAAATCATTGTGCCATATTTTTTCCTATCCTTTCTCCTCAATTCCCAATTTTTCGAGAATCTAATTCCCCCCATCTTGGTTTAATTGGTTGTTGTTCAAAGAGCATAAAAATCCCAACAATGGGTATCAAAGTGGGTCTCTATAACACCCTAATCCGATTTAACCTGAAGATCGATAGACTTAAAGCATTACACAGGACCACCAATATGGCTAACCCAAATTTTTTTCCTTTAAAATCCATTTAATAATAAACATACTACATCATATCAAATAGACCTACACGATAGCTATAAAACATTTTTATAAATCAGAGCTGCATTACACAATTTAAATCAAATAATACAAATCGATATTGACAATCCAAAAACATAAGTAAAGTCCTATGAATACATATGCCCACTAAACCTATAGTAAAGTACTTTGGGAAAGATGCTGGAAATCTTGCTACAACGGTGCTCCTCGAAAGGCTAAACTACAAACCTGCGAGCTGAAACATCCAAACTTTGAGCTTGGAAGGCGCAATAGTATAATCGCTAATATAGAGAAGCATATGAATCTCATAAACATAAGTATGCTAGAAGATAGGATAATAAGCAGTATGTATATGCATGATCATAATCAAGTGTTGCCTACTTAAGGTTCAACAGTTCAACATCTCTAGTGCAAGTCTCATGCTTTCCATAGTCTCCGCTAAGGCCTCAACATGAGAAAACATATACTAGGTCTCTATCCTCAGTATCATCCTACAATGTATCATCATGCAACACACAATGATAGTACCCGTATAATAAAGACACCAGGTACAATCATAAACAAGTAAGCATCATAGTGTAGCTCTGGGTCACACAACATCAGGAAACTCACACCATTCTTTTCTTTCTAAGAACCTTATATAAGACTTGGGTCACGTAGCATCAACATCATCCTATCCTTCGGGTTAGGTCTGAGTCACATAGAGTCAACACCTTACTACGCTAGTCTACTCCATTAGAGTACTTGGGAATTGTCTGGGTCACTTAGCTTCGGCACAACATCCAACTAGAAACTAAAGTTCTCTTTCACTAAGATGGATATATATGTATATTCTGTACACACAAGATGATTGTCACACTACTAAAGTAACTCGAGTGTCCCGAGTAACACATAAAGGCTAGTCTTATGTAATCTTACCCATAAGATTATTTTTGTTATCACACATGTAATATTATTATCGAATGATTATTCTATCATTATTATCAGTTACAACACAAGTAGGTGAGATCGTTCTCTCACTCACTACTATCTTATTCATTTTCTCTCCTAGAACGTTATGTAATAGCTTAATAGTATTTTAGTGATTTATGCCCTTAAGGCAATTCATAACCAATGCTACCCACTTGGTATTCTATAACTAACCCAACATTTGGTTTAGGTATAGTTCATTGATAATGACTCCATAGTCATTCTCATTGTACTTCCTATTAATTCATCCTTGCACTGGTGGGGCAACTTACACTTATTTGATTTGTAAGTACCCACCTAGTACGCACCTTCCACTATCATTATTGTCACGTCGTTCATCGTCCCACTCATGAGCATATTATTCAGAACGATCTTCCGTTCACGATTACTTAATATGTGTTTCATGGAAGATGCTTAGAGTATTACACTTAATGTAATTACTTTGGTCGTAACCCATCTTTAAACATATTTCTTAACAATTATTCTAGTGTTTTAAACATTTTCAAAACCATTTATGATCATACTATAGATCCAATGTCTTCTTGGTAACATTTTATCTCAAAATAGCCGTTTTAGAGGGTTTCGAAACCAAAATGAAACTTTTGTATTCTGGACAAAGGGTTTCAAAATCAACTAGGGGGTTTCAAAACCATTGCTACATATTACCTCGTTTCTCATGAGAAAAGCTCTCTAATCACTCATAAGACCCTTCTAAGATCCCTAAATGTTATCTAAAGTTTATGGCAATTACTTAAGGTTAATTAGAACTATAAAAACACAATGTTTGAAACAAAAGCTTCATCTAATGAAAGAATCAAGCAAAACCAACAAATATGCTCAAATACCCAAATCCTTAACAAGGCAAGATATTTAGGAGGTTTATAATACAACAAAGGATTAGAAATACACTACCTTAGTTTAGAAATCCGAAATGAAGTTCCTTTATGAAGCTTTACCTATTTTTCTTGTCCTCTTGACTTTATGAAGCGCCATACCCAATTTCTATAGCCACACAAGGCAACCTAATATTTTCTTAACATAAATAGTTGTAGGAATAGTAATGGTGGATTAGAATTTTAAAGGAAGTTTACATATTCTCAAAGGACTTAAGTTTGACCTATAGAGATTGAGGAGAACGAAGGGAGGAAGAAATGATAATGAAGAAACAAAGAGAAGAATATGGAGAAGATATAAAAACCCTCATCTTCTAATAAATGGAAGAAATGCACTTTTGGTCTGTCATTTTCCCCCCTCTATGACAAATCCCATTTATATAACCTTTTGGGCCTGATTCTAACCCAATTAAGCCCAACTCGGCCAATGTCTTTAAATACGAACTCTATGAGGTCTACAAACCTCTAAGGTAAACTCAAAACTATTAGCCCGAAATTTGGTTTGTTACAACTCTCCACTCCTTAAAAGAAATTTTATCCTCAAAATTTACTTAGATCCAATGACAACTTACTCTTGAGTTAAACACTTAGAAGTTCCCGTTACAAGACATGCAACTCCGAACCTTTCAAAATCAATCTACGATTTTCCAAAACATCGAACCTTAAAAAAAATCTTTGAGAAGTGTAAAAACAACGAGTCTCACTCTGTTCATTCTAACACTTAATAATTGGAACGTTTCACAAGGACAACACTAAACTACAATTTTAATTGTTATCACTGAACCCTTTATTGACAAACTCTACTCAATCAAGTTAATACACTGTGCATTTTTATAGATATCTTTAACTAACTAAAAATAGGCAATTCGATATACCACACATCGAGATCTTACAAACACTTGTCATATGCGATTTTGAAATCGACTACTAACGATATGATGCAATTCACGACTTTATAAATGTTAATCTAAACGCTTCCATTGTACAAATCTGATTCAATAATCATCCATGTTATTCGATTGATTCTTAATTTCCTTGTAGTTTGCATACGTACCACTCATCATACCGTGCATCTACGGTAGTCACAGTTGGGAATCAATTTCTTTTTAGTGAAACTAGAAGCATCTAGCTCTCCAAGATAACACACATCAAATAGCGGAGATCATTTACAACTACACTCCGACTTAAGGATTCTATGACTCTATGTCTTGCACCAATGATCACTTACCACCACTGTGTCAATCGATGATAGCTAATGCTACTTAAGGTACTTGATTACTTATAGCATCGTGCATTTACTCAATGGTGCTACGTATTTCTACATACTAGTAGGTGTTGTATAAAACTCACACTCTTAGACCAATACAAAGATATCAAAGATAGAGTTTGGGTAAAAAAAAACTTAAACTCTTATCCAACCACACAAGAAGAATTTACGGTGTAGACTGCGGTAACACAACATCATGGGACTTACACTTAACTAGTTTACTAACTCAGTTACCTTGGATGGGACCTGACCTAGACATACCCACATTAGGAACATATATACAACAACCTCACACAACTAACACATCGGCTCGAATCTTAGAAGTTTTAAATAACTCAATACACGTGATCAACATTCACAAAAAACACTACTCAATGTTCTCAATGTTTTTCTTGGAGATATACACTTCTAAATCCAAACTTTAGATTGCTTAAGCTATACCAAATCGGGTCACACAACGCATTGACTCTCGAGTAGGTTGATCTACTACCAAGCGCCTCTATAAGGTTGAACCCCAACTTAAGAAGGAACAATCGAGGGTTCTCTACACCTCGAGACTCGTAACTCACCATCTTAACTATAGTACCTTTAGTACTTAGGGTGAGATTTGGAACTGTTGCATTAGAACGTATACCCTGTTTACTTTCTCCTCATGAGTACAAGGGGAATTTGTGCCCTGTTAGTAATTAAAGTACCTTAGCACTAACTGATATGTATCTCATTATTCTTGGAAATTGGATGATCGATACACTGGCTATATTAACTTCATAATACTAAAACTCTATAATATTGATAACATAAACCCTAAACTAACGATACAAAAACATCCTTATAGTCTCACACTTAACTTAACAACCCACAAGGATTCTCCCCTAGGAAACAAAAAGGGTGAAAGATTATGCGGATGAACATTTCTTAGAGCTAACCTTTAATTCAACAAGGGATAATCATCTAATCACATACCTTTGTACCCACAACCTAAAGTCCAAGCGATTCTTAAGTTGACAACTTCGCTTAAGTCGGCTACTAAGCCTCACTAAGCATTCAAAGAATGTCTAAAATAGCCTTGCCTATTCCACTAAGGCTCGTCAGTTATGTACTTGGATCATCGCGCTAGGATCTTGTACATGAATACTCTTCCTACTTAGTTTACATTGACACCACAAAGAGTGCATGGACTCGCATTTACTAATGTGACATTATCAACTCAAATCTTTAGAACATACTTGGCATCTAAATAGAGACATCAACATCCCCCTAAAAATCTCATGGTGATCTCCCAAGCTAAAACATATACAACTAAGCTGGGAAGCTATTGATATATTCCATCGCTCTCTTATCATACCATGTCACTAACACCTTTTTGGGAAGACCCTCTACTACGCTAGGCTACTAGGATCCCTCTTCAAAACACATCCTATGAAGTCTTAGGCATTTCCCTCGATGCCTTGTTCTACAATGATCACACTCTGAATAAGACAAACTTTACCAGAACCTCTCGCGCTGCCTACAGGCGGTGAAGCTAGCGATCTCCTATGAGACCCTACTTTATTCCTTTAACTCGATTGGAGTGACTAAGCTGATGTCTCTCTCCTTCGTTCATGAGAATCTCTAGCTCTCTTAGCCAGACGACTAGGATAGGTCTACAAGTATCGAAGTCCTCTTATTTAGCCTATCTATATCATCTACCAAACTCATCCTCTTATCTTACACCCTTTCCACGGTCTAAACCCACAAAATCAACTCAGAGAATACTTTAGGCAAGTCTGCCACTACTGTGCTTGAATACTTAAATGAAACCCTTCAAGGGACCTTTTGCACCTTAATAAATCAACTAGAACCAAGTCTAAAGCACATCAATTCGACCAAGGGAAACCTCTTATGTACTTGTACTTTGTACAATCTCCATAACCGACCGGGACTACTCTATCCAACGAAGACATCTCGAGTTGTAGTGTAACAACCATAACCCTTATATACGAACCAATACGAGTTACAAATGTCATATCATAAATTCAAAATATTTCTTTAATTAAACTGAGTAAAATTTATTTCATTCAAACATCTCAAATTTCATAACTTGAACAATTATTATAAAATAATTATTCAGTGAAAAATCATAATATTTATTTATACTATTAATTATATTTAATACTAACTATTTTAGGAAATTTAAGACATTTCATTCTCTTATACATGCTATCTAAGACTTTTAGTACATACTAGGATGTCATCATTGTTACCTGTAAATATTTCCTTAGTAATTGATGTTAAGCTCAACTCCTTACTCTACTTCTTCCCTTTTTCCTACGCGTGAAAATCATCACACGCTAAGTATACACTTAGTGATACAGTCATATGAATATTTAAAGCAATGCAACAAATAAATTTAAAAGAATATCAATATTCAATGCAATATGGTCACTTTACCTGTATTCCAACCATGTTAGTATATATTAACATGATATAAACTAATATCAAGTTTCTTACCAATATATTTTTCATTTATGTTTATCCATAAGCTCGTAAGCTTATTTACCTGTTTATCATTTATTAACCAATAAATCATAGCCCAATTTAAATCCTGAGGACCCTGGGTATACGAGTCAAATATATGCACCGTAGTGCTAACCCGAGTATGACACATAAGGTCGTGCCCACTATCTACACTAGTTATACTTTAGTGTAGTCCCAAATATGACACATAAGGTCGCGCCCACTATATGCACTAATACTTTAGTGCAATCCTGAGTATGACACATAAGGTCGTGCCCACCATATGAACTAGTTAAAATTTAGTGCAATCCCAAATATGCAACCTGCTGTTGGACTCTATGGCATGCCAATTACTCCATTTCCTTCATTGACTTACTTGTGCATACAATCTATTTTATTTGATTCATCCATGGCGAAGTATATTATCATAATTTAACATTGGTAAATTCATACCTGAAATATAATTCATGATAAATATCATATATGTTCACGATAAACATCATATGTAATGATCATTGATCAATGCATTTTATATTCAACCTTTGCATATTTAGAATATGTAAAATATATGATAAATGATATAAATATCATGCCAACATAAATAAGGTAGACTCATCGCAAGTCCTACTCGATGATGTATAAAACATCCATGTATAATTTTATTCATGCATTGCACTCATTTAGACATTATATAAAAGTCAAAATATAAGCCTCACTAAGCTTTAACTTTATCCTTTTCTTCTAATTAGGTTAAATCCCAAAATTGATCATAACTTAATATACTGACAGTTAACACTATCTTTAAAGAAATATTATTTTGTACCAATATAAAACTTTAAAAATTATTTTGTTTATACCAATGGAAACTAGACTCAAAATATGAATCTTTCCATATAATAAACTTCTTCTATTTCAAT
Source organism: Hibiscus syriacus (assembly GCF_006381635.1). Taxonomy (NCBI): domain Eukaryota; kingdom Viridiplantae; phylum Streptophyta; class Magnoliopsida; order Malvales; family Malvaceae; genus Hibiscus; species Hibiscus syriacus. The sequence goes on along the minus strand of NW_024061932.1, from coordinate 1,585,023 downwards.
TTGCACAATTTATGGTAAATTTTCAAAGTTGACCGACATAATCTGTTTTGAGCAGAGTCTGCTACCCTTTTTCTAACTTATCCTCGATTAAAAATTCATATCTTTTTGTATACACCTCGAAGTCAATTTACGTTTGTTCTAAAAAAAACTATAATGGTATACTAATCCAAAGGTATAAAAAATAATCCTCAAATAATTTCTTTAGAATTTATGGTGATTTTCTAAACTTACTGTTCAGAACACCAATCTAGGCAGATTTCACCAATTGCATTTTCAACTTGTTCACTAATTCTATTAGCTCACCAAATGCACATATATGCATGCATCACAAATCACATAACATTTTTGGAGTCACTCCTTACCATAGTAACTCTATCACTGGCTCATCATAAGCCAATGTTTGTTCGATAACATAACAAAATAAATTTTCACTCACCTCTTGTCCTAAGCTTGCAACATTCCTTGGAATTTCCCATTGCATCCTTAAGCTTCTCATTAGCTTTAATAATATTTGATCTTGATTCAAACACTCAATCCCTAGATGAACATCACAAATTCAAACAAAATGTTAGAATCTTACTAACATAGGCATACTTTGGAAAATAATTTCCTAACAAATTTTTCGATGCTTATTCAATATAATTTCATGTCACAACATAAATGTTGACCTTAATACTTCAAATTGACAACTCAAGTTCCTTTTTTATCCCAACTTCACAAAATATTTCCCACTTTACCGTTTTTCAATTGCAATTTCCCAAATATTCCAATGTTGCCACTTTAATCCAACGATTCAAATTTAACATGGAATTAAATCCTTAAATCCAATAATCCATATTATTTTCCATCATTTTAAAATGTGGAAATAATATTTATAAGCTTAATTTACCATCCTTCAAATTTTCCCAAAATTTCTATTCGATCTGATTTACCAAATTTTTTTACCGGACTTTATCACTTTATAACTTTTAATTCCAAATCCGTACAGAAAATCTGATTCCCACAGAAACCTCATTCTTGGGGGTAAACTATTCATTTACAAGGACAAATTACATTACTTTTTAAAACTACTTTATAGTCCTTAAACTTTTCCAAAGTTTTTTCTTTGGCCACTTAACTTTAAAAATTTACATTTCGTTACTAACCAAATCCATTTATGGAATAAAAATTCTTTTTGGAAAATTACCACTTATGTCCTTAAACTTTTCCAAAATTTATACTTTAGCCATAAATTTTCAAAATTTATATTTTGGTCACTAACCAAAATTTTGGGGTATTACATATAGAGCTATCTCTAAAGTCTCCCAATAGTCGATAGGATCACCCTTGAACAATGCGGTGACACACTCTAACTTACCCTCTTAGGTAAGGTGAAGCTGTCTCTTGGTCATCATGGTTTTTTTCAACCACTAACCACTCGAAATCGAGTGATCATAAACTAAACCATATAATATCAACATTTTAGACTTCCTTAGTCCCCCTACAAGAGACTCTATCAGTGCTGTCACACTTAAATCAGCTAATTGAGCTATACATGTATTCATTGACACTTTAATATAACCATCCATTAGGTCCTAGGACTGAATCAACATGACATTATGATACCACTAAATGTAACACCCTAATCTGATATGACCCAAATATCGATGGACTAAAGCATTACAGGAGACCACCAAAATGGCTAACCAAATTTTTTTTCTTTAAAATGTGTTTAATAAAAAAATACTACATGGTATCAAATAGACATGCACGATAACTATAAAACACTTTTATAAATCAGAGCTCTATGACACAATTTAAATCAAATAATGCAAATCGAGATTGACAATCCAAAAACATAAGTAAGGTCTTATGAATACACATGCCCACTAAAGCTACAGTACAATACTCTAGGAAATATGTTGGAAATCTTGTTGTGACGGGGCTCCTCGAAAGGCTCAATTGCTAATTTGGGAACGGAAACATCCAAATGTTGAGCTTCGAAAGCCCAATAGTATAATCCCTATTCTAGAATAGTATATGAATCTCATAAACATAAGTATGCTAGAAGATAGGGTAATAAATAGTAGGTACATGCATGATCATAATCAAGTGCTATATACTTTAGGTTTAAAAGTTCTACATGTCTAGTGTATGTTTTATGTTTTCCTTTGTCTCTACGAAGGCCTCGCAATGAGCAAACATATACTAGGTCTCTAACCTCAGTAACATCCTACAATCTATCATCATGCAACACAAAATGATAGTACATAATATCACAAAGACACCAGGTACAATCATACAACATGTAAGCATCATGGTGTAGCTTGGGGTCACATAGAATCACAAAACTCACACCCCTCTTTTCTTACTAAGAACCTTAGGTAAGACATGGGTTACGTGACATCAACATATTCCTATCTTTTGGGTTAGGTCTGGGTCACGTAGCATGGACACTTAGTTGGCTAGTTAACTTCTCTAGAGTACTCGAGATGTGTCCAAGTCACTTAGCTTTGACACAACATCCAACTAGTAACTAAAATTCTCTCACACTGAGGTTGATATATCCAGATATTTTGTACACATAATACGATCGTCACACTACTAAAGTAACTCGAGTGTCCTTGTTGTTTCCCGATTATCATGTAAAGGCTAGTCCTATATAGTTTTACCTCATAATATTATTATGGTTATCACATATGTAATATTATTATCGAGTAATTATTCTATCATTATTATCAATTACAAACCAAGTAGGTGATATCATTCTCTCACTCACTACTATCTCGTTTATTCTCTCTCCTAGAACGTTATGCAAGAGATTAATAGTATTTTAGTGTTTTATGCCCTTAAGGCAATTCATAACCATTATTACCCACTTGGTATTCTATAACTGGCCCAACACTTGCTTTTGGTATAGTTCATTGATAATGAAATCTCTAATCGTTCTCATTGTAGTTCCTATTGATTAGTCCTTGCACCAGTGGTACAACTTACACCTATTTGATTTATAGGTACCCACATAGTACCCGCATTCCATTATCATTCTAGTCATGGCATTGATTGTCTCACTTGTTGGCAAGTCATTCTGAACGATCCTTTATTCATGATTACTCAATAGGTGTTTGATTAAAGATACTTGGAGTATTACACTTAATTTGATTACTTCGGTCATAACCCAACTATAAACATCTTTCTTAACCCTTATTTTAGTGTTTTACACATGTTCGATCCCATTCATAATCATACTATGGGTCTAGGGTCTTCCTAGAAATGTTTTAGGTTAAAATGGCCATTTTTAGGGCATTTCGAAACCATTGTTGTAGATTACCACATTCCTTACGAGAAAAGTTCTCCAATCACTCCTAAAACCCTTCTAAGGATATAAAATGTTATCTAAAGTTTATTGTAATTACTTAGGGTAGATTAGTGCTCTAAAAACGCAATATTTGCAAAAAAACAATTCATCTAATGGAATAATTAAGGAAAAGCCACAAATATGCTCAAATACTCAAATCCCTAACAAGGCAACAAGTTTAGGAGTTTCATAACACAACAAAGTATTAGAAATACACTACCTTAGTTTAGAAATATAAAATGAAGTTCCTTTATGAAGCTTCACCTCTTTTTCTTCTCCTATTGACTTTAAGAAGCTCTATACCCACTTTCTTTAGCCACATAAGGAAACCAAATATTTTCTTAACATAAATGGTTGTAGGAAGACTAATGGTGGATTAGAAGGTTAAAGGAATCTTGCATATTCTAAAAGAAGTTTGACCTATGGAGATTGAGCAGGAAGAAGAGAGGAAGAAATGAGAATGAATAAATGAAAAGAAGAAGATAGAGAAGATATAAAAACCCTCATCTTTTAAGAAATGGGAGAAATGCATTTTTGGTCCTTCAGTTTTTTGCCCTCTATGAAAAATCCCATTTATATAACCTTTTGGGCTTGATTACTACCCAATTAACCCCAAACTCTACCCAACATCTTTAAATACAAACTCTACGAGGTCCACAAACCTTTCGGGTAAACCCAAAACTACTAGCCCAAGATTTAGAATGTTACAACTATCCTCTCCTTAAAAGAAATTTTAGCCTTGAAATTTACTTAGATCCAATGATAAATTACTCTTGAGTAAAAAACATAGAAGTTCTCCCAACAAGACATGCAATTTAGAACCTTTCAAAATAAATCTACGATTTTCAAAAGGATCGAACCTTAAGCAAAGATCTTTTAGAAGTGTAAAATCATCGAGTTTCACTTTGTTCATTCTAACGCTGAATAATTGGAACGTTTCACAAGGACAACACTACTCCACAATTTCAACTGCTATCACTGAACCCTTTATTGACTAACTCTACTCAATCGAGTTAATATAATGCACAATTTCATAGATCTCTTTCACTCACTGAACATATGTAACTCGATATACTATGCATCGAGAACTTACAGACACTTTTCATACGCAGTTTTGAAATCGACTACTAATAATATTATGACAATTCTCGTCTTTCTAAATGCTTTTGTTACGCAATTTTGATTCAACACTTATCCATGTTATTCGACTTGTTCTTAATTTCCTTGTAGTTTGATACGCAACACTCACCATATCATGCATCTACGGTAGTCATAGTTAAGAATCGATTTCTTTCTTAGTGAAACTAGCAACATCTAGCTCTCCTAGAGAGAACACATCACAGAGTAAAGATCATTAACAACTACACTTTGACTTAAGGATTCTATGACTCTACGTTTTGCACCCATGATTGCTTACTACCACTATACCAATCGACGATGACTAATGCTACTTAAGGTACTTGATTACTTATAGCCTCGAGCACATACTCAATGGTGCTACATATTTCTACATACCAATAGGTGTTGTATAAAACTCATGCTCTTATTCCAATTCAAAGATATCAAAGATGAAGTTTGGGTCGAAAAACTTGAACTCTTATCCAACCAAAAAAACATAATTTACGGTGTAGTATGGGGTAACACAACATCATAGGTCTTAATCTTAACTAGTCTACTAACTCAGTTACATTGGATGGTACCTAGACATACCCACATTAGGAACATACATATAGCAACCACACAAAACTAATACCTCAACTCGAATCTTAGAAGTTTTAAATAACTCACTACACATGATCTATGTTCACAACACACGCTACTCAATGTTCTCAACACTTTTCTTGGAGATATACATTTCTAAATCAAAACTTTGGATTACTTAAGCTATACCAAATCGGGTCACACAACGCATCGACTCTCGAGTTGGTGGATCTACTACCAAGTATCTTCTTAATGTTGACCTTACACTTAAGAAAGAACAATCGAGGAATCTTTACATGTCGAGACTAGTAACTCACCATCATACCTATAGTACCTTTAGTACTTAGAGTTAGATCTGAAACTGTTACATTGGAACGTACACCCTATTTGCTTACTCCTCAAGAGTACAAGGGACATCTGTGCTCAGTTAGAAATTAAAGTACTTTAGTACTAACTATGTATCCTGCTATTCTTGGAAATTGGATGATCCATACACTGGCTAAAGTAACTTGGGTTTACTAAAACTCTATAGGATCGATCACATGAACCCTCAACTAACGATGCAAAAACATCCTCATAGTCTCACATTTAACTTAATAACCCACAAGGATACTTCCATAGGGAACAACAAGTATGAAAGATTCCGCGGCTGAACATTTCTTAAAGTTAAGTTTCAATTTAACAAGGGACAATCACCTATTCACATGCCTCTGGGCCCGTAACCCTAAATTCCAAGCTATTCTTAAGTTAACAAATTCTCTTAGGTCAGGTACTAAGTTTCACCTAAGCATTCCAAAAATATCTAAGATAAGCTTTCCTATTCCACTAAGGCCCACCAACTATGCACTTGGATCATCGTGCTATGATCTTGTACACGAATACACTTCCTACTTAGTTTACATGGACACCATGAAGGAGTGCATGGACTTGCATTTACTAATGCGATATTATCAACTAAAATATTTTGAGCATACTTGGCATCTAAATAGAGACATCAATATCCCCAGAAAATCCCATGGTGACTTCCCAAGATAAAAATATGCAACTAAGCTGGGAACATGTCGATCTATTCTACCGCTCTCTCATCAGACCATGTCTCTAACCTTTTTTTTGGAAGACCTTCTACCAAGATAGGCTACTGGAATCACTCTTAAAAACACATCCTATGGAGTCTTAGGCATTTCCCACGATTCCTCATTCCACAATACACACACTCCGTATAAGACAATACTCTACCAGTACCTCTCGCCCTCACTAGAGGCGGTGTAACTAGTGATCTCCTATGAGACCATACTTCATTCTTTTAACTTAATTTGTGTAATTAAATTGATGTCACTCTCCTTTGTTTATGAGAATCTATGTTTCTCCTAACTACTCGACTAGGATAGGTCTACTAGTTTTGAAGTCCTCTTATTTAGTCTATCGATATCATCTACCAAACTCATCCTCTTATCTTACATCCTTTCCACGGTCTCAACCCCTAAAATCAACTCGGAGAGTACTTTATGTAAGTATGTCGTTATTATGCTTGAATACTTACATGTAGCCCTTCAAGGGACCTTCTGCACCTTATGAACTATGCTAGAACTAACTCTAAAGAATATCGATTTGATCAAAGGAAAACTCTTATGCACTCATAGGTTATATAATTTCCTTAACTGACAGGGAGGACTCTATCCCTGGAAGACATCTTGGGTTGTAGATCTATCTCTAAAGTCTTTATCCTATCAATATCATCACCCTTTAACAAAGCGGTGATACACTCTAACTTACCTTCTTAGGTAAGGTGAAGTTGTCTTAAGGTCTTCATGGTTCCTTTCAACCACTAATCACTCAAAATCTAGTCATCATCAACTAAACCATATAATGTTAGCGTCTTAAGCTTCCTTAATCCCCATACACGAGACTATATGTGTTATTACACTTAAAGCAGCTAATTGAGTAAGTTTGTACACTAAAAGAATGTATATTATCTCTTTGATTGAGCGAAGTTAAACCTCTAAATAGGGTCATCTCAATAACTCATAAACACCAGAACCTTATGATTCACTACTATAAGTAAGAACCCAAAATCATTACCACTTTCATAAATATGGGTACAAAGAGAAAACACCATCAAAACTCTAGTCTTATAAGAATACTTTCAGTACCTTGGGGCATGTATTCATTGACACTTTATTGTAACCATCAACTAGGTTCTAGGACCGACTCAACCTGACATTATGATACCACTAAATATAACACCCTAATCCAATCTGACCCTAAGATTGATGGACTAAAGCATTACACGAAACCACCAAAGTGGTTAACGCAAAATGTTTCCTTTAAAATGCGTTTAATAAAAATTATAATACATGGTATCAAATAGACCTACACGACAACTATGAAACACTATTATAAATCGGATCTCCATGACACAATTTCAATAAAATAATAGAAATCAAGATTAATTATACATACATCCACTAAAGCTACAGTACAATACTCTAGGAAAAATACTGGAAGTCTTGCTACGACGTGGCTCCTCGAAATGCTCAACTTCTAACCTACGAACTGAAAAATTTGAACCCTAAGCTTGGAAAGCCCAATAGTATAATCACTAATCTAGAGCAGTATATGAATCTCATAAACATAAGCATGCTAGAAGATTGGATAATAAGAGTAGGTACATACATGATCATAATCAAGTGTTACCTACCTAAGGTTAAACAATTATACATCTCCAGTGTATCATCCTACAATGTATTATCATACAACACAAAATAACAGTACCCAATATCGCAAAGATACCAGGTACAATCATACAATAAGTAAACATCATGGTGTAGCTCAGGATCACATAGCATCATGAAACTCACACCCTTCTATGCTAACTAAAAACTTTAGGTAAGACCTGGATCACGTAGCATCATCGTCTTCCTATCTTTCGGCATAGGTCTGGTCACGAAGCATCGACACCTTAGCTGACTAGTCTACTCCTCTAGAGTACTCGGGATGTGTCTAAGTCACTTAGTATCGACACAACATCCTACTAGCAACTAAATGATGTGGATATATCCAGATATTCTATACACACAAGAGGATCATCACACTACTAAAGTATCTCAGGTGTCCTTTCTATTTCTCGAGTATCACACAAAGGCTAGTCGTATGTAATCTTACCTCATAAGATTATTATGGTTATCATACATGTAATATTATTATCAAGTGATTATTCTATCATTATTATCAATTCCAACGCAAATAGGTAAGATCGTTCTCTCACTCACTACAATCTCGTTCGTTCTCTCTCCTAGAACGTTATGCAAGAGCTTACTAGTATTTTAGTGTTTTATGCCCTTAAGGAAATTCATAACCATTGCTACCCACTAGGTATTCTATAACTAGCCTAACACTTGATTCATGTATAGTTTATTGATAACAACTCCCTAGTCATTATCATTGTACTTCATATCGATTAGTCCTTGCACCAGTTGGGTAACTTACATATATTTGATTTGCATATACCCACGTAGTATTCGTATTCCACTATCTTCTAGTCACACCTTTAATCTTCTCACTTATTGCCATATCATTCAAAATGATCATTCATTCATGATTACCCAATACATGTTCAATTAAATATACTTGTCATATTATGCCTAATGTGATTACTTCGGTCGTAACCCACCTCTAAAATCTTCCTTAACACTTATTCAAGTGTTTTACACATGTTCGATCCCATTTATGATCATACTATGGGTATATGGTCTTCCGAGTAATGTTTTCACTCAAAATGGCTATTTTTAGGAGGTTCCGAAGCCATCTAGGGGGTTTCGAAACCATTATTGCATATTACCCCATTTCTTACGAAACAAAACTATCCAATCACTCATAAGACCCTTCCAAGGTCCCCAAATATTATCTAAATTTTATGGTAGTTAATTAGGGTTAATTAGTACCCTAAAAACATAATCTTTGCAACAAAGCTTTATCCAATGAAAGAATCAAGCAAAACCCCTAATATGCTCAAATACCCAAATCCCTAACAAGGCAACATGTTTAGGAGTTTCATAACACAACAAAGGATTCAAAATACACTACCTTAGTTTAAAAATCCAAAATAAAGTTCCTTTATGAAGATTCACCTTCTTTCCTTCTCCTCTTGACTTTAGGAAGCTCACATACCCACTTTCTCTAGCCATATAAGGAAACCAAACATTTTCTTAACATAAATGGTTATAGGAAGACTAATGGTAGATTAGAAGTTTAAAGGAAACTTATATATTCTCCAATGACTTAACTTTGACCTATGGAGCTTGAGAAAGAAGAAATGAGAATAAAGAAATGAAGAGAAGAAGATTGAGAAGGTATAAAAACCTCATCTTTTAAGAAATGGGAGAAATGCACTTTTGGTCCTTTATTTTTTGTCCTCTATGAAAAATCCCATTTATGTAACCTTTTGGGCTTGATTCCAACCCAATTAAGCCTAAAATCAGCTCAATATCTTTAAATATAAACTCTATGAGGTCTATAAACCTCTATGGTAAACCCAAAACTACTAGCCTAAAATTTAGGGTGTTACAATCACAATTGACAATTTAACAACCTTTTAAAGATCCTAAAAGTGCTCTATCAATTCTATTTTCAAATAAAAAGATGACTTGAACATTTGGCGTACTATCCCGAGGACTGCAACTCCATCACTACGGTGACTTACTTCAATGGAGCAAATTAATCCTATTAGAAGAATATGATGATGTTTTTCATCGAAACCACTGACCTTGTGGTTTGGAATAATATCATCAATGGTTCTCTCACCCATCCAAGAAATCTGTCTAATTGGACAAGTGAAGATAAGAAGCTTGTCCAAATCAATACCAAAGTCATGCACATTTCCTTTTGTGCTATTGGCCCGGTCGAATATAGTAGAGTATCTTTCTACTATGATGCTAAGGAGATTTGGGATAAGTTGGAGGTGACCCATTAAGGAACAAGCCAAGTGAAGAAGTCAAAGATTGGTATTATCACTCTCAACTATGAGAACTTCAAGATGAACCTCGTTGAAGACATAAATATAACGTCCAATCAGTTTACTTCCATCATCAACAAGCTTAAAGGGTTTGGGAAGGTTTATCCCAATGAAGAAGTAGTGAGAAATATGTTCTCTTCCTTGCTTGTGTCTTGGGAAGGAAGGACTACTGCTATTGAAGAAGCCAAATATTTGGAATTGCTCATTCTTGATAACTTATCGTTCTCTAGTTACCCATGAGATGAGACTACAATAGAATAAAGAAGAAAAGAAGAAAAAGAAGAAGAAAGAGGTAGGAATAGCCTTCAAGCCCACCAATGAGAGTAGTAAAGAATTAAGTGAAGAGGTAGATAAAGATGAAGAGATGACCAAGCTCTTCAAAAGATTCACAAGATTCATGTCTTTCAGAGAAAAATAATTGAAGCATGAATTAAGAAAGAAGAAGGGTCTCGTGATGTGCTTTGAATGCCAAGTAACTGGACATGTCAAGTATGATTGCCCCTCCTAAAGAATAAGAGATCAAGAAAAAAGAAGACATTTATGGTTTCTCGGAGTGATAAAGACAACTCCATTGATGAAGATGAAGTAGCTAACTTATGTCTCATGACCATCGAAGAAGATTCATGTCACACCCCAATTTCAAGTTTAATTTATAATTATTAATTAAACTTGTTTAAGGACCAAATTACATGATTTTTAGAACATAGGGTTGTTTTTTAGTTTTCTGTTAATTCAGGGCCTTCAGCTTTTGACCATAAAAATGATAAAAATGTGAAAAATTTAAATTTATAGTTGGCAGTTTTGAACTTGTGTATATAAGAATGGTGAACCAACCCTTACCATCTAAGCTAAGCTCCTATTAATGGTAAAATAATAAAAACTATCTTTTAAGCTAACCATCATGAGGTTTTATAACACCCAACATCATTTCCCCATTTGAAAACCAACTGATATCTTAAACCTTTAAACTTTTATGTAACCCCTTTATCCGACCTAGAAGAAATTAGGTCAAATCTAGAAGGCCCAATTTAAATCATTTTTCCTCAAGTAGAACATATTCGATTCAATATTTAAAAATTAATATTAATATTATAGAAACATTCTGCAAATTCAAACTTCAAAAAAAATTGGAATAAATGTCTGAGAAAAATCTGATATAAATGATAAATATTCAAAACATGCATAAACAATTCCAAGTTTAATTATAAATTCCCAAGTCCCTATTACAAATAATAAAAAAATAATTCTGAAAATAAATAAATGTCTAATAAAGGAAAAGTAGATTGAAAATCATATTGAAATAATAATTTATCTGAAAAAAATGTGATTCTCCAAGTATCCAATCTCCTAAGTCCAGGTATCTGAAATAGAAACTATGAGGGTGCAATCAGATAAACAAGTTCAAAACACAAACATATCCATAGTCTGAGTCATAATATTCATACCATAGTTCGAATCAACCAAAATAATAATGATCTGAATCAAACAATGATAAACTAAATTTTAATGTTATGCAAATGGTAATGCACTCATCCACATGTCACACCATTCAAAGAGTAGGTTCCCCATAACTACTCTAACTATAATCACACCATGTGGAGTGGGGATCCACCATAAAGGCAGAGGCCACATAATTCGAAAGTGACATTCTCCCCGTCGAGTGAATGCATTGCACTTTCCTTTTCAAAATCCAATCTAATATGACATGCAAAATGACATATATATCCGATTTTCAATCTGATTCAAATATAAAATATTACATAATCAAATATTCCTAAATATATATTCGTATTCGGTTAGTTCATCACAATAAAAAATCCTATTTTCGATCCGCATTACATTTAATACAAACAATTTCACAGTCAGACATGCTTACAATTCAATTTCCAATCAACCAAACATGCAACAAATAAAAATAAGTATATCACCGAGCAGAGGCATACCTTGACAAAATAGCTAAATAGTGGTCGTAGCATCTATCACGATCGCTCAACCAGAGGATCAAGTCGAATCAAAACCTATGAAATAATTTCATAAATAAATATATAAATAATATAAATAACTGAAAAATCCAGACGACTAAAAATATCAACTATCATTCACGATCAACACGAGTAATATGAGTGGGTTCGAAATTTGCGGGTAACGGCCGAGGGGGTGGTAATTCAGTTCCCGATTCAGTATCTCCTACAAAAATCGTAATGTCTGAATTTAAAGTCCAAAAAGATAATTTCAGATCAACAAAATTATTAACGACAATAATTAATCAATTTCCAACTCGAATCAAAAGTCAACAGTGGAATTTGGCTATGGTATAGGGCTATCAGATTGAGTGAAACGAGACTACCGTCGATAGAGCACACCGGAACCAATCCTTAATGATGACGATCAAGTACGGTTGACCTTACTGTGGCCTTAAACGATCGACGGGGGCATTAACATTAAACGATAGGGGCGGAAAAAAAAAAGGTTGATAGGGTCCCATATGGCTGACGGTGACCAACACAGCCTTTAACAGGTCGGCCCGATGAACCCCCGCTCACATCAACTCCTAAACAATTGTGAACAGTCGTGGTTCGCTCGGACTACAACGAGAAAGTCAGGACCTAAACTTAGAGAGTATTGGTTGACGTTCACACGGTGAAGCAAGGGATGACAACAAGCTCTCAAGTAGTGACTAGTGAGCTTACCTCAGCGGTTAACGGAACGACATAAACCAGAGAGACAAAAGGAAAAAGAAGAATGATGGGTTCTACGCAGATGATATAAGAGAAAAGATGAGTAGTGTTATCTAATTTAAAAGGAAAAATCACCCAGTAGTCATCAATTCTTCTAGGATTCATGTAACTAGAATCAAGCTTTCAATTCTTACGATTTGATCACCATTTGCAACTTAGGTATTAGGGACAAAATTCTCAAATCTTAGGCTTTTTAATTTAGGATAAAAATGGAGTGTTACATTCTCCATTGTTCCTTGCCGTCGATTGTCTCTTTGGCCATCTGTGGTGTGCATTATCATCACTGTCGGTAACGTTGTTGTCTCACGATCAAAACCCGACCATCCACTCTTAACCAATCTTCTTGTAGATCACCTTGAAAGTTCGTTGGTGCTCAAGGCCTCCCTCTCGACTTTTCGTTGTTTCGCTACTGGTGAGCCTCACCACCCACACCAAGTGGGTCAACTTGTTGTTTTGCTTCTCTAGGTACTAACGGTGTCACCGACTCTGCCGCCATCGAGAGAGGTGAGCGCTAGGAAGTTCATTTATTTATAAAGTCATATCTGCACCACTCTCCCTCGTAAAACAACATATGCATGAGACTCTGGAGCTACGATCTACACACTTGGAAAACTTGGCATCGTTTTGATGACCAGAGTCACTGCAGATTCCCCATTCGCCAGCCCTACGCATTGGCTTCGTCTATAGCCTAAGGTCTTCTAGAACTGATTGGATGAGTCTGAATCAATAGGACCGATGTGAATTGTCTGAGTTAATTTGAGTCGAGCTATCTAAGCGGAGCCGTTGAGTCGTTAACTTTCATTAACCGTTAACAGATAATTGATTAGTGTTGATCGAATGTTGAACTTTTCCAAACCACCTATCATGATGTTATTTTACATTCTGGATCTATTTTTACAAATTCAAACACAATAAGCTATTTTTTTAGCATTGTATCTTTTAATTTTCACGTTTCAGACCTATTTTCGATGCAATCTGTTTTCCATGTATATGAGATATTATTAGACGTTGATTTCAAGTTTTAAAGCAATCGAATGGAGTTGAAATGGTCGGCTATTATAGCACAGAAATAAAGGTAACACATTACTACTTTTTACATGGCTTATAGAACCCGTTAGTATTGGTAAATTAATGAATGAATATGATTGGTAATATGCTTATAGTTAATTATTTCAAAACTAAAACATAATGCGGTAAAAAGGCAATAAACTAATTAAGACTCAGGTGACTTGTTTAAGGAATTAGAGGGCAAATAATAAATATTTTGAAGTTCAATGATTAATTGGTATTTCGATTATTCTCATAATTCTTAAATTCTTGTTGTTCTCGTTGAAAGTCTTAGTGTCAGAAATGTTTGGAAAGAAAATTATAAAAATACCCTTTATGAAGTAAAAAAGGGTCGTGGATTTTTTTTCTAAAAGTGGAAATAACCCTGAAAACTCATATTTAATCCAATATAACCCGTAATTCACTTGTTAAATACTTGGTTAGTTCAAATAAATCCTGATATTCACTTTTGACCTCCGAGATGGAGTAATACCCAGATTATATTTCTGGAAAAACACTTGAACACTTTGTAGTACCCTAATTTTGAATGGATAATTCAAACCGAATTGAAGATGATCGAAGCACAATTCGAAGACGCTCAATCATTGATGAAAAATTCATCATAAGGGCATTAGTGACATGCTCTTTCTTAAATTGGGTTTATTTAGGGTTGAGTGATCACATGCGTTTATGATGGAGTTTAAATCCTAAATTTTTATGCCTTAGTTGTTAAAACTTAAGTCCAAATATAAACCCAAATTAAATACAAAAATCCATTACTTATTACCCAAACCATTTAAATTCAAATATCCAATACCTATTTAAACCAAACCCATAATCCACCAGGCCCAAAACCCAAGTTACAGCACAAATTTACCCATTTAAAGCAACCCTAATTTACCTAGTGCAAACCAAATCATTAAACACATTATACAACCCAAATAACAAAGCCTAAATTACACCAAAACACTACCAATGTAACCCAACCAAAATCATAGCTGTATTTATTATCAATTGTTGAATCAACAAATAATCCAACGGTTTAGATTAAACACTAACTTTTAAGAGATCTTCATGAACTCCTTGTCACCGCCTCTAGCTTCCACAAGAGATTCCAGAAACCTCTAAATGCCAGCAAATCAAATTTGGTCTCCACCAACGACTCGGTCGTACGTTCTTGTATGATTCCAAAGATCTCTAGCAAATTCAATTGATCCTCATCACCATACAAAAGATAAATAGATTACGATTAATTTTTTATCTTTATGGAAAAAAATAATTTAAATAGCGGGCATAAAACCCAAGAGATACTTTTGTAAGAGAGGCTCTTGAGGTTCGATTCAGAGAGAAATAAACAGTAAGGGATTATTTCTGGAAAGGCGGATTAATTACGGTTAATATACGGTGTTATCGGATATATTAAAAGATATTTGATAAATTTGGTTTAGCGTTATCGAAAATATCGAGTAATAATAATGTAATAGGTGGAAATCATGAAGAAATATTAAAAAATTTGGCAACCGACAAACTTAGCTTATCGGTTTGTGTCGATACTTTATAAAAATATATTGATCCATAACAATATAACAAGTAAAAAAATGACAAAACCGGTTTATAAATGACAAAACAGGTAAAGCGCTACTGGATATATTGAAAGTGTCGATACTTTATAAAAATGTATCTATCCATAACAATATAACAGGTAAAAAAAATGACCAAATCGGTCTATAAATGACAAAACAGGTAAAGCGCTACCGAATATATTGAAAGTGTCAATACTTTATAAAAATGTATCGATCCATAACAATATAACATGTAAAAAAATGACAAAATCGGTCTATAAATGACAAAGCAGGTAAAACGCTACCGGATATATTGAAAGTGTCGATACTTTATAAAAATATATCGATCCATAACAATAAAATAGGTAAAAAATGACAAAACCGGTCTATAAATGACAAAATAGGTAAAGCGCTACCGGATATGTTGATAGTGTCGATACTTTATAAAAATGCATCGATTTATAACAATAAAACAGGTAAAAAAATGACAAAACCGGTTTATAAATGACAAAACAGGTAAAGCACTACCGGATATGTTGATAGTGTCGATACTTTATTATAAGTATCGACACTTTTGGAATTTAAAAGAGAAGAAGTTATAGCGCTAATAAAGTGTCGATACTTTATAAAAATGTATCGATCCATAACAATATAACAGGTAAAAATATGATAAAATCGGTATCGAAATGACAAAACCGGTAAAGAGCTCCGGATATATTGATAGTGTCGATACTTTATTATAAGTATCGACACTTTTGGAATTTGAAAGATAATAAGTTATAGCGCTAATAAAGTGTTGATACTTTATAAAAATGTATCGATTCATAACAATATAACATGTAAAAATATGATAAAATCGGTCTCGAAATGACAAAACCGGTAAAGAGTTACCGGATATGTTGATAGTGTCGATACTTTATTATAAGTATCGACACTTTTAGAATTTAAAAGAAAAAAAGTTATAGCGCTAATAGAATGTCGATACTTTATAAAAATGTATCTATCCATAACAATATAACAGGTAAAAATATAACAAAATCGATCTCGAAATGACAAAACCGATAGTAAAAAAGTGTGCTTGTGTGGTCATTTTTATTTCAGAATTTTCATTTTTTAATACAAAAAGTTGGATATTTTAAGCAAAACTCAGTAAGAAAAGAACAAAAACTTTACAGTAACAAAAAAATAACATTGGATATTTTAATACAATGTAACCGGTAAAAATATACTGGTTAATTAGCAAATAGGTTTATATTATGTATCGACACTCTTTAAATATGTGTCGACACTTTTTTCCTAAAATAAAATCACAACGAGGTGCACGCATAAAATGTCGATACATTTAAAATTGTATCAATCGCAAAAACATTAAAACCGATAATTATAATGTAATAGATAAATTTGCAATGTTCCCGGTTTAAATATACATGTTTAGTTAGAAAATAGGTCAATATAAGCGCTACCTATTACATTATATAAGCGCTACCTAATATATTATTGTACTTGATAATATTTCCGGTTAAATGATATAACATAACTTGTCTAAATTTTAACCGGTTATTTATTTAACAGGTCACGTCGTTTTTTAATTGTTTTTTAGATGCCGCACAACAAAATCACCCAAACAGTAGAATTTTCCATCTTTCTCTTTCATCTTTTCACAAAAAGTAATACCAAGCAATTTATAATTAAAAACGAGGGGTCAAAAAGGTTGTAGGGGTTTAGGGTTTTAGAAGAGGGGTTTCGTGGTGACTTTTAATTTTTTGACCACTATGAGTGGTGGTAGGAGCAACATAGCGGTGTCGATGAAGTGTGAAGGTAGCGATGTTAGGGAACAAATGAGTAAAAAAATGCGGGCTTTATAGTCAAACTTTAGGGGTAACTAGAACTTAGCCATCAAACTTTTAGTGCAAATTTACATAATGGGTTTCAATCTCTTGTTTATTTTGTTATATTTCAAATGTAGTGTACTAATTGCATATTTTCCCCTTTATTTTTATTCACTAATCTATTTAGATTTTTAGGTATATTTTCGTTTTAATCCCCATATTTTAGCGTGCTTTTTATTTTATTCCATGATTGTATTGTTTTCTTTATTTTTAATTTCAACGTTATAATTTCATTTTAATCCTTTCTTAGTTTGTTTGATTAAATGAATAATTCGATTCAAGTTAGTTTATTGCATTTTTAGTTCAAGTTTATTAATATTATTATATCTTTTTTTTTCATTTAACTTCGATTAGCACTAAGATTTTAGGTTTCGATTTAATTGTAGATTTTTAGTAGAAGCCTTAACTGTTAAATTTAGTCTATAGATTTAATTTTTTCACATTTTAGTCCCTATACTTTTAATTAAATGTGTAATCCGATTTGGTCCTTGCATTAAATGTCTCAGGGTTCTTGTTGACTATTCGAATCAATAATTTGGTAAAAAATGATTTAGGTTTAACATTAGAACCTTTACTTTAAGTTAAATTTCACTTTAGTCTTTTAATTTAGGGAATATTTGATTTTCCTCTCGCATTAAATGCCCGAAAGTTCTAATCGATTATTCAATTCAATAATTGGTTAAAATAAATTAGGATTAATATTAGAGCCTACATTTTTAGATTTAGTCCTCTAAGTTCTTGAAATTACATAATTTGACACTCTAAGTTAGGGGAAACCTTAATCAATCCATTTAGTGTAACTAGCTTTAATAAAAATTGATATATTGCATTTTGATTTCAAAACCAAGGAAATGTTAATTAGTTAGGTTATTAATAGTGTATCCTCTTCCATTGCTTGGGGGTGACCACTATTAATCCCCAAAATAAAATTGATATTCTTTTTAAATCTTATATAATGTTTTTTAATTTAAGGAAATGTTAATTAGTTAGGTTATTAATAGTGTATCCTCTTCAATTGCTTGGGGTTGACCACTATTAATCCCCAAAATAAAATTGATATTCTTTTTAATTCTTGTATCATGTTTTTTAATTTAAGGCAATGTTCATTTATTGAGATCGATAACGAAGCTTCCGCTTGTGCTTGGGGATAGTCGTTATTGGTCTCGGTAAATCGATATAATTTTTAAAATTTTGCATACATTATGGATTTGAAATTAAATAAAATTTCAAACTCAAAATTTCTAATTTTAAAATATAATGTAATCGAATAGGTGCCACTTTTGGGCACTGTGTGGAGCTAATCTTTCCCCACGCGTAACAGACTTTCAAACCAGATTTTTGATTTCGCAGACCAAAACTGGGTAGTTTTGATAAAATAAAAACATTTATTAAAATTACCTGATTTTAGGTGTCTCAATCGAACCATGAAAATGATTGGTAGTGGCTGCCAATATATTTATAAACCAATTTTCAAAAATGGTGATAATCGATTTTCCATCCAAAGGTCGGTTATCATAACTTGGCGACTCTATTAGGGATATTTGTTTTTTAAAACAAAATAGAGGGTTGAGCCATGAGTCGATTGTCATATATTTTAGAAGTTTGAAATTTTGAGTTCGAATTTATTTAACTTACGATTCATTATGTTTCTTTTAAATTTGAAAAAAAAATAATTCTCTTTAGTTAATGCTTTCATTTGTGTGAATATAAATAGGATTATTACATATGATAGCTCTATACCTGAGCTTCGTCCTGTATTCCCAAAGTAGGGAAAAACGTCACACCACTGATGAATATTGGTTTTTCTCATGTAGGGATGGAAAAGTACCTTTGGAATGCATTCTAAATGTATGTCTGGATACTGTCTTCTGTGACATACATTTAGTAAGGTGATCCCCTGAACTAAATTCAATTCACAAAGTTTGTAATGGGCCATAATTGAAGTCCTTATTTACCTTAGTAGGTTGTAAGGACAATTTGGGAACCTTTCTTTAGAACCAAACTTCATATAGAGAATTTAGTAAGTCCACCTTGTAGAGCCATGTGGATACACTAAGAGAATTAGAACATATGCAGTTAGGGTTTTAATTTTCTTTGTGTTTTATTCATGATTTATTTACTAGTTAAAGTTAATTTATTTAATTTTTTCTTATTTATCTTCTTTTAATTATTACTTTAATTTTACTAACTTGTTTCCTTTTGTTTTATTGTTTGTTTTACATTTTTTTTTCTTATTTTGCATAAACTTGACATCTCATCAAAGGTATTGATCTCTGAAATAGCTGATCATATTAGAAGGTTCCTAAAACGATAATGTCTTTCGTTGGGTTAGACCGAATTTCAAAGATTCATCCACAATTGGAATGAAAACAATTTTAAGCTAGGAAATAGTCTATCTGCTAAGGAGACGATCTAGACTCAAGAGGATTCAATAGTGAGGGAGAAGTTAAAAACCACAAGCTTGTTAAAAAAATCAATGTGAGAGGAAGCAAAAGCTTTGAAGATTTTTGAAGTACCAAAGTTTGATGAAGAATGATGCATCATATAGCTACTCATAAGAGTGAATAGTTAGAAGATAGAGATGGATTTTATCTGTAATCTTTGATTTTGGCTTTTCCATAATACTGAGACATTGTCAGTTCTTCAAAAATTGTTCTAGAAACAATTATCTTGGGATCAATAAGTTTTGCATCTTTTTATTCACATTCATATATTTTCATTTGTGTTTCACATCTCTACAGTTATACATTGCATGATATGCCTTAAGTATTTCCACGTGCATTCAATCATGAAAACATGAGAGTAACTCGTCAAAGCGAGTTAACAAAATTAAATGACTCCAAGAGCAGCTTGTTTTGCCCAACAAGAGATGAATGATCAAGCAAAGAGTTTTCATAGTGAGATGAGAGAGAAAATATCCAAATTGATAAATATAGTGACTTTCTTGATTCATAGAAAGAAGTCACTAAAAAATCTTATGGCACAAATGGAAGCAAAGAATTTGAATGAGAGTCTGAATGATTTGTTGTGGAGCCAAAATGACATTAATATATGATCAAGCGCCCGTTAAAAAAGAAAGATAGATCAAGTCAGTTTCCAAAGCTAGATATAGTCCTAATAAGTACCACTGAATTAATGATGGGAAAAGGGGCAATGGAAAATGAAGGTTACCCAATGACACATATGCCTCATTCAAAGAAAAGAAACATAGAAGAAGACCAAGTGATGATCAAAAGGACTTGAAGGAATGCGAGTAAAAGTAAGAATGTGCTAGTCCTCTCAGTTTTTTGGTAATACTCAGAGTTTTTACCTCATCTCTTCTAGAATTGTCTTCTCGCACTGATTCTTCCAAAACTTAATATTTATCAATGACTAGGCTTGCATGGTACCAAGAGTTCATGTGGATATCATCTTGGTTTTTTTAATCATTCCATAGAGAACTTTAAGGCCTTAAGATTAAAGATTCATAACTTTATCACAGAAGAGTCATTACATTTCAAAGATGGAAACCTTAAATTCCTTGGAGGCCCAATCTTTACTAATGAACCTATGGGTACCAAAAAAAAAATGAGCATCAATTTAAAACATCTAATAGAATTTATTAAGCTTTCAAGGAAATGCGTTTGAAATGAAATTATCTCATAATTCTCAATTTCATTCATTCCACTTATCATGTTGAAATTCAAGCTTTAAGATGCTTCAGCATAAATTGACTGCATTGTGCTATGTTTAGCCACCACTGTCTCCTCATCAAAAGTGTCTTGATGAGAAGTTCTGTTGTATAAATTGAGTTGAAACACCAAAATATTTCAAGGAGGATTATGGTAACATCAAAGGAGAATTCCAAGTTCCTCTTATGCATGAATTAGAGAAGTGTAAAATTGAAACTCAAATGCTAGAAATTCCTTGCACAGTGGAGACTAACCTAGCCGAACCAAAAGTAGTTCATATGGATGAAGAGATGAATGAGAAAGAATGAGGTCAAGAGTAACAAAGATGAAGCAAAATTGGCAGAGGTGGCCCTCAAAATATCTTAAATGACGATATATGATGGGAAAAAGAGAGCGAGTAAAAATGAGCAAGAATTTTAAAGAAATGATTATATAGAAGCAAGGAGGGCACTATAAGGAATTATTCAAAACACAACGAGAAATGGGGCATCCTAAGATGGGAAGAGGGTTCCATGTCCACCATAGGGGGCATAATCATTTGCATGAAAGCATTTTGTTTTGTTTGAATTTGTTTTTCATCATTTCTTTACATTTTAGATGTTTGTAAATTTCTTTATTTAAATAAATACTACTTTTTTAAACCATGAACAATGAAACAAGTTTTTATTAAAGTTCAATGAATTTAAAACATAGTAAAATGTTTTATAGTTTTTGTTATAGCCTTATGACAAGTGATAAGATTGAACCCTTGTAAAACAATAAAATGGTACACCCTTTTTCTTGTAGGATTAAACTTTCTCCTCCCACAAAAAAGAATACAAAGACAAATGCATTGAGGTATGTATAAGAGTTGACAAAATGAAGTAACTCTTATGTATGAAGTTGCAAAACTATTAGACCACACTTTTGTTAAGGACATTCAATGATGATCCTAATATTCACAAATGGAATGATAGAGTAGATGGATTTAGGCTAGGTCAGTTGCTTGGGAATTAAACTCTAAGATGATATTTTCTAAATTTCAATGAAACCTAGACTATAACATGTTCTTCTTGGTAAACTTAAGATATCCTGAAGCTGAATACTTTGAATGTTAAGGTATATTTAACATACTCTCGTATGTTCAAAGTATGACAAAAAAAAAAACAAAAACAACAACAACAAAGTGTAAAAAGCAAAAGCAAGAACATCAAAGTGAACAATAATGGCTAATGTTTAGATTAAGAACGAGTTTAAGTGGATGATGGATTAAGGGAGTTGAGAAACATCCATTATAGTCAACTTCACACAAGCATACACGAATTTTATTTTTATACCAATATTTTTGTACTATCTCTGCTAAAGGAGTCTATAAAGCTTGAATAAATGGAAGATTTTAGAGAACCAAAATGAAAGTGTTCTAAAACGTCTAGCAATTGAACATGCTAGTTGCTTCATTTTTTTCGTATGTGATTGGAATGATAAGTCGATATATAGTTGCATGTCATGACAATTGTAATGATAATGACATCTTGATGTTTGAAACCTTAGAAAAATAAGAGGCCAACCTAAAAGCCAATCCATTAATCTTGACACTTGTCAAAGGGTTATAATTTTTGGAAATAATAAAAAAATAAAGTTATTGGTTTACTCGATATTCATTGAACTATTAATTTGTTTCAATTGTGAGCTTGAAACAATGGGCACCATTTTGTTTTATAAAATCCTTTCATTCTTTTGAATTCTAAATAGTAGAAAGTAGAAAAACACTTTTAAATGGGACAAAAAAGTGAAGGAGATTCTTGAAGTTGATGAGGCTTTCTCTGCCTTAAATAAAGAAGTCAAATTGTAAAGCCAAAGTAAGAAAGATAAGTGATACAGGGGTTATGAAGAAGTTCTTCGATTTGCAAGAAATAAAATTTGAAAGATTAGAAGACTCAATATTAAATTCCTCAAATTTATTTGTGACATCATCAATAATTGATCAAGAAGCAGATGATCGCTTTGTTAAGAAAGGACATGGTATATTTTGAGATTTTCTGATATCTCAACTCGTAGCAGAGGTACAAAGCATTTTTGTTAGAAACGTTGTCCATATGATTATGAGACCTCATAAAGAGATGCCCTTAAACTTTCAAAATAAGAATAAAGGAAGACATCTGATGTTACTTATATTGGCCCAAGTTGAGAGTATGGGTTGTTGACAAATTGCACAAGGGTGATGCCATTCTAAGACGAAATTTTTGGCGCTAAGGTAAGGATAATGAAAGATACTCATCTTTGAGCATTATAAAAAACCCATATCTTGTTGAGATCCATATTGATATGGCATCGAGAAAGTACTATGTCGCTCGGAGTAACAGGGGAAGAATATGAAGACAACAAGAATTAATCTTGAAAATCAAACCATCCATGCATTTAAAATTGGATCTAGAGTCCTAAAGAGACAATTTTGATGGAACAATTAAGTCAGAGATGGAAACATCGTCAAGGCCATATATCTTACAACAATTAGTCATTTTTCAAAGCATCTCTGATAAAATGTGGAAGTAGAAGAAGAGAACGTGACGACACCAGATGATCATATTATTATTAAAAAAATACAAGTTTGAATTGAGAAGTTGTTATTAATATTGAGATAGGCTTTGGAAAAGGGTTTCTTCGACTTCAATATTAGAAACTAGGGAAAGGAAAATTGAACCTCAGGGGCAATATTGTTAGAGACAAGAAGAACAAATTATTATGAGCAAAGAATTGAGAAGATGCACTCTAGTGTAGATAAGAATGAAGATTTTCAATCAACACAAGAATGAGAGTTCCTTGAGCGTCCATTTGTGGCCACTGATCAAGAAAGCATAATTCAGAATCATTTTACATGAACTTGCATATTAGCATTAAAAATTCATCATCGCATTACCATATTCATTAAGGTTTTTTGACCTCTCATGAAGACTTTTCCCAAATACATGAATTGCATTACTGCATTCATTTTGACCTCTCATGAGGAGTTGTAAAAAATGCATGAATCACATTGTTGTATTCATGAAAATATTATTTACATAAGTACCATCACACATTCAAAATAATTATTTTTACAGGTTTTTCGAGAAAATTGAAGATATGTGACAACAAAACTTTAAGAAGAGAATTCAAATTTAAATATAGAGGATATTAAACATAACCCCTTAAGATAGAGGAGTTAACATATCATGATATTTCAAGACAAACCTTGATATTTGTTGAACTTGAGATAGACCTCTACAAGAGAAATTGATTTTCTAAAATTTCTTGACTAATGATATTTTGATAAGTTCTTATCTTAGTTAATATTTTACTTTTAAATTACTCTTTAATCATTAATTTTTGTGGCTTATTTGTTTATTTTAATTCATTTTCTGTACATGACGTAAGATTCTGGAAATTACACAAAAAGGACACAATTATGCAAATTTTTTTTAATTTTCTGAATCAAAGTTGGCTGGAATTCGTATTTGAATTAAACTCAAGTTTAGGATAATATTTTAAACATTATATTTTATCTTTGTATTTTAGTTTAAATAAGTTTTAGAATTTTAATTAAGTTTTAGGATGTTATTTTTATATTTTATCTTTGTTTTAGTATTTTAGTTTAAATAGGTTTTAGTATTTTAATTAGGATTTAGAATATTATATATTATTTTTTAGGTATTTTAGTTTAGATAGTTTTAAGTGTTTTAATTAGGATTTAAGATGTTTTAGCTTGTTTTTAGGAATTTGAAGACTATTAATATCCTCTAAGGGTGAGCCTAGAAAGATATCTCTCTCATTTGAGAATAAAATCTTCTTTTTCTCTCTATTTTTTTTGCATACTTTTCTATTATCCTAAGCATGACTTTGGTCATGCTTAGCTAATTTTCTTTCAAGCTGAAGACTAAAGCGAAGGCTCAATTCCAAACGTAAGAATTGTAAGGCACATAATTCGCTTCGAATTTTCTCTCTGTTTTCTGAGCTTACTTTTCAAATCAAAACGATTTTGACATTGGTCCGGATATTGTTATGGTTAACATTTGAAGAAGGATTTGCTTATTGAAGCATATTCAACTTCCCAAGAACACACATAGAAAAATTGTTTGCTAAGAGGAAACTGAGATTGAAATCAATTGTTATTGAAACGACGCAATTCAAGTTGGAAGCGAAGAATTATCATTGTAAGCTGACGTGAATCTTGAAGTACAAATCTATTTCAACGATCCTAGGAATTTGAGACAAAGTTGAAGTGTGAGGCTGCTTTCACAATAAGTTTCTCTTTATCTCAATCTCTTTAATTTGTTTATTTAATTATTTTTCTTATATTTAATTCTTATATTTTTATTTTTTTTAAAAATAACTTTTAAAAATCCCCCTTTTATATTTAATACTATTAATATTTATTATTATATTATTTTTCCTTTTTTTTTAATATATCATTTCAATTTCATCTGGAATTCTATCTTCTTCTAAAATCAAGAAAGAATTTTATTAAATCAGAAATATCACAGTCCCTGTGGATCGACCTGCTTCTCTATACTACTTTTTCTTTTTTATTTATTAAGAAGCCATAAATTATTTTGATTGCAAAACGACGATTATCAAATTGGCGCCGTTGCCGGGGACTAACGGCAAGTACATATTTAGTTTTCTAGTTTTTGATTTATGACCAGAAGAAACCCAGGTGAATTAATTGGTCTAGATCCGGAGATCGAAGCACGAGCACGAAGAATCCACGCACAAACGCTTCGAGAAAAGAGAAAAAGATAAGAAGAACAAGAGCAGAAATCAGAAACAAAATCAAATCCGTACTTTGAAGAAGACGCATACAACATTTTGATGGCAGAACAAACGATCCGAGAGCTAGCCATAACTCCTATCACTCAGACGCCCTAGTGGCAGGACTCCATTACAATTAAAGACGGGACTTATTCATCTTCTTCCTACCTTCCACGGCTTTTCCACTGAAGATCCGCACAAACACTTGTTGGAATTCAACATGGTTTGCACTAGCATGAACCCATAAGGAGTTACCAATGATCAAATTAAATTAAGAGCTTTCCCTTTCTCTTTAGCCGACTTGGCTAAAGATTGGTTATTTTATTTACCTCTAAATTCAATTAATTCATGGGCTGACGTGAATCGAATTTTTCTTGAGAGGTTCTTTCCAGTGGCTAAAGCAAGCGAGTTGTGAAGGATCATTCTTTCCATTCAGCAAAAGAACAAAGAAAGTCTTTATGACTATTGGGAGGGATTTAAAAAGCTTTGCGCACGTTATCCGCAACATGGATTAAGTGAGCAAACGTTACTTCAATCCTTTTATGAAGGGCTTTTTCCAATGGAAATGAAAATGGTGGATGCGGCCAGTGGAGGAGCATTAGTCAACATGACCCCAACAACAGCAAGGGAATTGATGTCAACCATGGCAACCAACTCTCAACAGTTTTCAAGTGAACCCAGCCGACGGGTTCATGAGATAAGTATATTTTCCCTTGAAAATAAGTTAGATAAATTAATTGAAGTAGTTAATTCACTTATTGCAGGACAATCTGGAGCAACTCAAATACCATCATTAGAGGAACTCATAGGGAAGTTAGCAATTTCACAAGAAAAGTTTGTTGCATCCCAGGAAAAATCCCATAGCCAAATCGAAACACATCTTCAAGAGTTAGATAACCAAGTAAGCCGACTAGCTCAAACTATAGGAAAATTGGAATCACAAGGCAGACTACCTTCTCAAACGGAGTTAAATCTAAGAAAAAATGTTAGTGCTATCACACTTCGAAGTGGAAACGTTATCTCACCCAATGTTCCAGCAGAAAAAGTCGCACATCAGGAAGAACAAGAGGACACGCCACCTTCAGAAATACAAGGTACATCTGACTCACATCATTCTCTTTCTTCTCATGAAATCATTCCACCACCCTTCCCATAAAGGTTGATGAAGCATGATAAAAGAGCTGAAGAAAATGAGATCTTAGAGGTGTTCCAAAAAGTTCAAGTCAACATACTCTTCTTAAAGTAATTCGACAAGTACCAAGGTATGCTCGATTCTTAAAAGAACTTTGCACTACAAAGAGGAAATTAATGGGGCATAAAAAGGTAAATTTGGGAGAACATATCTCTGTTATTTTTCAACAAAAGCACCCACCAAAAATGAAGGATCAAGGTATATTCGCTATACCTTGCAAAATAGGTGATTTTAAAATTAAACGAGCAATGTGTGACTTAGGAGCTTCAATTAATGTTATGCCATTTTCTATATATAAGATGATTACTAACGAACCTTTAAAGGAAACATGAATGACCATACAGTTGGCTGATCGATCTGTGATCTATCCAGTGGGAGTAATGGAAAACATCTTGGTAAAGATCGATGTATTATTCTTTCCTGCAGATTTCTATGTCATTGACATGGAACATGATAGGTCGGATTCTTATTCCGAGGTACTCTTAGGTCGACCCTTCCTAAGCCCAACACATACAAAGATCGATATTAGAAGTGGTATACTAACATTGGAATTTGATGGTGAGATCGTTGAATTTGATGTTTACAAAGCAATGAAATGCCCTGATCATGTTGAAAGAATTAATTCTGTTGATGTTATAGATCCTTTAATTGATGAATATATTGAATCTAATTTTTCTTATGATCTTTTTAAGGATCCTAAACTTTTTCACGAAGAGGAATAAAAGGAGTTTGAAAATATTAATTCAATCAATTTTGATTTATCTTTATCTTCCTCTAAAACTAAAATTTTACCTTCTGTTTTACAGGCACCTGATGTAGAATTGAAGCAATTATCGGAGCATTTGAAATATGTATTTTTAGGCGAAAATGAAACTTTGTCAGTGATCATCTCAAGTAAATTATCCAAATGAGAAGAGAAAGCTTTGGTAGCAATATTGCGCTCTCACAAAGAATCCATAGGATGGACCATTACCGATATTAAAGGATTAAGTCCCTCAACTTGCATGTACAAGATCAAAGTTGAAGAAGGAGAAAAGCCATCACGTGAAGGACAACGCATATTAAATCCACCGATGATGGAAGTAGTAAAGAAAGAAATTCAGAAACTCCTTGATGCTGACGTAATCTATCCAATTTTGGATAGCAATTGGGTAAGTCTGATTCATATGGTTCCCAAGAAAACGGGAGTCACAGTGGTCGAAAATCAAGAAGTGGAGTTAGTGCCAACAAGAGTTCAAAATGGATGGCGAGTTTGTATTGATTATTGGAATTTGAACTCTCTTACTCAAAAATATCATTTTCCTCTTCCTTTTATAGATCAAATGATTAAAAGATTAGTTGGGAAAACTCATTATTGTTGCCTTGATGATTTTTGAGTTTTTTTCCAAATCCCAGTGGCGCCAAAGGATCAAGAAAAAATAACTTTTACTTGTCCCTTCGGTACATTTGCATATAGACGAATGCCTTTTGTTCTTTCTAACACACCGACCACCTTCCAAAGATGCATGTTAAGTATATTTTTCGACTATGTGGAGAAGAACATTGAAGTCTTTATGGATGACTTCATGGTTTATGACAACTTTTTTAATGAATGTCTTGATAATTTAACTAATGTGCTTAAAATATGCTTAGAAAATAACATTGTTTTAAACTACAAAAATGTCATTTTATGGTTGTTAAAGGGTTAATTTTAGGTCATATTGTTTCCTCAAAAGGGATTGCAATTGATAAAGCTAAAACAGATGTTATATTCTCACTTCCTTACCCCATAACTGTGAGGGAAATTTGTTCTTTTCTTGGCCATGCAAGATTTTACCGTAGGTTTATTAAGGACTTTTTGAAGATAGCACAATATCTATGCTATCTACTTCAAAAGGATCAAGACTTTGACTTTAATTCAAAATGCAAGGAGTCTTTCGATTCATTAAAGAAAAAGCTTATTTCAGCTTCAATTGTTCAAAGGCCAGATTGGAATCATCCCTTTGAACTTATGTGTGACGCATCAGACACTAGCGTTGGAGCCGTTCTCGGCCAAAAAATAGGGAAAGAGCCACATGACATAGCCTACACATCCCGAACTTTGGACTCGGCTCAGAAAAATTATTCGACTACGGGAAAAAAACTTTTTGCTATAGTTTTTGCTATAGAAAAATTTAGATCCTATTTGCTTGGTACTAAAATTACTGTTTTTCTGATCATGCAACTATAAGGTATTTTATGATAAAAAAAGAAGCAAAACCGAGGCTTATCCGGTGGATCATGCTTTTACAGGAATTTAACTTAGAAATCAAAGACAAAAAGGGATGCGAAAATATGGTAGCAGATCACTTGAGTCAAATTCCCCTTTCCACATCTGAACCTCCACTTAGAGAAGAATTTCCTGAAGAAAAACTGATGGTGGCATAAAGCATAACTCCATGGTTTGCAGACATGGTTAATTATTTGGCCACAGGTAAGTTACCATTAGATTTGCCGAGAGCTGAAATCAATCGAATTAAGAGAGAATCTAGATACTATATTTGGGATGATCCTTATTTATGGAAGCACTTCTCGGATCATGTAATTTGACGATATATTACCGAAAGTGAGGTAAAATCAATTTTACAATTTTGTCATTCGTACTCTTCCGGTGGTCATTTTGGGCTAAAACGTACAGCTCATAAAATTCTTGAATGCGGTTTCTATTGGCCTAACATCTTTCGGGATTCTTATCTATTATGTAAAACTTGTGAAAGATGTCAACGTACAGGTAATTTAAGCCATAGGAATGAAATGCCACTTAATTCTATACAAGTTTGTGAAATTTTTTATGTTTGGGGCATCGACTATATGAGTCCTTTTACTTCGTCATTTGGAAATAGTTATATTATTTTAGCTGTGAATTATGTTTCTAAATGGGTGGAAGCTAAAGCTACTCGGAATAATGATGCTAAAACTATAGTTAATTTTTTGAAAAAATATTTTTTTTCCAGGTTTGGCATGCCACGGGCTATAATAAGTGACAGAGGAACACATTTCATCAACCGAGTAATCGAGTCGCTAATGAAGAAATTTGGAGTAACTCAAAGAATTGCTACCGCTTACCATACACAAATAAATGGACATGCATAAGTATCAAATCAATAAATTAAAACAATTCTTGAGAAAATTGTTAAACCGGACCGAAAGGATTGGAGTTTAAAATTAACCGATGCACTTTGGGCATATTGAACTGCTTATAAAGGTCCCATTAGAATGTCACCATATCGGCTTGTTTTCGGTAAACCATGCCATTTACCGGTCGAGTTAGAACATCGGGCTTATTGGGCCATTAAACAATGTAACATGGACATGGATGCAATTGGTGAAGCTCAGAAATTACACATTCAAGAACTTGAGGAAATCCGAAGAAATGCCTATGATAATGCTCGGATATATAAAGAAAAAACAAAAGAATTTCACTATAGTAGAATTTCTTTTAAAAAATTTCCTGTCGGTCAAAAGGTTTTATTATTTAACTACAAATTTAAACTTTTTTTGCAGGAAAACTCAAATCAAAATGGCTCAGACCGTTTACAGTTACTCAAGTATTTCCTCACGATACTGTTGAAATTGAAGATAACTAAGGAGTACAATTTAAAGTTAATGGTTAAAGATTGAAGTCATATTATGAAAATGCTCCGGTTGGTCTAATCGAAGAAATCAATTTAGAGGAACCCACGCTTTGAAAAATCAGGTCGTCGAGCTAACGACGTTAAACAAAAGTGCTTAATGGGAGGCAACCCATTTCGTTATATTTTTGTTTTTATTTTTGTTTTATTTTCAGCAAACTTTATTTCATTATATTTATTTTCTTTTGAGTAATTTTATTTTACTTTTCTCAGAACAGATCTGAATTCCAATCGAATATTTCTTACCTTCGTCCGGGCTCATCTCAACATGACCATGACCGCGGTCTCCACTAGATTGGGGACTATTGCTTTTCCCTCTCTTTGATTTTAAATTTGATATACGTTTTGAGACAAAACGAAATAAGTGAGGGGGGAGGATAAGCATGTGTCAAATTTTTCCTTGACTTGTTAATTTGTTTGAAATTGAGTTATTCTGATGTTGATATGTTGGTTGCTAGTCTTGATTTTTGCTTTATACTTTTTGCTTCCTTTTAGAATATGGCCATGTTTTATATCGAATTTAATTTGCATGATTGGTGATTGATATAGCTGGTGAATATTTTTGTTAATTATTGATATTTCATGTTTTTGTCAGTAGATATGAACTTAACTCAATGCATATAAACTTTTCTTGTGAGATTTGAGCCTAACGAGCATACATTTTCTTTCTTGCTCATTATTTGACATGTGTGTGCCGAACTAATTAGGATATTCTAGAACTTGTAATCACAATGCACATCGAGACTACATGTTGAATGTAATGTTTTAATGTGATAGAGGAACCTAGGATAAACCCACTTTTCCCAAAAAGCATACTCATTTATATATCCACTAGTGAACCACGTTTGAGCATATTTCCCTTTCTTTGTTTTACACCTCATAATTAAAACCGAAGCCTTTTTTATTTTTTCATCTCTTTTCACACCCTTATCGAGACTTGAGATCTCGTATCATTGTTGTTCCACAAAAAATATTCAATGTTTCAAAAAAAATATAGAAAGAAAGTAGTTCACTGTTTCGAACAGCAAAAAAAAGGAAGAAAAAAAAGAGAAACCCTTTGTTCGAAAAAAGGGGAAGGAAAAATCGATCGCTTCAATTGTCTTTCATCTATTCTTTTTCCTTTTTTTGTTCTTCATTGTGCTTCATGTTAATTCATTGATTGTTCTTAATTATTTTGATATCTTGTTTCGGTATTTTAAACTTTTCTTTTCGGCCTTTTCCCTACCCTAAACTAAGCCCCGTTACACCTTGTTTAAAGACCCCTTGATTATTGCATTATGTTCATATTTCGTAGTGGAGACTTGATTGGATTCCAAGCCTATGGTAATATTTTGGTTAGTTTCGGTTTGATCGATTTCATTTACCCCAAACACTTTGAGCGGATATGTGTGAATCTTTGTCAGGTATTTAGTCATGTTTCATTGAAGTTGACAATTAATTGTGATATCTTGCTTACTTTAAATTTTCTTGGTTGTATCTTTGCTTGATTGTAACTTGAATTCGAAAAATATCATGGACTTAGGTTGATTGGAAGTTTGATAAATAAGTTGAAATTGAAGAGGACAACTAATGATTTTGATATGCTAATTAAGGAATGCTTGAGGACAAGCATTGAATAAGTGAGGGGGAATTTGATAAGTGCTTATTTTAGTTAATATTTTACTTTTAAATTAGTCTTTAATCATTGTTTTTAGGATTATTTTTTTATTTTAATTCATTTTCTGTATAGGACATAAGATTCTGGAAATTGCAGAAAAAGGACACAATTCTGCATATTTTTTTTATTTTCAGAATCAAAGCTGGCTGGAATTCGGATTTGAATTAAACTCAAGTTTAAACATTATATTTTATCTTTGTATTTTATTTTAAATAGGTTTTAGTATTTTAATTAAGTTTTAGGATGTTATTTTTATATTTTTCTCTTTGTTTTAGGTATTTTAGTTTAAATAGGTTTTAATATTTTAATTAGGATTTAGAATATTATATTATTTTTTAGGTATTTTAGTTTAGATATTTTTAAGTGTTTTAATTAGGATTTAAGATGTTTTATCTTGTTTTTAGGAATTTGAAGGCTATAAATACCCTCTAAGGGTGAGCCTAGAAAGATATCTCTCTCATTTGAGAATAAAATCTTCTTTTTCTCTCTAGCTTTTCTCTCTATTTTTTTTTTGCATACTTTTCTATTATGCTAAGTATGACTTTGGTCATGCTTAGCTAATTTTATTTCATGCGAGGACTAAAGCGAAGGCTCAATTCCAAACGTGAGAATTGTAGGGTACTTAAATCGCTTCGGATTTTCTCTATGTTTTCTGAGCTTACTTTTCAAATCAAAACGATTTCGACATTGGTTCGGATATTATTATGGTTAATGTTTAAAGAAGTATTTGCTTATTGAAGCATATTCAACTTCACTTAGCAAAATTGTTTGCTAAGAGGAAATTGAGATCAGAATTAGTTGTTATTGAAATGACACAATCCGAGTTGGCAGCGAAGAATTGTCCTTGTAAGCTGATGTGAATCTTGAAGTAAAAATCTGTTTCGATGATCCAAGGAATTTGAGACAAAGCTAAAGTTTGAGGCTGCTTTCACAATAAGTTTCTCTTTATCTCGATCTCTTTAATTTGTTTATTTAATTATTTTTCTTATATTTAATTCTTATTTTTTATTTTAAAAAACAACTTTTAAAAATCCCCCTTTTATATTTATTACTATTACTATTTATTATTATATTATTTTTCCTTTTTTATTTATTTTATTTTAATATATCTTTTCAACTTCATCTAGAATTCTATCTTCTTCTAAAATCAAGAAAGAGTTTTATTAAATCAGAAATTCCACAGTCCCTGTAGATCGACCCTGCTTCTCTATACTACATTTTCTTTTTTATTTATTAAGAAGCCAGGAATTATTTTGATAGTAAAACGACGGTTATCATATTTTCAAATTCCTAGATATATAATGAAAAGTTATAATGTTTGGTTTGCATGTCTAACATACCCTGAATAATAGTGGAGCAATCCTCTCTTTTTTTCCTGAATCTGACCTACCCTGAAAAGTAGAGGAGCATATTCCCTTTTTCTTTAGATTTGACTTACCTTGGAGAGAAACGAAACAGATCTATTTTTTTCTGAACCTATCCTACCCTGAAGAGCAGCGGAACATATTCCATTTTTTCTTTAGATTTGACCTACCCTAAAGAGCAGTGGAGGAAATCTATCTTGATTTGACATACCTAGAAGTATGGCGGACCATATCCCCTTTTCTCTAAATTGACCTACCCTAAAGAGTAGTGGAGTAGATTCCATTTTTCTTTAGATTTGACCTACACTAAAGAGCAGAGGAGAAAATCTATTTTGATCTAACCTACCCTCAAGAGAAGCGGAGCAGATCCCATTTCTTTCAAATCTGACATATCATGAAGAGCAATGGAGCATATTACCATTACCAACTACACCAACACCAAAAAATCAGATAAATTTTTTTGTCTATTTGTCTTTACCCTATTTCTACTTACAAAGAGACAAGTGTAGATACTCATTTTCGTCCAAAGTTTTTTCTAAAATCAATTTTGTTTAAAAACAAATTTCATCTCCCTTAAGATAGAAAGATCATTTTTAGTCTCACATAATACATTTAAATAATAATAAATAAATAATAAATGCTCAAATATATTAATTAATGGTAATTGTTTTTTACAGGCTCAACATTCTTGAGATTGAGGAAAATTGAGTAAGTTGATTTTCATATTTAGAGGGGTAGAAATTCGATCAAAATATGGAAGAACAGATCGACAGGAGATTGAAGAAGAAAGAGTGGAGTTATGAGAAGTTGCATTCAAACACGAAAAAATTAGGCTATCTTTTGTCTTCGATTCATTCTTGTTTCACAACAATAAGCAAAGAGGTGCAGTTGTAGTATCCTAATTTTGTTCGGGTAATTAAAACTGAATTTAAGATAATCGAAGACCTATTCAAAGACGCTCTTGTATTGATGAAAAATTAATCATGTGGGCATTAATTACATGTGTTTACTTAAATTGGGTTTATTTAGGGTTGTGATCTCATACGTTTGTGATGGAGTTTAAGGCCTAAATTTTTAAACTTAGTTGTTAAAAACTAAGTCCAAATTTAAACCCACGTTAAATACCCAAATCCATTACATATTACCGAAACCATTTGCATTCAAATATCCATTTCCTATTTAAACCAAACCCATAATCTAACAGGCCCAATACCCAATTTACAACACAAATTTACCTATTTACAATAACCCTTGAGCTATAAAATGATCCAAATTACCCTTGAGCTCCAAAATGACCTAAATACCCTTATGGCTTAGGATAAGTGAATGCCATTGGATAGATTCTAGAAACATTGATAGACCTAAATGTTGAATCACCTATGATGG
Source organism: Hibiscus syriacus (assembly GCF_006381635.1). Lineage (NCBI taxonomy): Eukaryota > Viridiplantae > Streptophyta > Magnoliopsida > Malvales > Malvaceae > Hibiscus > Hibiscus syriacus. The sequence continues at coordinate 1,550,054 of NW_024061932.1, read as the reverse complement.
TTATGGAGCAACCTATGTATGTTGGAGATTCTTGATACCATTATCACTCTAGAATAAATAAATTCCACTGGAATACCTATTTCTCTCTCCAAGATCTGTTCAATGATGATTATGAAGGTGATCGATTTACCTGTATAGTGTATTTAGTATTAAGAAGAAAATATTCATGAAATATCTGGGTCTGAATGATTCGCAAGTAGCGTAGCGCTGTGATCTGTTTAGTTCGAGTTAACTCAAAATCTTGAAAATTTGATATAAATCTTGAATGCTTTAAATCATTATTTTACCCTTATTGAGTCAATTTACTAAGAATTCTTCAAGAATCAAAATGCCTAAAATGCCCCTAGTGGCTTGAATAATAGAATCAATCCTATTATATCTTATTCTTAAAAAACCCTAATGCAAATGTTGTTATATACCTTTTGTTGTACCCAAATCCTAAAAGGTCTTGAAGCATCAATTTTTCTAAATGGTTGGTTAAATCTCTTAGTGACCAAACCCTTTTAATAGAGACCTCATATATGAAATCCTATCAATCTACAAAAGTTTCATGTTTTCCCTTTCTAATAATTAACAAGTCCCTCTGAAAAATATTTGGATTCTCTAGTGTGTTCCTTGTGTTTTATTAGACTATTTTATATGCTCTGAAGCATGATTGTTTTATCTATTCCAATTTATGAAAGAATTATTAGACTATGATTTACTAATTTTAAACTATGTTTACCTTATATATGTTATTTTTTTATCGATTTAAATGAGGATTATAAATTTGTCTAATATTATTGTTTACTATTTGAAATATTTTTAATGTGGTACTATCTGGGATGGGACATGGACCTCTGCATGTTCAGCTCCGATCAGGCTGATAATTCCTTTTGGACCTAAGGCAACACTGTGGTGGGATCCAGTCCTAATAGGCTTAGGGTAAGACCTTATGGATCATAAGGCACTCCATTAGGATGGCTCATTTTCTCTATGCTTAGGGTAAGTACTTTTGAACTCACACCCCTCAAATGGCTCTTACACTTTGGATAGGGTAAGTCTGTATGGACCCAAGGTTCTCTTTTAGGTTGGCTCCTACTCCTAATGGGCCTATGTTAAGTTATTATGGATGCAATTTTGAGGAACTACATATCAGTATTCGAATTGAGGGTATTACAATGATTTTAACATCTATTTTATTGAAATAAGCTACTACAATTTTGAAACTATATTTACATTTATTTCTGGTTTCATGGGAACATACTAGACACCTTTTTTCAATCTCTTGAATCTGTCTCTCTGAATTCTTCCTCTGAACTATAGGTTTCATGACTGTTACCTGAAGATTTAATTAATAAACCTCAACTCACCACTAGAACATGTATAAGCCTGGATCAATAAGAAAGTTTTATGTTTTTCCATATATCTAATTTTCCTTTAGTATCATCTAGTAGTTTTTTATTATTGAGTTTTCCCAAAGCTCATTCTGTTACTCACCATTTCAGGTTAAAGAAATCGATTTTGTGTAGTATCGACATCAATAATGGGAGTTCCTTTGGCGTTGCTTATAGAAAATGGTACAAGTGTAATTGGGAGGCATGTAGGTCACATTTGTTTTATATTGAGTCTGTAACTTGTTTTAATATTTATGTGTTATTGAATTTTATTTTCAACTCATAACGATTTTTTAATTTTTATATTTATGTAGACATTGATTCACGATTTTAAATTGTATTGGTAAAATTTTTATTTTTCCTGGATTTTTACTTTGGATCTCTCTAGTGACCCTAATGTGACACATCAGATCAAATCGGGATACACATATCAGTTTGAGGGTGTTACAATTCAAGGTTAACTTTTATGTTTTAAATTTTTATTCATTTAAAGAGTTACAAGATGTATATGAAGAATTGTATTTGAAATTTGAGACCATGAATTCCAAATATAAGAAATTGATTTCTAAATTTAAAAATGAAAATGATTTGGATTTAAAAGCAAAATTGGATTTTTGAAAAACAAAATGAAATTTTGAAAATTTATTTTGAGCTTTCAAAAATCAAAATTGAAGATTTAAAAAAGAAAAATTTAATTTGAAAGATAGCCTTGAATGCTTAACAAAAGAAAAAGAAATTGTTTCTCAAAGCAATCCATCTATTTTAAAAATGGAAAAACACTCACATTGTCATTTTCATGGTCACAATGTACATACTTTTCCTATAAAGAAAAGAAAACATTTTAAAATTAGATAAGTATGGTGTTCCTAAAGGAACTAGAGACATTAGAACTAACCCTCAAGGACCCAAAGAAAATTGGGTAACAAAATCCAAATAGATGTCTCTTATAAGTGTGTTGAAGCAATGATGATAAAGGTAAGGAATTTCAAATGCTCTAGTCACACGAGAAAAAAGATGAGTAACCTCTAAACTTAATGTTCATTAATTATGTACATTTGTTGCCTGTTGATTTTTATGCTTGCATTAGAATTTAGTATAAATGTTTACTTCTTGTTTGTTTTCTCATGTATGTTGAAAATATGAACATTTTTTTAATTTAAATGCTTTTTATCAATTTTTTAGTTCACTAAAATGATTTTTGGTCAATATATGTTTTAAATATTTTTATTGACCTTAATTTCAATGTTATTGCATGTTCTTTCACTAAAATGATATCTCTCTAATAATTGATATCAATTTTTAAAATGTATAACATTTTGTAACACTTCATGCATGTGAGTTTAATGACTTATTTCTAATTATTGCATAAATTATTATAGACTTGAATTTATTGAATTTCATGTGATTACTAACATGTTTATTAATCTTTGTTGAAATTTAATATTCTATAAATGATAAAGTTTTTGTCAAATTTTTTTGAATGCTTTTGTTGAGGGGGAGCCTTAAATTTTTCAAATGATTTGATGTTGAAATATCTACTTACTCTCTATTGTTATTTTGAACCTAAATTTTTCTGCATGTACAACTTTAGTAATAAGCATGTGATAATTATTAGGTTTTATGTGTGAGTAATAAATCAACCCAAAGGAAGATTTTTTGCTTGACATGTTCTTATTATTAAATTTTTCAAATGATTTGATGTTGAAATATCTACTTACTCTCTATTGTTATTTTGAACCTAAATTTTTCTGCATGTACAACTTTAGTAATAAGCATGTGATAATTATTAGGTTTTATGTGTGAGTAATAAATCAACCCAAAGGAAGATTTTTTGCTTGACATGTTCTTATTATCAGTGTTTGGTTACCGCATCAGATATCACTTAAGGCGAATATTTTGTCTAAAGATGAAATATTAATGGAATATTTGATATCTTGAGATAAGGTTTAAGTGTATTCAAATTTATTATTATTTTGGTTATCTTTTAATTTAATTAAAAGATATATTAAGAGAAATTGATTGGTTGACAATATTGCTATGATAGTATTTATATTGTTAATGCAATATATTTATATATTCAATTCAATTTTTTAGTTTTGATTGTTGGTTAATAGAATTTATATATTTTGAAACAAATTAATTCATATTATGATTATGTATGATATTTTGATAGATTAATTGAAATAAAATGCCGCCAAAGTGACTTCTTTTGTGTAAACTAATTTATTTAAAATATTAGGTGTTTCTTGTGATTCATGTGCTTATTAATTGGCCCAAAGGAAAGTTAATATTTGGCTGGATTTCAAGCGACACATGTGGTAATAACATGTGACAATTATAATGTATTTATTTTATATGAGCATTACATTAGTTCAAAGATTAGTCTTTTGTTCGACATAGCTTATTGTCAATGTTTGATTACTAAAACAAGAGTACCTTTTATTGTTAATATTACTGTCCAAAGACTTGATATTGATGTAGTGTTAGGTATCGTGTGATGAGAATTAGCTATAATTTTGAATTTATTTGTTTATTTAAGATGTGAGCTTCAATTTTATTTATATTTTGTTCTATATTCAAATTATTTATTTATTTATTGCTACCATAATATCTGCTCTATAGAAAAATGCACTTAAGAAAGTGAATATTAAGGAATGGAAAATGCACTTACATAAGGTTTTGGTTGTATAAACATAGAGTTTGTGATAAGGAAAGAACAATTTCCACCTCTTATGGGGGATAACATTCTTAATTAGTATAAGGGATTTTGAGAGGTGAAATTTGTTTAAATTGCATAAGTCTAGTTGTCATGAAGAACAACATTTTAGAAGCCTTTAGGGGCACATAATCTAAAAAGATTACTAATGCTAATGGTTTCCTTGATGAAATTGAGAAATTTTTTCCAAAAACAATAAGGTTTAAATGACATCACTTTTGACTTCTTTGATGTATGTAAAGTATAAGGGTCAAGGAAATGTGAGGGAGTACATTATGGATATGTTTCATATTGTTTCAAGACTTAAGACACTTAAGATAGAGTTTTTCTGAAGAACTACTTGTTCTTGTGATTTAGAGACCTAAAAACTGCACTTTTTGTTCTGGAATCAAGGCTGGAATAGTGGGCATGAAAAGGCTGATGTGCAGTCTGTCAATAGCATCTAGAAGGTCTAGTCAGTAGCTTGTAGAAGGTCCAATAAACAATTCTAGTAGAAGGACGGACAATTGGATCATTTCAAAATTCAAATTTTTTAGTAATTATATTTTTATTTTTAGGATTTAAATTCAAACAATTATCTTTTATGTTTTCAGCTTATTTTTAGGAATTTTAGAAAGCTATAAATACCCTCTTACAGTGAGCCTAAAATGTGGATCAATTCTTCATCTTCTTCTCGATCATTGTGATAGAAAGTTTTTTTCTTTGTTTTTATAAAAATTCTCTTTTAGTTTTTACTTTGTTTATTTTTAAAGAAGTCTTTATTTTTAATGCTAAGTAAGAATTCTATCATGCTTAGCTAATTTTGTTTCAACCCGAGGGATAAAGCGATGACTCAATTCCAATGTGAGAATTGAAAACCACTTAAACAACTTTGGATATCTCTCTTAGTTTCTTTGAGCTTATTTTCAAAATCAAAATGATTTCAAAACCAGATATTGACGTTGGTCAAGATGTTGTTATCAGTAAATGTGTGGGAGGAAAGATTGACTTATTGAAGTACATTCGAATTCCTGGGAACACACTTATCAAAATTGCTTGCTAAGAGGAAACTGAGATCAGAATCAATTATTATTGAAACAACATATTCCGAGTCGGTCTTTTATGAACTTAAACGTTTTTGATCTTCAACATTGTTGTTGATTAGGTTAATTTTCCCGAAATTGATTTCAAGGATTGCACTTGGGTATTTGGTATACAAAGGATAGTCACAAGAATTTGTCATTGTAGACAAATAACCGACGTGAATCCCGAAGTAAAAACCTTTTTCGATGATCCGATGAAACTGAGTCAAAGAAAAATCCTAAGGTTGATTTATACCATATTGAATATATTTCTTTTAAATCTTCTTTATAATCTTTTAATTTTTTTTACTTTTATTTTATTTTACTCTTTTCATCCACAAATCTCCACCTTAACTTAAATATTATTCAACTCACTTCTTGGCTCAGAGATTAAACAAGAATAAATCAGAAAGTTTTCTTAGTCCATGTGGGATTGACCCCTACTTCTCTCTTACTACATTTAATATCCTTTATTTATTACTTGAGAATAAGTATTTTTTTGACGCGAAAGCAACGCATGTCAAATTGGCGCCGTTACAATGGACTAATGGCAAGTTACTAATTTATTTTTTCTTTTGTTTTTAATTTATGACAAGGAATAACCTGGGAGAATTAATAGATTTTGACCCGAAGTGTAACACCCCAACCTGTATCTGACTCGAATACGAGTCTGAGATGTCACATCAACTTTTCAAACCATTTTCTTATATCAAATAGAGAAATATTCAAATTCCATTTAAAACATACTAAATAATTTACATATATTTACTCAAAATGTTTACAAAACTGTTCAGAGCTTATACAATTTATTTTTCTATAAATACATTCCAACTAGATTATAAAAAATAAAATACATATTATTCATTTCTCTTATGATCTGACCTTCAGTAAGGAGAACTGACCTGTCTTGCTTCACTTCTATCCATAAGCTCATCTTGGAACCTACGTGTGAAACATTCACATGCTAAGTCGATGACTTAGTGAGGCATATAAAATTTCTAATGCACTTTATAAAATTTAACCATGCATGTGTGTTTTACAAACTCTATCATGTTGTACAAACTCACTTCATTTCATCACATCATGTACAAAACATATCACATTTCATAGCAAGAAATATATATACATACACATAGATCATTATTAACGTATTTTTACACTTAACCTTCTTGATCAAACACTATACACAAAACATCATATAATTTCTATAACACATTTCATATCACAAACATATATGTGTTATTATCTCTTTATTAGCCCATGTACATATGTGAGAACTAAAGATATGTGAGTACATTGAGGTTGTGCACCTATGCTGTCACCACAGCTCGTATAAATATCCACTGAGTGGCATGTGAAATTATCCCGCAGGACCTCTGTATGTCCCAAAGGACCTTTGTATGTCCCGAAGGACCTTTGTATGTCTCGAAGGACCTATGAACCTTTGACTCTTGGCATGCCAACTATACCCCTATATCTTATTTCACATAACATGGGAATTCTCTTTCATATCATTTCTCATATTCATATAAACATATGGTTCACTTTTCATATATCACATATCATAGCTCATATATTGTGATCATGTAATCACATTACTATCTTCATATATCTCATTGTTATATATCACATATCATATATACTTATAGGGTTCACTGTCATTGAACTTAGTTCACTTTTTCATGTTATCACACATACATATAATCTTATATTTCCTATTAATAACATATAGACTTACACATATACTCATATGTACACTTTAATGTAATCTGCTTAGTAATGCCATATACTTATATCCTATAATAATTTCACCTATATCTCCCTCAAAAAAGTTTATACTATATGCTCATATAGTCTTATTTTATCATATAAGTAATTTATACTCATCTTATCTCACTTTTTCATTTCACTCACGTAAATCATTTATAACCGTTCACATGACTTAATTTCACTAACATGAACTTATACATATCATATAACCTATATTACTTATCTCATATTATTTTTCTATTAGTTTAATCTATTTATTTAATTCAATATCACATGACTCATATAATACTCTTTCATAAAGCTTTGTAGTTCTTCTCTTTATAACTCTTACACCATAATTTTCTTTAATTATAAATTTTACCTATATAGCTTATCTTATAATTTTGTATCATCGTTTATGTTTATGCCCCCTAATTTACATACTATTTCATAAAGTCTTATAACCTTTCTTGTATAATCACTTATACCATATAATATAACTTATACTTGATTATCTTCTGTTCACATATATTTATATCAAATAATTATTTAGCTTATAGCCTATGTCACGTGTTCATTTCATTCATTATGTCATTATCACATAGCTTATTTCATATTCTTATATAATCATATAGATCATTTGTATTGTTTCACATGACATATAACACTAGCATACACTTATACAAACCATGTAACATACATAATAATATGTTACCACATATACTCATGCACACACATAAATCATAACAAACACATACTTCTATCTATGAATTCATACATTTTACTATTGGGAATAGACTTATCGCAAGTCTTATTTCCCATTGAACATCATATACTAGATAATGTGCACTCACCTGGCCTCACTAGTCAATATCGAGCACTTATAACTCTTTGTCTTTCCCTCGATCGATCTTACTCGCTAATTGTTCCGGAACTCGTTTAGGCTTAGTATCTACATAAATATAGTTTCTAAGACAATCATCAGAAGCCTAAACATCATAACTCGATTTTAATAACTTAAGCTGGTTGATGAACATAATTCACATTTCTATTAAGGGGGGTATCGATACACTACTAGGGGTATCGGTACCCAAATTCAATTCGAAATTCACATGTATCGATACATTCATGTGTGTATCCATATATAAGTATCGATACACTCCTCAATGTATCGATACACTATAAAGATATTCTTTAAAATTTGGTCTTAGTGTATCGATACCAATTCATAGTGTACCGATACACCCTGTCTAGAACAAACTTTTTCACCCGAAAATTCATTAACTCTTCACTAAATATCCTCATATAAAGCTTCTTTTATACCACCAAACTCAAATATAACCATTTTAACTAACTTCTATCATTTCAACATCTTATTTTCTCCCACAATTCATCCAAATTCTTAAAACCAAGAATCTTACTAAATTTTCCATGTAATCCAAACTTAATTCTAACACTTATAACTTTTTATTCACACCTATGGCAAGTCAAATTCAACTTCCAAATTCATTAAAACCTCTCATTCAAAATTTCTCTTAAAAACTCTATTTATTTAATTTCTCCTAACATATCCATCTTTGAGTTTTTATTTATCTTTAGACTTCCTTAAGCTTTCTTAATACCCAAAGAGTCAAAACCAACTTAAAAATTCAAAGAAGAAACAACTTGAAATCAACTTACCTTAAAATGGAGCTCACGAGAAGAAGAAAACAAGAAGAAGAAGATAGCTTCCAGACTTTTCCCTTTTCTCACCCAACTCCATGTATTTATATCACTTAAAGGGGAAAAAATAAAATATTTCCTTTAAAAAGACCATAATACCCTTCCATCTTTCCTTATTTTCCAATCAGTCCTACTTAAAGAAATTATGATTAAATCCCTAACTTTATACTTATTTCAAAATTGAGTACCAAATTTCCAAAATTTACATTTTAGTCACTGACCCAGTTATTGGGATGTTACAAATCTCCCATCCTTTAAGAAAATTTGTCCTCAATTTTTCATTGCAAACATTGATAAGAACATATCTTCTAATGTTCTCATGTTGCTTCCTTTATTTAATCTCTCGTATTATCATTAATAACTTGGCTTTCATCACTTTAATTCTTTAACTACCTTTTTCCTTTATACATCCATATCATGTCACTTATCATATAGACAATAACATTAGTTCTTATCACTCGAAATCATAAATCCATCAAATTCCTTATCAATCTTTAATTACCCTTCCATAATAACCAAACTGTTACTCCTTCTTTACTTGATTGCCTCTAAAACTTCCTTAATACATATAAATCATTCTTTATTTCTCGAATTAGATTGGTGATTGAGATTTGAGAACGAGCTCAATTATGAGATTAGGATTTGAGTTGTAATCTACACGGAGAGAAACTTTTATACTTTGGTTGAGATAGCCAAGACTGCTGAAGAGATTGAGCGAGTGGGTTTGGAGCATAGGAGAAACTGAGATAGAGATAGAGATAGAGATTGAGATCGATTTACAAGACCTTCTGGTTACGGTGATCCTTTTATGTATCCCAGCAAGAGAGTTAGGGTCAAGTATTCTCAGAGAGGTGGTATAAGTTCTAGGCATGCAACGTCAGTCACACTAATAGTTCCAGCTTCTTGTCCGGGTGGTTCTTCTTAAGTACCACCATTGTCTACTTGTGAGCATTGTGAAAGATGTCATTTCGATAGTTCTAGAAGAAGAAGGGTACTTATCTCTGATTTGGATCTGGAGACCATTTCTTGAGATATTATCTTGAGCCAGCTCCTACTAGTCAGCCACCAGTTTAGACTGTTGCTCTTACTCAACATATAATTCATATTCTAGTTAGGGATCGTAGTCTGTCAAGAGCATCTGGGTCTGTTAGTAGAGGTCGACCTTCTTTGAGTAGGGGTATAGCTTGGACCGAGTCTAAACAACCTAGGTTAGTTTATGCTGCTAGACATCGATAACATCGTGATAAGCCTGATGTGATAGCTGGAATTATTATCATTTATTCATTTACAAACTTTAATTTATTTGATACTAGATCTACCCATTTTTATGTATCACATTCTATATCTATGGGTCTTAACATTCTAGTCGAGATTGCTGAGAGTCATGTGGCAGTTCAGTGTCCAATAGGTTAGTTTGTTGGGATTTTCGGAAGCTTGAATCGACAACCGAAATGGTTTGCAAAGAGGGGTCGGAACGGTTTTTGTATTTAGGGAGTAAGGAGATTGAAAGATAGAAAATTTGCAAAGTGATTTATAGTGGTTCGACTTCTCAACCAAGTCTACATCTACTACCTTAGCTCCTCACCAAAGATTTTCCAACAAATTCACTAATTTGTTCTTTCTTTTGAGGACAAAGAGATAACCTTACAGCTCCCTAGTTTTTCCGGGCTAAACTAGAACCTTTCCCTAGCTTTGACACAGGATAAGCTAGAACCTTTCCCTTTTACAAAAGGATAAAAGATGTAAACAAGAAAACCTCTCTAAGGTAGGTGTTTACAAGATTGAGCTCACAAGAACAAAAAATTTACAAGAGAGATGAAATAAGAAAGAAAAATTATTCTCTTGTGTTTGATTGCTTGAATAGTTGTTCTCTTGTTTCTTCAAGTGTCCTTAGGTTGTATTTATAGCTTGGAATGTGTTTGAAGTCGTATATAGCCATTGGGGATGTTTTGGAGCAATTTGGGGATGATTTTTCTACTCAAAAAGGCTGCCCATAATAGGGGGTACTGGTACCCCATCATAGGGTATTGGTACTCCTTCATTAAATTCAAATTAACTAGCCATTGCAGCTAGGGGGTATGGATACCCCTACAGGGGGTATCGGTACCCGGAGTATGGATACCCTAGGGGCATCGGTACCCGGAGTATGGATACCCCTGGGGGGTATCGGTACCCTATTTGCATTCTGGAATTTTTGCCTTCCAAGGGGTATGGATACCCCTGGGGGGGTATCGGTACGCTCTTTGCATTCTGGAATTTTTGTTCAAATTCGATTTTAATGGACTTTGAATTATTTTTGAAACCTTTTGAAAACTTTGAATAAATTCAATTCAATTCCAAAAACATTTTGCCTTTAAATTTGTTATATCCAAACATAATTCAACAATCTCCGTTTTTTTGATATAACAAAACATTTAAAAATTTTGTTTTTGGAAAAACTCCCCCTTAATAAAATGTTTAATGAAAAAGATACCAATTGTTAACAAAATGATATCAATTGTTAAAAAGATACCAATTATTGGAAAATATATGAAAATGTTAAGCTCCCCCTTTTCCATTAACAAATTGAATTTTTCAAACCAAACTTCTCCCCCTTTTTGTTATATAAAAAATAATTCAATCTTTGAAGTTAAAAATTACATTGGAGATTAAGTGGTAAATTTGACATTTAAAAATCATTTGAAAAATCAAAGCTCCCCCTCAATAATAGCATTTTTAAACAAAATATAGCTTTTAAGATCATGACACTTAAACAAAATTGAGTTTCAACAAAGAATAAAAAAATATATTAGTAGCACAAGAAATTCAATGTATCCAAGTCTAAAATACTCTATGCAATACCAATTGTTGAATTTAAGATCATATGCATAAAGTTTTCCAAAAATGTTATGCATTTGAAAAATTTTGATATCAATTATTAGAGAGATATCATTTTCATTTAAACCACATGCATAAAAATTCAAATTTAGGTAAAAAATTTAAAATTTGCAAAATTAAAGTATTTTAAAAATTAATATAAATTGTTAGAGAGATATCATTTGCATTAAAACTAATTTTGACCAAAATTTTATTATGATGAACTAAAAATTCAAAAAAAAATAATATAACTTTAAAATGTTCATCATAATCATCTTTTCAAGATACATGAGATTAAAATAATGATTCATAATCATTTAAAATAAAACTCATGCATGCATAAATCCAAATGAGAAACCAAATAATCAAAATCAAAAGCATTAAGCTTAGAGGTTACCCATTCCTTTTTCATGTATGGCTAGAGCATCTTGAATATCATCATTTTCATCACCAATGCTCCCACACACCTACAAGAAACATTTATTTTGATTTTGGTAACCAAATTATTTTGGATCCTTGGACTTTAGTTTCAATGCCCCTTGTTCCTTTCGGAGCCCATACTTGCCTAATTTTAAAACGTTTTCCTTTCTTCAAAGGACAAGTATGTTCCATATGTCCATGATAATGGAAATGTGAGTATTTTGCCATATTTAAACATAATAGGTTGTTTTTAGAAATTGATTCTTTTTCTTTTATTAAGCTTTCAAGCTTAACTCCTAACTCAAAATTTTCTTATTCTAAATCATTTATTTTGATTTTTGAAAGCTCTAAATTATTTTTTAAAATTTCATTTTGATGTTCAAAATAGACTTTTGCTTTCAAAATCAAATTATCTGTAATTTTGAGTTTTGAAATTAATTTTGTATATTTGGAATTCATGGTCTCAAATCCCAAATACAACCTATTATAAGCATCTTGTAACTCATCAAAAATAAATGAATTAAATTCATTTGAGTTAGAAGATACCTCAAATTCTTCTTGAGTGGTCATGAGGCATAGGTTGACTACTTCATCTTCATCATTAGAATCATCTTCATCGCTCCAATATTCAACAAATATCTTCTTCCCCTTTTTCTTTAGAAGATGACATTCAAAATTGACATGCCCCTTTCTTTGACAATTGACGCACCCCGGGGGACTCTTCTTCTTGGTTGATTCACGTTTCACTTTCTTGGAAATCATGAATCTCTTGAGTTACTTCAAGAGCTTGACTATCTCATCTTCTTGTTCATCACCGTCTTCATCATCCACCTCATCACTTGAATCTTGATAGCTTTCATTGGTGGATTTGAAGGCAATGCCTACCTCATTCTTCTTCTTCTTCTTCTTGTTTTTTTTTCTCTTCCCTTTCTTTATCTTCCTTCACCATCATCTCATGAGTGAGAAGGGAACCAATTAGCTCATCGAGAGTGAGAGACTTTAGGTTTCTTGCTTCAATGATTGCCGTCTTCTTCTATTGCCACTCCTTTAGAATAGAGTAGACCTTCCTCACAAGCTTCTCATTAGGGATTACTTCTCCATATCCCTTGAGATCGTTGACAATCACGAAAAATCTATCCGTCATAGCTTTGATGTCTTCATCGGGTTTCATCTTGAAGTTCTCGTAGCTATGGTTGAGAAGACTTTTATTTGATTCCATCACTTTGTCAGTTCCTTCATGAGTATCCAAAATCTCTTTGGCACTAGAACAAGATGATATTCTTCCATATTCATTTGGGCCTAAAGCACATAATAGAATATGTATAGCCTTAGAATTAAGCTGGAAATTTTTCTGCTATTCTCTACTCCAATCATTGTACTTGCCGGGTGGAGAGAAGTAACCATCCATGATTGGGTTACAAGCTCCTAGATTGTAGGATTGAATAAAGTACATCATTTTATTCTTCCAATGTGCATAATTTGCTCCATTTAAGAAGGATGGCTTGTTGACTGGTTGTGAATCCATAATAGGATAATCTTCAAGGTAATAAGTACCGGAGGAAAAAGTCATTTCTTTGTCGATTGCGTCAGGAATTAGTAGAGCTTCTTCGATGATCGTCTCAAGGATGTTAAGCCTTCTAACGAGTTAGGATCTGATGCCAATTGTTGGAATTTTCGAAAGCTCAAATCCACAACCGGAATGGTTTGCAAAGAGGGGTACGAAATGGTTTTTGTATTTAGAAAGTAAGGAGATTGAAAGATAAAAAATTTGCACAGCGATTTATAGTGGTTCGACTTCTCAACCAAATCTACATCCACTACCTTAGCTCCTCACCAAGGATTTTCCAACAAATTCACTAATTTGTTCTTTCTTTTGAGGACAAAGAGATAACCATACAACTCCCTAGTTTTTTGGGGCTAAACTAGAACCTTTCCCTAGCTTTTACACGGGATAAGCTAGAACCTTTCCATTTTACAAAAGGATAAAAGATGTAAACAAGAAAACCTTTATAAGGTAGGTTTTTACAAGATTGAGCTCACAAGAATAAAATATTTACAAAAGAAAGATGAAATAAGAATGAAAAACTCTTCTCTTGTGTTTGATTGCTTGGATAGTTGTTCTCTTGTTTCTTCAAGTGTCCTTAGCTTGTATTTATAGCTTGGAATGTGTTCGAAGTTGTATATAGCCGTTGGGTATGTTTTGAAGTCGTTTGGGGATGATTTTTTTACTCAAAAAGGCTTCCCATAATAGGGGGTATTAGTACCCCATCATAGGGTATCGACACTCCTTCATTAAATTTAAATTAACTAGCCGTTGCAGCCAGGGGTATGGATACGCCTGGGGTATCGGTACCCTATTTGCATTCTGGAATTTTTACCTTCCAGGATATCTATAGGGAATTCCAAAAACATTTTGCCTTTAAATTTGTTATATCCAAACATAATTCAACATAGTCCATTGACTTGGACCAAATATTTAAAGGATGCCTTATAGATATCCATGGGGAGATCTTCATTGCCGATATTATGGAGTTACCATTAGAAGATTTCGACTTTGTTCTATGTATAAATTGGTTGGAAAAATATCGAGTTAATCTCGACTATGAGACAAACAGAGCTATTCTAAAGACTCTTGATAATAGGAAGATATTGATGATCGGAGAATTTTATGGGTTCCTAACGAATGTTGCGTCTACTTTGGTAGTTGGAAGTATGATCAGGAAGGGTTCAAAGGCGTTCCTCGCTTATATTTTGATACCAGGGGTTTTTTATCTGACATAGAGAGAATGTGGACCATTAAAGAATTTATCAGCGTCTTTCTTGAGAAGTTTCCTGGATTACCACCGTATAGAGAAGTTGAGTTTGAGATTGAAGTCTATTCCTGTTCGACTCCAGCTTTGATGTCTCCTTACTGTATGAACTTTTAGGAGCTTAAGGAATAAAAGGTCAAACTGTAAGAGTTATTGGATAGGGGATTCATTCAACTTAGTGTTTCATCATGGGGTGCTCAAGTTCTCTATGTCAAAAAGAAGAATGGGACATTGAGACTCTGTATTAACTATAGGAAACTGAACAAGCTCACGTTAGAAACAAACATCCCCTGTCCAAAATCGATGATATGTCTGACCAGTTTGGAAGGGCTACCATCTTTTCAATGATATACTTAAGATATGTTATTACCATCTTAAGGTGAAGATTCTAACATCCCAAAGATTGCCTTCATTACTCAATATGGGCATTAGAAGTTTCTAGTTACGCCATTAGGGTTAACCAATCCCCCTACTACCTTTATGGATTTGATGAATAATTATTTTTACCTTATCTAGACTAGTTTGTGGTCGTGTTCATATACGATATATTGGTGTATTCTCGGACTAAAGTAGACCATGATGAGCATTTGAGGATCATTCTATAGACTTTGAAGGAGCATAATTTGTTTGCCAAGTTGAGAAATTATGAGTTCTAGCTCAGAGATGTGGCTTTTTTGGGACATGTTGTATCTATTGAGGGTATTTGGGTGGATCAGAGTAAAGTAGAGGCTATTCTGAGTTGGAAGTAACCTAAGAATATCTCGAAGATTCGTAGCTTCTTAGGCTTAACTGGTTATTACCGTCATTTTGTTAAAGTTTTCTCAATCATTGTAGCTCATCTGATGAATCTATTGAGAAAGGACGTCCTTTGTCTGGTCTGAAGCCCTAGTATTGATTCAACCCTAGTTTGGGAAGGGTTTTTATTTTATAGCAATGGTTCTCACTCTGGACTAAGATGTGTACTAATGTAGGATGGAAATGTTGTAGCTTATGTGTCTCGTCCGTTAAAGTATCATGAGCACAACTGCCCCGCCGATGATCTAGAGTTAGTTGTTGTGGTTTTTCTCTGAAAATTTGGAGACACTATGTCTACAGAAAGAAGTTTTATATCATTATTGACCATATAAGTATCTGCTTACTCAGGTGGAGCTAAAAATGAGGAAACATCGCTAGTTGGAGCTTCTGAAGGACTATGATTATGAGATAGAGTATTATCTGGGAAAGGCCAATGTGGTGGTTGATACTTTGAACCGTAAGGCGGTATCTGATCTAAGGGCCTTGTTTACCAAGTTCAGGTTGTATGATGGTGGTAGTCTCTTGGTAGAGTTACAAGTTAAGTCGACCTTAGCCAAGGAGATTAAGGCTAAGGAGGTCCTAGATAGATCATTGCTTTCCATTATTAAACAAGTTAAGCATAAATCGAGCTCGGATTATACCTTTGATCAAGATGGGGTACTATATTTCCATGGTCGTTATTGTGTTCCTAGGGATGATGAGTTGAGACAGACTACTCTTCAGGAGGCTTATAGTAGTCCTTATGCCATGCATCATAGTGGGGACAATATTTACAAGAATCTCAAGAAGCGTTACTATTGGATTGGTATGAAGAAAGATATTTCTGATTATGTGGTGAGCTGACTGCTTTTGAGTAGGTCCAGGTAGAGCATTAGCACCTGTTTGCTCTATTGCAGCATATTATGATTACAAAGTGGAAATTAGAGTGCATCACGATGGATTTTATGATTTGGTTGGCTCTGAATACTTCAGAAAATGAATTCTTTCTAGTGATTATTGATTGACCCACCAAGTCAGCTCACTTTATTCATGTTCGAGTTAATTATTCCCTAGACAAGATGGCTAGGATATGTAACTCTGAAATTGTTAGACTTCATACTGTTTTGTTATCTATAATCTCTTACCGAGACCCTATATTCAATTTTAGATTTTGAAAGACTTTACATGAGACTTTGGCTACTCGTATGAAGTTTCGTATAACTTTTCATCTGCAAATCGATGGTCAGTCCGAGAGAGTGATACATGTTCTGAAAGATATTCTACAGGGATGTGTGATTGACTTTAGTGGTAGTTAGGAGGACTTTTTTCCGTTAGCTGAGTTCGCTTACAACAATAATTACCAGGCTAGCATTCACATGACACCGTATGAGGCTCTATATGGACGTAAATGTAGTAATCCTATCTGTTGAACTGAGTTACATGATAGGAGGATGTTGGGTCCAGAGTTAGTCTAAGAGACAGAGGATACTGTCAAATTGATCTGTGATCATTTGAGATAGGCCTTTGATAGACATAAATCTTATGTTGATTAGATGCGGAATGGTTACAAGTTTGAGGTTGGGGATTAGGTTCTTTTGAAGGTATCTCCGTGGAAGAAGGTGTTGATATTTGGATGCAAAGGTAAGTTGAGTCCAAGGTTCATTAGGCCATATCGCATTTTAAAGAGAGTCAGACCTGTTTCTTATCAACTTGAGTGACCTCCCCAACTTAGCCACATTCATGTTTTCTATGCATCTATGTTGAGGCGATACCTTATGGATTTGGGTCACGTTATTCAGATCGAGGATATGGATTTGAGGCCTGACTTGTCCTAGGAGAAGGAACCTGTTCAAATTATAGATCAGGTCGATAGAGTTCTTCGGAACAGGAGGATTCGATGGTTAAAGTTCAGTAGAGTAACCCTAGTCCCTAATAAGCTATCTGTGAGTTATTGGAGTTGATGGAGGCTCAGTCTTCGTATCTAAGACCAGGTAAATTTCGAGAATGAAATTTCTTTTAAGGGGAGAGTTGTCACACCCCGATTCCAGGGCTAATTTTTTCCTAATTTATTCTAAGGGATTAAATTGAAATTTTGGTTAAATTTATAACAAAACTCAAAAAATAACAAAACCTCAATGACCAATGGTGTAATTTCACCAATATCTAGATGAAAAGGGTTTAAAAACCCCATTTTTCATGAAACTTTTAATTTCTGGAAACCTTGGAGTTTATCTCTCTTCAACCTTCACTTTTTGCATTACTTCACTAAGAAAGTTCAAATGATGTTTCGTAGCCAATCGTAGCTCCGGTAGTTATATTGTCCATCCCATCGTGTTCCTTATGTCATCCCATGTCCAACAGTGGTCGTCTTGTTGTCTTTATCGTCGGCGTGTGGAGGGGTGAGATAGTTTAATTTTATTACATTTCTGAATCGAGCTCTTTTTCGTTCACCGTTATGAACCGAGCTAGGTAAGTGTCTCAAAATGCTTAAACAATTGTAGAATATTTTGGTAATTTTTACATAGTTAGAAGCCATCGCACTTGCCCTGCATCGCCACTATGCACGGGGCTTGTCCATCTCCTGGTGGACCATCTAAAAGCGTGTTAACCTGACCCGCTAACCCGTTTATCGATCCAACTCGTTGACCCGTCGGACCCGATTCGTTAACCCCTCCAGCCCAAAACCCAAACCAGCCCAATTGAGCCGAACAGAACCGATCAAACTAAATCGGATTTAATCGATCCAATTGAACCAAACTAAACTGTTGATCAAACTATTGATTTGATCGAACCATGGACCATTGATTGTTGTTGATGACTGTTGATTGGCCTTAACTTTGACCGTTGACTCTTTTTTGAATACTACCCTCTTGAAGTCTTTTGACATCCTTAGTCTGAATTTTCGGCTTTTTTCACCAAATTCTGACCTGAATGCCCAGAATCAAGCTTGTTAAACCAAAAATGCTTAGTATTTTTTATCATTTATACACATTTATTTGGGATTTGATTATGAAATTAATTTGAGATTATATTTTTATGAAGGTACTCATGAATTATAGTTTATTAATTATTATGTTAGGATTTTAATACTTTTTTTGACTTGTAGGATATATACTGTCACCGATCGTGATAGGTTGACTCGAGAGTAGGGTACCCAATCTGACTACTCAGACTGATACAAATGTGTTCTTATTGGTGTTACAATATTGTTTTCAACTATCTGTCTGAACTGCTTTGAAATTCATATTATATTTAATATTCTGGTTGCATGATATCTGATTTACCGTATATTTTCGACATGATCTCTAGTTATCGTATTTCTATATCTGATTATGAAATATGACATTTTTAATGTTTTAATAAATTAAAATACTTTTTCACTCAAATACATGTACATTTACTATCATTAGGGGGTATGATTGGAGAAAGTATCCTAGGCCTAGTTTAAGAGCTGTAACACCTTACCGCATACTCCCTTACTTTGTGCACAGGATTAGACCTTACCACAGGCCCTTATTCTATCGGTATAAGGTTCTTACTGGGTGAGAAGGTGGGTGTATGGTTTAGAGAAACCTATACGTTATGGTGATTAGATGAAGGTAGTGTTCATGTTTTCAAAACCTATTTTATAAATCAACTTTTACCAAAGTATTTCATCTATTTGTTTTTATACACCACAAGGAGCACACTGGGCTTTATAACTCACTCTTTAATTTTTAACTTTTCAAATAGTACCAGACAGTAGGCTAGCAGACTTGGCATTAGGAGGACCGGTCTCTCCTCATTTTTTTACCACTGTATATTTATGTATGTTTTTTGTTATACTTTCCTGGCATGTGTTTTTACTACATTCTTCACGTATCTGTATTACCAATACTTTGCTTTCCGATGTTGATATCTCTTTATATTTACCGCATGGACTTTTCTGATGGTTATTTCAGTATTTTATTGTTATATGGATTTGAAATACATTTTAAATATCAAAAGGACTTCTGAATATGATATGTGATCGTCTAGATTTGATCGTAACTTCAACGTCGGGTCTAAGGGTTACATATCATCTCAAGATACCAAAATCTACATTAATTCAAAGTCTTTGGACAATAATACTAACAAAAAATGGTATTCTTGTTGTTGTAATCAAACATTAACAATAAACTATCTCGAATAAAAGACTAATCGTTGGATTAATGTAATGCTTACATAAAATACCTTATAATTGTACTATATTATTACAAGTGTCCCATGAAATCTGCCCAAATATTAACTTTCCTTTGGGTCAATTAATAAACGTATGAATCACAAGAAATACATAATCATCTTGATATTTTAAATAAATCAGTATACACAAAAGAGGTCACTTTGGTGACATTATGTTTGAACTAATCTATCAAACTATTAGACGTAGTAATAATATGAATTAGTTCATTTTAAAATATTATATTCTATTAACCAACAGTCAAACCTGAAAAATCGAATTAATATATACATATATTGCATTAACAATATAAATAAACCATATAAATATTTTCAACTAATCAATTTCTCTGAATTTTATCTTTCAATTAAACTAAAAGATACAATAATAATAAATTTGAATGCACTTAAATATTATCTTAAGATATCAAATTCTGCATTAATATTTCATCTTTAGATATATGGTGAGGTAACCAAATACTAATAATAAGAACATGTCAAGCAAAAATCTTCCTTTGGGTCGATTTATTACTCACACATCAAACTAAATAATTATCACATAATTATTACCAAAGTTGTACATGCGATTATGTCAACTATTAATCTTCCTTTTGGTCGATCAATACTAACATATCCTAAATTAGATGTACATAACATTTATATTTTGAAAATCAAATATTTTCCATAACTAAGTTCACTTTAATGACTTATTACTTTAATTAAGTCCGCTCAAAATAAATATCAAATTCAAATTTAATATTTCTATAACAACCAAATGTCAAACCTAAAATTTCTGATTGCACTACAATATCAGAAATAACTCAGACTAAGGTTACACAAATGGTACTATAAAAAAACGTAAACCCAAGCCTTTGATAGTTTTTGAATAATTCCTTAAACATGCATTTAATCCACAACTTCATAAATTACCAAAAACAAACTGATTTAAAAATAATCAACATTTAACCTAAAGTTAAAATCAAAATTCATATCAATGAATTAAATCTTCAATCAAACTGAATCAAATATATCAATGATGAATATATATTCTATAATCCATAATAGTAAAAAATCAAGCCTAAATTTTCTAATAGCGTCATGATTTCTGAAGTAGCTCATAATAAGGTTATTTAAATGACACTATTACAAACTGAAAACCGAGATCTTTGACTATTCCTCAATAATTACTTAATCATGCATTCACCATATTAAACCAAATCAAAATGCATAAAACCAAAACCAAATTGAATATAGATATTATGGAAATCTCTAATCATGTATGCTTAATACCAAATTTGAACCCATATACAAATTTCCCAACTATTATGGAATGGTATAAAACCCCACGGCTATCATTAGGAATTAAAACCCAAAAATTCAATAATCAAGCCAAATAAATCAAAATCATAAATTATAAAAATAAAATAAAATAAAATAAAAAGTAAAACCTAAAAGTGAAACAGTAACACGCAACATCATTCAAATCTAATAAACTAAAGGGGCATAACATACCATAAGTGAAACGTGAAGCTTATTTGGGATTTATATAGACTTTTTATAATAACGAAAACACGCAAGTCAAACAATAAGGATCGCAGAAAAATTTAAATAAGATCATCACACCAAAATGAAGGTAAAACTAATAATTCTTTTTATTCATCATTATCCACGGTATAAAATTATCAAGGCAATCATGGGCAATAAACAAGAATGAAAACAAAGTGCAAGATGGAACAAAGAAATCAAGAAAAATTTGAATACAACAAGATACGAGAAACTCTACAATAAATATAATTAATAAATAGGGTCATCAAAAAAGAAAACCCAATGATATCGATTATTACCGGTATATGCAATTTACAAATGGCTTGATTATTAAGGGTTTCATTACTAAAAACCAAAGATTTAAAAAAATCATATTATCTCAAGTCCAAAAATTTATTATCAAATAAATAAAAAATTAAAATTTTAACTTCAATCTTTTAATCCAAATATTCTCAATGGTTCAACGTGATGGGGCATTGATGCCACTTGTTAGAACCAATCCATAACAAATATATAAAAATTAACCATGATCTAATCATGCTAAATCGTCAAGAATTAAATACTATATGTGAAAACGTACCTAAATTAATTGATAAGATGAAATCCTTAAGTATTTCTTTGGTTGTGATTTTCCAAGAAGATAGAATTCCCTTGAGTATAAACTCTCTAACGTTATAACAGAAAATATGAGATAATTTATTTATTGGGAACCATAACCTCTTTATATAGTTGATTTAAAAACCAATTATTACAGAAAAACTTATAACTCTTCCCCTCATCAAATTATAAATACAACTTTAATAGTATTTACACTTTTATTTCCATAACAATTCTAATACCTTATGACTTCATAACATAATTGGTCACTTAATTTATGTCATATTTTATGATAACAATATATATTAAAAATATGTGCCCATAATTATGAATTTTAATGCAACAATCTCCCACTAGGGCAATATATGTTTCTTGATAAATGTACAACTTTATGAGCTAAAAAATTGTTATCATACAATAGGTCTTCTATAACTATCTCGTCCATTAATTATATCAATATATGATTAAAGTGGTATTCATCGTATCAATCATGACTAGACCCATCAATGGTCACGTATACAAACATAGTCAAATGACATAGATCAATCATGAAGTGTAGCATGGAAATTACATGTAATGTGAAAAACATATATCTATTTCCAACTGATCATCTTTAAACATTAGTAATATAAAATTTTACCAAAACTGTAGTATGGATAACCCAAAATAAAATTTATTTTGCAGAAAGTAACCTTAAAATAAATATCCTTTAATTGAAGTAACTGAAATTATGTTTGTATCAAATGAGTATTTAAATTACAAACTCCAATTAAAATGAATATACTTAAATGATATGACACCCATATGAATAGTATGCTCAAGAAAGACATAGGGTTATAGGTTCTTAGTAAGCGCATAATAATGAGTTTGTGCATATATCCTCTATAAACACATAACCACTATGATTTTTCTTTAACAATCAGAAACACAATGTATATGTGTTTGTACTTGAGGTGTTTCAATTATATATGGAATAAATGACAACAACATAGTTTTCACTGTTAGAACTAAATCATAATAAATATGAAATTAACAAACCAGGATCTAATCATGTCAAATAATCAAGAATAAAATACTATTAGTTGCGGAAACGTACCTGAATTAATTAATAGGTTGAAATCCTTGAATCATTCTTTTTTTGTGATCTTCCAAGAAGATAGAATTCTCTTGAGTATAAACTCTCTTAAGTATATCCTAAAATCATACATTATGTCTAAATGCGTATAAACCTGAGTATACATTAAATTCATTATTTATTTTGAACCATAAGGAACCTTTTTACAATTCCTTAACTTCAAAAGCATCCCTAGGGCACTGCTCAATACTAAACTTATTTCTTTTCAAAATAAGTGGTATCATTTGGTTTACTACCACAAAACTTATAGTATATACAATTTTCAAACAAATTCATCTCAAAACCAAAATGAGACAATCACTTGATGAAATTTGTTATACAATTAACGTAAGTCATACTTGAACTCATAGATGAGTTTCCCTAATTTGCATATCATTAATTTTGTATCACTAAATACAATTTTCAGACTACACCATATAAAATATTTCATCAATGTTACCATTTAGAAACACAATTTTGAAATCCAATTTATGTAACTCAAAATCAAATATGAGCAATAATTATCAAAATTATCCTGAAAGAGTCTTTCAATGAAACCAAAGAGAAAGTCTCTACAAAATTAATGTTTCCTTTCAGAATATATCCTTTATATACAAGACATGTCTTATACTTACCAACATAATCATTTTCATCCATCTTGATTATAAATACTCATTATAAAAAATTAACTTTGCACCTTCAGGTAATGGGATAAGTCCTCAAACTTTATTATCTTATATAAAAATTATACTCTTCTTACTTAGCATTAATTCACTTTTTTAGAGTCATAACTTTTATGACATGACGAAGGTTGATTAGATCAACTTCCATCATTCTACTGTCATCCTTATTTCTTGTAAAAAAAACATAATAGTCTAAAATAATATTTCTCTCATCTCATGGATCTTCCTAATGACACTTGTTCTTTGAGATTGTTGAGTTTGATCTTCCGTAACAATTTTTTTATTAACTTGAGAATTGTTCAAAATAATCTTATTGAGATTCTATACTCACTTCTTGATTAATGACAAGTATGAACACATGAATCTCATCAAAAGTGATAATAGGAATTGAGTTATAATTCAATTCATCCTCAAAATTAATTCTTTAAACCTTATTTCTCCCTCCAAACTCAACATCCTAAAAGAGTGTTATAGATCTCACCTTAAAAATATATTTAATTATGAGATCATAAAACTCATAACCCTAAACCACTCAAAATAACCAAAATAATTTTTTTTACTATTTTAGAATTTAATTTCTCCTCATATGCCTCAAATTAACTTAAAAGAGAAAAACCCTTTGTAAGATATTGTTGTCTCCTTTAAGTTGGACCCTTAACAACTACATTCTGATTTTTTCCTAATAGAAATCATGTAAAAACGCCTAAATCAGCAATAACAATGAACAATCAAGGATTATTTTAACACAAAATATAGCACAAAATAAACATTATTCATTATTATTGAGAACTCGTCGTATTATCAAGATGGAAGTTCGTTTCACATCAACCATCCCGCTACCTCAAGGGTTAAACCAATAGAATTGCATGTTGATAATGAGGTTCTAGACTTTAATGAGATAGCTGAGAATGAGAGGTCAAATCATGAGCTTACTCAGCAGTTGATGAATCTATATAAGATATTGAAATTTGTCTAGGTGGTGGAGCTGATTTATGGATTTGATTCTAAAGAGCTGAGTTTGGTCCCTGATTTGTTCCTTCGACCAAAGTTCAAATTACCTGATTTTGAGAAGTACCATAGGACTACTTTCCCTTCATCCCATATCACAATGTTTTATAGGAGAATGTCTAGTCATGTTGATAATGAGAAGTAGTTGATACATTGCTTCCAGGATAAGTTTTCTAGATCTGTACCCAAATGGTACAACCAGGTGACTAAGACCCACAGTAAAGCGTGGATGTATCTGGCTAAGGCATTTTTATAACATAACTACCATGTCACCTACTTATTCCCTGGAAAATAGATTATCCAAAACATGGAGAATGAGCATAATGAATCATTCTATCAGTATGCCCAGAGGTGGGGTGACATGGCAGCCCAAGTTCAACCACCACTGTTAGAAAAAAAAAAGCTATGGTTATCTTCATGAATACTTTAAGATACTCATACCTTAGACACTTGCTAGGAAATGCTACCAAGAGTTTTGTTGACTTAGTTATTTTTGGTAAACTGATTGAGAATACCAAAAAAAGTGGTAGAATTGAAGGGGGAGATGGTCTAACTCAAAGAAGCTCATTTACAAAGAAAAAAACAAAAAATGAGGTGAACAACAAGAGCACCTACAACAATAGTGTTGCTTCAATGAGTGTTATGATTGTCACTATTAGGTGAACAACACAAGTACCTTTAAGGAATGATACGAATGACAAGTAGGTTCGTCTGAGAGAATTCTGAGAGGGTGATCTACTGCTAAAAAAGATCTTGTATATTCATAAATATTTATGTGGGAAACGAATGCCTAACTGGGAATGGTCATACGTTGTCAATAAGGCTTTTTTCCAGAGTAGAGTTGATTTTGGCAAATATTGATGGAGAAGAGCTGAGGAACCCAATAAAATAGAACTCTATCAAGAAATATTATGCTTAGAATAAGAAAAAATGAAAATGAAAAAATTAAAAATTAAAAGAAAATTGAAAGGGGGTGTTCAATATGAAAATCCATAAAGTGTATCTTGATAATAGAAAACCTAAAATGGCGGCTCAAATGTATTATGATATTATGCATCCAGTAATTAAACCCTATCGAGAGACTAGCACTTTGAACGAAACCTCAAACCTACAAACATCTTCCCAACGTTCAAAATCTTTCAAACAGGAGCTCACCTTAGTGCTCCAAGTTATATCGAATTGATTGGTTTAGAAACACTCATGCTAAAGATTCTCGGATAATTTGTCTCTTATTTCTATATTTCATTTCATTTATGTGATTGCCATGACTTTTTATAAATTCCAAGATTTTATCAATAAATTCCAAGTGTATCACTTCAAACTTTAGATCTATTTATTTTTGTAAGCATATTATAAGTATACTAACATAGTCTAAAACAAAACAAAAGATTTCTTAGTATTAATTTGAGTTAACCTATTGAGTGTATGGAATCCAAAGTAGGTTGCAGTGTCAACATTTTTGTTCATTAATAAAAGTGTGTGGCAAAGCATGACAAAATCAATATATACGACCCAAAACACAAATAGGACAATAAAATGATGGCAATTCAGTTTGTTCCCCGGCAAATTTCCAATAAGATCTTATCAAAGACGGATAAAAGAACATTTTTGTAGAGAAGAAGAAAAAGAAAAAGAAATCTAAGATGAAAACCTAAAAGGGGAACTATATGGCATTTAAGGTAAAAACTGGGAGGAAATACGAAAAGTTGAGCTTAAATAAGATAATAAATTTGATGTGATCCTATCTAGCACAAACTCTCTTCATGACATGCTCACATCATTGAAGAACCTACAAGTTTATTCTAAGGAAGTTTTTCCTTATTTCATCTTTTACTATTTTATATATGCATTACACATTGATATAAACATATATAAACACTTTAGAGTCTACTTGAATATTATATGTTTACCACGTCTTTTGAATTGAAAATTATGTGATATTCATGCATAATATAGTTCACTTCTTTATATCATGGTTAAACTTAGCTCATTTCATGCCTATGTTATGTTATTCATTCATTCTTAGCTTATTTTGCAACCATACCATAGGTGGCAACATTTATTCTTAAGTATTTTCATTGTCTCCTTACTTATGTTATTATTTCCATGACACATGTAAGTACTTTGGTAAATAAGGAAGGTTATACCAGCTCAATGACAAGAACTCAACCTATGGCAGCTCATGTTAACTTAAAGACATTAAGGGTTAGGTCACTCAAGCTCAAAGCATAAGGACAGTAGCTCAAGATTAGCTAAAGGAGATGAACGTGAGCTTAAACTAATTGGTCAGCAGTTGAGGACCAAGTAGCTAAGGTAAGGACTTACGGCAGTTGGAGATTCACTAGGTACGTAGCTAGCTACCTACACTACTTAGCTAGTTACCTAAGCTACCTAGATAGCTAACTACACTAACTAACTACCTATGACTCCACCTTAGCACCAACCACCTTCCATGCATGTATCCTACATCCTATAGTCGAGACCACACAAAATCATGGCGTGGAGAGGCATACTACATCATAAGGAGTCATGTCCATCAAAGTAGGTTTCCATGTGTATATACAAGACATGTGCACTCCATATGATACAACTAGATGCCAAACTCCAAAGGACATTACTATTCAGCCCAGTCTTCTCCAGCCACTCGTTTTGGTGCCAAGGACGAAGCATAACAAGCCTTTTCAGCCAATCATGTACAACCAAACATTTGAGCTCCCTTAAGGTTGAACTATGTTATCTATTCAGCCAAAAAGGATTCCTTAAGGTAATTAAAGGCTAGCCAAACCATCACTATAGTTATTCATCATCTAGAGTTGTAATTATACATCAAAGGATCATGTACTTTCATGAGAAATGCTTAAACTGAGCCAACATGTATATATTCGACCTTCCCCTTTATTTTCTATATAAAGCCAATGTCTTGGCTCTTATAAGGAATCATCCCTTTTGCATATCAATATATTGTGAGGTTTTCCTCTTTTCTAATTTCTTTAAGAAATCTATCGAATTACCAATTGCCTTATGTGCATGTGGAGTCAACCCCCTTTCTTTTTGATAGATACTTATGTTTCCTAGTTCTATATAACTAGAGCGGCCAAGTCCTTGTTTACTACCCATTAAACAAATTATAAGGTGTGGTTCTAGAGTCCTTTTAGCCTAGTTTCAACCTTATTTGTTTAAGATACTATCAACCTATTCCATTATTTCTTTAGCCATCACCACGCCTAAAATAACCCATTTTTTATTGCATACTCTTATCATCATTGTAACCCACTTCTATCACCATTACAACAACTACTATGCCAATTTTTATGCCTATCTTACTACAAGTGCTTGCTCTTTCACTATATCCACAATCGAGGTAAGTGTGTCTTACATCAAGCGATATTCAGAGATTTGGGTGAAGAGAAAACATACACAAGAAGCCTACAAATAAGAAAGGAGAAAGAAAAAAAATAGAAGAACAAAACAAGGTGTGGCCAAAGCTAAGAAAACAACAAAGAAGGCTCCAAAACAAAAAAAGGGTACAAGCATAAAAGTGAAGGCCAAAGATAAAAGTGAAGCAGCAAAAGAAGAAAAAGGAAAGAGAAACAACAACAAGGTATTTATCACAAAGCCAAAGTTATTCAAGATCTTGATTGTAGTGAAAAGTGAAGTTGTCAGTCCCTTATTTCTTAATAACCCCTTCTTTTTTCTTTATTATTTCTAAGCCACCTTTTTTGTTTCATTTTGCTTTATATCCTACCTAACCAATTTTTTACCTGATGCTAATATAAAACCAAGACTTGAAAGGTTTCGAGTGAGTTCTCTTTAGGACTATCACAAAGAGGAAAGAATGAAACATGACACTAAGCGTGGTAGATCGGAATAGGATAAGTAAAAGCCACTGAGTCCTGAGTGCCAAACACGATTGATCTAAGTGACATCATTCTTTTCTTTGGAGTGTCTTTGAGATGATTTGGGATTGATAAATTGGTAAGTTCCTTTTACAATTTTTCATTCTTTGTTTCACTAACAATTTTTCATCTTTCAATGGAGTACGAAAAGCAAAGAATGAATGCATTTCACACTCTTTGCCATGTAATTGGTAAAGTGTGTTTTATAAATATTGATAGTGAAAGTTACACCAACCTTGCAAGCACATTAATGGTGAACAAATTCGAGTTAAAGATAACCAAGCATCCAAGCCCCTATGATTTGAAATGGTTGAAATACAAAGAAGAGTTAAGAGTCATAGAGAAAGTTCTTGTGCAAATCTTAATTAGAAAGTACAAGGATGAAGTTTTTTGTGATGTTGTTTCCATGAATACAAATCACCTTCTTCTCGAATGGTCGTGGCAATATGACAAGTGTGCAATATATGATGGCTTCACCAATTGCTAATATTTCATCCATAGTGACAAGAATGTCACTTTGGCACCCCTTACTCCAAATCAAGTACATGAAGATCAAACTTACTTGAAAAGGAGTATTGAAGCAATGAAGAATAAAATCAAACAAGATGCAATAGATGAAGAACGATTTGAAGAGGCAAAAGTAATTGAAGTTAAAAATGAGCAAGTTGAAAGAGATTAGATTCAAAAAGAGACTATGAACGAAAAATAAAGTGAAGTTGAAAAGAATGAGAGTGAAATAGTGAATGAAATACAAGTTGGAGTTGAAAATGAGTATGAGGGAGGAAAGGATCAACAAAAATAGATTTTACCTAACCTTTCTTTTCTTCCTACTTTTGATTTGACATTATTGCAGGATGATAAGAAGACTTCGAGGGGCATTTCAAATTCATCACAAATCATGAACATGATCCAAAAACATCCATATTTTGATTAACCAAAGAAGTTTTCTATGAAGAACAACAAGCACCAACCATCATCTATACATTTTGATGAGTTTATTTTCTCTACTCTTTTCAATCTATTTTTATTTTCTACTAATCTAATTATGATTTTAGGAAATGAAAGGAGACATCCTTTTGAAAGAGAACAACACTGGAAGATATGAGGAAATAAAGAAGATGTATAATTGATTGAAGTCTTGAACTTTAACAAATCAAATGGCATTGTTTTGATTCTAAAGCATTGTTGGAGAACGTTAGATGATGATTCAAAGATTATTCCTAATATGCATAGCTCTCTAATGGGTGTCTCCATTCACTCAAATAAAATCTTTCAAAGAGGTACAAAGGAGGAAGGTAAAAAAAGACTTCATGTCACAATCTCGTAAGGAGGAAGATGATTTCAACAAAATATCAGCCCACAATTCCATCAGTGAAAGAAATGTATTTCAGTAAAGAATTAATGACTTTCAGGTCAATACCTTTGGGTACTTCAAATAGATGTGAGTGAGATATGATAGTCTTTTGCAGGTTTAAAATTCTTCAAAGTGAAGATAGATCAACATTTCCAATGGAAGAGTTCTTAATGAGAAGAACTCATCCGATGAGGGAGAAGAAATTCATAAGAGAAGAACTTGTTCATCCTTGGCTGACCCATCACATAAGAAGTTGAATCAGCGTTTTCCAGTAGAAGGGTTTTGGATGAGAAGAGTTTATCTGATGAGGGAGAAAAAAATCCTAATGAGAGGAACTTGTTCAATCTTGGCTTATCCATAACATAAGTAGTTGGATCAACATTTTCGAGTGGAAGGGTTCCTAATGAGAATAACTCGTCCAATGAGGGAGAAGAAGTTCCTAATGAAAAGAACTTGTTCAACCTTGGCTCATCCATCACATAAGGAGTTGAATCAGCATTTTCCAGTTGAAGAGTTCCTAATGAGAATAACTTGTCCGATGAGGGAGAATAATTTCCTAATGAGAATAACGTCCTAATTAGAAGAACTTATTCAACCTCGGCTTGTCCATAACATAAGGAGTTGGACCAACATCACCCTTTTGTTAGATTACATCACAGAATAAGATGAATCAATGGTCTTTTTTCTAGATTCCATCACAGAAAGAGGTGGATCAACATGATGAGGAAGAAGAATTTCATAAAGAAGAGCTTGTGTAACCTTAGAAAGACCTTTGTGGAAAAACGATGAGTTCATATAGAATAGATCTTTTAATTTTTCCAAATACGGAAATAGCTTAATCTTTCAAGGGAGTAAAAAGTTCCTAAAGAGAAGAACTTCTTGCTCTAGGTTTTCAAAACAAGAATTTGATTTCGAACGAAAATTTGTGTTATTCTCTCTTTGTCCTATTATTGTTATATGATAATAGACAAAGAGGGGCATTTGTAAACAGACATTTTCGTACTAAATTAAATTTGAATTATTTAGTTATCATTTTTATAAATAAATAAATAAATCCATTTAAGGGTTATTGTAAGAACTTATGTTAAATTATATATATATATGAATGTATGAGTAGGAAAGGAATAATAGAAAGTGCAAAAACAAAGAAATACACATTTTGTGATTAATTATATTATATAAACATTACATGTTTCAATTAGTAAAATATAAATATTTAATACAATAACACATAAATAAAATACAAGGTATTAACATGTGTTCATCCTATACAAGTTTAATTACAAGCAAGCCCAACAAAAAATTCAAGTCCAATACAGTCCAAAGGTTTATTACAAAGCAAATGACCAAAGGCAGGGGCAATGGAGTCAAGCAACCCGTACACATTGACCCAGGGAAACTAGGGTCCCCACTTTTCTTTAAAGCATTGCCAAATTCAAAGAAGATCTAAAAGCATGTGATCCTTAGTAAGTAGGGTTTTGGGGTTTAGGCTTTAAAATTTATGGTTTTTTCGTTTTATGTTAACCCTAAAAAAGAGGAAAAACCACATTTAGGCCACCAAACTCACCCGTGTTTTTGCAGATGGTCATCTGTTTGGTTTTGTTTGTTATTTACTTCGAATTAGAATACTAAACATGTTATTTTCCCTTTTATTTTTTGTCATTAGTTGCCATGATTAAAAAAGTGTAAATTGTGTTTAAGTCCCTTTAAATTAGTCTTTTATGCACCTTAGCTATTGTACCCTTAATTTTTTTGGTTGATTATTTTTGTTTATTTTAATTTAGCCACAGCCATGCTATGATTAGTTTAATATGAATTTGTTTTAAGTTATTGAATTTTAGTCCTGACACTTTAATACCATTTGGTTTAGATTCCTCTTAGTTTAGTCCCTAATTCGTATACTCATTTTTAAGTTTAATCCCTAACTTTAGAATTCTTTAAGATTAGTTCCTAAACTTTTAAATTTAGGAAATATTCAATTTGGCCTTCACCTTAATGTCCGAGGGTCATTTCGATTATTTGATTCAATAATTGGTTAAAATCGATTAGGATTGAAATTAGAGCCTCCTTTTGGGCTTAATTTCACTTTAATCCTTTAATTTAGGAAATATTCGATTTGGCTCTCGCCTTAGTGTCCGAGGATCCATTTCAATTATTCGATTCAATAATTGGTTAAAATCAATTTGAATCGATATTAGAGCCTCCATTTTATAAAATTTCATGTAAAAGAAGCACTTCTAATATCGTAACAGGTCACCTGAATTGTTCCTCTATTACTGACGTCGTCTATAAACTTGTTTCATAATCAAAGACTCTTTCTCAAATAAGAGCCTTTCAGAAGTTGTTATGACATAGGTACACCTTCATCCTATGGGGGTAGAAATGGATATCATTTAAAAAATAATAATAATTTTATACCATTTCAATAAAAAAGAAAAAAAACTTATTAGCGCTTTAATACCGAGAAAAACATTTATAACTTTAAATAATTTTTCAATTAACTGCCAATATTAATAGGATTAAAATTATTTTATTCTTAGTCATTATATTTTTTTATTATTAATCATTTTTTTTAGTACAGAAAGAAAATACGCAAGAAAGGTGTTATTATCCATTCACCATTTTCAACCACAGTTTCATCTCCACCTCCCTCTTTTTTATCTTATTATTATTTTTCGTTTTCTTTGTTAAGGAACTGCTTTGCTGTATTATCTATCTTTTTATTTATTATTCTCTTTTCAGAGCGATGACGTCAAGTGAAAACAGATGTACAAAAGTCATGGATAATTATATTTTCTGTTTTTATTTTATTGTAATAATTAAAAATATAAATGTAACCCTATTTTTGGCCATCATATAAATAAGATATTCTTTTTACTAATATGAGATAAGTACAAGGTAATATATGTTTAAAGATAATGTTGAATTTTTCAACATTAAACGTTCACACTTCTGACATTTATAATGTTCGAACCCGAATCTACAAAGAATAATAATAATCATTTATCACATAGGCCACTAGGTTCATACATATAAATAAGATATTTGATTTATAGAGATTCTTATTGGAAAAATATAATATTTTAAAATTGTATATTTATGGGTTTGATACTAAATATGTTTATATTTTAAAAATTATAAATAAATCATTTATTTAAAATATTGTTATAGACAAATTATTGTATTATTAAAATTAGATGAAATATCGGTATAGTTTAATATATAATAGTTTTAAATTTTTTAAATTTATATAATTTATTAATTATATTTAAATATAAAATAATTAAATAAATTTATCCTTTAAATTTAAAAAATCAATCATTTTAGTATTTTTATTCTATTAATTGATTTTTTTCTTAAAATATTTACTTGTTATTTTTTAATATAATATTAATTTAACGATAATTTGATATTTTATGGTACATTGCAATTATCCAATTATTGTTTTGATTCAACGAGTTTAATTGATTAGTTTAATAGTATCCCAAAAAAACTAAAAAATTAAAATTATAAAATAATTTTAAATTGTAATAAATTTAATATAACGTATAAATTTTAGATACTAAAGATATTATTCTACCGTACCGCACTAGTCATTATTTTAATCTTAACGACGTAATTACTAATTACTGTTTGTAATCATACTTTCATTACGGGGTTTATTTTTGGAAAGAGAAATATCTCGTTTACCCTATTATTATGTGTTTCTAGGAAAAAGAACGAGAAAATATAAATTAAAGAAAATGGTCTACTTGTGGTTTTAGATCTCTATCGTTTTCAAATTTTGATATTTAATTCTTCTATTTTAATTTATTATATTTATTGAAGACACCAAATCTTGACCGACTAATATTGTTATATTATATAATTATAAACTATATGATATAATAACATTTACATTTATTTTATTTTTTTTACAGGGCCCAAATACAAATAAAATTCACCAAAAGACCCAATAATGGCCCAGCAGTGGTCTGTACATGTGGCCCAGCTAGAACCGATTCCTCTAGGGTTTTTCAAACCCTAACTCTCTTTCACTTACGCCGCTTCACTCCAGCCGTTAGATCTAGGGGTGATCCAAGGGCCCAGATCAAAGATGAAACTAGGGTTTTTGACCCTAGTTGCTTCTAGCCGTTTCTCACCCATATCCACAGCGCCGCACGACTCAGCCACGCCTCACCAATTTTCTCGGCAGTTCCCTCGGCAACAACAAACAACCACATCAACAAAACAAATCGAAAGTCTAGTTTCATTAGGATTCTAATGAGCTAAAAATAGTGTATTTTTTATTATAAATAATGCATGTAACACATGGTTGAGGGGGATTACGAGAAAATAGAGAGTTACACACTATTTTCACAGAGTGTTAGGCACCAAATACGAGCAAGAGTCGACCGAGAAAGCTAGGAGCATTTGTATTTTTCGAAACATGAAATAAAAGAAAGGTATATTTTTACCTTTTTCGTTCATTTGGTACCCCTTGCATGTTGATTATTGCTTGAGTTTTGGCTTGGAAACGATCGAAAAACGAACGGTCGAGGACCCAGGGAGTGGGTTTTTTTCAAAAAGATCTATTCCAGATCTACCCCTCCGAGGCTATTTTTTGAAAACACCAATGTGATTTTTGAGTAGTAGGTAAAAAGGGTTTTCAAAAATACAAATGAGCTAGGCTCTGATACCAATTGTTGAGTTAATCGGTTGACGGAATCGGCCAAGAGGAGATGAATTGGCAATTAAAATTTTGTGGAAGCTTTTGCAGAAAATTGAAAGTAATTGCATATCGATTTAGAGTGGTTCGACTTTATCAACCAAAGTCTACGTCCACTACCTTAGCTATCCACACTAAGGATTTTCCAACAAATTCACTTATTTGTTCATTCTTTTGAGGCCAAAGAGATAACCTTACAACTCCCTCAAGAATATACCCCAA
Source organism: Hibiscus syriacus (assembly GCF_006381635.1). Lineage (NCBI taxonomy): Eukaryota > Viridiplantae > Streptophyta > Magnoliopsida > Malvales > Malvaceae > Hibiscus > Hibiscus syriacus. The sequence continues at coordinate 1,515,246 of NW_024061932.1, read as the reverse complement.
TTTTTTAGAACACTCTTTTCTCAAAGAGAAGATTACAAATTTGCAAACTCACAAGAAAAATCTCACAAGGCAAATATGTTTGCACAATTCTAGAACAAAGGAAGAACACTCAAGAATAAATACAATTGAGCACAATAAGTGTTCTTGAAAGCAAAATGAATACTGAATGAAAAATAGGCTTGAAATGCTCAAACTTGAGGTTTGATGCTTTCTCTTTGATTCTCTCTTGATTCTAGTTGCTTGATGTTTCCTGTTTTTAATCAATGGCTTCTAAGCTTGTTTAAATACACCTTGAATCACTTCTGAACGTTGGGGATGATTAGTGGAGTCAATTGAGTCGTTTAAGTGTAAAAACAATTAATAAAATTAGTTGGGAGCGTCAGTGCATCGATGCATACCCATGGTGCATCGGTGCATTAGTGTAAAATTCAAATATTTGACCGTTGGACCCTTAGTGCATCGGTGCACTAAGAGTGCATCGATGCATCAAGTGCATTTGATGTTTAAAAATAGCCAGAGTGCATCGATGCATGGCTAGTGCATCGATGCACATGCATCGATGCATCAAATGCATTCGATGTCTTCATAAAATCCTCAGTGCATTGGTGCATGGTATGTGCATCGATGCATGAAATGCATTCGATGTTCAATTTAATTCATGGCGCATCGATGCATGGATTGGTGCATCGGTGCATCACTCTGAAAAATTGATTTTAGGCTTGAATTTGGTTCAAAATACTTTGTGAAAATTGTTTCAAAAATATATTAAGTATAAAACACAATTTTACACATTTAGTAAGGTTTGAAATTGATCTTAAAAGACTTGGAGTAATAATTTGATATTCGATTAATTGAATCGAATATATTTAGAAAATCATTTGTAAAATTTTAAAATTCATTTAAACTAATTTTTTATATCGAAATACAAAAATGTTTTTAACATTCTCCTTTTACTTTCCCTTTTCAGATTATTTATTTACCCATTATCCCCTTCGTATCACTTGATTTTATTTAGTCAATTTAATTCCTTTTATTTCATCTAACACTATTTGTGACTTTTTAAGGACACTTTTTCAAACCAATCAAGGATAAGTATCTGAGATCGTTATTTTACCTTTTTAATTAAACTGTAATTTTCTTAATTAAAGACAACTGGAAATTATGTAGTACCGAAAGGGCAATTCAAGGGTGCTAACCCTTCATTGACTGTAACCGACTCCCGAATCCGACATATCACTGGTAAGACGCAGATCAGGTAAGAAATAAGGTATCCGATCAACCCATTGGCTTTAAAATAATTGATCGGTGGCGACTCCAAGTCCATTTTCCTAAGTCGAAGCCCAATTCCGGGGCCTAAACCGAAAGACGGTTCTGACATTTATAATAGTATTAGTAAAGTTTAAATTGATTAGAGACGTTGGCTTCTGCTGTTAAAACTGATGATATGGATTTTTTGTTCGTATTATTATTTAATTGTTAAAAAATTAAAAATTCAATCAATTATATTCAAATGTATTGCTCATGAAAGTCTAAAGAACGACCGCTTAATTTAAGACTACGGAACGACGGAAAATGAGCACAAAAAAATGCAATAAAAATCATAGCATTTTTGTTGGACACAACCGAAATTGTTAACATTTTCCTAACATTTTTCGGTTCAACAAAAAATATTATGTTATTTTTCACATTTTTTATTACATTTATTTATTGTCATTCCTTAACTTTAAATTATACAGTTGTATAGTACAACTTTTCATATCATTCAAATGTTTAGTTTCTTTAAATTAATTCATTATCGTTATTTTGTGAAAATAATTGGCAATGTATCAATTTAGACATTTCATAATATTATAACAAATATAGAGATCAAATTATGTAGAAAATAAAATAGAAAGTCTAAACACTAGAATTTAACATAATATAGGTACTAAAACATAAATAATCCAAAATTAAAGAAAAATAGAGTAAAAACACAAATGATCACCCAACTATACGGTGTTGCGTTATTCGGTCTCTTGATTATTATAAGTTACAAAATGATCTTTCACCTATAGGATAATACATTGCTGAGTCATTTGAATATTAAAAGTTACAAAATGGTCAATATTCATATGTTCCAAACTTGTCATTTTCTATTAAAAAAAGTGGCAATCTTCTGAGCTATACGTTAAACTTCTGATCGAGATATGATAAAATATGGTTCCAAAATCGTTTGAGTTGTATATTGTGGATTGAGTCTTCATTTACATCAAGGTCGGTCCTGATTATTTTTTTTGGCTAGGGGCAAAATTTTAAAAAATGGACCCCTAATTCAAAAAAAATAAATAAATATGCAATATATTTTTTTATTAAATTAAACAAGTAGTAATTACATACAATATAAAAAATCTCAAAAATATATTTAAGCATACAAATACTTATAAAAAAACATTGCCTTTGAACAATTCTTGATGCAAAATCATTGATGATAGTGTCAACATCATTACTTTCCAACATATTTTCTCAATATATAGCATAACATTTATAAAAGAACGATCTTATATAGAATTTGAAAATATATGCAAATCAAAAAGAAAGAATTTGAAAATATGATCTTACCTAGAATTTTAAAAACAATCTTCAATATGATTAAAACTACACAATTGATGATAAACACTTGTGACTATATTTGTGAGAAACATGAGAAATTAAAAAGTGAGAATAATAATTTTTAGAAAAATTGTGAAATATGGAAGAGAAAAAAAATATGCTAACTGTTCTATAGAGAATTAAAAAGTGAGAAAAGAATTTTTCCTCCTATTGAGTTTTATAGAGAAAAAGTAGCATTAATAAAAATTTTCATTGATATTGCAAACCGAGAAAGAAATTTGATGAATTGATAGTTAGAATTTGAAAAGATAAAAATTAAAAAGATTCAATTAGATTTTTTTTAATTTTGAGAAAGAAATATTGAATTAGAATTTTATAAAAAAATAAATAATTTATTAACATTAATATAAAAATTCAATAATAATATTTAACACTTTAGTACATTCATGGGCCTATTATGTTATTTTACATTTTTTTAAAATTCATTATCTTTAATAAACTCGTGGCCTTATTATTTTATTTTTATACATCTTTTAATTTATTATTAAAATATAAAACATATTATATTAAAAAATTAATTTAAAGGCTCAACCTTTTGCCCTAGCTTAGTGTCAATCTTGATGTATATAATGTTATCGAATCAATGCTTGAAATATTATAACTTTAAATCATTGCTTAAAAGTAATAATAATACAATAGACATCATTAAAATATGATTTTTATGAAATCCTAACTAATATATTTAACGTTTAGCTTAGACGATTGTTAATTTTTTATGAAAAGATGAGTTTGAAATACATAAATAATTATGTGAACATTTTATAACTTTTAATAATCATATGACTTAACAAAATAACACCTTATAATCGGAAGATTATTTTATAACTTTTAATAAATTGAATTTTTTTTAACTTTTTAATAGTTAATAGATTTAAAATATAATATCTTATAGTTGGAATGAGACACGACTTACTATTATACTTTACCCAAAATTAAAATAAAAAAGTATTTTATTAAGTTAGTTCAAACTGTTCTTACTCCCATAAATATATATATTTTACAGGAAAAGCCCACCGTACTCTCAAATCCACTAAGAATTCTCACCACTTGTAACAATAATACCAATAATCTTCTCCACCTAGCCGCCGCCGGCGGATCCGCCGTTTTCTCCGGCTGTTATTGAAGAAAAAGAAGCTGTAGCAAAAGATGAGAATGGAGATAGACCAAATGCCTCCACGTGGAGCTTACCATAGGCGAGCCCATTCCGACACAACTTTCCGTTTCGACGATCTTCTCCTCTTCGACCCGTCGGACCTCGATCTTTCATGCCTTGACCTTCCCGATTCCTCCCCCAATCCCCGTCTGCCACCTGTCGCACCTGTCCCGGCTGAATCCTCTGACGACTCCTCATCCAACAGCCTTCCTCGTCCCGCCCAAAATAACCACAGGCAAATCTCTTCCCATCGCCGTAGCCTTTCCGTTGACTCTGATTTCTTCGACGGACTCGGTTTGACTGGTCCCGCGATTTCTGGAGGTGCCGGGGATGAGAAATTTGACGGGAAAAGAGGCGTGGGAGAGAAGAGGGCTCACCACAGGCATAGTAACTCGGTGGATGGTTCGAGTACGACATCGTTTGACGTTGAGTCATTTATGGCCGTTGATGGTATTAAGAAAGCTATGGCTCCTGATAGATTCGCTGAGCTTGCCCTTATCGATCCCAAAAGAGCTCAAAGGTAGAAATTATATATGATTTAAGTTGAAATTTTTTTCTTTGTCTGTTCTTCACCAAAAACAATGTTACTGTACTAATTAATTTTCTTTAATCATAAAAGGGTGGGAAAATGTTCTTTTGTGAAGGGAAATTAGCTGATGCAATAATATTGCTCAACTAAATTAAGTATTTTTGTTTTCTTCTTGGTGTTGTAGGATTCTGGCTAACAGGCAATCGGCTGCGCGTTCAAAGGAGAGGAAGATTAGATACACGAGTGAACTGGAGAAGAAGGTCCAGACTCTTCAGACAGAAGCTGTCAATCTCTCCGCACAGGTCACAATGTTAGAGGTAAATGCAGCTTTCACTTTACATCTCATTCATGTGATCCTGTGCTCATTTTTTTAATGTCAACTTTCTTGGTTCATGTTATTAATTGTTCTCTTTTGGTCATGTTATAATATAATACCTCAATACTTTAATTGCAATTTTTCGATATCCAAAGTCTAAGTATGCGCTTTGTGCTTGTATTTTATATCTTGATTATAGTAGGGTTTTTCTATTGGTTGGGATTGTATGTGCATATGATTATATGAATTAAAGGCATGCTTGCATATTCGTTTATAGGTATGTCATATCACGTACATGATCATAGATCATTGCAATAATTTCCGGAGAATTTACCCATTTCATTTGGGACTGTATTTTATTTACTAATATTTCAGAAATCTAGAAGTTTCTGTTCCTTCCTTTGTGGTGGTGGTTGGGCAGAGGCTCCTAAACCAATTTGAGTTTGAGACTGTTTTCTACGTCCATAGCAGTTCTTCGGTGGATGGATGCATAGAATTTTCATTATTGGAAAGAGGGTCACCTGTAATTAAGGCTTTTTCTGCTTTTGTCTAAGCTAAATAATGTTGGCAGTATATTTAGCCTCATTACACCCTCTTTGAGAAGTTCTTCCAAGTCTTTTGTTTTGTGAACTGTATTTTTTGACACGCCTAATTACCTTGTATAACGCCAATTATTGATCAATGTTTGATTGTTGGGAAAAAGACAACACTATGCACTTTATTTAATCATGCCTTGGAATAAAGCGGAGGCATGATTCACCATTTAGGCATAGCTTTTCAACTGTTCCATATTGATCCTTTTCGGTTCTGCTACCACATTATCAGCCATGCCCTAGCAAATAAAATAACATTCCTGTGATAGAACAGACGCGGTATGGCATCTGTTTTTTGCTAACCAAGAAAGCAGTTGTTTTGAATCTTTGAGGTTCAAATATTTGTTTACTGCTCTCACTCTGAAAGAAGGAAAATAATTCTAATATATTTCAACAATAATGCAGAGAGACACTACTGGGTTGACTAATGAGAATAAGGAATTGAAACTACGACTACAGGCTATGGAGCAACAAACACATCTTAGAGATGGTATGCATACTTCTGTCATTTACTACACATATTGCAAATATACTGATGGTGACTGGGAGTACCGTAATGAATAGACATCATTTTTATATTCATAATCAGTTATGATGGATTGGTGAAAACCATCAGACTATGTCATTTTGTAGATAAGTGATTCTATCTTGTGGATCATGTGGGTTTCGTAATTTAAATAATTAAACCATTAATCTAGAAGTGCAAAGATAAGGACATAGTTAATATGGAATGGAAAAGAGGCACTGCTAACCTGTAAATTTATAGCTGTAAAAGAGAGATAGTATTATAGCATGGAAAAAATTTGTCATATTTTGCTTGTATATGGTTTTCAGATTCCTTGCAGATATTGCCATTGCTATACAATTTTCAATGTAACCAATTCCTACTATCTCATAAAATAGGCAGGATAGCAAACAAGTTAGGCTTTGAAGGTACTTATATTTTTGGTCTTTACTTCTCTGCTGTCTGTAGCTTTGCATGAAAAATTGAGGGAAGAAGTGCAACGGCTTAGGATACAAGCTGGCCAAGTGTGCACGATGAACAGAAATCCTTTCAATAGAGGAGTGCCTCCTCAGTTTTTACCCCATCAATCTGCTCCACATCCATTTGGTGTCCTGCAGAGACTGCCGCAACAACAGCAGCAGCAGCAGGCACCTCAGTCATCCACCAGCAACCAAACTTTGAACGGACAGCCTCAACCTAGCTTTACCGATTTTAGCCAGAAGGCATAATTTCATGTTGGAAAGAAATGCTCTGTAAGCACAAGAAAATTCATTCAATGTAAGCATCTTGTAGATAGAAATATGTATAGGCATTGCGGGGTAAAGTTGTGAAGGAGTCTTGCTGGGAACAGTCCCTTTGTATCTGTTTCGCATATGGCTTTATCATCATTACAGTAGAGAAATGAACCGAGATGTGTTGTTTAGAGAGATTAGGTCCTACTTATATAGCATAAGTGATGGGTGGATGATTGTTATTGTTGTAACAAATCTTTATAATTAGAATAATAATTATTTACTGGAGTTAGTATATTAAACATGTTATGTTAATCTTATTTAACGTATATATCTTATCTAAAATTACAGATTATCTCAATTGATGAAAATGGTTCAACTGCTGCCACATGGATTAACCTTCTTGCATGTCGCAACTAATAATGATTCACAAGTTTTCTTGTATTTACAGATTTGTATCTAATCATCCATTGTATGTACAGATTTATATCTAATTATCCATTGTTGTGGATTGTTCAGTCATTAATAGAAATTAGGGTAAATTAAATAAATAGTTCTTGATGTTTGAATAAGTTTTTTTCTCTATTGTTTCAGAAGTAATGATTTAGTCATTAATATTATCGATTTATAATAAATTAATTATTCGGCGGTTGATCTAGCATGTTAAACCAACTGATCCAGTACCGTTTGACAACATGAGACAACTAGTTTGACTAGTCGTGTGACACTCCTCTTCAAACACGACTCCCGATCCCTAACAAACTTTAATTTACCCATTTTAAATTCAGATCCCCGTTTGCATTCCTCTTTAGATCAGTTGCAGAGAAAATAATATAGATGAGAATAAAAGTGCCGATGAATTCAGCGCCCAGATCATTTCCGGTGCTGTACAATGTCGAGGAGGAGCGGAGCCAACAGCCTCGTCGATGGAAAAAGAAATTTATTCAAATATCAGTGACGATTTGTGTAGTTTATCTTAAAAAACTTGATTTATTGGGTTTAAGTGAGTCTCTTTCAGAATTAGTTGATATGGTGTTGATGGATGCTTCAGAATCACAATACTTTATGCCATGTCTAACAAAAATAAAAAATAAATAAACTGGATCGTTAACTAACCATGGCTAAGAATCAGTGGGTCACAGTTCAGCATCGATGAAAAAAAAAAAGACAAAAGCTACCTGTTTATTATCCACATCATATAAACCAATAACCCTAAGCATTTCTCATCTGAAAAACAATTGTAATCTTTATACAAAGTTGACATTTGTTTTCTTCCTTCTATAATGACCTTTCCCTTTTGACCTTTTATGGCTGATCAATATCCATTCCATCAAAGAGACAAAGGCAACCAGCAACCTCTATGAAGATGCGCACCAAATAATTGACAAATCTTATGAGTAAACAATGGTTTCTTTCTCATGTTTACATTGAAATAATCATTTCCATTGGATTTGGAGCTACAAAGCTATGGCTGTCAAATCCCACCATAGATCCCAAGGCATCAGCTTGCTAAACTGTCATTTTATAAACCAGTCTCAAGTTCAATTAGGTTACTTCTTGTATTGAGCCTGAAATATAGGCTCTGGTGACCAAAAATGGAGCCCATCATGTTGTTGATCATGTTACTCCTTTTCATTTTTGTATCAACTGCTTTCTGCTTATTTCGCTTATCAACATCACCAAAAGCAATGGAGGATATCCCTGGTAGCTTGGGGTGGCCAGTAATAGGTGAAAGTTTATCATTTCTGTCAGACTTTTCGAGTCCATCTGGTATATGCAGTTTCATGCACAAGAGACAGCAGAGGTAATGAACCAAAACTTTGAGTATGTTTTTTGTAATAGTATGCGGCGATTATAAGGTACTATATGTTTAAAACTTTCTTAACCCATCGACAATGTATATACACCTTGTAGAGGTAGTTGCTCGAACCCAAAACCTCAAAATATATATTTTTTTAACAGATATGGGAAAGTGTTCAAGAGCTTTGTTTTGGGGAGATTCACAGTGTTCATGACTGGCAGAGAAGCAAGCAAGATCTTGTTGACAGGCAAAGATGGGATGGTGAGCTTAAACCTTTTCTACACAGGCCAGCAAGTGTTGGGTCCAAACAGTTTGCTCCAATCCAATGGTGAAGCACACAAGAGGCTTAGACGTTTGATAGCTGAGCCACTCTCCATTGATGGTTTGAAAAAATACTTCCATTTTATCAACAGTCAGGCAATCCAGACACTGAATCGATGGTCTGGTCGAAGAGTATTGGTCCTTGAAGAGGCTTCTTCGGTTGAGTATTGTAAACAAGCATTCGTTGTTATGTCGATTTTCGTTATAGAAATATTTGAATTGATTTCTTTATGGTTTGCAGTTCACTCTCAAAGTAATTGGCAACATGATAATGAGCCTTGAACCCAGTGGTGAAGAGCAGGAAAAGTTTAGATCTAATTTCAAACTCATTTCTTCTTCATTTTCTTCCTTGCCTTTCAAGATCCCAGGAACTGCTTTTTATAATGGTATCAAGGTAAAGTTTTGCTCTCTCATGATTATGTTGTCTGTGTTATTCGGGATTAAGGTGTCAGCATATGTGCATGCATCCATTAAGGTAAAGTTTCACTCCTTATCTATGTCCGGCTATGTGTCGGTCCTTCACAGTTGGGACCTTTAGGGAGAAAATGAAGTCTGTTATAGTAAGGCATGACTTGGAATACCATACTCCATGTTGAAGTCCTAATATGTGTCAAAGGTAGAGATTTTAGTGAAAAAATGAGGAGTTGAGTAATATAGCGTAACGAAAGATGAGCTTAGTAATACGTTTTCTGTTTTTCCAGGCCCGGGATAGTATGTATGCCATGCTAGACGCAATCATAGCAAAGAGGAGAAATGGGGATGTGATCCAACAAGATTTCCTGGAATCCCTAATAATTAAACATAGCAAGGGAGAAACTACAGTTGATGACGAAAATAAACTCACTGATCAACAGATGAAGGACAATATCTTGACTCTGCTCGTTGCTGGTCACGACACCACGACCGCAGCTCTTACATGGCTCATCAAGTTCCTTGGAGAAAACCCTGCAGTTTTGGAAGAGCTTAGAGTAAAACGTTTAATTGATCTTATTCGAGCTAAATTCTAATTTTCTTTCCGTTTATGACACTATAAAAACTCATCCGGGGTAAATTTGCAGGAGGAACACCTGCAGATTCAAGCAAATCGAAAGGACGGAACCGGCCTTACATGGTCTGAAGTTAATAACATGCCTTACACCAACAAAGTAAGCTTAAATACTAAAAACCAAACTATTTAAGGCTCACTGTGGATTAATACTTCTCATATATTAAATCCAGGTTCTTAGTGAAACTCTCAGAAGGGCCACAATTTTACCTTGGTATTCAAGGAAAGCTGCCCAGGACTTTGAGATTGATGGTATATTAGTATGGCTGTTCGAGATGTACATATATTTTCCGATCTTTTCTTGAGAAATGTAGATCGGAAATGACTTCTTTTACTTGATTTTCTAGGGTATAATATCGAGAAAGGTTGGTCGATTAACCTGGACGTCGTTTCGATCCACCATGATCCTGAAACTTTCCCTGACCCTGAAAAGTTTGATCCTTCCAGATTTAATGTAAGATATCAGCAGTGAAATTTTTTTGTTTTCCTCTGGGAGGCATGTACTTGAGTATATCTATATATTTCAATTGTAGGCAACTTTAAAGACTTTCAGTTATCTCGGATTTGGCAGCGGACCAAGAATGTGCCCTGGCATGAACCTGGCTAAACTCGAAATCTGCATCTTCATCCATCACCTGGTCTGCAGATACAAGTAAGATGATGCAGTGCTTAAACTATAAAACTCCAATAATTCAGTTTGTTAAATAAATTATAACAATGTATATAGGTGGAGAGCTCTTGAGAAAGATGATTCGGTGCAGGCAACGCTTGTTCGTATGCCGAAGAACAAGTATCCGGTTATGATCGAACCAATGTGAAGTTTCACATACCGAAATCAAGAATGAAAAGGAATAATGGAAAGCATGAGGAATAAAGCATATGATTGCATGAATTTATGTAAAGGAGATAAATCCCACACACAATAATACATATAGGATCAAAATGAGAAGAGAATAAAGATTTGTAACAAAACTATCATTCTGCTAAACTATTTAAAAAGTACAATTTGGTTCAGATACTTATATATGATATTGATATAACAAAGTTTTTTTTTTAATAGTTTAGAGTAATTATACATGGTTTGTGTTTATAATCTTTATTAAAAACTGAATATACAAATTCGTTTCTAAGATTTTAGTGGCCTAAGAACGAATTGAAAATTGAGCCTCTAATAATAAGCGCTAAGAAAACTTATTTTTAAAAGTAGACAAAGTAAATTAATTTATTTATAAAACATATTTTTATTATATTCATTAATTATCTAATAAATACATTAAATTTAATTAAAATATATTAAAAATTATTTTTCAACTTATAAGAGTAATTTCTAAAAATTATATTTTAATTTTATAATTATGGGCCCTGGTCCAGACCCAAATACAACACTGACAATGCATTTATCGTACAGACATAACTATTTAAACTCAAGATTTCAAGGGAGAACAACAATTTTTAAATTCATATATAGTACAATTTATTGGCAAATAAAAAAAATCTCATGCCAATGTTCTAGTTAAGGTGACACTCGTACGAATCAAATTATTTCAATGATTAAATGAATTATTGTTATCTCTAGAGGTTTTATGTTCGAGTATCAAAAACAGTAAGGATGATGAATTTTCATTGTCAAATCGTTGAAAATCTTTAGAACATATATTACCTTATAATTATATTTTAATTTTATAATTATGGGCCCTGGTCCAGACCCAAATACAACACTGACAATGCATTTATCGTACAGACATAACTATTTAAACTCAAGATTTCAAGGGAGAACAACACTTTTTAAATTCATATATAGTACAATTTATTGGCAAATAAAAAAAATCTCATGCCAATGTTCTAGTTAAGGTGACACTCGTACGAATCAAATTATTTCAATGATTAAATGAATTATTGTTATCTCTAGAGGTTTTATGTTCGAGTATCAAAAACAGTAAGGATGATGAATTTTCATTGTCAAATCGTTGAAAATCTTTAGAACATATATTACCTTATAATTACAATACTCAAAATTCATTCAAATGGATAAAAAGGGTTGTTATGTGCGTGGAGAAAAAGGGAGAAATGTTAGGGATTTCTATGGAGAAGCTAGGGATTGATTGTGGCAAATTTGGGGGAAATGAGATATTACCTGGAGCAGAGGACCGAGTGGTGATACCCATAGAGAAAGGGCTGGAACTGAAGCATAGTGGCCCAACAAGCAGTGATCCACCGTTCTGATATGTTGAAGAGGAACCAAACATGTGACCACAATTAGTTAGGAAATGCCAGCTGTACAGAATAAGTTGTTAGATTTTTTACTGAAGAATATAATGAGCAAATGTAATCGAGAGATCTATTCTGGCAATTTTAATGAAAATTCATCTTTTCTCTCAAATCTATATTCTCAAATTTCTCTAAATCCCTAATTCTTTTCTTGAATTCTATACGGTTCATAACAATTGGTAATCAGAGCTTAGCAACGATCCAACGTCAAGCTGGGTAAACAGAAGAAAATCCAACAGATGGGTGATAAAGTGGAATCAGCAGCCATAGCAAGCAGTAATGAGGAGACTAAGAATGAAGTTTGGGTTCCTAGAGGGTGGGAAGAATAAAAAGAAGAATGGGAAAACAGAATGAAGGTGCTAGAAAGCAGGCTGGATGAGACCCAAGGATATTTGCAGAAGATATTGAGTTGTGTGTCTAAAGTAAGTGAAGAACCTGAGCAGAATTCTCATGAAAAGGATGACCAGGTAATTGCTGCATCTTTACCAAAATCTGAAGGAAAAACACCTACGCAAGTGACAGTGATAAATGAGCATGAGAAATATTCCTTTTATCCGGAGGGTCCTGGAGTATTAGCTCCTAAACCAGAAGGTTACAAATCATCTACTTTCCAAACACAAAACCAGAAATTGAACTTAGGAGGGAATAATCATCAATCTGGAAGTACTTCACTCTCTAAAGATCCCTATTTGTATGAGAAAAGTGTACCAAATCAGTCCTTTACCCTAAGACTTAAGATATAATTATAGAGGTTTGATGGTGATAATCCAAGGAGTTGGGTCAAAAAATGCCAAAAGTATTTTACCATTTTTACAATTCCTGATGAACATAAAATGGAAATAGCAGCAATGTATCTGACAGGTAAGGCTGAAAATTGGTATGATGGGTATATTATGCAGAAAGGTCAAGTAAGTTGGCAGGAATTTATGGAGGATTTATGTAGCAGGTTCTGTGACAAGAACTACATTAATGTGATTGAAGAATTTAGTAAGCTTTTGTATAAATCTACAGTAGAGACTTATCAAGAGAAGTTTGGGGAGCTCAAGCCATTTATGCTACAACACAATTCTCATCTGGGAGAAGAATATTTTGTATCTATGTTTTTGAGTGGATTGAAGGAGGAAATTAAGCATAGAGTGAGGATGCATGAACCTAAAAGCCTGGATAAAGCTTATAGGAAGGCCAGATTGTGTGAATTGGCATTGAAAATTGAAGGGAAGAAGAAGATGTCAGTGCTCAAAGGTAATTATCAGGGAACACATTCTCAATCACAAAAGTTTGTAGGTACATCAAATATTCAGAAAATTCAGCTACCAATTTTCCAAGTAAACAGACTTTGATAGAGTATAGAAGAGAACATAATTTGTGTTTTAAGTGTGGAGAAAAATTTACTCCTGGTCATCAATGTAAACTTAAACAGCTTAATATGATGGAAGAGGAAGAAAATATAGAGGGAGATGAGGAAGGAGACATGGAGGAAGAAGCTGATGATAAGGGACAAGGAACTTTGGAGATTTCCATTAATGCTCTTACTGGCAGTGTGGGACATAATACTCTAAGACTTCAGGGAATTATTAAAGGAAAATCACTAAATATTTTGGTGGATAGTGGAAGCACACACAGTTTCATCACTCCTAGATGGGCAAAGGAAGGAGTGGAAGTGGAACAAACTCATCCTTTAGCTATTACAGTTGCTAATGGAGAGAAATTATTCAACAATGCTAAGAGTAACAAGCTGAGTTGGAAAATGAAAGGAAATGCATTTGAGTATGATTTTAGAGTTTTAAATATGGGGGGAAGTGATGGTGTTAGGAGTGCATTGGATGAGTCAATATAGTCCAATTCTTATGGATTAAAAAAAGATGACTATGGTTTTTAAAGTGGGAGAAAAGGAGATTAAATTGGAAGAAAAACAAACAGGTTCTTATATGAAATTGATTTCAGAGTCTAAGCTGAAACAAATTACTGTTAAAGAACCAGAAGTGATAGGAGAAGCCTATTTTATGAGTATGGAGGTAGTTGAATCCAAATTTCCAGAAGAATTACAAACCTTACTAGAGGACTATCAAGATGTTTTTGAAGAACCTAAGAAAATGCCCCTTGCTAGAAGTCATGATCATGCAGTGATTCTTAAGGAATGAACTCAACTAGTAAATCTTAGACCATACATATTTCCACACCTACAGAAGGCAGAAATTGAAAAACTGATTAAAGAGATGTTGTCTGATTCAATTATTCAAACCAGTAAAATTCCTTTTTCTTCCCCTTGTTTATTGGTAAAGAAGAAGGATGGAACATGGAGAATGTGTGTGGACTATAGACAATTAAATGCTGTGACAGTTAAGAACAAATTTCCAATTCCAGTAGTAGAAGACTTGTTGGATGAATTGGCAGGAGCTTCCTATTTTTCTAAAATAGATATGAGATCAGGATATTGGCAGATAAGAGTCAAAGAAGATGACATTCCCAAAACATCATTCAGGACACATCATGGACATTATGAGTTCAAGGTAATGCCCTTTGGTTTAATCAATGCACCTGCTACTTTTCAAGCACTAATGAATGACTTATTTAGTCCATATTTGAGGAAGTTTATGTTAGTATTTTTTGATGATATTTTGGTGTATAGTCCTAATCTCTATGATCATAAGCAACACTTGAAGGTGGTCTTGGAGATCTTGAGGAAAAATCAATTGTATGCAAAAAGAAGTAAGTGTTTCTTTGGACAGAACAAGGTGGCGTATTTGGGGTATGTAATAACAACAGATGAAATTTCTACTGATCCTACCAAGGTGGAGGCAATGCAAAAATGGCCAGTTCCAAAGAATCTCAAATCTTTGAGAGGCTTCCTAGGACTTACAGGATATTATAGGAAGTTTATTAAGGGATATGGAGAACTCAGTAAACCACTGACAAGTTTACTAAAAAAGGGAGTTTTTAATTGGAATAATGAAGCATAAGCAACTTTTAAGAAATTGAAGCAGTCTATATGTGAAACTCCTGTATTGGCTCTTCCAAATTTCAGTAAGACATTCTGTTTGGAGACTGATGCAAGTCAACAAGGAATTGGGGCTGTTTTGACACAGGAAGGCAGGCCATTAACTTATTTGAGTAAGGCTTTGGGACCAAGGCATATGAAACTGTCTATTTATGAGAAGGAATATATAGCCATACTCATGGATGTATCTAAATGGAGACACTACCTAGAAAATGGTCATTTTATAATCAAAACAGACCATGAACCTTTAAAACATTTACTGGAGCAGAAATTGACCAATACAATTCAGAAAAAAGGATTATCTAAGTTGCTGGGTTGGATTATGTTATACATTATAGGAAAGACAGATTGAATGTAGTGGCAGATGCTTTGTCAAGAAGATTTGAAGATGATAAGGAGGTCGTAAAGGTTGAAGAAATAGGAGAGTGTATGCAGATGACTACCACTATGCTGATTCCTGAGTGGGTAAAAGAAATTGAGGACAGCTATAAGGGAGATATCTTAGCTCATAAATTTATTACAGGCTTAACCATTAACTCTAATATAGAGTCTGATAGAAAGTTGGTTAAAGGAGTGCTAAGGTATAAGAACAAGGTTTACATTGGGGAACATGGAAATTTAAGGAAGAAAATCATGGAGTGTTTGCATGATTCCCCTCAAGGGGGACATTCTGGAGTACAAGCAACATACTACAGAATTAAACTTTATTTCTATTGGAAAGGCTTGAAAAGTCAAGTTAAGTCTTATGTGAAGAAGTGTGAAGTATGCCAAAGAAAAAAAGGGATAATATGGCAATTCCAGGTCTGTTACAACCTATTACTATTCCTAATCAGGCATGGGAAGTTATTACCATGGATTTTATTGAAGGACTGCCACAGTCAATGAAATCCAATTGCATCTTGGTGATAGTGGATAAGTACTGTAAATATGACCATTTTTTAGCCATAGCTCATCCATACACAACGACTGAGATAGCTAGGATCTATTTAGATCAAGTATATAAATTGCATGGACCACCTAAGATAGATATATCAGACATAGACAAAACATTTACAAGCTTATTCTGGAAGGAATTGATGAAACAGCTTGGAACTACAACTTTTTTCAGTACAACCTACCATCCAGAGATAGATGGGCAGACTGAAAGGTTAAACCAGTGTTTGGAACAATACTTGAGAAGTATGTGTTTCGTTAAACCTGGTAATTATGCAAAATATTTACCACTAGCTGAATGGTGGTATAATACTAATTATCATACAGCCCTAGGAGTTACACCTTTTGAAGCCTTGTATGGATATAAGCCTCCTATGATTAACTGGCAGACTGATACCAGTGTTAATGCAATACAAGAGATAATGGGGGAAAGAGAACAGCTACACAGACTACTTAAGGAGAACTTAGCTAAGGCTCAAAACCGAATGAAACAAAATACAAATAAACATACAAGCAATCATCCATAGCTATTAGAAGAAACTTGAAACTTGCATCAAAATTTTATGGACCTTACAAAATCCAGAAAAGAATTGGGTTAGTAGCATATCAACTGGAATTACCAATACATTAAAAAATCCACCCAGTTTTTCATGTGAGTTTACTGAAGAAGAAAGTGGGTGAAGGAACAATTACCTCTAAGAATCCTCCTGAACTTAGTGAGGATGGGCAGATGAAGGTTTATCCTGCCATCGTGCTTAACAAAAGGATAGTGAAGAGACAGAATAAGGAAATCACACAACTTCTGATCCAGTGGTCGAATTTGGGAGAAGAAAACGCCACTTGGGAGGATTATGCTGTGTTGAAATCCCAGTTTCCAGATTTCGATCCTTGGAGATAAGGATCAGGTGAAGGGGAGGGAAATGTTATGTGCGTGGAGAAAAAGGGGGAAATGTTAGGGATTTCTGTGGAGAAGCTAGGGATTGATTGTGGCAAATTTGGGGGAAATGAGATATTACCTGGAGTAGGAGAATTGAATGTCCATTTGGAGTAGAGGACTGAGTGGTGATACCCACAAAGAAAGGGCTGGAACTGAAGCATAGTGGCCCAACAAGCAGTGATCCACCGTTCTGATATGTTGAAGAGGAACCAAGCACGTGACCACAATTAGTTAGGAAATGCCAACTGTACATAATAAGTTGTTAGATTTTTGTACTGAAGAATATAATGAGCAAATGTAATCGAGAGATCTATTCTGGCAATTTTAATGAAAATTCATCTTTTCTCTTAAATCTATCTTCTCAAATTTCTCTAAATCCCTAATTCTTTTCTTGAATTCTATACGGTTCATAACAAGGGCATATTATTGGAATAAGATGAACATTTCCCTCGAAAAGCGAACGTTTCGGGAAGGAGAAGTATTTTATATTTTTAATTTGGTGATTGACATATACTTTTTAATTTATAACATAGTATTTTACTGAGAAAAATTTTTAAATTTAAAAAATAAGTGTTATTATCAATTTTTTTTATCATATTGAACGTTTCATTATGTTCATATTTTCAATTTTTTTTAACAATGACAACTGAATTTCATTAATAAAAATAGAGGAATCAAAATTACAATGCATTCGAAGAGAAAATTGGAAACAATAGTCACAAAAAACTCATATATAAAATAAAAAATATTAAACCCAAAGACACGAAGAGATTGAAACCTTCCAAACATCAAAACAATCGAGTAACCTTCTTAAAACTCATTGTCTCTGTTGAACGAGGCGCTTTACGATGTGATAAAGGAGTAGTGAGCGAAGCAAACAATTTGGCAAATTGCTTCGCTACACAATTCTGATTATATCGGCAAACGATCATTTACAAAAGAGGAGATCTGACAATACATGACCATCGACAAGCCAAACAGAAAACAAATGCTCTGAGGATCTTTATGGAAGCACCAACACGACTGTAGAAGTATGCGAAAAACTTACCGAAAACCATAAGGAACGTGCCATAAGAGCATAGAAAAAACGTGCCACAAGAGCAGAGAAAAGTGTGTCACAAAGACATATTCATATTTAAAAGTGAAAAAACTTAATAAAAAATAAAGGCATAATATGAAAAAGGAAAAGAAAAAAAATAATCACCTGCAGTCAACAACCAATATTAAGATTGGTGCCGTCGTTGGCTAAAAAAACAAATGAAGAGAAGAAGACGACACAAGAATATTGAGAGAAAAATTAAGTCAAAGAAACCCTACCATGAGATAATTATATAGTCATATCTTCAAATTTATTTGTATAACCCCTTTTAAATATTTATTGGCTAGATTTTAATATGATATAGACTACAAAAACGTTCTTGGATAATCTATGATTAGTATTTAATAGTTCAACTATGGACGATGGACTTTCGAACATCAAAACCATATCCTACGACTGTGATCGCCTGGATACGCTTTCCTAACGTACCGAAATATATGTACAAGAAAAACATTCAGTATGGTATTGGAAATTTGGTTGGAAATGTGACCAAGCTTGACTTCCATAACGCAAAAAAAAAAAGGATAAGATTTTCTAGAATTATTGTTTATGTCGACCTAAAGAAACCCTTATTTTCTCGAGTGGTAGTCAAAAAATAAATCCAAGTTGTCGAGTATGAGAATCTCTCTCTTATTTTTTTTCTCGTGCAATAGATTCAACCACCTCAAAGATGGATTCTCGTGGTCATAACGACCTGAAGATAATATCCTTAATCTAATTCTAAGTACTCCCCCATATCAACCTTAAGTGGGTTGACAAATAAGGATACAATTCCGACTGGTGCTACTACTCATATTATTACAACTACGTCAAAAAATGAATAGTGTGCTTCCTAGATGATTTCGAGAAGTGTCGAGGCCGAAACCAAATAAATAGTACTAAAATTTGGAGTTATCCAAGGCAACTAAGGAATCATACTCAAGATATGGGGCTTTTATTGATACACTAAACAAAAAGGGGAATACTATGCAATTATCGAAGGACAATCAATGTCATATTTCAACTGATAATAATTAATCAACATGATCGTTTCCATTCCTATAACTCAGAATCAAATTCAACTACTACCAAGCAATGAACCCGAGTCAAACATTGAACTAGGAAATAATATATCAAGTAAGCAACATTAGCAGTAATTGTAGTAAAATTATAAAACGTTTAGAGACCTCTTAAGAAACAAAAATGAATACAATACCCTGAGTGATAAATGATCAGAATAGATCATTTTAATCAACTAACAGATATAAAAGATTAATAAACCCTTGCATAACTTTCTTGATGAGAGAATGAGTGAGACAATAGCAAGTAAGGGGATGACCTCACTTGGATGAGATGAACCATGCTATGATGTAGCTAAGCTACCTTAGTTTCCCTGGTGAGGCATTGATTGTTATGTGCGGCCTTTGGGCACCCAAGTATACATGTGTGTTTTTATCAGTATTGTACAACATATATCCTTAATGCTTGACTTGACGGTTGTATGAGACCGAGTCAATGGTATATTTGAACGAGACTTATAACGAGGCTTATAAAAGACTGGGTTCCCCTCTATGATCTTCATAAAACTTTGTGAGGACCAGGAGATCATTGAATATCTTAGTAAGAATTTTACTGAGGCTATGTGATATTAGGTCCCCAAGTTGTGGCTAGTATCTGACGACTTTGTAAGACCGAATATTAGTAGTGTGTGGCGTGTTGCATTTAGAAAATGGACAATAGTTTGATATGGTAGTTAGAGACTTAGTACACATATACTCATAGAGAGACCCTTAGTAGAGGACTAAGTAAGGATAGAACAATTGAACCTGAAGTAAGTAGCACTTGATTATGATCATGCATGTGCCTACAGCTTATTAATATGTCTTCCAGTATGATTGTGTTTATAAGAATCATAATGCTGACTGGGCTTTGAAAGCTCAACGTTCGGATTTTTCCGTTCGTAGGTTAGTAGTTGAGCCATTTGAGGACTATCGTAGTAGGATTTCCAATATCTGTTCCAGACTATTGTACTATCACTTGTAGTGGGCATGTGTATTCATAAGACCCTTATTTATGTATTTATATTTTTAACCTTGAGTTGTATTATTTAATTTAAACTATGTGTCATGAATCTTCAATTTATAAAAGAAGTTTTATAATTACCATATATGTCTATTTTGGCACCATATCGTATATTTTAAATGGAAATGAAAAAGGTTTTAAAATTTAGTGGTTACCTCGGTAGCCTAATGTATCACTTTAGGCCCATTCAAATTTAGGGTGTTATATTTAGTGATATCAGAGCTTATTTTGAGTATATTATAGCACCTAATGGTTGTTAATAGTAAGGTGTCAGTGAATACATACCCCTAGGTTTTGGAAGTACTCTCATAAGTATGAAATTATAGTGGTGCTTCCTCTCTATGACTGTGTTATATAAATTTACGATGGTCGATGGTTCCAAGTGTGGTCTCGAAGATAGGATAGAGATTCTTGCCTCTCATTTTGATAACATCAATGATAAATGCTTGCCTAGGGCAAAGGATCATGGGCTAAGGTGACTTTCTTTAAAGATTTAACTTATACTATTACAAAGATAGTGGACGTTATTCCTAGAGCGTAAATCGTTCAACCAGTCACCTTGATTACTTTAGCACTAGTAGAGTCCCTATTAAAGAGACTAAGGAGGTATAAGATAGTCGAATTTTATGGTTAAGATGATGATGATCCGATTTTGGCCGATCAATGGTTAAGGGAGATCATGAGGATTTTGAGATAATTACAGCTTACCCTGAAGGGTAAGTTAGAGTGTGCCACGACTTTGCTCAATGATGACACTATCGACTGGTGGGAGACTATAGAGATGGCTCTACAAGTAGAGGGGCCTATATGGGATCAGTTCCTAAATAATTTAAGAGGTAAGTATATTGACGAGGCATACATGGATGGTTTGATGATATAATTCTCTCAGTTAGTTTAGGGAGATCGCTCGATTTATGAGTGCTAGAGAAATTTTCTTTAATTGATTCTTTATGTTTTAGAGCTGGTTACGACTGATTTGTTGAGGTGCAAGAGGTTCCTCAAGGGGCTTCATATTGATATACATAAGTATTTGATGACAAATCATCCTAGAGTGTTTTCAGAGTTGACACAATATGAGAACATCATGGAGAAGGTGTAGAGCATAAAAATGAGTCTATTGAGTGAGGTAGGAACATCAAGAATGAGAACCTCATACCAGTAGAATTATCTTAATCGGTGGCTAAGAGGGCTAGAGATTCTCATGAGTAGAGAAGAGGGATGTCAGCTCAGTTACTTCAATCGAGGCAGAGGTCAGATGTATGATAGCGTAGGAACTACTAACTTCACCATTTTTGATGAGCGTTGAAAGCTTCGATAGAGCAGTGGTATATCCAGAGTGTGAGCATTGTGACAAGAAGCATTAAGAGAAGAGCTTTAGACTCTCTATAAAGTTCTATAGATACATATCATTTGAGCATATGGTGAGGGATTATCCTAGTTCAGATAGCGAGGTCTTAGATCGACCTCGAAGAGTGATCCTAGTAGCCTAACATGGCAAATAGTATACATAGAGAGATGTCAGAGCTATGCTTGGGCAGTAGAGTGGAGGGGTAGATCGACCTATTTCTAGTTCGACTACGTGCAATCTAGTTTGTTAAGGCCTAGAGAGGATGTTGATAATGTGAATGAGATGCAGATACATTTTTAAATATTCCAATAATTTATATTATACTAGTAGTCACGATGTTGTTCTTTTCTTCGTGGTATCAAGTGAACTATGTAAGAAAAGTATTCAGGTAGAAGACCTGACATGGGATCCAAGTGCCTAGTTCGATGGGTATTATTAGGGTATAAAAAGTTACCTTATATTACTATCGAGGGATTGGGTCAGGCTCGATAGTCAATCTAATAGAATATGTTAGCATGAGTGTTACTTTGACCCTGGCTTTACTAATCTAGAGATATAAAAGATCTCTCTATGCGAACCTTAACGAGTTAATGTTTGGGTTAGGCTCGATAGTCAATATAATGGAATATGTTCCTGTGATCGACCCAATACATATTTATTAATCTAAAGTTAAGCCTTAGAGGTGGATATCTTAATGAGGGTGTTAAGGATGCCCAAGTTAAATTTGTATGTTGATTGTTGATCGTACATAATGAGTTATTCTAGTACTCCAAGAGTTATTCTAATGTAATAACTAAATTGAGCCATTTCAACATACGTTCCTATAGCGAAAGTGACTCAGGTCTCATCCAAAGTGCCCTTGTTAGTGGGCTAAAGGGTTGTGAGTCTTATGATGCCGTGTGACACCAGACTGCACCATAATGCTTACTTATGTGTATAAATAGGTGTTTGAGCCTTATGAACCAAACTTAATACTTATTGTCTTTAGGTTGGTTTTTGAGCGTGAGATATATACAACACCTATTGGTATGTATAAATGTATAGCATTGTTGAGCTCGTGCTTAAATATATAAAAGACCAAGTACCTTATATGTTTGTTGTTTATCGTTATCTGACATGGAGTAACATGTTTATAGTAAGTAATCTTGGGTGCAAGACATAGAGTCATATAATCTTTAAGGTCCGAGTGCGTTCATTAGAGACATACGCTCTGTGATGTGTAATTTCTAGCAGAGTTAAATGTTGCTAGTCTCGTGAGGCGAGTAACTGTTCTTCACTTACGATTATCTTAGATGCATGTTTTGGTGATTAGCGTGCATGTGAACTACAAGGAAAATGAGAAACGATCGAGTTAGTGTGGATAAGTATTGAATCGGAATTACGCAGTGAAAACATATAGATTGATATGTATAAATTTAGAAATTGTCATCATATTTTTTAAGAGATGACATCAATATTGTGTATGAAACGTTTTCATGGGATCTTGACATGTAACATTACAAGTTACCTAGCTTCAATAAGTAAAAGAGACTTCGTGCAATATTTTTAACTCGATTGTGTAGAGGTAGCCAATGAGAGGTTTGGTGGTTGTGTATCGATTCATGGAGAAGTGTTGTCTTTGTGAAATATTGCAAATATTTAGTGTTAGACGAAAATGATGAAATTTAATGGCTTTTTTCCTCTTAAGGGTTTTTTCTTAAGGTTCAACATGGGTAACGTAATTGAATTGAACATAAATTAGATTTATGGAATCGTTAGGTTTATGTCATTGTGTGAGGAATCATTCTTTGAGAATTTGACTTGATGAGAGTTAGAGGTGATTTCAAGACTCCTATGTGTTTGAATTTAGGAGTGGCCTATCATTCGATCATAGTAATTTTTTGGATGAATTGTTTTTCATAGGAGGGGTTAGTTGTAACACCTTAAATTTTGGGTTAGTAGTTTTAGGTTTACCCAAGAGGTATATGAACCATCTGGATATTTCAATTAAAGTTGTTGGGCCAGGTTTGAGCTTAATTGGGTTGAAATGGAGCCAAAAGAATCATAAAAATGGGATTTTTACATTAGAGGTAAAAGAGGGAGAACCATAAGTGTAATTGTCCCATTTTTAAAAAATAGGCCGATTCTTTACTATCTTTTATGTTTTGAATGGGTAATTTAGGGGTAAAAGGTAAAGGGCTTTTACTTCTCCTCTTTATCTTATTTCATCATCTTCTTTCCTTGCTTCTTTCCCCATCTCTTCCATAGTAAGTTCCATAGCTCAAGGTGAATATTATGAGCTCCATTCTTATTTTTTTTTAATTCTAATTTGTCATTTCTACTTTCTACAACATTCTTTTGTTAAGAAAAGTTTGGTATTTCATGTTTGTCTAGAGAAATAAGTAAAGAATCAACCAAGTCTTAGAGGAGAATAGTAGTTAGCAAAAGGAGCTTAATTTTGGGTTTCTAACACCAATATAGCATATTTCTAATATTTATTTGGTATTAAGGCTTTCATAATCATGATGTTTTGTTGAGATTTGTATGTTTTTATCATTTTAGGGTTTTTTGCTTAACTCATGCCATAAATGGTGTTATTTGTTCTTAGATTGTGTTTTTAGGATGCTAGATGACCATACACTAAGCTTTATTTTGTGTTTCTTGAGCCTAAATAAGATATTTCAAGGGTTGAGTATCGAAAATGGATGAAAAGTATAACTACTAGATGAACTGGAAGATTTCTAGGTAGTTTAATAGATGAGTATCGATACTGAAGGGTGAAGTATCGATACTACCCCTCTGGTATCGATACTGAAGGTATCAATATTGATATTAGGGTAACTTTTGACACTGCGAAGCTAACGATACTCAAGGGAGTTTCGATAATTAACTAGGGGTATTGATACTACTCATTTTGGATGGTTAATTCGACTTCGTTAAGGCCCATGGATTTAGGGAAGACCCGTAATGGTGAGACATAGTCTATAATAGACTTAAATGGCTAAAGGTGCCTAGAAACACTCTTAGGAGTGAGTTATGATCGAAGTAACCTTCCTAGTTGTAATACTTCCAAGTATATTCAATCAAGCATGTATCGAGTAATTGAGAACAAAGGATCATTACGGAGATTATTCGTGCAAGTGAGATGAAGAACCACATGAATAGTGTGATAGAGGAATCGTGTATTTCATGAACGTTGACATACAAGCCATCCCTCCAATTCAAGGGTTAATTGAGTGGAAGTATGATAAGAGTGACTATAGTGTTACTACAAAGTAACAAACCCAGGTCAAACATCATATTATAAAATAATACATCAAGTGAGCAACAATAGTATTTATTGTTATAAAATCATAAAACGCCTGGAGACCTCCTAAAAATAAAAATAAATAAAATGCCTTTGAGCGCAAAATGACCAAAAATAAAGTGGTTTAATAAACTAATATGTGTAAAAGACCAATAAACCTTTTAGGAAGTTCTAGATGAGAGAACAAATAGCAACGAGTGAGGGGATAACCTCATTTGTGTGAGATGAACTATGTTAGGGTGCAGCTAAGCTACCTTAGTTGTCCTAGTGGGACATTGATTGTTATGTGTGGCCTTTGGACACCCAACTATGCATGTGTGATTGCATTAGTATTCCACATCATATATCCTTAATGATTGACTTAATGACTGTGTTAGATCAAGTCAATGCTATATTTGAGGCAGAATTATATTGAGGCTTATGTGAGATCAGGTTCCACTCCATGATCTAACTATAAGCTTTGTGAGGACTAATAAATCATTTAGTAGCTTAATTGGAATTTTACCAAGGCTATGTGACTACAGGGGTTCCCCTAGTGTTGACTAGTCTCTGGCAGCTGTGTGAGACCCGATACAAGCAGTGTGTTGTGTGTTGCATTTAGAGACCCAATACATGTATACTCATGGCAAATCCCTTAGCAGAATCTTACTATAGTGATAAAACAGTTGAATCTTAACTAGGTAGCACTTGATTATGATCATACATGCACCTATTGATTATTACCATGTCTTCCAACATGCTTATGTTTATAAGATGCATATTAATGATTTAGATTAGCGATTATACTATTGGGCTTTGTAAGCTTTGCGTTCGGATGTTTTTGTTCGTAGGTTCGTAGTTGATCCATTCGGAGAACACTATTGAAATAGGATTTCTGGCATCCCTTCTAGAGTATTATACTATTACCTGTAGTGGGCATGTGTATTCATAGGACCCTTACTTATGTATTTGGATTTTCAAACTTTAGTTATATTATTTAATTTAAACAATATGTCACGAAACTCTAGTTTATAAAAGTATTTTTATATATATTTATGTATACCCATTTTGGTACCATACCGTATATTTTAAATGGAAATGGAAAATGTTTTAAAATTTAGTGGTTGTCTCGGTAGCCCAATGTAGCACTTTAGGCCCATTCGAGTTTAGGGTTTTACATAGTTCATTTAATATGCACTTGAAGAAATTCAACTTGCCTACTGTGAGGATGAAGTGTTATAAAAACTCTTAATTATTTCATGACCCGATTTTGGATGGTTTATTTTGATATAAACCTAATGAAATAACCTACATATCTGAGAAGGACTAGCCACCTTATATGAAAAAATGTTGGGCCATTTTTCTAGTACACTTGCTAGAATAATGAGGAAATAGGGCTATATATACTTTATAAACACATCATGGACTTAGGTGGATGAAGGGGTTAGTTGTATGTTATGAGTTCACCTTAATCTTAGAAAGTTCAAGATTCGTTTACTTATCTAAGAGAATAATTACTCATCACCACTGTGTCTAGTTTAAGATACATTTAGTAGTGCTTAAGCAACTATTATCAGTATTACACTTCTAATTTTTAACTTTAAATTCTCCATTTTTACAACATATTGGTGTTAAAAATCAAACCTTAAATTCAAATAGCAACCTAATGTATCTTTATTGTTTCTAGGACTTGTACAATTCTGTTTTTTTAAAGAACGTTTTGTATGATTTTATTAAAGACACATACAAAACAAGGACAAACATCATGGGCCTTGTTAAAAAGTAGCTCTAATCCTAATTATATGAAAAAGTATACACCGTAATAGTGTACAAAGAAATAATCGTCAGTATCACGGGCCAAACACGATACAAACAAACAAAACAAGCCTTCTCAAGATCCAAATGATTGCACTAGGAAAACACTAGAACAAGGTTCCCCTGTTTAAAGGTATATATTCACTCATCAAAGGGGATAAAACTGCATAGGGAGAGGGAGGGGCTCTTGTCCCTCCCCAAATTTTTGGTTTAATAGCATTTTAGGTTTTTCTCAATTTAATTTTATGTGAAATTCGATATTTGCCCCCAAATTTTTAGATTAAATATATATTAAGTCCTTATTATTTTAAAATCAAGTACCTCGCCCTCTCAATATTTGATCCTTACTCTGTCCCTACTCATTAGCTTCACTAGTATGCTTTGCATACAACCAACCTCGAAAATGAGCCATGCTACAACATAATAATAAGAAGTTGCGACTCCCATAAACACTAAGCCAATCTGAGATCAAACTTCTAACTATGAACACCATATCACCATAATAACATGCATATTGTCGACACCGTTTTCGCCAGGGCGGGGGAAAACTTAGTACGACTTGGGTATTTTTCTTTGAAAAGGTTTTGAAATGTTTTGGAGTAGCCATCGACCTTTTAGGTTAGGTAGGACGAATACCCAAAAACTACCTTTTAAGAGTTTTTAAGAAAACATCATTTTAAAAGATGCACCAATCTATGTGTAACCAGAGATTCATTCTTTTTGTAATATAAAATGGGTTCAAGGATCGATTACATGTGGGGAAGAATAAGAACCCCCACAACGCCCTAAATTGGTGCCCCATCGATTATAAATTATCTCTAATAGTTGAAATCTAAGAATTCAAATATAAATTTAAGTTACGATCCTATTATTCCAAATTCAACCATACAATTTTTACTAAACGAGAAATTCTACAGAGAAATAGAAAATATTCTAATATTTACAATCGAAGAAAAAATAATCTCTAAAATACTTTAGGACGAATATTTCTCTTTCAAACTGAAATAAAAAGAATATAATAATTTGTCCCAATAACTCAACATTAAAATAATTTAATTCAACCAAAATGAATATAACTGAAGTAGGCATATTCATATTTTTTAAGTTTCTCTAAATAGGGAATTTATTTATTTTAAAATATCATAATAGGACATCTAGTTACTTTAAGACAATCATTTCTTAATATTTTTTAAAATAAATAAATATTACCTTTAATCCAATTATGAAATCAGTCAAGTTATGCTTATGAGCCATTCAGGCGAAATTAATTAGGACTAAAATGAACTAATATGTAAATAACATGAAAAAATTAAAATAAAATAAAAATAGGACTAAAGCACAAACAATCAAACCATCATGCCAAAATTGAAACAAAAATAAAATATACAAGTGACTACAATAAACATTTTCAATATACTATGCTAAAATTACAAGAAATGAAAAATAAATAAAACATGGGGCTAAATTAAAATAATTTAAAACTACATAGCCGGATTAAAATAAAAAAAAAAAAATTCGGGTTCGAAATACAGACATGCAAAAATACAAGGGATATTTCATAAATATTCCAATTTTTTAACCTAAAATAATACATTCGAAATAAAAAAAAATGAAAATTACATAATTAGTCCCTAAGAATTTTAAAAACATTTAAACAACCACTACATATAACCAAACTATAAAAATAAGCTAAACAAGCAAGGACCATTCATAAAATAACCCTAAAAATATATAATAGACATAAAAATGGGAAAATCACAAAATCAGTCCCTAAAGAGACTAACATGCAAAAACACAGCTAAACCAAGGGGACTAAACAAAAATTAAACCAAAAATTATAAAACACAAACATAAATGGTAAAATTATGAAATATGTCCCTATAGGTGACTATTTTACAAAAACACGCCCAAAGTTGGGGCACCTAAGAGTGATTTCCTTTGAAACTTTTGCTATAAATTCCAACATTTTTTATTTTTTCATTTTAATTAGTTTTAAAAAAATAGAGAGAGGGTCTCCCCTCTCACTAAAAACCGACCGTTCACCGATGGCTTACCCAGTTGGTCATCGTGCCGGCCGTCGTCATTATCGGTGGCCGATGGCCACCAAATTACATCAAGATGTTCGTCTTAGCCTTCCCGTCTCTGATATGGGGCCAGCTTCACGAGAATCATCCCTTAACTCCACGAATATAGTCGAAATCGTTTGGCCTCCCCCTCTCCGATCCGTCGCTGTTTGTCGTTGGATCGTTCATGTTTTCAAGTATGTGGTTCGTGGTGACCTTGCATAGCTGTTTACCATCCAAATCTTTGAGAAGAGTCTCCAAACGGTGGTGAAGCTCTGATCGAATACAAGGGTGAGTTTTTCTTCTTTTTCTCTTGTTTTTTCTTTGTTTCGAAATAGTAAAAAAATAAAATAGAAATTGGTTTGAACCTTTTTTTCTTGTTGATAATTTTTTTGTTTATATTGTGGTTGATTAGGTTATATACCCTGTACAGAAAAAAATCAAATCCCACTAAGAAAATATTTTTGATTGATATATCTTGCATTCGATGGTGCTAGAGTATGGTCACTGATAGTGGCTGGCAGGGCATGGCACAACAGGGCACGTTGGTGGCAGGGAGATGGGATTGTTGTAACAGTAGGGTATGGCGTTGGTAGCTTCACGTGGGCAAGACAAGAAATTGATGACAGAGAGTATGGCATGGCGTTGGAAGGAACCGGGTCTGGACTGGGTCAGGTCATGGGTCGGATCCGGGTCTGGTTGGTGCTGATGTAATCTGGGCTAGATCACTTGTAATGGGCTTTGGGATTGGGCCTGGATGTAACTGGGTTAGTTGGGCCTGGAGTTGTAAAGCATGCAAGAAAATAAAATAATACTTAAATAATAATAATAATAATAATATTAATAATAATTACAATAATATTTTAAAAATAGGACGAAAAATGAGTGTCTACCACTACCCCTCTTTGCTCATTCTCGTGTCAACAAGAATAGGGAAAAGTTGAAGAGACAATGCATTTTTCGTCCGGTTAATTTCAAGGTTTGAAATATGATAAGGGATCTACTCCGCTGTCACTCAGGGAATATCAGATCTGAGGATGTTGATCCAAAGTGATGCTGATCCAACTCCTTATGTGATGGATGAGCAAAAGTCGATGCTGTTCCAACTCCTTATGTGATGGAAACATGCTAAGGTTGAACAAGTTCTTCTCATTATGAACTTCTTCTCCTTTATCGGATGAGTTGTTCTCATTATGAACTCTCCACTGGATAGGTTGATCATTCGAGTGAGGTGTTGATGATTCAACTCCATATGTCATGAATCGAGCTAAGGTTGAACAAGTTCTTCTCATTATGAACTTCTTCTCCTTCATTGGATAAGTTCTTCTCATTATGAACTCTCCATTGGAAATGTTGATCCCTTGAGTGAGGTGTTGCTGATTCAACTCCATATGTGACAAATCGAGCTAAGGTTGAACAAGTTTTTTCTCAATATGAACTTCTTCTCCTTCATCGGATGAGTTCTTCTCATTATGAACTCTCCATTGGAAATATTGATTCCTCAAGTGAGGTATTGCTGATTCAACTCCATATGTGATGAATCGAGCTAAGATTGAACAAGTTATTCTCATTATAAACTTCTTCTCCTTCATCAGATGAGTTCTTCTCATTATGAACTCTCCACTGGAAATGTTGATCCCTCGAGTGAGGTGTCATTGATTCGAAATGTCGTGAATCGAGTGATAGGTCGAACAAGGTCTTCTCATTATGAACTCTTCTCCCTCTGTCGGATGAGTTCTTCTCATTATGAACTATCCATTGGAAATGTTGGTTGGTTTACCCTCTCTTTGAAGAGTTTTAAACCTGCTAAAGATTATCATATGTTAGTAATAATTGTGTTTGGAGTACCCGAAGGTATTGACCCAAAGGTCCTCGAATTTTGTTGAGATCCATTTCTTTCAAAGGTGAAAAATATGGATTGATTCTCTGCTAAAGTCATGAAATGAAATCTTTTTTGGCTCTTTGAATTCCTTAATGTTGCAAATTACTGAATTTTTGTCTTTGTTGGGTCCATCCTGGAAACGACACTGCTCACTCCCATTTAAAAGACCTTTATAAGTCTAGCTTGAAGAAAGACATTATTGAAAATTCTTCTAGGGAAAAATCTTAAGAAAGACTCCTGCGACATCCCAGAAAAAATGATCCTAAGAAGGACAAAATAGTTTTTCAAAATAGACTTTACATGTATCTTCATAAGAGGGAAATAAAAATTTAACATGTGTATGAAATGATGAAATATATGATGCAAAGATGCAAATTCATGTATGAATACATGTTTTCTTGATCTGTTGGAAATGGTTGCAAGTGCAGTCTTCATTCTTTTCTTGGTTTGGTTGTCTTCTTTACCTATTGCACCTGAGTGTATTCTTGAGAATCTTGACTTGTGAATTGGTGTATCTTGCCCTAGTAAATTTTTTTCTTTTGATAAATTTAGCTTCTTCAAAAAAGATTCATTTACAATTATCAAGAAACCCCTAAAAATAGGCTTAGCTTCTTTTAAAAATTCATTTAGGGTCTGTTTATTTGGCTGTAATTGGTTTTCCGGAAAATGAATTACTGGAATTTCAATTACTGGAACTGGAAAATGAATTACTGGAATTTGAATTATGGAAAATGAATTACATTTCTGGAAAACGTTTTCCGGAAAATTTTTTCTGTAAAATAAATTATATTTTTCTGAAAAACATCTAGAAAATGTTTTATGATGTTTTGAAGATGTTATTTAAACATTTTTTCCACTAGTTGAAGAGTTTTTTAAAAATTATTTATTACAAATATTAAATATAATAAATAATATTATTTATCATAAAATTTAATATTATTATTTTAAAATATTAAAATTATTTATTTATTTTTAAATATTATTTTTATAATTTTATTAATAAAAATAATAATTTTTGTATATTTTAGTGAAATAAAATATTATAAATTATATTAATTATTTATTTAAGTAATAGTGTTATATTATATTTTAAAAATATTAATTAGTATATTTTAAAAATCTTTATTAAAATATTATTAAAATATATAAATAATATTATTCATTATTAAATATATAAATTTTTTATTATATATTATTAAACTAAAAATATAATATCTTATATTATTATAATATAATTGATTATTTTATATAATAATATTAAAAATATAATATTGTATTATTATAAATATGAATAAATAAATAAATAATATATTGATGAAAATGATATTAAAATATTTTATTAATATTAAATTCATAAAATAAAATTATTTTGAGTATTTATTATTTGAAGTGAAAAGTTCAGAAAATGACTTACGGAAAATGAATCCTTAAGTCATTTTACAGAAAACACAAAGGAAATTCTGTTACTAGGAAAATGAATTACATTCCAGAAAACGAATTTCGTGAAACAAACACGGGAAAACATTTTCGGAAAAATGAATTACGTGAAACAAACACGGGAATTCGGGGAAAACCAATTCCATAATTCCAATTACGGCAAACAAACACACCCTTAAAAACATCACGAAACTCCTAAAAAATCAGGCTTAGTTTCTAAAAACTCATTTGAGAATATAAAAAAACTCCTAAAAATTAGGCTTAGCTTCTTTTAAAATTGCTTTGAAATTATCATGTTGTTTTGGTAACGTGCCCCATGTCAAAGTAATGATTCCTTTTGGATTGGGTTCCTCAATTCTTGAGGTTTTGCCACTCAGAATATAACTCCCTTCATTTAAGGCTTGAGTTATGTCTTTTCATTCTCTTCTTTTCTTTAAAAATCTGTAAAAATATGCTTTGATGCATGAAATGTGAATACAATATGCATCTGAATTTTATTCCTGAAGTTTCTGTATGCAGAAATGTTGATAATCAATTCTTCTTCTGGATCAAAGTGAAGACCTCAGTCTTCATTCACTTGATCATTCATGAATGAATCCTGCCTCAATGGTAACTTGTCAGCTTAAGCTTGCATATTCTGAGGTGTAATCTGATTATCCCGTGTAATCATGCCTTTTATGTATTCTATATTTGGTTTCTTCATTGCAGTCTTAGAAGAAGTGCTTTCATATAGTTAGCCATATGATATTGGTGCCCTTTTCTGGCTCTAATTCAATGGTTCTATCAGACACAGTGAAGTAAACGCTTCTTGTCCTCATTCTGCCCTTGGCACTCCCAAATGTCAAGGCTCATTCACCATGTCTGCTTGATTCGAATCATGTTATCTCAGCGAGATATGGTTTTGATAATGCCCCAATGTGGGTGCTCAGGACTCTCTTCGTACCAAAATCAACAATCTTGAATGGTCTCAATCTTGATGGATTACTAACAACTTCATAAGGAAATGTTAGAAATTCTATCGTCCAGTCTTTCTGATCTCTCGGACTATGTGAAATGTCTTTATTACTCTGGCATCATTTGTTCTTTTTTTCATTGAGACAGAATGAGCTTCACCCTTTTCACTTGAGATTGTCCTATTTGAAAATGTTTTTCTCCTTTCTTTTAATTTTAGAAATGTAATTGATGAATAAATTTAAAAAAATGCTACCATTTTCTTCAGGCTCAATATCAAAACAAATTGTAAAGCAAGAGTTCATTGAATATCAAATAAGTCAAATTTTCTTTTAATCATTTGAAAATTATATACATTTAAAAAGTGTAAAGATTAATGTTGATATAAAGCTTAGGCTGACTTGAGAAGGTAATGTGTTTTAGGTTAATCTAGGGAGATAATGTGTTTCAAGCCGCCATGCTTCTCTTTTGGAAATGTTCACTGGTTCTCAGCCTTCGTGAGCGTCTTTGGACTTTGCAATGCTTTATCAAGATATGTATAAGATCGTCTTCTGTGCAGTGATTGACAATCTTCGTACTCGAGCTGCCTTTTTAGGTTTTCAACTTGAATTCTCCTTTGGTTTCAAGATGTTATCTAAAATTTTACGTTTTGAATCCTCATTTTATTATTTTCCCTATCATGCATTAAAAATTTTAGAAAACTAATTTTGCAAATAAAATTAACCCTGAGGGGCGGAATGAAATCTAAAGATAGTATTTCCACTTAGAAATCCATGTATGATTAGAAGGACTTTTCAGGCACGTAATGTAGGCTAGGACTCATGGTTATGAAAGAAAGGGATAAATATGCCCAAATAAGTGTTTAAGGGTTATTAAACTAAGGATCAATTCGTTCTTCCTTCTTTTTTCTTGTCTTGCTCGACTTGAATCTTCTCGTGTGTCTTTTATTCTATTTTTATTTTCCTTTGGTGTTTCATGATTTTCAGGTGAACTGATTTGAGATCTTTGAACAGCCCGTTTTGATCATTTTTTTTTCTTTTTTTCCTTTCTCTATCTTTTTTCTTCTTTTTTTTCTTTTTTTTTCTATATTTTTCTTTCCCCCTTTTTGTGCTGTATATTTTCTTCTTTCTCTCTATGTCGTCAACATGATTGGATCTTCAAGCGCTCCATATTTGGTCTACCTCGTGGTATCTTGTTATTTCTCATTTTATTTCCTCATGACTTGATTTTGTAGCGAAATCTAGATTGATGATCTTCACTCATGCGAGAAGATGTCCTTTACCTTTGCTCCCCAGTTTGGAGGGAGATCCTTGGTTAGGGTTGAATCAGAAGAACCAATACTATAGGATCAAAAGAGGACAACAAGGGATATATATATACATACATATTTTTGAAAGGATAAATGAAACAAAGTCGTTCATCATCTCATATATGGAAGTCCTTGTAAAAGAGGTATCCCCAGAGGATGAGTATTCAGGATTAATCTTATTTACAATGAAAACAATGTAATTAATGTTGATTCCCTTTATTTTTTTCTTCTTCCATTTGCTCATAGTATGCCCTAATTATTCGAATTCTTTTGCAAAAACTTGATATGCAACATTACATCTTGTCTTTCTTGTAGGAAAGGTCATCGTACACATATACATCTTGTACTTTATGCCTCCTGGTTTTATTGAAGTTGGGAAAAGAATACTAGTTATGTTTCTATAAAGGGAAATGTGTGACTTTAAATTCATAATTCTGAAAAAGGTAATGTTATGGAAAGGTTATTTATGTTTAGAAAGGTAAAAGTACATGTTTTGGTGCCTCAGGAGATAAATGCATGACTTTATTGTTTCGAATGGAGGTGATGTCAAAGTTCGATCATGTGTTCTTTCGTGTAAGGAATCATGCAATGGTTCTTTTGGCTTTGGATGGGGTATGGAAGGTCTAATCTTAGCCCTTGTAAAAGCATATAATTAAGTAAAAGAACCTTTAATTCATTTAATATTCAATGAATTACAAGATTAAAACTTGATTTGTTGCTCATAACCTTGAGAAATGACATAAGTTCAATCAACAAAATATTTATTGAGTATACAAAGAAAGAACAAAAACACGTTCAACCAAGATAATTCTAGTGTAATATGGTTTCACGATGAACGGAAGAATGTTTTCCTGATCGGCACCAAAATGTCTCATGACACGTTTAAATTCAATACCCCTAGATCAAACAAATTCTAGACCTTGCTCTTCGGTGCCCCACAGATCTCAATGACGTGCATCGAACTTCGGATGGAGCTAACATCATACCTTTAGCTCTAAATTATTTTCTAAGTACGAAGGGGTGACTTCAATTTACCTCAAAAGATTTCACGGATTAATCCCAGGATACGTGATTAATACACGTTGAGATACAATGTATATCATGCAATGTACGATGTATAGATGCTAAAGCAAAGATGCAAAGATGCTCATGCAAATGCAAATATGCAAATATGCAAATATGGGAATTCAAAATGCAAAATGTAAATGCAACAAAGGTATTGATCCCTAAAGTAATTGTCATAAAACAACTCCTATAGAACACACAATGTCTCAATACTCCGAGGCAGACGAAAACTACAAATCACTTCATACTACTCGACTTCTTCAATTTTGATCAAACATGCAATGAAACAATATTCTTTTATCTTTGTCTTGAAGGAAAATTCCAACGCTTCGACTTCTTTTCCATAAATGCATCTGTTGAGCGGCCATATGCGACTGACATCATCCATGATTTCATGTTGGTTATCATTGTTGCTTGATGACTTCGAACATATTACTTCTTTTCGGCTAGTTGTATCAACATCGTTGTAGCACCCTTGAAAAGTTTGTTTTACTGCATCATTTGAGCTTCATGTATTCCAGCATGATGTACCTCTTCAGTTGTTTCATGGAGCACCCTTCTAGACCATCGATGCGTTTTTGTATTTCTATTCTACCTATTCAAGTGACATTGTCGCATTGAAAGCCTTCTAATGCAACTATTAACTTGTGAATCAATACCTTCTATGACATGATATGTATGAAACATGTGTTAATTCCAAGGTAATTCTCCTAGAATAACTTTCAAAGAACTCACAACGTCCCAATATGTCAAAGAAGATAAACAATATCTACCCATTCGTGTGGCGTTGTCATTTTAAAAGCCTTATAATTTTGATAAATACCTCAGGTATTAACAACATGTTTATGCACAAACAAAGCAACAAGACGAGAAAAAGATGTTAGCAAAAATAATAATAAAAAAAGGAAATGTATGTTTGTGAAATATGAAAAGATCAAATTCAATTGGTAAATGAACCATAATATACAGTGAATAAAACACATAGAGAAAATTAAAACCCTAATCGCATAATTTCTAATTTACATGCATTTATTCAAAAATAATCTATCGAAAAAAATAAAAGAAGAAGGTTAGAGTTTATTTCTCATTTGTGTACACTTATTTGGGTACCTATGGATAGAGTTTCAACATGGTCTTAGATCGGGTGGGTTTCTATAGTTTACTATTGATAACTCCTTGAATTTACTGAAGTGCATACACCTTGGCTTATGCTTTTGAGTTAATATGTAAACTAATTCCGAAAGGTTACACCAACTAGGGGTGCTTATCGAGTTGAACAGTTTGTGAGTTATTTGAATTTAACTC
The DNA here is from genome assembly GCF_006381635.1 of Hibiscus syriacus. Classification (NCBI taxonomy): domain Eukaryota; kingdom Viridiplantae; phylum Streptophyta; class Magnoliopsida; order Malvales; family Malvaceae; genus Hibiscus; species Hibiscus syriacus. Next base: position 1,478,867 of record NW_024061932.1, on the reverse strand, counting down.
GGTCAAAATTTGACAAATGTTTGATTCAGATTGACTCAACTTGAACTCGAACTCAATTCAAGACCTTAATGAGTTGAGTATAGAAAAGTTTAAATTGACTCGATAAGTTCGCGAGCTGTCCATTAATTTTTTAAAAATAGTTTTTAGTAATTACTTTAAAATTATTTCGTTTAAAAATATAAATCTAAATAATAATTATTAATATGTTAATAATAATAAAAATGATAACTTATCTAATCTATTAATTTTCTAATAAATAATAAAATAATATTAATTAATAATATATTTTTTTATCGGTAAGAAAGTTTTTATTAGAAAATTAACAACAACCGACACAGTTATATACCTCGTTAAAAAACTTCCTAATCCTAAGTGGAGGAAAATAGTACATATAACCAAGAATCGAAACAAAAACAAACTGTAGCAAACCAATGATACCTAACACAGCAGGATATCAAAGAAAGCAAACAAACTAAAATAGTCACAACATATAACCTAATGCAACATCAAAGGATAGGGAAAAAAAGCTAAACCAGCCACCAACTATACTAAGATCTCTCCTGATTACAAAGTATACTGGTACACCACTCTTAAATAGCAACTGGTCCCTCCAACAGAAAAAAACTTATACTTTTACCACCAAGTTTTGAATATAACTCGTCTCAACAACCCACTAAAAACCAATTACTTTGCCTTGGACCTAGGTAGTCTCGACACAAACTTATAATGCACCAAAATGGATTATTAACCTAATTCAGAACTACAAGAGAGGGCGCTTACACAAATAGTAACTCCATCTTCACCCAGATCGAAATGACACACACATCCAATGTCATTTTAGTTGTTGAAAATTCGATAACAGAATTTCAACAATAAAATTGATTGACATTAATAAGATTGTAGCCACCATTAGTCATCTAAAGAACTTAAAAATTCCAGCAAAGTTTCCAAACAACTGAGGATAGCCGCTTGCACTTAGAACCCTTCCCCATTTTTGTCAATCCTAGTCATTATCGGAGCATACCATCGATGACTGCTTCTTCAAGGTCTTCATCTTCATCATCGAGACCAACGACAAGGATGTTATTGCTGCAACAACATGCTCACGACCCATAAAGAGAACTTGGTACTCTTCAACATTTCTTTGATAGTCTTAAATAACATTAATAAGATTATAAACACCATAGATCATCTAAAGTATTAATAAATTCCATCAATGTTTCCTGTAACACTCTAGTCTGATCCGACCCAAAGTCCGGATGATTAGAATGTCACACGAAACTACGGAAGTGGCTAACCATTTTTTTGAAACACTTGGCCAATTTAAAATTCAAACTTGACATAAAATACCCTAAGTATAATACATTTACAAAGTATATATATTTAAAAATATGAAGAGCTCCCAATAATAGTCTCCAAAATACATAAGTGAAAAACAAAGTTTATGACTCCAATGAATATCTAGGGTGTATGATAGTACATGCATTATACAATATTCTATACCTACTCTAAAGAAGGATCGAGTCTGGAAGTCCTGAATGTGCTCCTCAACTAGCACCTAAGAACCTATGCACGAAAACACATTCTATACGTTGAGCTCACAAGCTCAGAGCCACATAAATAACGAAGCTATACTACATGCATCTAACATATAAGCATGTTACAAGTATAGATATGAACAATTGCATACGCTAATACAAAAACCAAGTAAGTATCATGGCATAGCCCAAGGTCAACATCATAGAATTCACACCCCTATTTACTTACTAAGAACCTTAGGCAAAACCTCAATCATATAGTATCGACATCTCCCTATACCTTGAGCTAGGTCCGAGTCACATAGCATCGATACCTTGCTCCACTATTATACTTCTCTAGAGTACTCGGGATGTGCTCGGGTCACTTAGCGTCAACACAACATCGAACTTGTAATATCCCAAATTTTGGGTTAGTGACCAAAACGTAGGTTTTAAAAGTTTAGTGGTCAAAGTTTAAATTGGAGAAAAGTTCAAAGACCTAAGTGATAATTTCCCAAAAAGAGTTTTTATCCGATAAATTGATAGTTTACTCTTGAATATGGGGTTTTATGGAAATCATATTCTTGATCCGGAAATTATGTTAAAAAACTAGAAAGAGGTTAAAAATCAGTAAGAATTCGGTAAATCGAATCGAATAGAAATTTTGGAAAAATTTGAAGGATGATAAATTAAGCTTAAAAATATTATTTACATATTTTAAAATGATGGAAAATAATATAAACTATTGGATTGGAAGATTTATTTCCATGTTTAATTTAGACCATTGGATTTAAGTGGTAATATTGAAATTTTTGGAAAGATGTTTGCTTAAATTGAAAAAGGATAAATTAATTTATTCATCTTTAACTTTTGGAAGATGATAAGGTTTATGTGGCTTGGTTTAATGGTAAATTTGAAGTTTCATTTAGGGTAAATTGGTCTTTTCCCAATTAAATGAATTTAATTTTCATTTAAGTTTAAATTAAGGATAAATTAGAATGAAATTAATCTAAAATTTTATGTAAAGTTTGTTCATCTTTCTCTCGAAGCTGTGAACCCCTCTATAGGTAAGAGAAAATTTCTTTTCAATTTTGAGCAATTTTCTTTGGATTTTGGATCATGACGTGAAATAGAAAATTATTCTACGTGAAAAACACTATCTTTTGGTGCCATTTATGCTTGCTAATCTTGCTTGATTTCAAATATCTCAAATTCTACGTTTATGTTTGTATTAGGGTTTATGGAATTGAAGATGAAACTTGATGTTTTGGAGGTTGTAGATTCATTTCCAAGCTTGTTTGATGATTAAAACATGTTCAATCCTCCAAGAAATATTTCCATGAACTTCAACCTAACCCTAAAAATTTGGAGAAGTTGTATTTGATGAAATTTGATTAGGGATTTAATTGTAGATGTTTTATAAGATTAAATTGATGTTAATTTCATTCTTGAATCGAATAAAAATCGAGCAACATAATGAAAAACCTAGTCTTGGAACTTTAAAGTATTCAACCTTGACCTTATGGGGTGAAAATTTTTATGGAAATTTTTTAGGGGCTAAAAAAGATGTAAGAAGTATTCTACAAGCCTTAGAAAACTGATATAATATACTGTAAATTACTATTTGTGAATGGAATTTGATGTTAGAACGTGAAATAGGATCATTTCAGAAGCTTGGAAAGTTTGGTAATTTTATATGCAATATTCGAATTGTTTGGGGTAATTTAAGATAATTATGCATTTTATATGGACATGGATGGAAATTATTTCAATGCTGGGATTTTAGTATTGAAAGTTAAGTATGTAAAATGGTGAAGGACCATTTTATATAAATTGGAGAAGTTGATGGCAAAATTAAAAGAATTCACTAATGGGAAGTAATTTGTTATTGAATAAGTTTCAAATATATTGTTAAGGATTATTATTATTGGATTTTATTTATGTTAGTACACTACTAACATAAGATTCGATATGTAATGGTGACTTTGTACAGATCGTGACTGACTTCATGCTCGAAGCTAATCGATTATAAAAGGAACAAGTTGGAAGCTTAGTGGGGCTAATATTTTGCTATATATATATATATACAATGTGAAGGTGAGTGCAATGCATGCATGACATTATACATGGATGTTTTATACATCATTGGGAAGACTTGTGATTAGTCTACCTTGTTTATATCAACATGATATTTATGTCATTCATCATATTATTGACATATCCTTAAAATGTGAAGATTGTAAATATAATGCATTGATCACTAATATTCATGATGATATGCCATGGATGATATTTCAGGTATAAAGTTCCCAATGCTAAAACCATATTGATATGCATTGCTGCGGATGAATATTTTAAAACTATATGTCCAAATATGTTATTGAGGTTCAGTGGTATTAATTATGCCATAGAGTCTAGCAACTGCATATTAGGTAGTTCTAGAGTGTCTAGCAAATGCACATGTGCAGGCCTCTGGTGGATCTTGCAAAGGCACATGGTATAAAGCACTAGAGTGTATATGCAAGACACTTAGTGTATAAGGTGGGTACGAATCGACCTCATGTGAAAGCACTACAGTGCTATAGTTGACTCATATACCAGGTTCCTCATGGATTGATATTTTGGGCTATGGTTTATTGGAATTATTTTATTATTATTATTATTGTTATGTTCTTATGAAAATATGAGAGAAATGCATGTAAAGGTGATCATGTCGTGTTGTTGATGACATTTATTTTATACGTGTGATGTATTGAATTGTTTAATATTTTAAATTGTCTCACTAAGTATATACGTAGCGTGTGATGATTTTCACTCGTAGATAAAAAGCAGAAGTAGAAGTAAGGTGTGCTGAGCAACCCCAAGCATTGAGGAGTATATTACAGTATCCATAAGACATCCTTTTATGTGATTTTAACTTAGTTAGTGGCATGTATTATATAAATGTCCTAGTTTCTCTGTTCAATCATTTTGGATCCGATTTGTAATGGCTAAACTAAAACAACTTTATTATGGTTACTATTACCTAATACTACTACTATGATGAGACATATTTTATATTAAAATATGGTTAAATATTATGTGAATGTTTTATGTGACTTAATATTTTATAATAATAACTACAATTTGGAAAAACAATTAATCACTTTGGAGTTGGAAAATATTTTGAGTAACTAATGTGGCATCTATAACTTGTACTGATATAAGTATACATGTAGGAGGTGTTACATTTATTAGTATCAGAGCTACACTTTTAACTATTTTTGGATGTGGATTGGGTCTAAATTTAGTGAAGAATGCATACATGATACTAGGATGTCAAAATTTTACTGATAATTTTATATATGCTATAATGTTTATTATTTAGTAAAGTTACTCCTTACTATTGTTAGATGATTTTGACTGTGCTTAGATGTTAGATCATCAAGAGTCGAGTAAGGGTAGCTAAGCATGTTACTCCTACACAGAGTGTGAGTATTGAGGTGAACCAAAATCCACCTAATGCTCAGCCTAATATGGAGCCGCCTAATCCAAATCAGTAGGATATACTTGCTTAAGATTGGGGGTTGTTCTTGCAAGCATTGGACAACATTATGGGCACCATTATCGGTTCCAAAAGAATTGAGGAAAATGAGAGCACCTGAGTTTCGAGGAGATACTGATGCAGATTTGATGGCTGTCGATTACTGGCTGAATAATGTTAAAAACATGCTGAATAGAATTCCTTGTGATGATCAAGGAAAACTTGAAGGTGTTGTGTCCTTATTGATGGAACGAACCAGTGTAAAGTGGAATACAATTATTGTACGAGTCCCTCCATAGCAGATTACATGGAGTTCTTTTTGAGGGAATTCAAGTAAAAAAACATTGGGGACGTGTTCATGAATGAAATAATGCAACAATTCTTAAATCTGAAACAGTCTGGCAGGACAGCTTATGAGTATGACTGTGCGTTCCACAAGCTGAGTCAATTTGCATCAGAGTTCCTTCCGACCGAGAAAGCCAGAATTGATAGGTTTATTGATGGGTTAGATCCTCAGTAAAAAAGGATCATGGTTTATCATCATTTTACTGCTTTTCAAGAACCAATAAATAATGTTAAAACTATTGAAAATATGGATCTTGAATAGTCAGAGACGAAAAATACTCAGTCAAGTAAAAGGTTTGGAAATTCCTTTCCTGCGACATCTTCCAAATGCAACAATGGTCTTCAGAAGAAAAGTTATGCCTTCTCATCATCTTCTAGAAAAAAAGGGATTTTCTAGAGGAAAGTCAAAGCAGACACATACATTTTCTGTAGGTACTAAAGGTTCATGATTTCTTCTTAAACCATAATGTGAATATTGTGGTAAGAATCATTTCAATCACTGTTGGTTCATAGAAGGAAAATGCTATCACTACAAGCAAGTTGGACATTATAAAATAAGTTTCAAGAACTTTATCCAGACTAGTCAGTAGCAGCACCACAGCGAGGTAGAGGCAAAAAGGGTAGCAAACCAAAAAAATCCGAGGTTGCATCCAATCGTGAAGGCAGAACTATTGCTTGAGTTTATCATATCAAGACTACTGATGATTGAGATCGAGATGCTCCTGAAATTATCACAGTTACCTTTTATCTTTTTGATGAATCTGTTTTTGTGTTGGTAGATCCTGGTTCTACTTACTTTTATATTAGCATAAAGTTGGTTGGAGATAGGAGAGTCTCTTTAGAGCCTATTTCTAGTGACATTGTTGTAATCAATCCTTTGGGCTATAGTGTGAGGATTAGTCGTATATATAAGAACTGTCTAATAAAGATACATGGAGTAAAATTTACTGCAAATCTGCTAGAACTAGCTTTTGAGGAATTTGGAATAATTTTGGGCATGTATTGGTTATATCCCTCTTATGGTTGGGTAGATTGTCATATGAAAAGATTTTTGTTAAAAGATGCAAAAGGATTGAGGTAATCTTTGTATGACAAAGGGTAAATCCCTTGTCTGATGTGATCTCATCTTTTTCTTCTAAGAAATTGTTATCACAAGGATGTCAGGCAATTTTTGCGAATGTGTTGGATACAAGAGCTATTGAAGTTAAGTTGGAAGATATTCCAACAGTTCAAGAGTAGCCAGAGGTGTTTCGAGATGAGTTACCTAGATTATCTCTAGATCGATATGTGGAATTTGGCATTGATGTATTCCTGGGTATGACGCCAATGTCTATGGCTTCTAATCGGATGGCTCTGACGGAATTAAGTGAATTAAAGGTTCAATAGGAAGACATACTCGATCGAAGATTCATTAGATAGAGTGTTGCACCTTGGGGTGCGCTGGTGTTATTCGTGAAAGAGAAATATGGGTCTATGCGATTATTCATAGACTATCGACAATTGAACAAGGTGACCATAAAGAATAAGTATTATATTCCGATGATTTATGATTTGTTTGATCAACTAAAGGGAGCATCAATTTTCTCTAAGATTGATCTCCGATCGGGTATCGCCAATTAAAGATTAAAGAGGAAGATATTCCAAAGAAACTTTTAGAACAAGGTATGGACACTATGAGTTCGTGGTGATACCGTTTAGTTTGACTAATGCCCCGAAAATATTTATGGATTTCATAAACTGAGTATTTCAATCTTACTTGGATAATTTTTGGGTGGTATTTATTGATCATATTCTAGTATATTGGAAGACAAAGGAAGATCACGATGCTCATCTTCATACCATTCTTGAGATTCTAAAGGATAAGAAGTTATATGGCAGGTTGTCAAAGTGTGAATTTTGGCAACCAGGTGTGGTCTCAGCAGAAGGCATAAAGGTTGATCCTAAGAAAGTTTAGGCCATAGTAGAATGGAAACCCCCAAAGAAAGTTACAGAGGTTCGAAGCTTCTTAGGACTTGTTTGTTATTATCGAAGGTTCGTGAAGAACTTTTCGGTGATTGCTTCTCTGTTGATTAAAATTTTCAGGAAAGATATTCCATTTGTTTGGATAGACAAATGTCAAAAAAGCTTCGAAACACTAAAGAAAATCTTAACGAAAGCACCAGTGCTTGCCAACCAGAATATGGTAAAAATTATGTGGTGTACAGTGATGCATTTCATAATGGCTTAGGTTTGTGTACTTATGCAAGAAGGAAAGGTTGTAGCTTATGCTTCCTGGAAGCTAAAGACTCACTATTGGAATTATTCGACACATGATCTTGAATTGACAGCAGTTGTGTTTGCGCTTCAGATTTGCGCTATTATTTGTACGGTGAGTGGTCCTACATCTACATGGATCATAAAAGTCTAAAGTATTTGTTGACTCAAAAGAAACTAAACTTGAGATAGAGAAGATGGATATAACACTTAAAGGAACATGATTTGGTCATTAACTATAATCCGGTGAAGAAGAATGTCGTAGTAGATGCACTTAGTCGAAAGACTTTTACAGCTTTGCGAGCTTTGGATGCGCGATTATTTTTAAAAAAAAATGGTGCACTATTGGCTGAATTAAGGATAAAGCCGATTCTTTTAGACCGGATAAAAGAACTAAAAAATAAAAATGAGAGATGCTTGGAAAGGATTGCACAAGTGAAAAAAATATGAGACTAAAGACTTTGAAGTCAAGTATGATGGATGTTTATATTACCGAGGAAGAATATGAATTTCACATGATGATTATTTGAAGAAAGATATTATTTATGAGACACATTATAGCCAATTGAATATGCATCCAGGTGGGAACAAGATATATAAGGATATAAAGAGTCGGTATTGGTGGCCAAGCATGAAAGAGCAATCAATGAGTTTGTTGCTACATACTTGACATGCCAACAAGTAAAAGATGATCATCAAGTGCCTTCCGGATTACTACATCCGATTTCCATTCCAGAGTAGAAGTAGGAATGAGTCACTATAGATTTTGTTACAGGGCTACCTTTGACGTCCAATAAGAAGGACCCCATTTGGGTGATAGTAGACAGGTTAACCAAGTCACCGCATTTAATTCCGGTGAGAATGGATTACTCATTGGATAGGTATGATGAGTTGTATATAAAAGAAATAGTTATGCTGCATGGTCTGCCTGTATTAATAGTATCTAACAAGGATCCAAGGTTTACTACGACATTTTGGAAGTCATTGCATAAAGCTTTAGGTACTAGATTAAATTTTAGCATGACTTTTCATCTGTAGACCGATATACAGTTCGAGCAGACTATTCAGATCTTAGAAGATATGCTGAGGGAATATGTGGTTGAGCTTAAAGGATCATGGGAAAAGTATTTTCCTTTAGCAGAATTTGCCTACAATAATAGCTATCAGTCAAGTATTAATAAGACTCCGTATGAAGCCTTATATAGAAGAAAGTGTCGAACACCATTTAATTAGTTCGAGTTAAAGGATATGGATCAAGTTAGCTTGAATTTATTGAAAGACTTAGAGGATGAAGTGGGGACAATCCAAGATAATATCAAGATAGCATCCGATCGACATAAGTCTTATATAAACTTGAAAAGGAAAGATATCGAATTTCAAGAAGGTGATAAAGTATTTCTCAAAGTATCACCATGGTAAAAAGATATACGATTTTGGAACAAAGGAAAGTTAATTTCAAGATTCATTGGACCTTATGAGATCTTAAAGAGTGTTGGACCAGTGGCTTACTAGTTGGCGTTACCTTCGGAAATGGAAAAAATTCATATTGTTTTTCATGTGTCGATGCTCAGGGAGTATCGATAAAATCCTTCACATGTCATTACACCATAGGAGATTGAGAATCAAACCAAATATGACTTATGAGGAAGAACCAATAATATATTGGCTCGAGAAGTTAAGGAACTAAGGAACAAGACGATTCCTTTGGTCAAAGTGCTTTGGCGGAATCACAAGGTCAAGGAAGCTACCTTGGAAAGAGAGGAATACATGAAAAACAATATCTGCACCTCTTTACATCATGTACATATTAAAATTCATGTAAAGATTTTTTTATGTGGGAGAATTGTCATATCCCAAATTTTGGGTTAGCGACCAAAACATAAGTTTTGAAAGTTAGTAGCCAAAGTTTAAATTAGAGAAAAGTTTGAGTACCTAAATGATAATTTTCCCAAAAAGAATTTTTATCCCATGAATTGATAGTTTACTCTTGAATGTGGGTTTTATGGAAATCGAATTCTTGATCCGGAAAATTATTTTAGAAACTAGAAAGGGGTTAAAACCTGATAAATCGAATCGAATAGAAATTTTCGTAGGATGATAAATTAGGCTTAAAATATTATTTCCATATTTTAAAATGATGGAAAATAAACCATTGTATTGGAAGATTTATTTTCATGTTTAATTTGGACTGTTGTATTTAAGTTGCAATATTGAATTTTTGGAAAGATGCTTGGTTAAATTGGAAAAGGGTGAATTAATTTGTTCATATTTGACTTTTGAAAGATGTTAAGGTTGATGTGGCTTGGTTAAATGGTAAGTATGAAGTTTATTAAGGGTAAATTAGTATTTTTCCCAATTAAATGAATTTAGTATTCACTTAAGCTTAAATTAAGGATAAATTAAAATGAAATTAATCCAAAATTTCATGTAAACTTTATTCATCTTTCTTTCCAAGCTGTGAACCCCCTCCATAGGTAAGAGAAAATTTCTTTTCAATTTTTGAGTTATTTTCTTTGGATTTCGGATCATGTCATGAAATATAAAATTGTTTTACACGAAAAACACTATCCTTTGGAACCGTTTATGCTTGCTAATCTTGCTTGATTTCAAAGATCCTAAGTTCTAGGGTTTATATTCATATTAGGATTTATGGAATTGAAGATGAAACTTGATGTTTTGGAGATTGTAGATTCATTCCCAAGGTTGTTTGATGATTAAAACATGGTCAATCCGCTTATAAATATTTTTCATGAATTTTGGCTTATCCCTAAAAATTTGGGAAGTTGTGTTTTGATAAAATTTGAGTAGGGATTTAGTTGTAGAGATTTTATAAGGTTGAATTAAGGTTAATTTCATGCTTGAATTGAATCAAAATTAAGCAAAATCATGAAAACTCTAGTCTTGGAACTTTGAAGTATTCGACCTTGACCTTATGGGGTGAGAAAAATTATGGAAAATTTTTTAGGGTTGAAAATGATATAAGAAGTATTCTATAGGTCTTAGAAAAATTTAGGGGCCATTTTGTATTTTTTTTGAAAATTAAGGGATTATTTTAGTAATTTTAAAAAGTTATGGGGTTGTTGTGTAATTTTCCAATAAATGATATACTATGCTAGAAATTACTTTTTGTGAATTAAATTTTATGTTAGAATGTGAAATAGGATCGTTTTAGAAGCTTGGAAAGTTTGGTGGTTTTATATGCAATATTCAAATAGTTTAGGGTGCTTTAAGATAATTATATATTTTATATGGATTTGGATGAAAACTATTTCAATTCTAGGATTTTAGTATCGAAATTTAGGTAGGTAAAATGGTGAAGGACCATTTTACATAAATTGGAAAAATTGGTGCTAAAATTAAAAAAATTCAATATGTTAGTTTCGAATATATTGTTAAGGATTGATATTATTGGATTTTATTTATGTTAGTACACTACTAACATAAGATTCAATATGTAATGGGGACTTTGTACAGATCATGACTGACTTTGTGCTCGAAGCTAATCGGTTATAAAAGAGAAGAAGTTGGAAACTTGGTGGGGCTAATATTTTGCTATATATATATATATAAAGTTTCAAGGTGAGCGCAATGCATGCATGACATTATACATGGATGTTTTATACATCATTGGAAAGACTTCTAATGGGTCTACCTTGTTTATATCAGCATGATATTTATGTCATTCATCATATTATTGACATATCCTTAAATGTCAAGATTAAAAATATAATGCATTGATCACTAATATTCATGATGATATGCCATTGATGATATTTCAGGTATGAACTGCCCAATGCTAAAACCATATTGATATACATTGCTATGGATGAATTAATTCAAGACTATATGCACAAGTATGTTTTTGAGGTTCAATGGTATTAATTGCATGCCATAGCGTCTAGCAGCTGCATATTAGGTAGCACTAGAGTGTCTAGAGAAGGAACATAGTGCAAACATCATTCTAGCGAATGCACACTGTACGAAACACTAGAGTATGTATACAAGATATTTAGTGTATAAGGTGGGTACGACCCGACCTCATGTGAAAGCACTACGACGCTATAGTCGACTCCTATACTGGGTTCCTCATGGATTGACATTTTGGTCTATGGTTTATTGGAAGTATTTTATAATTATTAGTATGTTCTTATGGAAATATAAGGGAAATATATGCAAAAGTGATCATACCGTGTTGATTATGACATTTATTTTATGCATGTGATGTATTGCTAGGTTTAATATTTTAAATTGCCTCACTAAGTATATACTTAATGTGTGATGATTTTCATGCGTAGGTAAAAAGCATGAGTAGGAGTAAGGAGTACTGAGCAACCCCAAGCATTGAGAAATATATTACAATATCAGAAGACATCCTTCGATGTGATTTTGACTTAGTTTGTGGCATGTATTATATAAATGTCATAGTTGCTTTGTTCAATCATTTTGGAACCGATTTGTAATGGCTAAACTAAAATTGCTTTATTATGGTTTAATATGGTTAGTATTAACTAATACTACTACTATGATGGGACATATTTTATATTAAAATATGTTTAAATATTATCCGATGATTTTATGTGAGTTAATATTTTATAATAATAACTACAATTTAGAAAAACATTAATCACTTTTGAGTTGGAAAATATTTTAAGTAACTAATGTGACATCTATAACATGTATTAGTATAAGTATACGAATCGTAGGTGTTAACAACTGGCAAATTTAAAATGCAAAAACACAGGATTGGATATATTCGGATAATCCTTAAATCAACTATACCAACATCGTACATGAGTAACTCGGGAGTCCTTAATGTTTTTTTAGCATTAAGCAAGGCATAAGTCTTATCTTATCACACAATTCATTAAGATATTCCACTTGCAAGCTTTTCCACTTACAAGTTTATTATAAGGTTTTCCGCACCAAATCCCTTGGGTTCATTTCTCTAACCTCAGCCAGGCTTATGGCCTAAACAGTCACAATGGTACCAATACTCCTCTTTGGATATCAATACTCCCCTCTTGTGATATCGATACTTTCCCGAGTATCGGTACCAAAATTACATTCGATGTTTTGGAAAATATCTTAGTATCAATGCTCCATTGAAAGTATCGATACTCCACCTCTTGGGTATTGATACTCCCTTGGATACTAATACCAAAATTATTTTTGATGTTTTAAAATATACATTGGTATCGATACCCCTATAAGGAGTATCGATACTCTACCCTTGGTATTGATACTTTTATGAGTACTGAAACCAAATTACTTTTGATGTTTTTTATCAAGACTCTGAGTACCAATACTAGGCCCCGACTATCAATACCACTTGAGCAGTATCAATACTCCTTGACGGGGTATCGATACTCCCTCATAAACCCTTTTGAAATTTGGCCTTTACAAGACCAACAATATCAATATTGTTCTTATAGTATCGATATCCTCTGCCTAGAAAATTTTGTTTCACTCGTATAAAACCCTCCAATTTGTTCCTAAAGTGTCCCTAAGGCTTCCAAGTGGTGTTTAAAGCTTATTTAGTACTTAGAAAACATGGAAGGTCAATACTTTAATATGAATAACAACAAATCCCAATTTTCATGCTTTAAACCCCCCTAAGTGCACACAAATGCCTCAATCACACATGCAAGTATCAAAACTGCACATGTTCATCTACAAGCATTAGAGGAAGGTTAGAAGTGTGTTACATTACACCTAGAGGCCGAAGGAACAACTCAAGGCTCACTCAAACACTTATTTCTCTTTTTTTCACCTCTGAGCTCTCCCCGCTTCTAAACTCTTTGGGATGGATTTGGAACACCCAATAGCTCTAGAATCAAAAACCCCTACCTTGGCCAACATAACCAAACCATGAGAATGTGGGCTTAAATTGAAGCTTTAGATGTGGAGGTTACCTTTCATACCTTAAGGAATTTGAACTAGGGTTGAGGAGGAAGAAAGCTATCACCTTTAAGTCTAACACAAAGATAATGAATAGAGAAAAGAGAAGAATAAGAAGAATATAAGGAAGATGGTAAAGAAAAAGATGTGCTACTTGTTTACATCATCCATCTTAATGGGAAATTAGCTTTCAAAATGCCTAAGGGTATATTACACTCCTAGTCCTTCATATTTGGATCAACATTAAAAAATTTCCCTTTTTTTAAAAATAGTTTGGGCCCAAGCAAGCCCAATCCACTTAATATTGGACATGGGTTTCTCATAAGCTTAATAGATTCATCTAAATCTCCATCGGGTTGGCCCAAAACTTCAAACCTGCAAATCGAAGCATTACACTTCCAAATAGCTGAGGATATATGCTTGCAATAAGAAACCTTCCCCAATTTTGTCTATCCTAGTCATGACCGGATCATAACTTCTAAAAAGTCGAGAACTTACTGCATAGAGAAAAAAATATAACGTCAAAAATTCTTCAAACATACTTTCAACCTCAACCAACAAAACCACCGTTTTCACGACCTCAAAAAGCGGGTAGGCTAACCAAATCAACTCCAAAAGAGAAACTGATACTATTAGAAGAGATACCTTGCGACACCAGTCTATTTTTAGCAATGTTTTTAAAACCAAACCGGACATTGAACCGGTGAAGGTACTGGTTCACTGGTTCAACCGGGTTCAACTGCGGTTGAACAGGATTTTATATAAAATAATATTTTTTGAATTTTACATAATATTCAAAGCAATATTAATATATATGTAACACTTTTTTTAAGTTTACAGTATTAAAAGGTATAAAAATATCACAAGTCATAACATATATAAATTAAAAACCATAAAATCAAGTGAAACAAAATGATTCAAATCAACTACAACATAATATTTAAGGTAAAACATATTAAATAATAAATATAATTATATAACTATAATCAAAAAAATAAAATTGGGCTTAAAAAAATCATAACAAATGATGTCATTTGGTTTACTTTTAAAAAAAAAAACAATCCCACATGGCTAAGAAACATAGAAGAGCATCCCAAAAGTTTAAAGAGTAAAAATATGAGAACAAAACAATCCCACATGGCTAAGAAACATAGAAGAGCATCCCAACTTACTTCTATAAATAATAGAGGTAATTTGACATTCAAAATCATGGAGCCTTTTGGTGAGCACAGAGCGAACTATTCTTTCGCTTCAATTGAGCTCAAATTTTAGGCTTCAATCGAGCTTCTAATTTTTTTTTGAGTTCGAGCCTTTTCGAGTTCAAGTTTTAATATTATATTTCAAGTTCGAGTTGAACTTGATAATTTTTAGCTCGTGAGTTTTTGAGTCGAGTTGAGCTTACTTTTAAAGTTTTCGAGTTCGAGTCGAGCTCAGCAATACTCGAATTTGACTTGGCTCGTTGAACAAACAACGTCGTTTGGTTTAATTTTTTTTAAAAGAAAAAAGTGAACCGGTGGTTCAAACCGGTTTTGTCGGTTCACCCTGGTTTTACCGGTTTTCAGCCGGTTCATTGCCAGCCCGATTTTGTGAGGTAACCGGACCGGACAGGCCACCGGTTCACGGTTCAACCGGTTGAACCGGCCGATCCAGTCCGGTTTTGATAACCATGATTTTTAGAAGATTTTCATAACTATTTCACCTCTTTAACACTTCCGTACTCAGGATCGAAAATTGAGGTTTGCCTAGAGACCAAGGCACTCATGACTCAAGATGATCTTAAAACTCCTCCACAATCTACTGACCTTTTATTCATGGAAAATATGGAACTAAAAATCTTAACTCGCTCGCTCCGTTCTTGTCAGCTCCCAACATCGCTTTGATTGTAAAAGGCCCTCTTTAATCCAATTACGATAAACATTTCCACCTTATGCATCTTAACTAAAAACTGCAACGCCAACATTTTCCCATTCTTCCCAAGACCCTTTAAATTTCATGTTACGATCTACAATTTTTTTATTTAAATAGTTTAGTTTAGTTTTCAATAATGTCTTGCTTTCTTCTTTTAACAACGGTGTTTGTCCGGGCTTGATTCCTTCCATATTCTTATGTTTGATGGTGGTGGTGGTGGTCTTTTTTTTTTTGTCTTTACAGATCTTTGCATGAAGCCCTATTAGTTTCGTTGTTTATCCCGGTTGTTAGTTCGACTAGTTTCAACTTATCTGTAGCTTAATATAGAATGTGCTCTTGGCGATGAAAATTTCATGGTTTTTGGCTGTTTCATTTTACGTTCACCCTTTTCGATACATGCGGTGATTGTCATCTTTATTTTTCACTTATCTAACCTTTTGGCTTAGCTATGGAGGTGAAATATAATTTGAATTAGTTAGTATTGGTTCTTTAGCTATTAAAATATATCTTAGTTTTAAGACGCCTAAATATTATAATATTGATACATGACATATAGGTGGTGTACATTAATGAAACAAACTCGGATATGTAGGTAGGGCTTATCGTGCTTTCTACATTCTCAATTACATTTATTGATATTCATTCTAGTCTATAGATAGGTGATAACCAAAAAGGTGGTCTATTAATGAAACAACCTAAAAGGTGGTGTATTAATGAAACAAATTGACTTTTCATATTAAAATCGACCTAAGGATATAGCTTGATTATAAAAGATAGACTAAGATATTACACATGATTATTAAATGAATATATTTTTAAAGAATAGGTTAAGAAAGTTTGTTATCTGTTTACTATGTTTATTTATGTCAATGAATTCTAATATGCTATTTTTTTGTTTTAATGTGTGATGTTAATATTTTGATTAAATATGAACAGATGTTTCTAGTCCCTATGATTCTTCTTTTCAGAATCCCGTGGTTGAGAAATTTAATATGAATATTGATGACGAGGTGTAGATTAGCGATGACGAGGTAGATGATGATTAGGCGGAAAATCGGATTAAAAAATACTTCCAAGTAACACTCAAGAAACCACCCAGAAAGATAATTTTGTTATTCCTCTAAGTGGCCCTTTTAAGAGAGCAAAGCAATTTGAAGTTTGAAAAGACTTGGGAAAGCCTAAAGTGATAAACAATAAGTGGAACATAAGATGTTTACATTGCAAGGAACAACTAAAAATATTGAGTTCTGGTAGTACTACTCAATATAAGTGCCACTTGGATAAATGTCAACAAAAACAGATGAAGTTGCGGCAACAAATTTGTAGAGATCCATTTTCGTTCGGGATTTACTTTAAATCTCATTTTAGTTGATTATATTTATATACAATATTATTATTATTGACACATATTATTCATTATTATTATTATTATTATTATTATTTCTTAGTATCCATTAGTTTTATTCGTGATAGTTATTTTTATTTAATTATTATTAATTGTATTATTTATTTACTTTTTAGTACTATTATTATTATATTTAGTACGTATATATATAAATACACGGGAGCTTTATTGAAAATTGATATTTATCTTACTAGTGTAGCTTAACCAGTGGATATACTCTCTATATGATTGAGCACAATTACAAGTAAGTCCCAACAGCTGGTTTTTTTGGCCCCAATAGGGCACCTGCTTAGGGGGCATTTTCTACAGTCTAGGGCGATTTGTCATCTCAACGTGACGAGTTCCATGAGATATAATTTTTTTTATTTCGAGCCCAATATTTTAATATTTCCTGTGGGTGACGAGTTCTATTACAAATATTTTTTTTTTCATATTATTATGCTAATTTAATGTTGGGAAGAAAAAATACACTGAAACTCGTCACGTCGAGGTGACAAGTTCAGTTAGATTTTTTTTGCTCTCCAAAATATGATAGATTATGTTTAAAAGAACAATAAACTATGAACATTAGATTAGAAATTCAGAAATGCACATTAGGAAGAAAAAAACTACAAACCTAATACGTTAACATAAGGACGTAAAGAGGACTAACCTTACGAACACCATAAACATTAAATAAAATTATTAATATAGCAGTATTGATTAATAAGTTTTATATTCGTAATCAATAGACTCATCAAAGGTAAGATTAAGTTCTTCAATTCCCCATTTTTGTTGTTGTTGTCATTCATATCCGAATTGGAACCATGCCTCTGGATCTCCATCATCTATGTTTTTTTTCTTGGTTATTTGTTTGAGTTGGTGGAATATTTGATCTGGAACCAACATCCTCAATGGTACGAGCAAGGTAGAGATCATCGAAATCTACAAACAAATCAACATTAGAGAAAGAGTGATAGTAATATGTATTAATCACTCCAGCAAGGTCTAAATCAACGCTTAGATGAAATCTCCTGCATGATAGTGGAAATCTATAATATAATGAAGATACTCTTCTACTTCTTCCGAGTAAAACTCTTGTTTGTTTATTGAACTTTAACTCATGTAGTTGATTTTTTTTTGGGAAACACATTGTTATAGATTTGCAATCGTAAAAAACAATTGGACAAAAAATTGACATGTTTTAAAAAAAGCTCAAGCTTTAAAAGTGAAAGATTGAAGGGGTGTGTTTTTTTTGCTTTAATAGCAGAGTAAAATGGTTTTCAACTCACACATATTAATAGTCACTGAATATGATTAAATGAGCATTGAAAGTTGGTGAAATGGTTCATTATTTGGCCTATGAGAAACACACGTTTTTTTGATATGAAGTGATAAATGCAGCACACATTTTTTTCTGATTTCAGTTGATACATCACTGAAAAGTTGCAGAAGATGATAATGCACCACTATTTCACCTATTTTCTGATTTCAATTGATACATCACTGAAAAGTTGCAGAAGATGATAATGCACCACTATTTCACCCATTTTCTGATAAGTTGTTTAAATTATGCATTGAATGACCTCTAAAAAGTTATAGAAGATGATAATGCACCACTATTTCACCCATTGTGTGAGAAGTTGTTTAAATTATGCATTGAATAACCTTTGAAAATTTGCAGAAGATGATAATGCACCAATATTTCACCCATTGCCTGAAAAGTTGTTTAAATTATGCATTGAATGACCTCTGAAAAGTTGCAGAAGATGATAATGCATCGCTATTTCATCAGTTGTCTGAAAAGTTATTTAAATTATACATTGAATGACCTCTGAAAAGTTGTAGAAGATGATAATTCACCACTATTTCACCAATTGTCTAAAAAGTTGTTTAAATTATGCATTAAATGACCTCTGAAAAATTGCAGAAGATGATAATGCACAACCATTATTTGGTCTACTGTTATGACATTTCACTGGAGAGTTGTTGAATGGTAATTAATGATTGGTCGTATTTATTTTAAATTAGATCACTTCATATGAATCTTCACAAGAATTGTTATTTTTACAATTGTATTGAATAAGCAAAAACCAATCTCTTTCTAAGCTATGGAGAACAAGTTTATTATACTCGTCCACCCAAATGGCCAAGTTGTTAAAACAGAAGATGGTGTTCAGTTCATGTCACACAGGCCTGTGAACATCATGTTCCCGATAGATGTATCTTATCGGCAATTGACGATGAAAATTGAAAAAAAATAGAGGTTATATTTCAAGTTTGAGATATCGACAAATCATTTCAAAGACTCCGCTTAAATATGAAGCAATCCTGATCGTTTATGATAAAGATATAGTTGTTATGGTTGGCCTTCATCAATCTTCCAATAATCAAAAGATTGAGAATATTACCAAAACTACAGATGTTCTTACTTTATTAACTACTGGACTGGTGACCGTAGAAACATGACCATCAGAAGATATAGATAACCTCATCGGGTGATTCAGTGAAATCCTTGGTGATTTTAATGTGGACAATGAAACTTTTGTTTCACTTATGCTGGAAGACGACACACCAATAACTGATGAATCTAATATCGTTGAGCCTACTTCAGATGTACAAGCTTTTGGTATAGAGTGTGATGTATGGGAGGCATCCATTTCTCGTGGTCAAACAATGCAGAATGCTTCGCTAGTTTGGGCACATCCACTAATAGCCATGCAAGCATAAATTTTACACCCCAATATGCCTCAATATCGTCATGCAGTTGCAATGCATGAGATAAACTATGATGCCATGAGGAATCCTGAAATTTATGACATGCCTAATATATACGCAACCCACTAGGGGACCTCGGATGAAGGATCGATGGAGTTTGGAGTTTAGTCATAGTTTGAGAGTAAGAAGGATGAGCAACTAGCTATGAAGGAGTTTTATATCAAAGCTCATATGGAATTCACTGTTGTGGAGTCTGACCAAAAGACATATTTTTTCAGATATATTAACAACAATGTTGACTGTAAATGGAGGAAACATGTCTCATAATTGCAACTAAATATGTTGTGGAAAGTGATAAGGTTCCACAACCAACACAGTTGCACGTTCAACTCCTTCACACAAGTCCAAAAACACTTAGACTCTGATGTCATTTGTGAATATGTGAAGCTACTGGTGGAGAAAAATATAAGGATCCCAATATCAATGAGTTGCCACATCTGTTGCACACAATGGAATATTTCATCCAAGGTACCATTGTCCGCTCCTACACTTATCCTACAACCACATTTGATGAACAACTTATCTCAGGGAAAAGAGTGTTTGGATGCTTGTTCTGGGTTTTCAAGTCACAAATTGAAGGCTTTTGTTATTGCAAATAAATGGTTCAAGTGGATGTCACTTTTCTATATGGCGTATACAAACACGTCCTTATGATAGCTGTTGCACAAGATGGTGATAGAAACATCTTCCCCATTGTTAAAAATGAGTCCAAGAAAATGTGGATTTTCTTTATGTCAAACATACGGTCCCATGTTGATACTCAAGATCGGGTTTGTTTGATCTCAGACCATTCACTTAGGTTGTTGGCCATAATTGATAGACGTAGAAGTAGGTAGTCACCTCCGCATGTATTTCCTACATATTGGATTCATCATATTGTTTCAAATACTATGACTAGGTTCAAGAATAAGAATACAAAGAAAAAGATTATTAACATTGATAACTTATTAAGTTTTACCATTCGTTTAAAACTATTATACTTACATATAACTATTTTTGAAGGTTACACATTACTACAACCGAGCTTCCGTGCAAGACTGAAAAATTTGAGAAGGCATGGAGAAGAGGTGTATAACTTTGCAACTAAGATACCCCAGGAAATATGGGCAGATGCATATAATGATCAAGGTCGACGTTACAGTTATATGCCAACCAATCATGCCAAGTGTATCAATGCAATGTTAAAAGGGACTAGACATTTTCTGGTGCCAAGTATTGTTCAGAAAACATACTTTAGATTGGGTCAATTTTGGGCAAATAACATTACCCAAGCAGAGGCAATGCTTAACAAAGGTAGAAATTGAGCTCCAAATCTGGAAAAAGCAATGACCAAAAATCAAACTCATGCAACATCAATATATATTTGTAATTTCACCATATTGGAATCTGATTATATTGTCCAAGCACTTGCTCGACCACATGAGGGTGGGACTTCTGTCACCTATACTGGTAATATGAATAGAAGATGGTGTGATTGTGGTAGATTTCAAGCCTTCAAATACCCATGCGCTTATGCAGTTGCTGCATGTGAATGTTGACATATACATTTACGCTGATGATTGTTATAGCTTGCATACTATGTGCAACATATATAGTTACAAGTTTTAAGTATCTCTCGAATGATCCATAATGGTCACCTACTGTCTCTGAAGAATGGTTACCCAATACGCAATTACGAAGGAAGTTGAGGGGTCGTCCTAAATCTACTCGAATTCATACTAATACGAATGAATCTCAAAGAGAGGAAGGTCTACCAAAGCTATGTGGCCACTGAATAGGTGAAGGCCGTAATAAGAAGCACTATCCACATCTCCTAAGATATCAAGCAGGTCGACAAAACCTTTGTAATCATATTCCCATGTTGTACTGATTTTACAAATATCAATGAATTTTATGAATATTTTCCCACAAGTGTATTTTTTGTTCTCCTATAAATATATGAACTAAACCATCTCCTATTTATAGTTAAAATTTTAGAAAATGAACGATGGAACACGTCACCTTGACGTAACGAGTTCCGGTGTATTTTTTCTTTCCCAACATTAAATTCGCATAATAATCTGAAAAATATTAATTTTTAGCGTAGATCCCAAATTAATTTTTGAGTTGCCTAATGGGCCAAATAATTTAAGCGTGTGGCATATCAGGCAAAAAAACCTTAAACAACTCCTTCACACATCAATCATTGAGCACCCGCCTTGCTCCAATGCATCGATGTCGTTTCTTTTCATTAACCATTAATGGAAACAATCCCTCCTTAGGAAAAGGATTATTTATTTGAAATAAATTAGATTCAAATCCCATGATTTAATGAAAATATATTCAAATGGAAAAGAAATTGATATCTCTTTTGAAAAGAATGTTCATATCCCATATTTAATGGAAGGAGTTTTTCTTTAAGGATTATATGATAGGCTTCAAAATAACACAAAAAGGGACACGAAAAGGTTCTCCGTTTAAGAAAAAAAAGAAAGAAGAAGGGAGAGTACTTCCCTTTTGGCTGGTGACATTTTCTGGTGATCTGATCCGTTGTTCGTTAATCCGAATGGTGAAAAGATTCATTGCGGTGAACGAGCATCATACTTTGAAAATGAGACGATCCAACATTAGATGGAGGTAGATCGAAGTAGAGAAAGATGAAACGTTTCTCGACCATTTCGTGGTGCTAAAGATTGTTTACTGTACAACAAAACCCATATTTGTATTTCTGACGTCAAGACGAAACACCCCATAAAATTTAGAATCGAATGGAGATCGATTCCCGACGACAGACGACTGTTGGAACAACTAGTGGTGGATCTAGAAATTTATAAATAGGGTCCAAAATTTTATTTTTTTTTACTTAAAAATAATGGGGGTGCAATTTTTTTTATTTTTTCCATTTTTGTTTAGCAAATTATACTAAATTTCACTTTATTCTTAAATAATGGGGGCCAAGTGCATCCGCCCTAGGCACAACTAACCCAAAGGCGTCCGATCACTGCAATTCCATAGCCTCTCCCTCTTTTGAATTTGAGAGAGACGAAACAAGGTTTTGAAAAACCAAAACTTTGTTTTTTAATGTTCCAAGTATTTTTGAGATTAAAAGGGGGAATTCATTCCTCAGCCATTGAGGTTTTGCCTTGTTTTTGTTTTGGTCATTGTTGCATGATCTTTGAGTTTTATCATTGTAATTTGGCCTAGTATTTTAATTTGAATAAAATTTAATCCATGATTCTATTTTAGTTATTTAATCTTTTGTTTATTGTTAAGTTGATGTGTTAGCTGATATTAAGTTGATGTGTTATGCAATGTTTTAATTTATATAGTATTTTTAATTCAAGCATGATTAAATTAGTTCTTAATTAAATTATTTTATTCCATTAAATTTATTGATTGTTTACGTGACATTTTTTAAAGTATGATAGCCTCATGTGCATAACTTGACATTTTTACATAATAAATTAAAAGGCAATTCACATTTAATTTAATTTATCGAAGAAATATGCCTTAATCCACTGGGGTAGTTTAATTCTGTAATTTAAAATGAATTGGTATCCTCCACTAAAATCATAAAAAATGATAACTTTTAAAATTGATTAGGAGGATAGAAAGAGAAATATTACCATATTTAGACTAAAGAAAACTGAGTCTATTCGGAGATTAGTTTTGGTACTTATAAATATTCCAATACTCCATACCTATCTTCAGGGCCCGTTAATTTCCATTAATAAAACTTTTTTTTGTTTCATACCTTTAGAGAAACAAATACAATGATTATGATATTTCTTGTTTCCTTTCGAATAAGGGAAATTAGCATTCTACCTTATAAGGTGGTGTTTTCCTTTGGTTTGAAATGTTGAAATGATAACAATTTAACTTAAAAATTTTTAGAAGACTGGTGATTCTTCGTTTTGGTTGTAAATAAAAGGGATGCCACTCTCCTTTATGTTTGTTTGATTAAAAAGGGGATCATTAATAAAATTAAAATTTGAATTCATAAATTTCATTGCAAAGACAATAATTAATTGATTAGGTACCGATTTTTGGGAAATGTGGGGGTGTTAATCATTTTCCACACATAATCGACTGCCGAAGTTATTTTTTTGGAAAGCAGACCAAAACGTTATTTTATAAATTTTTTTAAAAAAATTAATTTTTATTAAAATGACACCATTTTTTGGTGATCCAATTAGACCCTAAAAAACATTAGTGGCCACTCCCTCGAACCACATTTTTATTTAAAACCCAATTTTAGTCGAAACGAACCCCCTAAAATTAATTTCTTGAGTTTTTGGGATGTTACAACAACTTAACAACTCCACTAGGGACTTTAAAGAGTCAGGTCGTTGGTTGATTAATTATTGTCTTTGCAATTGAAATTAAGATTTCAACTTAATTTAATTTTTGATCCTTTTGGTTGTGCTTGTTTGTTTGCATTCATTTTTAAACCCTAATGACATATGCATATTTGTGATTGTTTGTATTGATGTGTGTATTCATGATCTTTATATTATTAAGTTAAGTGAATTGGTTTTTGTTTAATAATATTTCATTAGTGATAGATAAAGGTTGGTAGATTTCTCCTCACACACTCATTTTATTTGTATAACATAAACCTTATACCCGAGTTGTCCCTTTTAAGTGGGGTGAAAGTGATGCCTTTGTAGGAAATGTTTCCTCGCATTAGGCCTAGCAATTAACCTTCAGGATCCACACCTTATGCCTTCGTGGGATATGTTTCTCTGTGTCAGGCATGAGGAGGTGCATCTGCTCGAATTTAATTTGATCCATATGGACCTGTGATGGGTTTAGGAGAAAAACCCAAGGGGGCACCAATGGGGATAATTCGAGTACCTTTAACCTTTAGAGCTCAAACCTTGCATGTAATATACCCTAGAAATCTACTTGGATCAAAACCATATCAAACCCATAGGAATTCCCATATAAGTGTACACAAAGGAGAAATCAACCCCTACCATTTATCTTTTAGTTTTATAAGAAAAAACATACGAACTAGAAATCAAGTGGCTAGGACTTATTTTCTTCTTGAATAAAGCATAAGGGTAGAAATCATGATAAAGGTAGAAAACTTGTGAGGTAGGATTTAACGGCTCTATCTTTTATTTATTATTTTACTAACTTATTTTTCTTTTTCTACTTTCTTTGATTTATTACCATGCTGTATCATATTAACATACTATAAGAGGTGTTGATCCATGGGTGTTCCATAAAATTAGAAAGTTTTCACAAATGAATCAAGGGTTCCAAAAGCATCTAGCTTCATATTCGGATGTGTGTGCTTGGTTGGAAGCAATACAACATGAGCATGAAGATAGTCCACCACCATATTTTGTGTCAAATTTGTCAAACAAGACACATTTCAATAGCAAGCATATTGATTCAAATGAGTCCCTCCTACAAAGGTAAGCTCAATGGTGGTCGATAAACTCAAAGGCCATTCTCGAAGAGAAATAGACCTTGTACGGTACATGAAAGTGCTATTAGAATGAGTTGAAGCTATTCAAACCCACACCGATCCTATCTTGGACTAAGAATCATTTGGTTGGGGAATGAAATTTCAGATTTAAATAAAAGGGCTAGGCCGTATCTATAATCAAACTATTTATAATATTTGAGATTCTTCTTTAGAATGAAAGATATTTTGTACTGGGATATTATTTACACCAATACATTTTCTTGCATTTGCATATTTGCATTATGCATTTGCTTAACATTTGCATCTTTTCATTTATATTTTCGCTTTCATATTTTTAATTCTCATTTACATCCTTTCATTTCTAATGACGTTTAATCATCTTTGCATGCAATAATCATGATAAACATTGAAATAATTCATGGAAGAATTTTGTCCATTGATTTTAATCACATAATTTGTCACTTTTTGTATATAAGAGATTATGATGATAATACCACCTACAATGGTCCCTAGGGGCAACTCAAGAGCATGAAAACACTAGGACCAAAATTTGATTGAACTAAATGTCTCAGCATTTAATGAAATAATGGGACAGATCCAGAAGATGTCGATGTTCATTTGCCTTTATCTTTTTTTGCAATCTTGTTTGAAAATGTTTCCTTATTCTCTTTCTAAAAGTTTGTAAGTCACTTGATGTTCAAACATATTTTATAAAATGCTACCTTCTAAGGTTATGAGCAATGAGAAATTTTTTATCTTTAAGTTCTTTAAATATCAACTGAACTAAAGATTATTTTAAGAATTAAGGTTATAGACCTTTGACAAGTAACAAGATTACACCCATAAAATAGATTGTTTGATTTTTTACCCAAGACAAGATCACTTGGTTCTATACAAAAAACAAAATCACTTAATTATACTTCCTTAAAAGATGACTCCAAACTCCCACCCTAGCCTTCAAAGGTACAAAGGAGATCCAAGTTACAAGTGAAGTACGGGTCTTCTTGCAAATAGGTAAGAAGTGGCATTTGTTGTACACGACATTGCCAGACTATTTAGATAATAGCTTTATTTATGATGTTCAACGATGATTCTTAATTTTTATAAATGAAATAGTGGAATAAATGAATTTACCTTAGGTCATTCACTTGGAAATTGAGCTCTAAAATTGAATTTTCTTGACTTTGAACGAAACTTAGACTATAACATATTTGTTTTTGACGAACTTAATAAATATTGAAATCAAAAGCCTAGAGAAAAAATGTGATATTAATGTGAATTAATCTTAATATTGTTGGGGGCACTCCGCTAAAAGTAGTAAGTCAATAATCTTCGGAGGAAATTTCTAAAGCATCTATAGAGGTAAGTTCAAGCTTTATGAAGTGAGTTCCATTCAAGTTCTCAAGTCATACACTTTTTGACATTTGAATAGTTTAATTGGAGGCATTATGCTAAAGTAACGGGCCATGTCGAGAGCTATAACTTTATAAATATGATTATATTCAGATCATGACACTAATGATTTTGTGTCGAGATGAATCTCCCACCAAAATCAAAACATACATAAGAACACTAATGTTAATGGAACATAAATTACGAATTGAGGTAAGGCCTAAAGTTTAAATTGAGAATGAGTTTTGATGGAAGATGGATTAAAGGAATTAAGAAACTTTTGTTATAGTCGACTACACATTAGCACTCGAGAGTTTTGTGTTTAGATCGATATTTCTGCATTGCCTCTGTTAAAGGAGTCTACAAAACTTGAACAAATGGAAGATTTCAAAGAACTGAAATATGATCACTCTCTAAAAGGTCTAGCACTACATTACCGAATGTGCTCACAGAGAACTTTAACCAATCACTAGTACTTTGCAATAACTCATCAAGGGGCATCTCAAAGGTATGCATGAAGGCATGGAAACACTGTACATGATCACCAAACCAAATAATCCATCGCCACAAAAAAACCAACATAAGCCTTTCCAAATTAACCATTATTATTAGTCTTGACACTTGTGAAAGAGCTATAACTTTAAAAGATTAAAAGAACATTTGATTCTTTTTATAATTTATGAACTCATGTTTGACAATTTGGTTCGATTGTGAGCCTACAGAGGGAATTTTTTGTTTTTTCAACATATCTTTTTATTTTTGAAAAATAAAAGATGAAGAAAAACATTTCCAAATAAGATAGTATCTCTAGGGAGTGCATCTTGGAAATTGACAAATGCCTTTTAAACATGGAAGCTCAAAGTCAATGTTGGGGCAAAGAGAAGAAACCTTAAGGGGAAAGAGTTTGTTATCGCATGAATAACAAATGTTTGTGAGTTAAGATTTACGAACACTTCGTTGAGAAAATAATCAAAGAATGAAGACTTTCCATGTATCTTTGCGTCATTATCATTCATGAAAACATGCATATTAGTAAGATAATAACATGTACTTTTGAATAAATTGGAAAAATTTGTTAGGGAAAGAGTTAAGTGACAATGGACCATTTTGAATAAATTGGAAAAGTTGAGATAGATTCTAAAAGAATTCATATTAGTTGTTGAATTGCGAAATTTGGCAATGTCATGTAAGCTATTGATGGAAATGACTAGTAAAGGACTTGAAATTTCATTTTGAAGTATTAAGGACAACATTGATGTTGTGAAATGGAATTAGTATCGAAATTGTTTTTAGGAATTTATTTCTTATTGTGCGCCTATGTTTGTAAGATAGTAACATGTACTTTGAAATGTATATGTTTTGTAAGTGATATTCGTATAGATCGTGATCGAAATCAAAGTAAGCTAAAAACTAAAAAGTGTAAAAGTGAGGCTTACATCGTTAAATAAAGTGTGCAAGCTAAGTATATCAGGTGAGTGCAATCTTACTTATACAATTATATATTATGGGAGGAAGACTTGCGATGAGTCATCCACGAATAATTTGGAAATAATTGGTTTTAAATCGTATTTTGATATCTTTTTATATTATTTTGCTAAATGATATTTGATTTATTTTGGGCATTAACTAACCAATGCACTATTATATGATAATTCATGTATGAGTATCTATGGATACTTCTGATAAATGAAAGCTATGTGATTTGATATAAAGCCCATTGTATGTACATTGAGAGTTATTGGTACAATTGACATACCATGAGGTGGAGTGTTTATCGATCAATTATGTTTTAGTACATTTGTATACTCCTGGTACTCTTCCTATATTAGTACATTCGTGTACTCCTAAAGCCAAGGGTGCATAATATCTATGTGGTAGTTAAACTACATATTGTACACACTCGTGTGACTCACATACTATGCATTATCATTTATCATAAATTGGGCTATGGTTTATATTAAAAGTGAAAAGTATAAGTTTGATTTGTTCATTGAAAGTAAATCTTTCATTGAATACTTTGATTGGCATAAAATGCCTTTTATACGAGAAATGACGTTTTACATGTTATATGATGAAATAATGACTTTAATAAGTTAGTTTTATATGTTCATATATTTTATATGATAATTATAGTACTTTGATTATTATGAAATCTTTATATATTTGAAATTCCTTTAGTTTATATAAGCCTCACTAAGTGTATACTTAGCGTGTGATGATTTTCACTTGTAGGTAAAGGAAAACAAGTGCAGTAAGAAGCTTTGCTCGACATTAACTATCGAGAACTACCTAACAGTATTAGTAATGTCATCCCACCATTGTTTTGATTTTCTAGTTGGCATATATACGTGTATAACTTTTAATAATATTTTTATATGACTAGATTTAATTGGTTAAAAAATTCTTTGATATGTCTACGAAGTTTAAATGCTTTATATAGCTTATATGTATGAACCTAGTAAGTAAAAATAGTTATGAACATATATTTTAGTCCTATATTTTGATAAAGTTATATTTTAATAGCATAAAGATAAATTTCTATTTAGGCAGTTTCACTTAGAATATTATATAATATTGTATTCCCATGTTGTTTCCTAAACCAGATTTGAGTTAGATGTTAAAATATTATATTTTGATTTTACGCAATTAATTTTTTTTCATGATTGACGTTAAATTTGATGATTTTAAAAGAAACAAATTTTATCGATTTTCGAATAAGAAATGTTTTACAAGTACTATGTGACATCTTTAACTCGTGATCGGTAATGAATACGGGAAAGTGGTGTTACATTTATTGGTATTAGAGATGTAGGTTTAGCTGATTCTAGGCCTAAATCAAATATGTTTCGAGTCAAAAAGTGTATATATGTCACTAGGATGCCATTGTTATTGATATGGTGTTTAATTTATTGATTCCACTCCTTACTAATGAAAGTTGATAAGTATATGTATTAGATGTTTGAAATAGAGGATTTGAGACGAGCGACTGAACAAGAGGATTCGAAAGGAACCGCTAGTGATAGTAATGAGGTAAACCACGAGCCTCATGTTTAATCTGATATTGGCAGTGCATTGGTACAATAGGAGGGCTAGTACAAGAATAAAGAGATAATTTTTTTTGTTAAAACTGATCACAGGTGATACAGTAGCTACTAACCTTTAGGTTAAAATGTGAGGGTGAGTCGTATTTGTAAGGGTTGTCCGTTAAAGATTTAAGAAATTGAGTTTCTAGTAAATCTGATGGAATTTTCTTTTTAAAGAAATATAGGTATTTATTGTTTATGAGTTGGGTACTCCCCTACCATGTCACAATGAACATTTGTTAAAAACGATTAATTTGAAAAGACTCAAAAGGTTATGCAATCATAGTAATTGATGAAAAAGTAAATTTGTTGTCTAATGTGATCTCAGTAGTGGTTGCTAAAAAAGTTATTATTACAAGTTTTTCAAGCTTTGATAGGTAATGTAGGAGATACTCAAGCTTTAGAACTTAAGTTAGAAGACATTCCAATAGTTCAAGAGTATTCATATGTAATTCCAAATGAATTACTTGTATTATCTCCAGATTGAGAGGTTAAAGTCATCACCGTATACTACGCCCATATTAGTGGTCCTATATAGAATGGCTCCGACCGAGCTAAGGGAATTAAAAGTAAAATTACAAGAATTATCATATATGGGTTTTATAAGACTATGTATGACACATTGGGGTGCACCAGTGTTGTTACGTTTTACTTCGGTGTGACATTTAGCACCAAGTGATGTGTCCATACACCTCGCAACAAAATGGAATGATTGAGAGGAAGCACTATCATGTTGTTTCTTCATTACCATTTTTAGTTTTGGTCTTATGAGTTACCATCGGTTTTGTAATACCCCAATTAATAGGAAAGTATTAAATTGAAAGGAATTAAAAATATAAATGACTAAATTATTATAATTGATAAAGATGAAAATGAGTTGGAATAGTTGTCTAGACTAAATTGTAGTGAGGAAGGATTAAAAAGGGAATTTATGGGTATTTGGATATAAATGAATTTAAAATTCATTTATTATGGTATATTAATTAGAGAAACAAGGAGAAGAGAAAAAAGAAAGTCAACACTCTCTTCTTCTTCCTCTCACACGTGAAAAAGGCCTTCAACCCTAGCTAAAGGTAAGATCTCTATTTGATGGTTTGTTTTTTTATATTAAGTTGGTTATTGAAAATTTGAGTTGGATAGAAGTATAAGGAAGGATTAAATGAGATTAAAACTAACAAATGATGGAAATAATGGAGATTTTAGAATATGAGTTTTTAGATGATATGTTAATATAGGAGTGATTATGGATGTTTTATGGTAAATTTGACTTGTCATAGAGACCAATGAGAGATTAGAAGCATTGGATAGGATTAAAAAAACCTTAGATAATGTGGTGTGATTCCTAGAATTTGATGTTCTTGATGAATGTTGGATGTTTTATAAAACTAGATGAAGGGAAATTGGTATGGATAAGTAGAGAGGAGTTAAATATCATTGTGGGATGTAAATATTAAGGAATTTGGCCCCTATTGGCTAATAATTGGGTTAAAAAGTGGAAATTTTGGGCAAGGGTATTGGTATTGATAGAACAATACCAATACTATAGGAAAAAAGGAGGATGAATTTGTTTTATAGTATCGATACTGATTCAATCAGTATCGATACTGTTGATGCCGTATCGATACCATTGTAAGGGTATCAATACCATGCAAACATCGAATCTAATTTTGGTATTGATACCTTAAGGGGGTATCGTTACCATAGTTTAGTAGTATCGATACCGTGGTAAGGGTATCGATACCATGAGACATCAAAGCTAATTTTGGTATCGATACCGGAAGGGGGTATCAGCACCATAGTATAGAAGTATCGGTACTAGGATAGAAGTACCGATACTATGGAGCCTGGAACAACTAATTAGGTTGAAATTATTATAGAAATTGAGATAATGATGTTTTGAATATGTTAAAGTATAAGGTTAAGGAGTATACTAACATTTGTATGTTATGTGTACTTGATGGGTAACTGTGTAGATCAGAACCAAGCTCATGAATCAAGTAAAGGCAAAGGCAAATTTCCGGAGTAGCAAATTATGAATTTGGAATATCAAAGCAAGGCAATCCATGTGAGTACTTTATTATAAGTATGAGAGATGATGAATATTCAATTTAGATTGTTTGAATTTATATATATGTTTTATAATATTGATTATGATGTGTTATAAGTATGGAAAGAATATTATGAATAAGTTTTAGAGTATGAACTACTCTAAATCAAATTCATAATTGAAAATGCATGAAAGGATGCATTAAGGCATGAACGGATGCCATATTTGAAAATGCATGAAAGGGTGCATTAAGGCAAGAACGGATGCCATAATTAAAAATGCATGAAAGGATGGATTAAGGCATGAACGGATGCCATAATTGAAAATGCATGAAATGATGCTTTAAGGCATGAACGGATGCCATAGTTGAAAATGCATGAAATGATGCATTAAGGCATGAGCGGATGCCATAATTGAAAATGCATGAAAATGATGCATTAAGGCATGAACGGATGCCATAATTGAAAATGCAAGAAAAGGATGCATTAAGGCATGAAAGGATTCCATGTATATTAAAATGCATAAATAGATGTGTTAATACGTTAAAATAGACATAATTGAGTTTAATGAGCTAAAGAGTAGTATGTTGGACATACTAAAGATTTTATTAAAGATAATATAAACAACGTTTGGATTTAATACGAATGATTTAACAAATTCTTATGGATGATATAGTTTCTTCTGAAGTTAAATAACTATGAGCTACTTATGTATTCTTTAATGTTATTTACTATATTATCTCACTAAGTAAATGCTTAATGTTTGTTGTTTCTCACGCGTAGGACAAAGAAAAGATTAGCTGAGTAAGGAGTGATTTTGTAGATGTGGTGATCATCAACTACGATGGACTAATCCGTAACACCGGACAATCTAATATATTTTGGAAATTTCGTTGGCATGTAATCACATATTTAAATGCTTTTAATTTCAAACAACTGGAATGTATGACATGTTGAAAACAATGTTTTGTAATATATTAAAATGTTATGTTTTAAAAAAATTAATGTGACATCCATATCTCATGTACGAAAGGGTATATGAGGAATGAGTGTTACATTTATTGGTATCAGAGCTACAGTTTTAGCCGATTCTCGGCCAAAAATATTTTAAATTTTAAAGTAGAAAAGATGACTACATGCCATAAAGATTATCAATGTTATTGGTATGGGTCATTTTAGTGAAGTAAATGACATTCCTTACTGATGGAAATGTTATTATTATGTATGTTATTATAGATGTCAAAATTTTTGAATTCACGAAAATCTGGGGGACAGGAAATGCGAGAAGGAACTGATAATGAGAGCTATGAGGCCAATAGTGAACAACCTATCCCCTATGAAAATGCTAGTCTGGTTGCACATCAAGGGATTCAATTGCATTAGTTTGGAACTTTCATGCAAGCCCTTGACGCCATATTGACTCAGTTTCAACCTCCCCCCTACTCTCCAGGCACAGAGAATGTTAATTCCTAAGGAGCTAAAGGGATTGGGAGCTCCAGAGTTTTGTGGAGAAGAAAGGGAGGGTCCCATTGAGGTTGATTTATAGTTGAATGATGTTCTACTAATGCTTAATATTCTTCAATGTACGAATTCAAAAAAATTGGAAGGAGTTGTCTATTTACTTAAAGGATCAGCTCGAGTATGGTGGGAAAACACTATAATGTATGCACCACCGGAGCAAGTGACTTGGCAATTTTTCCTGGCGGAATTCAGAAACAAGTACGTGGGAGAACAATTCAAAAGGGAAATGTTACTAAAGTTTCTTAATATGAAGCAAGGTGATCGAGCTCTGCATTAATTCGAGGCCAATTACAACAAGTTGAGTCGTTTTTCCACTAAAGTCGTTCCAAATGACAAGGGCAGATGTAACACCCCAACCCGTATCCGAATTGGATCCGAGTCCTAGGTGTCACATTGACTTTTCAAAAAATCACTTTTTACCAAAGAATGAAGAATTTCAAATTTATTAAAATAATTAATTACAAAACATATCAGAGCGTAAATTATTCAAATCTCTTACTCACATGACAACTATATACATTAAACAAAATATATACTAATCATATTCTTTCTGATTTGATCCGTGGAAAGGAGAATCTGACATGTCTTGCTCTTATTCATTTCCCTTCTCACTTTCCGTAACCTACGTGTGAAACACTCACACGCTAATTCGATGACTTAGTGAGGCATATAAAAGAATAATAGAAACTCTAATTACTAACTATGCATGAACAATCTATAATATCACATCATGCATAATTACATAATAATTCATATAGCAATTGCATACATATAAATATATATTATCATTATCATGATTCACATCTTTATTGTTATCAATATTATTATCATTAATTTCTTTAATCTTGTGGATTTGTCCCTGATACTCATACACATTAAGTCATATCATACAGTTGACCAATCAATACCCACCTCATCATATATATATACATCATGTAATACAATTCATATTACAAAAACATATACATCATATGAGTTTGTTTATATTATATCTTTGTTAGCCCATGTACATATGTGAGAACTATAGATATGTGAGTCTATAGAGGTTTTGCACTAATGATGTCACCACTCCTCGTATAAATGCACTGAAGTGCCAAGTAGAATTACACCGTAGTTCCACGTAGAAATGCACCGAAGTGCCATATTAGATGTCCCTAAGGACCACGTATAAATTCCTTAAGAATCATATACATATGCCAAGGACCAAGTATATGTCTCAAAGGACCTCATAAATACTCCAAAGTATACATATATGTCCCGAAGGACCGCGTAAACCCTCGACTCTTGGCATGCCAACTATACCTCTAGCTCTCATGACACATAACATGGGCACTAATATTTATGTTATCACACATTCACATGTACACATAGTCTCATAGTTCTTTCAAATAACTCATTATTAACATTTTTATAAGATCACACATAGTCAAGTAGTTAATTTTCATATAAATCACATATACACGTAGATCACTTGCACGTAGAACATCTTCATAAAAATCACATATCACATAGCTTATAACTTGTTCTTATATCTTATCATAAACATATTCTCTTATAGCTTTCTGTCATATCATTCTCACCACTTAATTTCACCTAACTCATAGTCACATGGCTTATCTTATATACCTATATTCACATACCTTATAATTACCTAGTTTACTCCATTTCACACATAGTCACATAATCACGTAATTTAATTGCACATAGATCATTTCCAAACCTAAATCATATAACACCTAAGTCTTCCTCTTCCTCATAGTATATATTCATATAATCTCATATTATCCTATAAGAAAATACTTATCTTGTCTTACTTTTCCATTTATTCACATAATTATTTATATCATAACATATAATTTATATCACTTATCTAATATTATTTTCATGCTAAGTTATTATATTAATTTAGTTAAATTTCACATAACTCCTATACCATAGTTTCCTTTAAGTATATACTTCTTCCCTATAACACTTATCTTATAGTTTGGTATCATCATTTTTATTTATATCCCTAATTTACATACAATTCTAAAGTCCCTAACCTTCCTGTGATATATCATATAATCTATACTGATTATCTCATAAAGTCCATAACCTTTCTTGTATAATCACATATCATATAACTAACTTATACTTTTTATGTTCACTATATATTATATAATGGATTCCTTCTTATACCTTATCATTTTTTCCTTCCTTATATTTATTCTATATCATCTTATTCTATATATCATATAGATTTGCAATTTTTCATAACTTATCAAACTACCATGTACTTATACATCATAACATACATAATAACATGTCCATATATTCATGTACACATATAAATTATCACAACATACTTCTATCTATGAATTCATTTGTTTATCTATTGGAAATAGACTTGTCGCAGTCTTATTTCCCATTAAACATCATATACTAAATAATGTTTATCTATTGGAAATAGACTTGCCAATAGTTTCGGAACTCGTTTAGGCACTATATCTAAATAAATATAATTTTCCAGACAATTATTAAAAGCCTAAACCTTATAATTCGATACTAAGAACTTGAGCTAACATAGTGAACCAAAATCAATTTTTCTCTTTAGCAGTGTATCGGTACACTACGAGTGTATCACTACACAAATTAGCTTCGAAATTCACGGGTATCGATACACTCCTTAATGTATTGATACAGTATGAAGTTGTTCTTCAAATTTGGTCTTAGTGTATCGGTACCTATTCATTGTGTATCGATACACCTACCCAAAATAGATTGTTCAAAACCCGAAAATCATACCAAATCAACTTAAATCCTTCCTTACTTATCTCCTTAGATATTCTTAACTAAAAAATACATACTCAACCATTTAACATCCTCAAACTTCATCCTCCACATAAAATTCAAGAATCCTACCAAATTATCTACTTGTTCTAAATCCACTTCTAACACTTCATATCTTTTAATTTAACCATTGACAGGTCAAATTCAACTATTAACTCCTTCTATCTCAATAATTCACATAAAAACTCTTCATATTTAATCCTTCATAAACTATTGGAGTTTCAACACACTAATAAATCTTTCTTAGCACACCAAGAATCAAAACCAAGCTTAAAACTCAATAAATAATCAATTTACCAAAACTTACCTTCAAGATGGAGTCACAGTAACAAGGGAGAAGAAGAAACTAAATCTCCAGACTCATCTTCATTTATTTCTTCTTTCCACGTATTTAATCCCCTTAAAAAGAGAAATAAAAAATATTCTCCTAGAAAAAACCATAATACCCTTATTACTTTTAAACTTTACAATTAAATCCAATATCAAAATTCTCCAATAAAGTTCCTAAACTTTTAACTTATTTCAAAATTAAGCACCAAGTTTTAAGAATTTGCATTTTAGTCACGGACCTGACTTTTTGGATGTTACAAATATCCCCTCCTTTTAAGAAAATTCGTCCTCGACTTTTCACTACATTAATAGATAAAGATACAATCTACACATATCCTATTCATATTCTCATGTTACCTTCTCAATTTAATCTTTCACATTATCATTAATAACTTGGCTTTCTTACTTTAATTCTTCAACCACCTTTTTCCTTTATACATTCCTATCATGTCACTTATTATATAGACATTAGCATTAGTTCTCCTTACTCAACAATATAAATCAATCAAATTTCTTATCAATCATTAATTACATTGACATAATAACCAAACTTTTACTCCATCTTTACTTGATTGCCTCTAAAACTTCCTTAATATATATAAATCATTCTTTATTTTTATGACCACATTTACTTATCAAAGAAAAATTGAAATACTTACCTCTTCATCATAATTAATTAACATACACTTTGCAGATTCAAACAACATTTCATATTACCCGACATGCCTTTATTACTTCTATTGACACTTAAAGTCTATACCTCAACCTAACCTTTATCACATCTGATTCTTTAAAATCCATCCTCTCATTTCTTTTACCACTTATCATTTCATAATCAAGATCTCCTTATAACATAACTAACCCATATCTTTCACCCGTGTTCTCATACTCTTTATATTTCCTTTATACTTATCTCTGATTTCACAACCCTACTACACAAATATTATTCTTGGTATATTCATTATTCGAATCACAATACTCATATCCTTTTTCATCATCTCAAACTTTCCATCCATCTTTAACTTCCTTCAAACATATTAATCGTTATTTCCTTCACTACATCACATTTACATAATCAAATATATAACTATTTCAAATTCACGCTATACTTTGTTAGCTTAACCTGACATAATCTTCCAATTCTTAAATTCTATTACGTTCAACATTACCCAACGATGTCAGTCATAAATAGTTCTTCCAAATCATATACACTATTTTTGGTCAAAACTAACTCCCGTCAATAAATTATTTGACTTATCAAACTCGCATTCTTACTCATTCACAATGCAATTTCTTGGTTTCAAATTCAAACATTTCAACTTCCTTTATCTTATAACCAATCATCGATGTACTCATTGTTAATCTCTTACAAAACAATATCTATATCACTTGATCCATTTAAAATACTTCTTATACTTCACTTTACATAATTTCAAACAAAACTTTTAATCCACTCCACACTTTAACTTCATACTCATTCTTAACTCTTTACTTTATCTTCTAACATTAGATCATACTACTCAAGCGTTTCTGACTTTCATCAGAATTGATCTTTTAACATGGAATACTATTACTTCTAACCCTGATTATATACAAAACCTAAAATTTATGTCTCTCTTTGATAGTGTTAATCTTTATAAAATACCAATCCTTTTAATTATTCAGAGTTCTATCTAGAACTTTAGCACAATTAACTACTTCTTGAAAAGGAAATGATTTCATCTCCAATAACATTCTTGTAATTTGAGCAGAAATCCTTCACAATCCACTTGCATTCCTCATTTTCTTGTAAATTAGCTTAACAACTATTCACTCAACTTATTGCACTCCACTCTTATCCATACACATTACGATCCCCCTGTTTCAAACTCATTGGCTCTGGCTTTATACATCTGATAAACTTATCACCGAATACTTATTCTCGGATGTTTCGAAACTAATAACCTCATCACTAAATCTTCTAACATTCACATGGTGACATTTGTTCACCATATTCTATCTTATCCACGAAATAACAAAACTACTCCCTATTACTTTCCTGATTGAAAACAATAGAAACCCTCTAACGCTATTCTAACATGATTTCAACTTTTTGAAATCCACTTTTGATTTTACGAGGCACTTCTTGAGGTGTCCGCTCTTCATCCTACCTGGCCAGGGCAGGTGAATTACTATCACCTTCAGGTTTATCGCCTCTCGATTCACTTTAACCATTCTATTCTCATAACTACATCATACTAATCTTATTTTATTAGGATGACAGTATACTCCTTACACTATCAGATAAGAAATTTTCACTTTGAGTTGGCATGTACACATTTTTAAAACTCATTTGACTTCAGTTTAAGCTTAGAATCGGCTAAACCTTGACTCTGATACCATTAAATGTAACACCCGCAACTCGTATCCGACTCAGATCCAAGTCCTAGGTGTCACATTGACTTTTCAAACAATCATTTTTTACCAAAGAATCAAGAATTTCAAATTTATTAAAATAATTAATTACAAAACATATCAGAGAGTAAATTATTCAAAACTCTTACTTACATGCCAACTGTATACATTAAACAAAATATATACTAATCATTTCTTTTTTGATCTGATCCGTGGAAAGGAGAATCTGACTTGTCTTGCTGTTCTTCGTTTCTCTTCTTGCTTTCCGTAACTTACGTGTGAAATACTCACACGCTAAGTCGATGACTTAGTGAGGCATATAAAAGAATAATAGAAACTCTAATTACTAACTATGCATGAACACTCTATAATATCACATCATACATAATTACATAATAATTCATATAGCAATTGCATACATATAAATATATATTATCATTATCATGATTCACATCTTTATTGTTATCAATATTATTATCATTCATTTCTTTAATCTTATGGTCTTGTCCCTAATACTCATACACATCATGTCATATCATACATTTGACCAATCAATACCCACCTCATCATATATATATACATCATGTAATACAATTCATATTACAAAAACATATATATCACATGAGTTTGTTTATTATTATCTCTTTGTTAGCCCATGTACATATGTGAGAACTATAGATATGTGAGTCTATAGAGGTTGTGCAGTAATGCTGTCACCACACCTTATATAAATACACCGAAGTGCCACGTAGAATTACACCATAGGGCAGTGTAGAAATGCACCGAAGTGCCATATAAGTTGTCCCTAAGGACCACGTAGAAATTCCTTAAGAATCATTTACATATGCCAAGGAAAAAATATGTGTCTCAAAGGACCTCATAAATGCTCCAAAGTATACATATATGTCCTGAAGGACCGCGTAGACCCTCGACTATTGTCATGCCAACTATACCTCTAGCTCTCGTGACAGATAACATGGGCACTAATATTTATGTTATCACACATTCACATATACACATAGTCTCAAAGTTCTTTCACATAGCTCATTATTACATTTTTTATAAGATCACACATAGTCAAGTAGTTCATTTCCATATAAATCACATATACACATAGATCACTTTCACGCAGAACATCTTCATAAAAATCACATATCACATAGCTTATAACTTGTTCTTATATCTTCTCATAAACATATTCTCTTATAGCTTTCTGTCATATCATTCTCACCACTTAATTTCACCTAACTCATAGTCATGTGGCTTATCTTATATACCTATATTCACATACCTTATAATTACCTAGTTTACTTCATTTCACACATAGTCACATAATCACATAATTTACTTATACATAGATCATTTCCATACCTAAATCATATAACACTTAAGTCTTCCTCATAAAGTTATACTATATATTCATATAATCTCATATTATCCAATAAGGAAATACTTATCTTGTCTCACTTTTCCATTTATTCACTTAATTATTTATACCATAACATATAATTTATATCACTTATCTAATATTATTTGTATACTAAGTTAATCTATTTATTTAGTTCAATTTCACATAACTAGTATATCATAGTTTCTTTTAAGTATATACTTCTTCCCTATAACATTTATCTTATAGTTTGGTATCATCATTTATTTTTATCCTCTAATTTACATACTATTCTCATAAAGTCTCATAACC
This sequence comes from Hibiscus syriacus, assembly GCF_006381635.1. Taxonomy (NCBI): domain Eukaryota; kingdom Viridiplantae; phylum Streptophyta; class Magnoliopsida; order Malvales; family Malvaceae; genus Hibiscus; species Hibiscus syriacus. Next base: position 1,438,548 of record NW_024061932.1, on the reverse strand, counting down.
TTTCCTGTATAATCACTTATATCATATAATCTAACTTGAACTTGATTATCTTATGTTCACATATATTTATATCAAATGATTCTTAGCTTATAACTTATGTCATGTGTTCATTTCATTCCTTATATCCTTATCTCATAGCATATTTCCTATTCTTATATGATCATATAGATCATTTCCACTTTTTCACATAACTTATCAAACTACCATGTACTTATACAAATCATATTACATACATAATAACAAGTCAACACATATATTCATGTACACATATAAATTATCACAAACACATACTTCTATCTATGAATTCATGTGTTTATCTATTGGAAATAGACTTTTCGCAAGTCTTATTTCCCATTAAACATCATATACTAAATAATGTGCACTTACTTGGCCTCACTAGTCAATACCGATCTCTTATATTTCCTCCTGATCGATCTTACTTGCCAATGGTTTCGGAACTCGTTTAGTCTTTGTATCTACATAAATATAATTTTCCAGACAATTATCATAAGCCTAAGCCTTATAATTCGATACTAAGAACTTGAGCTAAGTTAGTGAACCAAAATGAATTTTTCCCTTTAGTAGTGTACGGTACACTACGGGTGTATTGGTACCCAAATTAGCTTCAAAATTCACGGGTATCGGTACACTCCTTAATGTATCGATACACTATGAAGTTGTTCTTCAAATTTGGTCTTAGTGTATCAGTACCTATTCATAGTGTACCGTTACACCTGCCCAAAATAGACTGTTTAAAACCCAAAAATCATACCAAATCAACTTAAATCCTTCCTTACTTATCTCATTAGATATTCTTAACTAAAAAATACATAATCAAACCAATTCCTATACATTTAACACATCTTTATCCTCAAATTCTCATCCTCCACATAGAATTCAAGAATCCTACCAAATTTTCTACTTGGTCTAAATCCACTTCTAACACTTCATATCTTTTAATTTAACCATTGACAAGTCAAATTCAACTTTAAAATCTATTAACTCATTCTATCTCAATAATTCACATAAAAACTCTTCATATTTAATCCTTCATAACTCATCTATTTTGGAGTTTCAACACACTTAAAACTCTAATAAATCTTTCTTAGCACACCAAGAATCAAAACCAATCTTAAAACTCAATAAATAATCAATTTACCAAAACTTACCTTCAAGATGGAGTCACAGTAACGAGGGAGAAGAATAAACTAAGTCTCCAGACTCATCTTCATTTATTTCTTCTTTCCACATATTTAATCCCCTTAAAAAGAGAAATAAAAATCTTCTCATAGAAAAGACGATAATCCCTTTATTATTTCCAAACTTTACAATTAAATCCAATATCAAAATTCCCCAATAAAGTTCCTAAACTTTTAACTTATTTCAAAATTAAGCACCAAGTTTTCAGAATTTGCATTTTAGTCACTGACCTGGCTTTTTGGATGTTACAAATCTCTTCTCCTTTTAAGAAAATTTGTCCTCGAATTTTTACTACATTAATAGATAAAGATAATATCTACACATATCCTATTCATATTCTCATGTTGCCTTCTCAATTTAATCTTTCACATTATCATTAATAACTTGGCTTTCCTCACTTCAATTCTTCAACCACCTTTTTCCTTTATACATTCCTATCATGTCACTTATTATATAGACATTAGCATTAGTTCTCCTCACTCAACATTATAAATCAATCAAATTCCTTATAAATCTTTAATTGCTTTGCCATAATAACCAAACCTTTACTCCATCTTTACTTGATTGCCTCTAAAATTTCCTTAATATATATAAATAATTATTTATTTTTCTGACCACATTTACTTATCAAAGAAAAATTGAAATACTTACCTCTTTATCATAATTGATTAACATACACTTTGCAGATTCAAATAACATTTCATATTACCCAATATACCTTCCACTCCCCATCATGTTAAAAGAGGAAAGGGCTCGAGTTCCAGATTTTCAGATAGAGATATCTTTACATCAGCTTCATAGGAAAATAGATAATCTCAGTCTTTTGTTGCGAGCTCGGTTAGAGTAACAGGAGAAAGAATTCTATTTCAGACATGAGGCAAGTTGCATAGTTGAATATGCAGACTACTCAGTGGAGCTTGTTTCCAATGTAGAGAGACGAGTCACTTAGCTCGAAATTACCCTAAGAAATATAGGGACAACTCGGCGCAGTCTGAAAGACCAGTAGCAACCTCAAACAGAAGTAAGGGAAGGAGTAGATCCAGGGAAAAAATAGATTCAGTGCAGAGATAAGAGACTCAAGGAGTCGCTAGAATTTATAATATCAAGACTAATGAGGATCGTGATAACCCTCAAATTATAACAAGTACATTTTACCTTTTTGATGAGCCTATTTTTGTTCTAGTTGGCCTTGGTTCTTCACATTCATATATTAGTACCAAACTGATTAGAAGTAGAAGAATTCCTTTAGAAACAATTGTGAGTTAGATGATAGAGATAAATCCTATGAGACAAAGTGCAAGAGTCACTAGAATATGTAGAAAATGCCCTATAATGATCTAAGAGATTATATTTCTGGCAAACTTGATGGAGTTGCCCTTCGATGAATTTGAAATTATTCTGGGTATGGACTGATTGTCTTCACATTATGGATGGGTTGATTTTCGAAAGAAACAGTTATTTCTAAAAGATGTAGAAGGTTCAGAAATCATAGTAATAGATGATAGAATGAAATACCATCAAATCTGATAACAACCCTGATTGCCAAAAAGATAATATCGAAGGGATGTGTAGCTTTTCTTGTCAATATGATAGATACTCGAGTTCCAGAAACTAAAGTGAATGATATTCCCACCGTTAGAGAATTTTTGGACGCTTTTCCTGGTGAGTTACCAGGATTACCCCCGGATCGTGAAGTAGAGTTCAAAATTGAGGTTTATCTGGGTATAGAACCTATATCGATGGCTCCATATAGAATGGATCTGACTGAATTCAGAGAATTAAAAGTCTAATTATAAGAGCTACTGGATAAGGGGTTTATAAGACCCAGTGTCTCTCCGTGGGAAACATCGGTGTTGTTTGTGAAAAAGAATAACGGAATTATGAGATTATGTATCAATTACCATCGATTAAATAAGTTTACAATATAGAACAAATATCCTCTTCTGAGGATTGACGATTTGTTTGACCAATTGAAATGAGCATCGGCGTTTTCTAATATAGACTTAAGGTCAGGGTACCATCAGTTCAAAATCAAAGACGATGATATTTCAAAGACCACTTTTTGAACTCGGTATGGGCACTACGAATTTATAGTAATACCATTAGGTTTGACTAATGCACCAGTGATATTTATTGATATGATGAACTGAGTATTTCAATCATATATGGACCAATTTTTGGTGATATTTATAGATGATATCTTTGTATATTCCAAGTCAAGAGAAGAGCATGATGCCCATCTTCAAGCAGTTCTTCAGACACTCCATGAGAAGAAGTTGTATGCCAAATTATCAAAGTGCAAGTTTTGGTTAGCAGAGGTTGTTTTCCTTGGTCATATAGTTTCCATAGAAGGTATTCGAGTGGATTGGCAATCTCCAAGGAACGTTTCTACGGTCCGAAGTTTCTTGGAACTTGCTGGTTATTATAAACGATTTCTGATGAATTTCTCAATATTAACCTTGCCACTAACTAAGCTGTTGCAGAAGAATGTGCCTTTTGTATGGATGAAAAAGTGCCAAGAAAGTTTTGAAGGGCTCAAGAGAATATTGATAGAGGCACCGGTACTTGTACAGCCGGAGTTAGGAAAAGAATATATGGTGTTTAGTGACGTATCCTATAATGGATTAGGGTGTGTTATGATCCAAGATGGAAAGGTTGTAGCTTATGCCTCCAGAAAGTTGAAATATCATGAGAAAAATTATCCGATGCATAATTTAGAATTGGCGGCATTTGTGTTTACACTGAAAATCTGGTGTCATTATATGTATGGTGAGCGGTGTCATATTTATACAGATCATAAGAGTCTGAGTATTTATTGACACAAAAAGAATTGATCTTGAGACAAAGAAGATGGATTGAACTTTTAAAAGATTATGATCTAATCATCGACTATTATCCAAGAAAGGTGAATGTGGTAGTAGATGTATTAAGCCTAAAGATTTTTGCTTCTTTATGGGCCTTGGATGCACGTATGTCATTAAAGGAATATGACACTTTAATTGCTAAGTTTAAGTTAAAGCCGACATTTTTGGATCGGATTAAAGAGTTGCAAAAGTTAGATGAGAAATGTTTGGCGATGATGGCATGGGTCGAAAAGAATTAGATCAAAGACTTTGAAGAAAGAGTGGATGAATGTCTATACTATAAGGAAGAATTTGTATTCCCAACGATGATAATTTGAAAAGGGCTATCCTATATGAGGCGCATTATAACCTCTAACTATGCTCCTAGGTGGAAATAAAAAAGTATCAGGACTTGAAGAGTCGTTACTGGTGGTCTGACATGAAAAGAGTTGTAACAGATTTTGTTGCTAAATGTCTAAAATGTCAGCAAGTGAAAGATGAACATCTAGTGTCATCTGGGTTACTGCAGCCAATAAGCATTCCTGAGTGTAACTGAGAGAGGGTTACTATGGATTTTGTTTTGGGGTTACCGTTGTCACCGGGCAAAAATGACTCAATATGGGTAATAGTTGGTAGATTGACCAAGATGGCTCATTTTTCCTGGTTCAAGTGGATTATCCGATGAATAAGTTTGCAGAGTTTTATGTATAGGAGATAGTTAGATTGCATGGAGTGCCAGTATCAGTAGTGTCCAATCGAGACCCAAGATTTACTTCAAGATTCTAGAAGTCTTTGCATAAGTCTTTGGGTACTCGATTGAATTTCAGCATAGTTTTTCATCCGCAGACAGATGGGTAATTAGAGGAAATTTTCTAGATATTGGAAGGTATGTTAAGGGCACGTGTGATTGAATTGAAAGGATCTTGGGATAAATATTTTCCTTTAGCTGAATTCATCTATAATAATAGTTATCAATCAAGTATCAAGATTGCCCCGTATGAAGCTTTGTATGGGAGGAAATGCATAACACCATTAAATTGGTTTGAACTGAAAGATCGAGACTTGGTTGGCCCGGATTTGATGAAAGATATGGAGGATAAATTGAAACTTATGCAGAGAAATTTAAAAATAGCCTAAGATCGCCAGAAATCCTTTGCATATTTGAAAAGAAAGGAAATAGATTATCAGGAGGGAGACAAAGTATTTTTGAAAGTATCACCATGGAAAAAATACTGCATTTTGGGTGAAAAGGAAAATTAAGTTCGAGATTCATTAGACCGTATGAGATATTGAAAAGGGTTGGACCCGTAGCTTATCAGTTAGCTTTACCTCTGGATATGGACAAGATTCATAATGATTTCTTTGTATCGATGCTTAGAAGGTACATATCGTATCAATCTCATGATATCACGCCACAAGAAATAGAGATCCAACCATATTTAACTTATGAGGAGAAACCAGAGCGGATCTTGGCTAAGGAAACCAAAGAATTATGTAACAAAAGGGTTTCGTTGGTTAAAGTGCTTTGGCAGAATCATAAAGAAGGGGAAACTACTTGGGAACGAGACAAGGATATGAGAAAATAGTTTCCACATCTCTTTGTGTCAGGTATTTCTTTTAAATTCGAGGATGAATTTTCTTAAGGGGGATAATTGTAATACCCAATTAATAGGACAATGATTAAATGGAAAGGAATTAAAAATAGGGAGGACTAAATTAATTTAATTGATAAAGATGAGAATGAGTGGGAATAGTATTCTAGACTAAATTGTAGTGAGCAAGGATTAAAAAGGGCATTTATGGGTATTTGGATATAAATGAATTTAAAATTCATTTATTATGGTGTATTAATTAGAGAAATAAGGAGAAGAGGAAAAAGAAAGTGAGCACTCTCTTCTTTTTCTTCTCCCATGCGAAAAAGGCCTTCAACCCTAGCTAAAGGTAAGATCTATATTTGATGGTTTGTTTTTTTATATTAAGTTGGTTATTAAAGATTTGAGTTGGATAGAAGTATTAAAGATTTGAGTTGGATAGAAGTATAAGGAAGGATTAAATGAGATTAAAACTAACAAATAGTGGAAATAATGGAGATTTTAGAAAATGGGTTTTTAGATGATATGTTAATATAGGAATGGTTATGGATGTTTTATGGTTAATTCGACTTTTCATATAGGCCAATGAGAGATTAGAAGCATTGGTTAAGATTAAAAATAATATAGATAATGTGGTGTGATTCTTAGAATTTGATGTTCTTGATAAATGTTGGATGTTTTATGAAACTAGATGAAGAGAAATTGGTATGGATAAGTAAAGAGGAGTTAAATATCATTGTGGGATGTAAATATTATGGAATTTGGCCCCATTTGGCTAATAATCGGGTTAAAAACTAGAAAATCTGGGCAAGGGTATCGGTACTGATAGAACAATACCAATACTATAGGCAAAAAGGAGGAAAATCTGGGCAAGGGTATTGATGCTATGAGACATCGAATGTAATTTCGATATCGATACCGGAAAGGGGTATTGGTAACATAGTATAGAAGTACCGATACTATGGAGCCTAGAACAGCTAATCAGGTTGAAATTATTATAGAAATTGAGATAATGATGTTTTGAATATGCTAAAGCATAAGGTTAAGAAGTATACTAACATTTGTATGTTATGTGTACTTAATGGGTAATTGTGTAGATCAGAACCAAGCTCCTAAATCAAGTAAAGCCAAAGGCAAAGGCAATCCAGGTGAGTACTTTATTATAAGTATGAGAGATTATGAATATTCAATTTAGATTATTTGAATATATATATATATATATATATATATATATATATATATGTTTTATAATATTGATTATGATATTTTATAAGTATGAAAAGAATATTATGAATAAGTTTTAGAGTATTAACTGCTCTAAATCAAATTCATAATTGAAAATGCATGAAATGATGCATTAAGGCATGAATGGATGCCATAATTGAAAATGCATAAAAGGATGCATTAAGGCATGAACGGATGCCATAATTGAAAAAGCATGAAAGGATGCATTAAGGCATAAACAAATGCCATAATTGAAAATGTATGAAAGGATGCATTAAGGTATGAACGGATACTATAATTGAAAATGCATGAAATGATGCACTAAGGCATGAACGAAATCCATAATTGAAAATGCATGAAATGATGCATTAAGGCATGAACGGATGCCATAATTGAAAATGCATAAAAGGATGCATTAAGGCATGAACGGAAGCCATAATTAAAAATGCATGAAAGGATGCATTAAGACATGAACGTGTGCCATAATTGAAAATGCATGTAAATGATGCATTAAGGCATGAAAAGGATGCTATGTATATTAAAATGCATAAATGGATATGTTAATATGTGAAAGTAGACATAATTGAGTTTAATGAGCTAAAGACAAGTATGTTGGACATACTAAAGATTTTATTAAAGATAATATAAACAATGTTTGGATTTAATACAAATGATTTAACAAACTCCTATGGATGATATAGTTTTTTCTGAAGTTAAATAACTATGAACAATTTATGTATTCTTTAATGTTATTTACTATATTATCTCACTAAGTAAATGCTTAAGGTGTGTTGTTTCTCACGTGTAGGAAAAAGATCAGATTAGTTGAGTAGCTTTTGTAGCTTTGGTGATCATCAACTAAGGTGGATTAATCCGTAACACCGAACAATATAATATATTTTGGAAATTTTGTTGGCATGTAATCACATATTTAAATGCTTTTAATTTCAAACAATTGGAATGTATAACATGTTGAAAACAATGTTTTGTATTATATTAAAATGTTATGTAAAAAAAAATTAATGTGACATCCATATATCATGTACAGAAGGGTATATGGGGAATGAGTGTTAGAGGTTTCCACCTGATTAATCATCTCACAACCAAGGTTCTTTAGGGAGAAACTCCATTTGAACGACTTTTTGGGTGTAAACCTCATTATAATCATCTCATTATCTTTTGGATTTGGTGCTTTCCGCATCTTCAATCATTTTAGCCTTAGAAATTAGTATTTCGATCTCAACCTTATGTGTTCATTGGGTATAGTTCATTGTATCAAGGATATCAGTGCTTCGCTACCAATAGGAAGTTATATATTTCTCTATATGTTGTGTTCAATGAACATGTCTTTCCCTTATCTACCTTGGATACATGTTCTCGTTTAGGTCATGACCTAATCACTTTCTACATAGCAGTAATCATATATACTTAGTTCATGGATTTGCTAAGATGTGTGCATGTTTGGGTACCATTTCACGTCTGTATGGGTGTGAGCAGCATACTCATTCCGATACGTCTCAGGAATGTGTCTCTCCTCCAGTGCATCATGATGGTTTGCATGCTACTTCAATTCATGGTAATTTGGTGTCTAGAACACGTCTTCAACATAATGATGATGAGTTGTCCACTACCATAGAAAGGGAAAACTCGCCTTAGCAAGATATCTTGAGCCCCAAACTGATATTGTGCTTCCTATACCTAAAGTGGGAAATAGTAAAACGACTATTGATTATTCGTACTGTGTAAATATTTCTCCTTATAAATGGCATTTGATGGTTACTTGTAGCAAGCACAACATTTTTAAACCTAAAACGTTCAGTATACAAGTAGTTTGCTATACTAGGAATAAAGAACCTATGACAGTTGCTCAAGCCTTTAAGAATCTACAATGGAATGAGGCTATTATTACAAGGCATAAAGCCCATCTAAAGAATAATACTTGGTCCCTTGAACGGTTGCCAGCTGGTTGAGCGATTATGGGATGTAAATGGTTGTTCAAAATTAAGAGGCATGCTAATGGTATGGTGGCTAGGTATAAGGATTACTTGGTTGCTAAGAGATTTTTAAGATCTTGGGTATGACTTTAACAACACATTCAACCTAGTGGTGAAGTTACCATAGTGACTATTGTTCTCTCATTCACAGTGTCAAAAAGCTAGAGTCTGAGGCAAGTGGACATGAATAACACCTTCTTAATGGCGACCTTAGCGAAGACGTTAAGATGACTGAACCTCTGGGCTTTGATCAAGTACCTAGTGATGGTTCCCCTCTTGTGTGCAAGTCGAGAAAGACATTATATAGTCTTCACCAAGCACCGAGGATGAAGTATTCGAAGTTAAGATAGTTTCTTCTTCATTCATATTTTCAAAGGACAGTTGAGGATACTTCTCTATGTATTTGACAAACAGGTGGTGTTCATACGTATGTACTTGTGTATGTCGATGACATTGTTATCATAGGATATTCAAATGATATTATTGAGGAAGTAGTTAAATTGTTGGGACATAAATTCTCTTTAAAATATTTGAGAGAGTTGAGTTATTTTCTTGGCATAGAAGTTTAGTGCACCCCTAAATAATTCGTTCAAAGACAATGGAGTTTGTTCGAGAATTACTTGATAAAACTTGTAAGAGTGGAGCTAAGCCAATCTCGATTCCCATGGTTGTTTCCCCCGAATGTAACACACTAAACCTAATTGGGCCTAAAGTACCACATTAGGATACTGAGGCAAAACTCTGATTTTCAAAATTTGTTCATTTTCATTTTAAACAAATTTGAATGGAATCATAATAGGCATAAATAACTGTTATAGAAACACTTTTATAAATCGGAGCTCCGTTACACATTGTTTAAAACCAAAATAATACAAACTGAAAGTTTGATAAACGAAATACATGAGTAAGGCTCTATGGATCCATATGCCCACTAAAGCTTCAATACAATACTCTAAATGAGGTGTTGGAAGTCCTACTGAGACTGTGCTCCACAAACTGCTCAAGATAAAGATATGGTACTAAGGATTATGTAAATGCATGATATTAATCAAGTGATACCTACTTAAGGTTTAACTATTTTATCACTGAAGAAAGAGTCTCATGTTTCCCTTAACCCTCTATTAAGGGACTCCCAATGAGTACACCTTTAATAAGTCTCTAACCATAATTATTGTAACTACTATACAACATCTTAATGTTACAATGACACTAATATACATTATTTGAATGCAACAATGCCACTGTTATGCATTATTTGAATGCGACATTGACACTACTGTGCACTATCTGCATGCAATACTTACACTGGTTTGAATTAGATGAATGTAACACTCTATTAGTATTTGGTCTCACATAGCCATCAGTCACTAGTTAACTGAAGGAACCCAGTGTCACAAAGCTTCCATGAAATTCCCACAAAGCTACAAAATGATCTCCTAGTCTCTCACAACCATTACATAGATAGTAGAGAGGGAACCCAATCATCACATAGTAATGGATACAATTCCCACTCAACTAAAGCACTGGCTCAGTCTCACACAAATGTCAAGGCATACTTTGAGGATATCTATTGTACTAGACTGATGCAACTACACATGCATATCTGAGGGCCATAAGGGCACACAACACTAAAAACACCCCACTAGGGAAACCGAGGTAGCCTAGTTACACACTATTGTAACTCGAAAAACTAAAGTAAGGTAAAACTTTCACTGCCTACTATCTCGCTCGTTCTCTCAATTAGAACATTATGCGAAGGTTATTAGTCTATTATTTTTAAAAATTTATTCAGTTTATCTATTCTGGTCATAAGCACTTAAGGGTATTCTAGTCATTATTGTCTCTAAAGTGGTATCCACGTGTTTCATGATTTTATGATTATTTTGTTTGTTGTTAACTGTTTTTCATACCAGCTAGGCTAATGCTTAACTCCAATTCAATACTGGATAGCGACTCTCTATTCTCTCTTGTCGTACTTCTCTTCAATACCCCTTGAGTTGGAGGAACGACTTATATATTCTTGGTTCATTAACATTTTCGAAGTACACGATTTCAATAATACGTAATTTGACTTATTTATTTTACCTCTTGTCGGTATATCCTTTGTAATGATCCTCGCTCTTAATTATTTGATATGTTCTTGATTGAAGATACTAGATGTATTATGCTCGGTATGGTTACGTCGGTTGTAACTCACTCCTATGAGTGTTTTTAGGCCCTCTAGTCATTTATTTCCTTCACTGACTAAGTTCCACCAATACAGATCATCATTGACTCTTACGGGCCTTGAATAGGTCAAAACTAACCATCCAAAGTGGATAGTATAGATACTCTACTTCCAGTATCGATACCCTAGGGTCAAGTATTGATACCTTCATGAGTATCAGTACACAAACGGCTTATTTTTGCTAAATATTAGCGTAATATTGATACCAGGTACCCTCAATATCAATACAAATTATCATCAATATCGATACTATAGGGGTAGTATCTATACTCTCCCCATCAGTATCGATACTACGTGCTAGAAATGCTTAGATTTCATCCCAGTTCATCCAATATTGACACTCGAAGCTAGAAATATCTTGTTTAAGATCATAAAACACCCAAAAATCATTCCAAGGGTTTTACTTTGGTTCCTAATCATGTGCTAAATCTTTAGAAAGTTACTTAGAGTCATAAAGTGTCATAAAAACACATTTTGTACCTCAAAAACCTCATCTAATCATGAAATCAAGCATAAATCCTAAAATGCTTAAATACTTAAATCATAACAAATCATCATGCTTATGAAAGACTTAACACTAAAAAAAGATTAGGAATACAATATATTCATAATAGAATCACAAAATTAAGCTCATTTCTTAGGCACACTCATTTTTATTGGATTTGGATGATAAACCCCCATTTTCTCTAGCAAAATAAGAAACTTAAAGCTTGAATATTTAAAATGAGGTTGCGAGATGGATTAAGGATAAATTTGAAGCTTAAAGTAAGTGTAAAAGATGCTCAAGGACTTACCTTTGAGGTAAGCACTTGGATAGGAAAATGAAGAAATAAGAATGAAGAGAAAAAAAGGGAAAAATGAAAATAAGATACAAAAGTTTGCATCTTTTAAAATGGGATAATTATGATTTTGGTCTCTTATCATCTTTTTACTATGTAAAAATCCCCTTTTTATGGTTAATTGGGCCCAACCGCTTAAATATGAAATCATCAAGGCCCACATACCTCTCGGGTAAACCCGAACCTACTAGCCCTGAATTTGGAATACTACAAGTATCCCCTTATTAAAGGAATTATTGTCATTGAAATTTACATGGGTCGTATAACCACCTATCGTTAGTTCCCATACTTAGAAACATCGAGTATCAAGTCTTATTCTCAAAGAAAAAGTCCCTACAACATGACATATAGCTCAAAACTCACAAAATCGATCTATAATTTTCTAAGGGTCTTATCTACATCGAACCTTAAATAACCTTTAAGGGGCCCAAATTTAGATAATCACATTCTTGTTATCTAACACTGATTGCTTGGAATGTTTCACAAGGAAATGCTACTCCACGATTCAATTGATATCACTAAACTCTGCATTAGTTAACTATACGCAATTTAGTTAATATACTACACCATCCTATTAATCTCCTTTACTTACTGAATTTAGGTAACTCGTCATACTACATGTCGAGATCTTACAGACACTTTCCATACACGGCGTCATTGTTGTCCATTAAAGATATGATGATTATTCCTAACTCTCTACATATCGTTCTGACATTTGCACTACATAACTCTAATTTAATATTCATCCATGGAACTTGACTGTTTCATATTTTTTTTTTAGTTCAAACACCCGCTAGTTACCGTATCGTGCATCTAAGGTAATCGTAATTGAAAATTGGTTACTTACTAAATGAAACTAACAACATCTAGCTCTGTTGGAGAGCATACATCATATAGAGGAGATCTTTTGCAACCACACTTTGACTTAAGGATTTTCTGACTCTATGTCATCCACCCACTACACTTACCACCATTATGTTATTTGATGACAACTAACGTTAGTCGATTGATACTTAAAGTACTTGGTATCCTCTATCCTTAAGCACTAAAATCCACGGTCTTACATAACAATGCATACTTCTATACGTTATATAGCTCACACTTATATACCAACATGAAGACATCATGGGTGAGGCTTAGTTTAACTAGCTAAATCACTTATTATACATACATGAATGCATAATGGTAAAATCATAGGGTTTTATGCACCTAAAGACTCCAAACTCACTATCTTACCTATAGTACCCTTAGTACTTAGGGTGTGATCCGAGACTTCGTTATCAAAAACCTACACTTGACTAACTAACTCTTCATGAGTACATGTGGAATCTGCACCCAGTTAGCATTTGAAGTGCCTTGGCACTAGTTGATGTATATCCTTATATTTTTGGCAATAAAGTGATCGACATGCTAACTAGAGCAACTTGAACGTTCTTAACACTCTCATAGAGATCTTTTTCTCCAAGGTTGAAATTAAGAATCTTTACGGGTTAGTCACATGAATCCTCTACTGGCAATGCGAACATCATTATAGTCTTACATCTAACTTGACAACCCACAAGGATACTCCCCTAGGGAACATGCAATAGTGGAAGATTCTACGACTACACGTTTCTTAGAGTTGACATTCAACTCAACAAGGAACAACCACCTATTCCCATATCTTTATACCCGTAGGCCTGAGGTTAAAGCAACACTTGTGTTAAAAACTTCGCTTAGGTTGACTATCGATTCTGACCCAAGCCCCTAAGAATATATAAGGTAACCTTGTCTATTCCACAAATGCCCACCAACTAGGTACTTGGATCCTCTTACCAGGATCCTCTACATGATACTTTTCCACTTAGTTCACTTGACACCAAAAAAGAATATGTGCCTTTATGTCTACTGAAGCAACATGAAAATTGAGGTAGCTAAAAACATATCGAGATCTCATCTGTATCATCAATGTCCTATCTATATGTCACTATAATCTAACAAGTTGGATTATGCATGATTAAATTGGAAATAGGTCTATATGCTCCTTTACTCTCTTTCATGACAATAAAACTAACGCTTCTCTAGGTAGGCTCTCTACCAAGCTGAGCTACTGGGATCGCTTCCCTAGATCGAGATGAAACATCACCTTCTGAACTAGGGCAATCCCTCACTCTATGCTTCAGTAATCAACATCTATATCATTTTCTAAAGAGTTTAAATAACCTTCATCAATATTTTTTCCACAATTCTCACACTTTGGAAACCTCAAAACTCTATTAGAGTCTCCAGATCTTGCCACATATGGTGAAATTGTTGATCTCATATGGGACCTTACGTTTGACCCCTGATTCAATTTGAGTGAAAAATCTGGCATCTCTCTCCTCTACTCACATCAACCTCTGGCCCTCTTCGTCACTGACTCAAATAGATCTTCTGGTATATAAGTCCTCATACTTGGGGTGTTTGACACACCCAACAAACTCTTTCTCATAATATGAACTCTCTCCACGACCTTTACCTGTCGTGTAAACTCTAAAAATACCCTAGACGAGTTTATCACCAACTGCACATGGATATCAATGTGAAGTCCCTCGAGGAACCTCTTGCACATCAAAGTATCAATCATAACTAACTGTAGATCATGACTAATCAAACGAAGAAAGTAATTCTTATACTATTACAATAAGAGATCTTTCTAAAAAAGTTGGGAAAATTACATCCTCAACCTATCCATAGGGGCTTTACCGATGTACTCGCCTCTAAACTTGCTCAAGAAGTGATACCATATAGACACATTTTGCTGTAGAGCCGTCTCTATAGTCTCCGATCAGTTGATAGCATCACCCTTTAGCAAAGCGGTGACACACTCTAGCTTACCCTCTAGGGTAAGGTGAAGTTACCTCAAGGTCCTCATAGTCTATGTCAACCATTAGTCGATTATCTTAAGCCTCCTTAGTCTCTCTACTTGGGACTCCATCAGCACTAACAAACTATGGGTGATTGGGTAAAAAATATATGCTCTAGGAATAATGTCAAATATCTACTTGAGAGTTGAAGTAAAACCTTTGAAGAAGGTCGCCACTACGACTCCCGCACCTAACAAAATCATATGATCCTTTTCCCTGATAGGAACTCAACACCTAAAGCTATCTGAATGAGAGGCTCGACTCTTAATCCTATTCTTGAGACTACACATAAAACTATCGACCATCGCAAAACTCTACAGAACAAATAAGAAAGACAACACCATCAATATTTCTAGACTTATAAAAGTACTTTTAGTACCTAAGGGAATGTATTCACTAACACCTTACTAAAATTGAACACTGGGTGTTAGGACTGACACAACCTGACTCTCTGATACCACTAAATCTAACACCCTAAACTTGATTAAGCCTAAAGTACCATATTGGGCTACTAAGGCAACCCTGATTTTCAAAACCTATTCATTTTCATTTCAAACATATTGAATGGTATTGTAATTGACGTAAATAACAATTATAGAAACACTTTTATAAATTCGAGCTTTCTAACATATTATTTAAAAACAAAATAATACAAACTTAGAGTTTTATAAATAAAATACATTAGTAAGGTTATGTTAATACATATGCCCATTAATGCTACTATACATTACTTTGAATGAGGTACTGAAATTCCTGCTAAGATGATGCTCCACAAACAACTCAAGCTAATGATAAGGTACTAACAAGTAGGTACATGCATGATCTTAATCAAGTGTTACCTACTTATGGTTTAAGTGTTCTATTACTAAGTAATAGTCTCTTACTTCCCTTAATCCTTTAATAAAGGCCTCGTCATGAGTACACCTTTAATGAACATCTAAACACAATGATTGTAACTTCTATGTATTATCTAATTGCGACCATGACACTACAATGCATTATCTGAATTCGACACTGACACTATTGTGCATTATCTGAATGCAACACTAATACTGATGTGTATTATCTGAATACAACACTCTACTAATATCTACTCTCACATAGTGATAGAGATGCAACAGCGGATGAATGATTGTTAGTCTTATTAAAGAATCAAACCTAGAAAGCTTTAGACTCGATCAAAGAATGAGATAGGGAGAGAAAGGTGTGCGCACTAACAAATAGATAAGATTGGGGAATTAAGTTGTTGGAAATTGAAACAAATAAATGATTAAGACAAGGAAATACAAGGGTAATAAAAGAATAAGGATAAATAAAGATAATGGATAAAGATGATAATGATAACTTAGACAAATTAAGGTTTTCAACAAAATTAATCCTGACATGGTATGAAACAAGAATATAGACATTAGAAAGATAATTAAATAAGGGATATAAATATAAAAATGGAACTACAAATATATAAACAGATTAAAAAGAAATAGAAATTTAAAATTTTCCATCGGTAGGTTTGAGTTAATGCAAAATTAAAATTTGAAAAGTTTTGAATTTTCCAAATAAAAAATACTTCTTAATTCTCAAATAAATAAATAAAATGGTATAAAGAAGTAGAGTCGATTCACATGGACAAAAAGTTTGATAATATCGTTTCTCTAATTGAATTAACTATAAAAAATAAGGGGATTTTAAATTAATGAAAATGAATAATAGAAAAATAAACACTGAATAAAAAATAATGAGAAAATAAATAAGGTAAATAAAGTAGAAGAATTCAATAGAGATGATATAGTCATAGGTTTTGCTTAGCCTCAATTTGGATTAATCATCTAAATAATATTTTCCTTTCATGATGTACGTCGGTTATAGTTAACAAGGTCCAACCCCTGTAGCTAACTCTTCCCTTTAGTTAACCAAAACTTCCAATTATATCTCCAAAATCAGATACTTGTTGGTGTAGCCTATCGTTGTTAGATCCAAAATAGCTTTAAGTTCTGGAAAAGCCCGATTGGATTTATAGTGTTTCACCGAGAATCAAAATTGATCTTGATTCCCCTTAACGAACTGCTATTGAGTTTGTTCACAGGAAGCCGAATTACAATCAACTTATTCGACTTCCAAACTTCAAGCAAAATAGTCTTCAAATCAATATGCACCTTTTGAGTTGAAGATGTAATAACTTTTAAGGGAATGGTTGATTGTCACTCCCAGTTTATAAAGAATCTAAGAATAGAATCTAAAGGTATGAAGATCAAGACTCAATTCTCATGATTAAAATTGAGTTCCACAAAAACATTTGGCTAAGTGGAAGTTTAACTAAGAATGGATTAGATCATTTTTAGCATTGTGAAAAGAAAATAATGGAAGAATATAAAGAAAGAAAAGTAGAGAAGAAAGAAAAGAAGAATTTCAAGAATGAACCAAGGAAAAATAAATTCCAATATGTTTTTTAAGTATTGACCCTAAGGGGTATT
Source organism: Hibiscus syriacus (assembly GCF_006381635.1). Classification (NCBI taxonomy): domain Eukaryota; kingdom Viridiplantae; phylum Streptophyta; class Magnoliopsida; order Malvales; family Malvaceae; genus Hibiscus; species Hibiscus syriacus. The sequence continues at coordinate 1,421,273 of NW_024061932.1, read as the reverse complement.
TATAACCCGATAGTTCTAAGTAAATAAAATATCTAATTACTAAATAAAAGATAATGAGATAATCAAACTAAGTGTTCTATGTAAATAACTAATTCGTAAATAAATAATAATAATAATAAAATAATAAAACTAAAATCCTAAATTTACAAGGTTTATCATAGAAGATAAAAAATAAATATTAAAGTCTTGTAGTAATGGTTGAATTGTTCTTCATTTTTTGGATAACCTTGTCGTAGGTAAATTCTAAATTGAATATTCAAAATAATTATGCTTGTCTTTTAGAGGATGATATTTGTTTTATCGAAATCTACTGATTTTTGGACTAATTAATCCAAAGAGGTTCATATTTAAAATAAACACAAAATAAAGATAAATCAGTAATATCCAAGCAATAAATGAGAGGTAAATAATAATAAAAATATGAAATATTAACACTTATCAAATTTCGCTTCACTTATTTAATGCTTGTTCTCAAGCATACATCAGTTCAACATACTAACTTTTATATTTACCTTTCATCATCTAATTTCAGATCTTAGAATACCAATAAAGCCAAGTCCACATCAAATATTTGAACCATAACAACAATCAAGTAGAAGAGGATGAATAGGAAAAAATTATGGCCAAATCAGAACATTGCATTAATTCATTAGTTTCAAATGCGATATGACTTTACACCCCCACATAGATTCACTTAATACTCTCAAAGTCAGAACATAACACAATATTACCATAGGCTTGCAAGTGAATTGATAACCCCGTAAAATTCTATATTTTGTGCCTTTTTACCTAAGTTATTGGTTGTTTAAAAACTCATGTCATAGCATTTACTTGCATTTAGGCTCATATAGTTACATGTGATGGACAGGTTTAGCTGCAACATTTTATTTTGTAAACTGGTACTATTTGATACGAAAGGTTGTCTCTTTTGTTGATGTGAAAGTGAAGAAATGTAACCCCCAAGACCCGGCCTAGACATTAGGCCCAAACCTAGACGGTCACATATCGTATTCAGAGATTCTTTTCATATTTAAACATATATGTATACATATGTCAGAAAACTGAATAAAACATATACATATCAAAATACAACAAAAAAACGTATAAAACATTTACGGAATAAATATCGGTAATACAAATATATCAAGAAGGTAGCGAAACACATGTTACCAAAATATAACTGAAAGGCATATAGAGATATACAGTAGTACAAAAATAGGAGTAGTAGGTCCTCCTGATGCCAAGTCTTCTAGTATAGTCTACTATTATCTGAAAAGGTTAAATTTACAGAATGAGCTAAAAAGCTCAGTGTACTCCTACGGTGTATAAAAACAAGTAGATAAAATATTTTAGAAAAATTAGTTTATGAAGCAGATTTTAAAAACATAAACACTACCCCATCAGATCACTAGATTGTGTAGGTTCCCCAGAACCATACACCCACTTGTACACCTAGTAAGGCTTACCCTATGCACAAAACAGGGAAGCCTACAGTAAGGACTTATCCAGAGCACAAAGCCAAGGAGCCTGTGGAAAGCTGTAAGGTCTTATCCTTGCACATAGCAGAGGAGCCTATAGAAACGACAAGGTCTTACCCTGGCACATAGCAGATGAGCCTTCAGAAATGGTAAGGTCTCCTTGCACATAGCATAGGAGCCTTCAAAAATGGTAAGGTCTCCTTGCACACAGCAGAGGAGCCTTCAGAAATGGTAAGGTCTTATCCTTGTACACAGTAGATGAGCCTTGAGAAACTTCAACCAACAATACTAAATATGTTACATGCCAACTAAATACATAAAAAAGTAGACATGTGTCATACTGTTACTAAAGAGGTGATTCTTGCTTCGATGTCCAAAAATCTCCTTACTCTATTGGAAGTAAAACCTACGCATGAAATTAACACACACTAAGAAAATTCTTAGTGAGACATAATAATCATAAGTAGAGATTCTATAAACAAGTATATTATGACTATTTCAATATCCATTACATCTTTCCATTCATTAAACATTCGATAGTTACTTCAGTAATACTAATACAATCATTTCTCACTATTATTCTAATGTACATGGATTGTACACCTGCTACCAATACGAAAATTTATACACTTAATATGAATTTCCTAGTTTTTCACATATAGTGCCCATACAGAAATTCATTCACTTAGTATGAATTTCTTAAGCTGCCCATGCGGAAATTCGTCCACTTAGTATTAATTTCTTAAGTTTTACACATATAGTGCCCATACGGAAAATCATTGACTTAGTATGATGTTCTTAAGTTTTACACATATAGTGCCCATACGGAAATTCATCCACTGAGTATGACTTTCTTAAGTTTTTGCACAGATAGTACCAATTGGTAATCACCATACATATATCAATATATCATACAATTATGACTACCATAACATATACGTACATAGTTAAATGCACTCACCTGGCTTGCCTTGCCTTGATATCCAAAATATAAAGATGATTACTCCAGGACTTGGCCTTTGCCTTTTTCGTTACTCGACTAGGGAGCTTGATTTTGATATATTTCATATTCATTAAATACATGTATCATATCTATTGTTAGTATATTTCCTAACAATTATACTTAACATTAATCAAAAGTACATATTATTAACCTTTCTACAACAATATCAACCTATCTTACAATTTTGGCTCCTCAGTATCGATACTACCTCACTATGGTATCGATACCCTGTTATGGTATCAATTCCATTTTTGCATTATATTTTTAATGGTATTGAAACATTCCCTTCGGTATCGATACTCCCCCTCGGTATTGATAATGATTCAATCAGTATCGATACTATTCAGCTGATTTATCCCATTTTAGTCTATAGTATCGGTACTGTTCTATTAGTACCAATACCCATGCACAGAGTTTCCAATTTTCAACACGAGACATACCCAAATTTGGTTAATTTTCCTCATGTTTACCCCTAACAATGCTATGTAACTCTTCTTTACTTATCCATACCAACTTTCCTTCATTTAGAAACTCAAAACATCTAGTATCCCTCAAGATCATTTGATTCTATGAATCACGCCAAAATTTATAACTTGTTTTTACACTCATCCAATGCTTCTAATCTTTCATTTACCTCTTTTACAAGTCAATTCTACCAATAAACATCAATAAACACTCATATATTAACATATCATTTCAAAATCCATTTCCTATAATCTCCATTATTTCCATTATTTCATAGTTTTAATCCCATCTAATCTTTCCTTAAGCTTCTATCATACTCAAAGTTTCAATAACCAACTAAAAATGAAATGATAAACTATCAAATTGAAATCTCACCATAAGCTACGGATGAGAGCTTCTCACGTGAAAGAAGAAGAAGAAAAGAGTTGATCTTACTTGATCCCTTTCCCCTTTATTTCTTTTCTTTAATATACTATAAAGAATAGATTTTAAATTCATTTAATTCCAAATAACCAAAATGCCCTTTTAATCCTTCATTACTACAATTTAGTATAAACTACTATTCCCAAATCATTCTCATCTTTTATTAACTAGTCAAATAAATCTTATATTTTAAATAGTTTCAATAAAGTCATTAATTCAATATTTGGGGCATTACAATTCTCCCGCTTAAGAAAATCCGTCCTCGAATTTAAAGTAGGATCTGAAATAAAGAGATGTGGAATCTGCTTTTTCATATTCTCCTCTCTTTCCCAGGTAGCCTCTTCTACCTTATGATTCTGCCAAAGCACTTTAACCAACGAAATTCTTTTGTTACGTATTCCTTGGTTTCCTTAACCAATATCACCACTGGTTCCTCCTCGTAAGTTAAATTTGGTCAGATCTCTATTTTTTCAGGTGTGATAACATAAGATGGATCCGATGTGTAACTTCTAAGCATCGATATGTGGAAAACATTGTGGATATTGTCCATATCCGTAGGTAAAGCTAACTGATAGGTCACGGGTCCAACCCTTTTTAATATCTCATATGGTCCAATGAATCCGGACTCAACTTTTCTTTTAGCCCAAAACATAATACCTTCTTCCAAGGTGATACTTTTAAAAATACTTTGTCTCCCACTTGATATTCTATTTCTTTTCTTCTCAATTATGCATAGGACTTTTGGTGATCTGAGGCTATCTTTAGATTATTCTGGATAAGTTTCACTTTATCCTCCAAATCTTTCATCAAATCTGGGCCAGCCAGGTCTCGATCTTTCAGTTCAAACCAATTTAATGGTGTTATGTATTTTATCCCATACAGATCTTCATACGAGGCCATCTTAATACTTGATTGATAACTATTATTATACACAAATTCTACTAAAGGCAAATACTTATCCCATGATCCTTTAAATTCAATCACACATGCCCTTAGCATATATTCTAATATATGAATTGTTCTTTCGAGTACCCAATGACTTATGTAAAGACTTCCAGAACCTGGAGGTAAACCTTGGGTCTCTATCGGATACTATCGAAATTGGCACTCCATACAGTATAGCTATCTCTTTTATATACAACATCGCAAACTTATCCATTGAGTAATCTATTCCAATCGGGATAAAATAAGCCATCTTGGATAATATGTCTACTATTATCCAAATCGAGTCCTTTTTTACTCGGTGACAATGGTAACCCCAAAAGAAAATCCATTGTGACTCACTCCCACTACCACTCAGGAATAGATATTCGCTGCAGTAACCCTGATGGCATTTGATGTTCAACTTTCACTTATTGACATGTCGAACATTTAACAACAAACTCTGTTACAGCTCTTTTCATGCCAGGCCACCAATAACGACTCTTCAAGTCTTGATACATCTTATTACCGCCTGGGTGCATAGCCAAAGGATTATAATGGGCTTCGCAAAGAATATCCTTCCTCAAATCATCATCATTGGTAATGAAAAGTCTTCCTCGGTAATATAAACATCCATTATTCTTTATTTCAAAATCTTTGGTCTCTTCTTTTTCTACTTGCACCAATCTTATCAAACATTTCTTATCTCAACCTTGCAACTACTTTACATGATCCAAAAGCATCATCTTTAAATTTAATTCAGCAATCAAAGCACCAACTTCCTTTAAAAACATGCGTGTGTCTAAAGCCCTTAAAGATGCAAAAGTATTTCGACTGAGCGCCTCCGCTACCACGTTAGCCTTTCCCGGATGATAGTCAATAACCAAATCATAATCTTTCAAGATCTTAATCCATCTTCTCTGCCTTAATTCCATCTCTTTCCGAGTCAACGGATAATTTAGACTTTTATGATCTGCATATACATGGCAACGCTCACGTATAGATAATGGTGCCAGATTTTTAAAGCAACCACCACTGCGGCCAATTCTAAATCATGAGTCGGGTAATTTCTCTCATGATTCTTTAATTGTCATGAGGCATAAGCAACAACTTTCCCTTCTTGTATCCGCACGCATCCTAACCCATTATGGGATGCATCACCGTAAACGACATATTCTTTACCCGACTCAGATTGCATGAGCACTTGAGAATCAGTTATAATTCTCTTCAACGTTTCAAAACTTTCTTGCCACTTTTTTGTCCAAACAAAAGGATTCTGTTTCGGTAACAACTTAGTTAGTGGCAGAGCTAACATTGAGAAATTTTTCACAAATCGTCATTAATAACCAGTAACCCCCAAGAAAATTCAAACTTCGAACATATTCTTTGGGGTTACCAATCTACTATATCTTGAATCTTTTTGGGGTCTACTATTATGCCTTCGGCGTATACTATATGACCAAGGAAATTAATATCATATAACCAAAATTCGTATTTATACAATTTCACGTATAACTTCTTATCACGAAGTTCTAAAAAACCACTCAAAGATGAGCATCATGTTCCTTCTTTGACTTGGAATATACCAGGATATCATCTATAAACACTACCACAAACTGATCCAGATATGGTTGAAATACTTTGTTTATTAAATCCATAAATGTTGCAGGAGAATTTGTCAATCCAAACGGCATTACCATAAAATTCATAATGACCATACCGAGTTCGAAAAGCCATCTTGGAGATATTCTCCCTTTCAATCTTTAACTGATAGTACCCCGACCGTATATCTATCTTAGAGAACACTTCTGCGTCTTTCAATTGATCAAACATGTCATCAATCCTCAGAAGAGGATACTTTTTCATTATTGTTACCTTATTTAGTTAACGATGGTCAATATATAACCGCATAGACCTATCCTTCTTTTTTACAAATAGCACATGCGCTCCCCAAAGAGAAACATTGGGTTTGATAAATCCTTTATCGAGTAGTTCTTGAAACTGTTCCTTTAATTCCCTTAACTCTGTTGGGCCATCCGATATGGAGCCATAGAAACAGGTTCGGTACCCGGATAACCCTCAATTTTAAATTATATTTCACGATCTGGAGGTAAACACGATAACTATTCCGGAAAAACCTCTGGAAATTCCCTAACTGTGGGGATATCATGCAATCTCACACCCGACACTCGAGTGTCTATTACATTAGCTAGAAAATCTACGCATCCTTTTCAAATCATTTTATTGGTGATCATGGCCGATATCACATTGGACAGGGATTTTGCCTTCTCACTAATCACTACAATTTCAGAGTCTTTCGTATCTTTTAGGAATAATCTCTTCCGATGACAATCTACCCATCCATGGTGTAGAGACAACTAATCCATGCTCAAAATGATTTCAAACTCATCAAAGGGAAACTCCATCAAGTTTTCCAAAAACATAACCCCTTGAATCATAATTGGACATTTTCTACACACCCATGCTACCCTTGCATTATGATCCATAGGGTTCACCGCTATCAATTAACTATAAATTGGTTCTAAAGGAATTCCTCTAGTTCTAACCAACTGTTTACTAATATATGAGTGCATAGAAACAGGGTCAACTAGAACAAAAACATGCTTATCAAAAAGGTGAAATGTACATGTTATGATCTCCGGGTCATCCCTATATTCACTGGTCTTTATATTATAAACTCGGGCAACTCCCCGAGTCTTATGTCTCTGGCTAGACTCATTTTGACCACCTGATCTTCCTTTTCCTTTACTTCTACTTAGTGTGGCTACTGATCTCTCCATTTGTGATGATCTATCTCCTGATTTCTTTGGGCAATTCCGAGCAAAGTGACCAGATTCACCATAATGAAAACAAGCACCGGAAAGTAGTATACATACTCCCCCGTGTGACCTGCCACATGTCTGACATAGAGGTTTCTCTCCATAAGCTCTACCCGAGCTAGCAGTATAAGAATGAGACTGCTTAGTTTTCTATGAAGCTGTAGAATAATCAAACTGTCAGTGAATCGAGAACCTGACCCCTTTGCCCTTTTTGCATAATGTATAGATAAAGACGTTTCAATTCTTTTTCCCTTCTGAATACTCTGTTCCACTATTGACGTCTCCTCTTAAGTTCTTTCCATGGCCTTTGCTTTGTTAATCACTTCTTGCAGGCTAGGCAAATTTAAGGCCAACATTATCTCTTTCAACTTTGGCCTCAGGCCCTCAATAAACCAATCCCGTCGAGCATTGTCATTAGGAACCACCTCAATAGCATAACGGCTAAGCTTGTTATATTCAGCCTCATACTCATGCACCACTCGATCGCCTTGTTTTAAGTTAAAAACTTTAACAATATTGATCTCATGAACTGCTCCCCGATATACTTGTTCTTGAATTCATCTTGGAAGAATTGCAAATTTACATGTTCCGATGATACATACATCATTGTATTTGTCCATCATACCTGAGATGATCCTCGAAGTAACAAAACAGCTCCACCCAATTTTTCATGATCCGAGCACTAGAGACTTTCCAACATCATCATGACATCATTCAACCATAAGTTTGCGTCCATAGTACCTTCACCATCTTCTCCCCTGAACTTAAGAGCTCCCAAACTTCTTAACTCTTTTGGGATTAACATTCGCAATGTTGGAGGAGCAGGGGGAGATGAAGGAGGATGAACCCTTTTCAAGATAACATCTAGAGCTTGCATAAAAGCTCTGAACTCCGGAACAGGCATAGCCTGAGGTGTCGGTGCACTGTCATTCTCTGAAGGAATCGGATGTTCACTATTTTCCTCATAACTTTCACTCCCCGATCCATCTCTACTTTCTCATCCAACCGCTCTTCTTGAATTCGTAGAATATGACATCTAGTACAACATTCATAAAATAGTACTTAAGTTAGTAAAGAGAGACATCCATCATATTTCTTTCTATACTCTATCAGTAACTTGACATCTTAGGGGCATGTAAACTCTTTTTACATCAAAATACACTCGATTTCGATCGAGAATCGGCTAAACATGTAGCTCTAGCACCAATAAATGTAACATCCATTTCTCGTATACCTTTCCGTACACGGAATATAGATGTCACATTACTTTTAAAATAGTTCTTCCTTTGAAAACCTGAAAAGTTTTGTTTCTTTTAATAAAACATTCTAATTAAACTATTACAAAATATACATGAACTTAATTTTATAATAAAAAGTACCATTCAAATGTTCTTCAGAGCATTTTTACAAAATATGTTACATGCCAACTAAATACATCAAAAAGTAGACATGTGTCATACTGTTACTGAAGAAGTGATCCTTGCTTCGATGTCCAAAAATCTCCTTACTCCACTGGAAGTAAAGCCTACACGTGAAATTAATACATGCTAAGAAAATTCTTAGTGCGACATAATAAGAATAAGTAGAATTCTATATACAAGTATATTAAGACGATTTTAATATCCATTACATCTGTCCTTTTATTAAACATTCAATAGTTACTTCGGTAATACTAATACAATCATTTCTCAACCATTATTCTAATGTACATGGATTATACACCTACTACCAATACAAAAATTTATACACTTAGTATAAATTTCCTAGTTTTGCACATATAGTGCCCATACAGAAATTCATCCACTTAGTATGAATTTTTTAAATTTTGAACATATAATGGCCATACGGAAATTCATCCACTTAGTATGAATTTCTTATGTTTTTTCATACTTAGTGCCATTTGGTAATCACCATACATACATCAATATATCATACAAGTATGACTACCATAACATATACGTACACAGTTAAATGCACTCACCTGGCTTGCCATGCTTTGAGATTCAAAATGTAAAGATGATTACTCCGGGACTGGGCCTTTGCCTTTTGCTTTACTCGACTCGGGAGCTTGATTTTGATATATTCCATATTCATTAAATAAATGTATTATATAAATTGTTATTATATTTCCTAACATTTATATTTAAACATTAATCAAAAGTATGTATTATTAACTTTTCTACAACAATATCAACCTATCTAACAATGTCTGGCTCCTCAGTATCGATACCCCTACCATGGTATCGATACTACCTTACTATGGTATCGAAACCCTACTATGGTATCGATACAATATTTTTCATTATGTTTTGAATGGTATCGATACTCCACCTCGATATTGATATTGATTGAATCAGTATCGATACTACTCAGCTAATTCATCCCGTTTTAGTCAATAGTATCGGCACTGTTCTATCAGTACCGATACTTACGCCCAGATTTTCTAGTTTTTAACCCAAGACATACCTAAATTTGGTCAATTTTCCTCATGTTTACCCCCAACAATGCTATGTAACTCTTATCTACTTATTCATACCAACTTTCCTTCATTTAGATACTTAAAACATCTAATATCCCTCAAGATCATTTGATTCTATGAATCACACAAAAATTTCTAACTTGCTTTTACACTCATCCAATGCTTTTAATCTTTCATCTACCTCTTAAACAAGTCAATTCTACCAATAAACATCAATATAAACTAATATATTAACATATAATTTCAAAACTCATTTTCTATAATCTCCATTATTTCCCTTATTTCATAGTTTTAATCCCATTTAATATTTCTGTAAGCTTCTAACATACTCAAAGCTTCTATCATACTCAAAGCTTCAATAACCAACTAAAAACGAAAGGATAAACCATCAAATTGAAATCTCACCTTAAGATAGGGATGAGAGCTTCTCACGTAAAATAAGAAAATGAAAAGAGTCAACCTTACTTGATCCAATTTCCCTTTTATTTATTTACTTTAATATACTATAAAGAATAGATTTTAAATTCATTTAATTCTAAATAAGCAAAATGCCCTTTTAATCTTTACTACAATTTAGTCTAAACTACCATTCCCAAATTATTCTCATCTTTTATCAATTAGTCAAATAAATCCTATATTTTAAATCATTTCAATAAAGTCATTAATTCAAATTTTGGGGCATTACAACAACATTTCCATACTCACACTCCTTGCACATATCAATTTTTCCACAATATTTTCCTTATCACTTGTCTATACCACTATATATATATATTTACTCAGTAAGAACTATGTGCAATAACTTCATTCTAAATCCCAGCAATCTCTATGGAGATGATAATCACTCGCTACTATATTACTTGCTTGACAGTTTATACTTGCACATATTTTTCATTCAATTTATAGTACATTACACATGCATCATGAATCAAGTCTTCTCCACTATATATGAATATGATGATAAAATCAAAAGGTCTTTCAAGGGTTGTAATGGGGTTTATGTAAGGGTATGGTAAAAGGAAAAATATAGGCTCAATAGTCAAGAAAGAGATGCATATAAGATTTGATCCGCATAATAATATCAAACAAAAATTAATCAATCAAAGGAATTTCAACATCCAAACTTCAACCCCATTTTTTCTTTTTCTTCACATTTTTTCTTTTTTTGTTATGTTCATTTCGAACATTTTTCTATTTTTTAATCTTTTTAGTACCTTTTTATTTTTATTCTCAAACGTCTTTTTTTGTGGAAAACTTGTACTCTTTCCTGACAAAGGTAGAAAAAGAGAGACAAAATTAAAGGCTTCTGGTTTAAAGTGTGGTAAAGCAAAGAAAAGTGAAAATGGCTCAAAGTGACTAACTAATGGAAAATAAATGGCTAACTAATGGTTTAATCCTAACTGCCCCTGTCATTTTAAAGCATCAAATCCAAACTATAGTCTCAAAATGTATTTAAAAGCAAGTTCTAGAATATATATGTTAAGTTTGACACACTCAAACTGAGTCTAAATATAAGGAACTGCTTGATAGGCTCAAATCTTACAAAGGTGTGTTTAGTATTAAATCAAGTGCATTTTCAACCAAAAAACTCACGAGATAACATCATAATATTTTTTATTCTTATTTTATTACTTAGTCATGTTACAATAAGGACTCCTTTAAACCCATATAAAGGATGCTCCTCCCACCATTGTAAAAACATATTTTTTTTTTAATACAACACATTGAGAGTTTATTTTTGTAAATGTTGATTACTTGTGTACTCGAAGCTTCTTTTCCTTAACTTCTTTTTAATTTCTTTGTGTGAGAGATATTCGTACTTCGGTTTTCCTCTTTATTGTGACTAGGAGAGCTAGTTAGAGCCAATTATAGAGTTTTCCTAGTTAGTTAAGACTATGAGGGTTCATAAGACACTTATCCATCGATTTCCATCATATCAATTATCATCATCAACCTCCAGCCGCCCACCATCTCCATTGGTTTAAGTGTGTGTTAACTCATTACCAAGGGAAATTCCAATTTTGATTTCCTCTTAATCCATTTATCCTTTTTCAATCTCGTTTTCATACTCTTATTAATTATTTAATTATATTTATAATTCATATCTTCTTGTCTCATTCCGTGTCAGAATCATTTTTTTCGAAAACCTTATTTTGGCTAAGTTATTTCTATCATCTTTATCCATTATCTTTATTTATCCTTATTATTTTATTACCCTTGTTTTTTGTTGTCTTAATCCTTTATTTGTCTCCATTTCTAGAAAATTAATTAACTTATATTATCCATTTGTCACCGCCCATAACTCTATCTCTCCCTCTCTCATTCATTGATCGAGTCTAGATCTTTCTCGTTTTGATTCTACAACAAGATCAATATTCATTCACCTGATATCACATCGCTAACAACTGATATCATATTTAGGACAATTCTTGGATATAATCAAGCACTTTTGATTCTTCTTTCAGGCATACACTACCAAGGTACCCCAACGGAGCTAGTTTATACAAGTTAATCATTTTCAGGTTCTTTATCATTATTTTAATTTAGTTCAAGTCCTTCTTATTAGTTTTATGATTTTCATCAAAAAATCAAAAAAATAAAAGGGAAAACCCAAAAAATAAAAAATCCATAAATCATAGATGAAGGAATTTGGGGTTTATTTTTTACAAGTACATTTTTCGCCCTAAGAGAAATCTCCACTCCAATTTTCAGATAAATCAAACTACATTAGCCCGCTAAAAACCATTTTAAATATTTGGGACTTGTTAATTAGAGAGAATTCTACAGAAAACCTTGTTCTGAAAATTTCTAGATTGAAACTAAATCCACTGAAAGGCATTAAAACTTTCCAAAATTCTTAGAGATTGAAAACCCCCTCAAACACGTTTCTTAATTTGATTTAGCATTTTAGGTTTTCTGGTTTCAGTTTTTTCAACTTTCTTAACTCTTATTACTGTAGGTTCTTTTGTCTTACCACTTTATTTCCTCTACATCATCTAACACTTTATTTCCTCTACATCATCTAACACATTATTATCCTTATTTTAGAAGGATTACAAGAGTTTGCATATTTCTTCTTCCTTTCATTCTCGTTCACTTGGAGTCTTACTTTTGTTTGACCTCTTGAAGTTTTCTAAGTACTTCTATTATTCGTTGTTAGTGATTGAACTCCGATGCAAATATTGAAAAGATTTTTGGTAAGAGAGTTTTATAGAGTACAAGACCGACTTACATGCCTATCAGTGTATTACTTCCTTGGAGTGATTTTTGAGGTTTCTTATTTTATTTGATTTTTTTCACTTTAAATTTTTCTTTAAGTGTTGTGATTTTCAGGATGGCAAGAGGAAAAGCTCTTGACGAGGCAATCATTGGTCTCTTGAATGGTATAAAACTAAAAACAAACATACCTACTAGACTTCAACAACAGTTTGATGAACTCAACCTCACCTTAATGTAACAACAACCACCTATTGATTATCCGAGAGAAGATGATGAAAACCAACCAAACAATCAAATGTTACCAAAGGGAGGACAACCGAGACTCAATAAGCTTAAACTATTTGCAAAATCGAAGTTCACTATCATAAGTTCAAAGAAGAATATGACCCTGAAGGCTACAATGATCGGGATAGCAAAGTTGAGATTTTGTTTTCCTACCACGAATATCCTTGGAAGAACACGTGTCGCTCATCACCATGGAATTCCAAGATTCTACTCTCACTTGGTGGATGCAAACAAGAATGGCTATAAAAGAACGTTGAATACAAATAATTAAATCATGCGGTGATCTAAAAGGCTTCTTGAGGAATCATTTTCTTCCAAAACATTACATTCGTGAAGTTAAGCAACAACTTCACTGACTTTCACAAGGAAGAATCTAACAACCCGAAAAATTGGAAATTTTTTTAATTAAGTAATTTGGCAAAATTTGAGGATTAAATTGAAAGTTTTCTAAACTTGTGGCTTGTTTTAGAGTTGAAGGAAATCCAGGGACCAAACCATGAATTTACCCTTATAATGTCGAAAGAAATTTGGTTTTATATGCGTGCAATTGGTTTCTGTTTTACATAAACCAATTGTTCAAATTACCTTCCCCAACGCCAACTTCCAAACCCGATCCCGACGCCATCCGACCTCCGATCGTCATTTTAAAACCACCATCGTGCTCGTCACTGAGCGATGAACAAAACCTTAAATCAATTGAAGTAAAACGCTGCCAAACACCATGAATTTCAAGTCAAAGTCTCAACGTATTTTTAACACAACCGCCGAGAAAATCTTAAATTCATTATTGATAGTTGCGCTTGAGGATGTGAAGCGATCAAAGTTTCGAATTTGTTAAAATCGAGCTCTCCACCGTTCAAAATTGTGAATCGAGCTTTGAAAGTGCCTCAAGATCGCTCAAAATAATTTTTGGAATTTTTTATGTAATTTTTCCGACGCCGGAGAAGGTCTCAACTACGAGTGGGGAAGTCTCGATCGCAGCCTGAAACCGGTTTGACCAGTACGACCAGAACCGTTAAACTGGGTGCTAGTTTTGTAAATATTTTTAAAATGGTGCCTAATATGTAATTAATTTCTGTTAGGGTGATATTTGTGTAAAACTATTGATGTTGACCGTCATTGACTACCGTTGACCATAACTTTGACCGGTGTTGAACGGCCATTAAACGACCGTTGACTTTTTTCGGGTATACCTATTCTGACATTTTTTGACGTCTTGAATATGTTTTTGGGGTTCATTTTACCAAATTCGAACCCAAAAACCTTCAAATCGTTAGTTAAACCTGTTGCCTTTGAATTTGACCAAAAATTCAAATGTTCGAAAGGTCACATTTTATGTTTTTCGACGTCCTGAATCTGATTTTGAAGTATGTTTTTCCAAATTCTAACCCAAAATCCCTAAATCGAGCTTGTTAACTCAAAAAGGCTTAGTATTTTAGCTTTTTTGATTATTTATTTGAGATATGGTTATGGAATTGATTCAGTAAGATATTTTATTAAGGTACTCGTGTTTCACTTGAGAGAGGATCAGTTAGATCTGGTGTTGTTCGTTCATCAGATCAGCCTGAAACACGTACTACGAGAATTACCCATAGGTTTCTGTAAATTATTTAAATAAAAATTAAGATTATTCATATTATGATTCAAATATGGATTTTTCGGATTCGTAGGATCTAGCGCTGCAGCAGAGCGTGACCGACAGACCCAGTAGTAGGTTTCCCTATCTAATTTCTCAGACGGTTTCAGGTGTGTTTCCCGAGAGTGTTACATTACTGTTTTAAAATATCTATATGAATACTGAGTTTTTCATATCTGATTTACTACATATTTCGATATGATTTCTGGATTACGGTATTTTATACCGATTTCTAAATACTGATTATCTGACATCTGAATTACCATATATTGCTGATTTGAATTCTGATTTCAGTATTTCTGCATATGGTTTCCAAGCATGAAACATTTTTTTGTTTTAAGAGATTAATCATTGTTTTCACTCGAATACATTCATTTTTAATATTGTCATTGGGGAAGTATTGTTGGAGGAAGATTATTTGCAGACTCCTCGGCTTTGTGCTCAGGGTCTAAATGGCATGTGCGATTGGGTGTATGGTTATGGGGAACCTACACATTTATGATGTGAACGGATAGGGTTAGTGTTCATGTTTAAAAAAAACATGTTTAATAAATAAATATTACTGAAAGATTTTATCTGTATGTTTTTTTGATATATTGTATGGAGCACACTGGGCTTTTTAGCTCATTCTGTAAATTTTACTCTTTTCAGATAACAATAGACCGTAAGTTAGCAGATTTGGCATCAAGGGAGATCAACTACTTTTATTTTGTACAAACATATATCTCTATATGTTTTCCAGTTGTATTTGGTGATATGTATTTTGCTATCATTTTGGATATATTTGTGTTATTGATATTTTGTTTCGTATTACCTCTAATGTTTATACGTTGTTTTAAATATAAAAAGAATATCTGAATGGGATAGTATCAGAGCTTTCGGTTTTAAACACTCGGACTGTGGATGAGTCCTAAACCCTAGATTTTTAAGAAATTTTGATAAAAAAAATGTGTCGCCTTATTTTATGAATTATTTTTATCTAAGATCCCTGATGCCAATCTGACTTATGATTCAAATTATTTTTGTAGAACCTTACTGATCCAACGATAATTGCTGCTAAAGGTCGTAGTATAGGATGTGGCCATGGTCGAGGGTGAGTCACTCGACCTTCTATTACGATAGACGATCCGATGTAACCATGTGATCCTTCTGTTCTGCAAGTAGATCTGACCCTTTCTCATGATGATAAGTTTACTCCTGGGAGAGACCCTCCCATTACTAAAGACGAGGATACTGACATGAACGAAGACACCATTAATAGAGATATCTTTTGCATGTTTCAAAGAGCTGCTAGTGCCCCTAGTAATATGACTGCGGTTGAGATTTCGAATTCTTTGGTGGCTGCTGGAGTAGTTCCTTTTGAGGGAATTACTGGTGGACCTCCGACTGATGTTGAGTATTGGTTGGAGGATACAGAGAGAGTTATGGATGAGATTGATCTGAGGACTGAGTAGAATTTAAAGGGAGCTCTGAATATGCTGAAAAAAGAGAGTTTTAGATGGTGATAATCAATTTCTGGTAGTATTCCGAGAAACCAGTTAACATGGTATCTTTTCAAGACACTTTTTCAGAGTCACTATATTAGGAAGAGATATATGCACGAGCGATGCTAGGAGTTTCAGAATCTGGAGAAGGTTAATATGTGTGTTATGGACTACGACGTTTAGTTCATTCGATTGAGCCGCTATGCTCCTTGACTTGTTGACACTGAGATAGATCGATGCTTGCGGTTCGAGAATAGACTCAGGTATGAGATCAGGAGTCGAGTTGCTACCCACATGGAGAGAAATTTTGACACCTTTGTACAGATAGCCAAGACTACAGAGGAAATAGAGCGATTGGGTACGGAGCGCAAGAGAGATAGTGATCGAGATCAATAGGTAGAATTTTCTGGCAGACCTGATGGAGTTGCCTTTGGAAGAGTTTGATTTGATTCTTGTTATAGATTGGTTGGACAAACATCGAGTCAATCTCAATTGTGAGACCAAGAGACTTGTTCTGAAGACCCCAGATAGCCAAAAAATTGTAATGATCGGGGAACATCATGGATTTTTTACGAATGTTGTGTCTGGTTTGGTAGCTGAGAAGATGATCAAAAAGGGTTATGAGGCTTTTCTTGCTTATATTTTGGACACTAGGAATTCTCAATCTGATATTGAAGGCATCCGAATAGTCAAGGAATTTCACAATGTTTTTCCTGAAGAGTTGCATAGATTACCGCCGGAGAGAGAAGTTGAGTTTGAGATTGAAGTCTATTCTGGTTTTACCCTGGTTTCAATGGCTCCTTATCGTATGGCCCCAAAGGAGCTTAAGGACCTGAAAGTCCAAATCCAGGAGTTGTTGGATAGGAGATTTATCCGACCCAGTGTATCACCGGGGGCCCCAGTTCTCTTTGTCAAGAAGAAAGATGGGACATTGGGACTCTGCATTGATTATAGGAAACTGAACAAGCTCATGGTTAAAAACAAATATCCTCTGCCCAAGATCGATGATCTATTTGACCAATTTTGAGGGGATTTTATCTTTTTAAATATAGACTTGAGATATGATTATTACCAACTTAAAGTGAAAGATTATAATATCCCGAAGATTGATTTTCGTACTCGGTATGGGCATTATGAGTTTTTAGTGATGTCATGCTGCTTTTAAGAATCTGATGCATAGGGTGTTCCAACCTTATTTGGACCAGTTTGTAGTTGTATTCATCGATGACATACTAGTGTATTCTCGAACTGAAGTAGAACATGAAGAGCATTTAAGGATTGTTCTACAGACTCTAAGGGAAAATAAGTTATACGCTATGTTGAGCAAGTGTGAGTTTTGGCTCAGCGAAGTGACTTTTCTTGGTCATATTGTTTCTGCTGATGATATTCGGGTGGATTCGAGCAAAGTGGAGGCTATTCTGAACTAGAAGTAACCCAGGAACGTCTCTGAGATTCGTAGTTTCTTGGGATTAGTTGGTTACTACCGTTGTTTCATTGAGGGGTTCTCCCTTATTGCAGCTCCTCTGACGAAACTATTGAGGAAAGATGTTCCATTTGTCTGGTCTGAAGACCAACAAGGTAGCTTTGAGAAACTAAAGACTGTTCTAACTCAAGCCCCAATGCTGATTCAGCCTGAATCTGGGAAAGATTTTTCTGTCTACAGTGATGCTTCTAACTCTGGATTAGGATGTGTTTTAATGCAAGATAGGAAATTTGTCGCTTATGTATCATGTCAATTAAAGCCGCATGAGCGTAACTATCCTACTAATGATATGGAGTTAGCTGCAGTGGTTTTTGCTTTAAAGATCTTGAGACACTACCTTTACGGAGAAAAGTGTTATATATATACTGATCATAAAAGTATGAACTATTTGGTTACTCAAAAGAAATTGAATTTGAGACAACGTCGCTGGTTGGAGCTTATAAATGACTATGATTTTGAGATAGAATATCATCTAAGAAAGGCTAATGTAGTGGCCGACGCCTTGAGCCGTAAGGTGATATCAGATCTCAGAGCCTTATTCGCAAACTTGAGTTTATTTGATGATAATAGTCTGTTAGAAGAATTACAAGTTAAACCCAGTTTGGCCGAGGAGATTAAGGCTAAATAGCTTCTTGATAGCTCATTGCTTCCCATTATTGAACAAGTTAAACAGGGATCAAGTTCAAAGTATACTGTGGATCAGGATGGTATTTTGTGTTTTCACGGTCCTTACTGCGTCCCTAAAGATGATGAGTTGAGACGGGTTATTATTCAGGAGGCTCATAGTAGTCCTTATGCTATGCATTCTGGCGAAGATAAAATGTACAAGAATCTTAAAAAGTGCTACTTTTGGACTGGTATTAAGAAGAATATTTCAGATTTTGTGGCGAGGTGTTTAACTTGTCAGCAGGTTAAGGCAGAGCACCAACATTCGTCTGGATTGTTACAGTCAATTAAGATTCCTGAGTGGAAATGGGAGCGCATTACGATGGACTTCGTTACTGGTCTTCCTCTGACTCCTTCCAAAAAGGATTGTATTTGGTGATTGTTATCGACTCCCAAGTCAGCCACTTTATCTATTCGGGTTAATTATTCTCTGGACAAACTCATCCTCAGACTGATGGACAGTCTGAGCAAGTTATTTAGGTGTTGGAGGAAATGTCACGGGGTTGTGTGATTGATTTCCATAGTAGTTGGGAAGATTTCTTGCCATTAGTTAAGTTTGCTTACAATAACAGTTACTATGCAAGTATTCGCATGGCACCGTACAAGGCTCTGTATGGACGTAGAAGTCGTACTCCTATATATTGGACAGAGTTACATGATAGAAAAACTTTGGGTCCAGAATTGGTTCGAGAGACTGAAGATACTGTCTGACTGATCCGTGATCACTTAAAAGAGGCGTTTGATAGGTAGAAATCATACGCAGATAAGCGACGTAAGGATGTTGAATTTAAGGTTGGGGATCAGGTTTTTCTCAAGGTATCACCATGGAAGAAAGTATTGAGATTTGGACGTAAGGGTAAACTGAGTCCAAGATTTATTGGGTCGTACTATATTCTGAAGAATGTCGGACATGTTGCTTATCAGCTTGAGTTGCCTCCCCAGCTCAGTCGTATTCATAATATTTTTCATGTATCTATGTCGAGGCGATACCATCCAGATCCAGATCACATCATTCAAGTTGATGAAGTAGAGTTGAGACCTTATTTGTCATACGAGGAGGAGCCCATTCAAATTTTAGAAAGGGATGAGCGAGTTCTTCGGAATAGACGTATTCCAATGGTTAAAGTTTAATAGAGCAACTGTGGCCCCTCAAAAGCTACTTGGGAGACATTGGAGTCAATTGAGGCTTAGTTTCCTCATCTATTTTCATAAGGTAAATTTCAAGGACGAAATTTCTTGTAGAGGGGGAGAATTGTAACAACCTAGAAAATTAGAAGAAAAAAAATTAATTAAGTAATTTGGTGAAATTTGAGGATTAAATTGAAAGTTTTCAAAACTTGTGGTTTGTTTTAGAGTTGAAGGAAATCCATGGACCAAGCCCTAAATTTACCCTTGTAGTGTCGGAAAAAATTTGGTTTTATATGCGTGAAATTGGTTTCTATTTCACAGAAACAAATTGCTCAAATTACCTTACCCAACGCCAACTTCCAAACTCGATCCCTATGCCGTCCGACCTCTGATCGTCATTTTGAAACCACCATCGTGTTCTTCATCGAGCGATGAACAAAACCCTTAAATCAATTATAGTGAAACGCTGCCAAACGCCTTGAATTTCAAGTCAAAGTCTCGACGTATTTTTAACACCACCGCCAAGAAAATCTTAAATTCATTGTCGATCATTGCTCCGTTTTCAACACCTCGTACACCATCGCGTTCCTTGTGTCATTTCAAGTTCGCCAGTGTCCTCATTGTCTCCGTCGCCTTGAATTTCAAGTCAAAGTCTCGACGTATTTTTTAACCACCGCCAAGAAAATCTTAAATTCATTGTCGATCATTGCTCCGTTTTCAACACCTCGTACACCATCGCGTTCCTTGTGTCATTTCAAGTTCGCCAGTGTCCTCATTGTCTCCGTCAGCGGTGGCGCGTAAGGAGGTGAAACGATCAAAGTTTCAAATTTGTTAAAATCGAGCTCTACACCTTTCAAAATTGTAAACTGAGCTTTGTAAGTGCCATCACTGCATGTGGGGAAGTCTCGGTCGCTGCTTGAAACCAGTTTGACCGGTCTGTATCGGACCGACCCGTCTAAACCGGTCCAACCCTACCCGAGCCGTTGACCCTGGTGCTAGTTTTGTAAATATTTTTAAAATTGTGCCTAATATGTAATTAATTTCTATTAGGGTGATATTTGTGTAAAACTGTTAATGTTGACCGTCGTTGACTACCGTTGACCATAACTTTGACCGGCGTTGACCGGCCATTAAACGACCGTTGACTTTTCCCAAGTATACCTATTATGACATTTTTCGACGTCTTGCATTCATTTTTGGGGTTTTTTTCAACAAATTCGAACCCGAAAGCCTTCAAATTGCCAGTCAAACCCGTTGAATTTGACTTTGCCCAAAAATTCAAATTTTGGAAAAGTCACATTTTATGATTTTCGATGTCCTGAATCTGATTCTGAAGTCTGTTTTTCCAAATTCTGACCCAAAATCCACGAATCAAGCTTGTTAACTCAAAAAGGCTTAGTATTTTAGCATTTTTTATTATTTATTTGAGATATTGTTATGGAATTGATTCAGTAAGATATTTTATGAAGGTACTCGTGTTTCACCTGAGCGAGGATCAGTTAGGTCTGGTGTTGTCCGTTCGTCAGGTCAGCCTAAAACACGTACTACGAGAATTACTCATAGGTTTCCGTAAATTATTTAAATAAAAATTAAGATTATTCATATTAGGATTTAAATATGGATTTTTCCGTTTCGTAGGATCTAGCGCTGCAGCAGAGCGTGAGCGACAACCTAGTAGTAGGTTTCCCTATCTGATTTCTCAGACTGTTAGAGGTGTGTTTCCTGACAGTGTTACATTATTGTTTTAAAATATCTATCTGAATACTGAGTATTTGATATCTGATTTACCGCATTTTCCGATATGATTTCTGGATTACGGTATTTTATATCGATTTCTAAATAATGATTATCTGACATCTGAATTACCATATATTACTGATTTGAATTTTGATTTTCGTATTTCTGCATATGGTTTTCAAGCATGAAACATTTTTATGTTTTAAGAGATTAAATAGTGTTTTCACTCGAATGCCTTCATGTTTAATATTGTTATTGGGGGTATTGTTGGAGGAAGATTATCTCCATACTCCTCGACTTTGTGCTCAGGGTCTAAATGGCATGTGTGATTGGGTGTATAGTTCTGGGAACCTACACATTTATGATGTGAACGAATGGGGGTAGTGTTCATGTTTAAAAATAAAAACATGTTTAATAAATAAATATTACTGAAAGATTTTATCTGTATGTTTTTTTATATATTGTATGGAGCACACTGAGCTTTTTAGTTCATTATGTAAATTTTACCATTTTCAGATAACAACAGACCGTAAGTTAGCAGATTTGGCATCAAGGGAGATCAACTACTTTTATTTTGTACGAACGTATATCTCTATATGTTTTCCAGTTATATTTGGTGACATGTATTTTGCTATCGTTTTGGATATATTTGTATTATCGATATTTTGTTTCGTATTACCTCTAATGTTTATAAGTTGTTTTAAATATAAAAATAATCTCTGAATGGGATATGTGACCACTTAGGTTTGGGTCTAGCATTCAGGCCGGGTCTAGGGGTTACAAAGATGTTCAGTTGAAGACTACTACAAAGAGATGTAATCATTGTTTAAACTTTCCAACATCACCAAAGATGAGGAAAACCCAATTTAAAGATTTATACTCAGCTTGAATCAAGGTATAGTCGAACTCCTTGATCTAAACGGATATGAAAGTTTTGAAGATACACTAAATAAGGCCATGATAATTGAAACACAACTTTAGAAAAAGTATAGCTTTAGGAACAATATTCAAGGTACTTTATCTACTTTCCATGATACTTCATCTGCTTCCACTTCATATTATACCCCACTTTCTGTCACGATAAAGAAAACGAGGGATGAAAAGCCCAAGATGGCTAATAAAGAAATGACAATAAGCCCTAAAAATTCCCGAATGAGATATACCTGGTGCATTAAATGTTAATTATATTTCCTTTCAGTCACGATTGTCCAAGTATTAAAAACCTGATGATTAGTGAGAATGATACTTGCTGGTCTGAATTAGAAACAAATTTTCATGAACCTAAAGAGAAAGATGAATACTTGGATTCAGATAGTGATGACTTTAATGGGAATTGTTTGATTATTCAGAAAAACCTAAATATCTAAGTGATAGATGGTTCAAATGTGCAATAAACATCTTTCACACAAAATGTCTACTAAAGGAAAAGCCATATTTATTGATTATCGACAATGGAAGCTGCGCCAATGTGATAAGTTATCATGTGCAGGATACAGTTAACTTTCCTTGTCAACGACATCCAAAGCCATACTTTTTTTATAATGGCTAAAAGAGAGTGCTGATTTGAAATTCACAAAGATGTGTCTTTAACTTGAAGTTGATTAAATATTTGATGACGTATGGTCTGATGTACTTCCAATGCAAGTATCTCACAATCTTCTGGGATGACCATGACAATATGACAACGATGTCACTTACAATGGTAAGGCAAACAAGTATTCTCTGGATATCCATGGTAAACCTTACAACTTTATGCCAATGTTACCCAATGGCATTCTACATGATCAAAAGAGAATTTATGAGAAAGTTGGAAATTAAAAAAAAATGATGCAAAATGAAAAGTGGTCATAACCGATAAAAGCCAAAACCATGACCCACAAGTGGTGAGTGAACTTAATTTTGAGAAAAAAGAATGCCACTAAACATTTATGCAAGTACAAAACAAATAAGAGAAACATTTTCCCAAAACAAGTATTGTATCGTTATACAATTCAAACACTCTACTTTTTTTTTATTTCTACTAATGTTACAAGTTTATGTAGTGTGTTTCTTTTATTTTACATAATTTTTCAATGTTTTGAGTGACCCACCCAATGGTTTACCACATACACGAGGTATTGAACAACAAATCATCTTCATTCCTGATTATTCGATTCCTAACCATCATACATATCGATGTTATCTCAAAAAAACTAAGGAATTAGAATGACAAGTGGAAGCATTGTTACAAAAAGTTTACATCCAAGAAAGCCTTAGTCCTTGTACGATTCCTGTCATCCTAGTCCCAAAGAAAGATGGAACATTTCAAATGTTTACAGATTATCGACCAATAAATCGAATAACAATCAAGTATATGCATTCTATCCCATTCCTAGATGATATGTTAGATATACTTCATGGATCATAAATCTTCACAAAGATCAATTTGAAAAGTGGTTACCATCAAATTTGAATAAGTCAAGGTGATGAATAGAAAACAACTTTCAAAATAAAGTTTGGACTTTATGAATTACTCGTCGTGTCTTTCGGATTCACAAATGTGCTAATAGCATTCATGAGACTACTGAACCACGTCCTAAAAGATTTCATAGGTAAGTATGTTGTTGTTTATTTCGATTATATTCTTATCTACTCACCTCCTCTCAAATATCATGTTATTCATGTTTGGTCACTTTTTGAAGTTCTTTAACGAGAACATTTATATGCTAACATGGACAAGTGCGTTTTTTTGTAGTGATAAGCTTATATTTTTAGGCTTTATAATAAGCGCATAGGGAATCCATGTTGATTATGAAAAGGTGAAGGCAATTTAAGAATGGCCCACGTCATCTTCTATAATAGAGGTAAGATCCTTCCATTGCTTAGCGAGCTCCTACCACCGCTTTGTCAAGGATTTTTCTACCATTGTTGCAGCTTGATGGAAATCATCAAAAATTCAATTGAATTAAAATGGGGAACAAAAAAAAAAGATGTATTCCAACTTCTAAAAGCTAAGTTATGTTCTGATCCCATTCTTCATATTCCTGATTTTTCCTACACTTTAAACTATAATGTGATGCTTCAGGTATAAGCATAGGCACATTTCTAATACATGAAAGATAACCTATCATTTACTTTAGCAAGTTATTAAAATCTTTATACTCCACCCACGACAAGGAACTTTAAACATTAGCTCAAGCACTTGAAGTGTGGAACACTACCTTCATCCTAAAGAGATTTTTATACACACAGATCACGAATCCTTGAAATGGTTAAATGGTTAAATAGACAAGGTACGTTAGATCAACAATATGCCTGATGGGTTGAATTCATTGAATCTATTCCTTTACATCATCAAATACAAATAAGGGAAAGATAACATTATATTCGATGCAATATATCATATGCTCACACTTTTCACCCAAATTTGTGCTACTATTATCTGGTTTGAGATTTTCTCCCACTGTTTAAAAGGTGTTTTTAATAAGTTTTATCTCATAGATGAATTCCTTTTTTCACTTAAACATGTAATACATTCAACAAGGCTCACTAATTGTATTTTTTGTTAAGGAATCACATTCAAGAGGATTAATGGGTCACTATGGTGTTAACAAGACTCTTGATAAGGAAAACAGTAGAAAAAGTATGTGATTCATGCATCACATTCAAATAAGACAAATCTAAGGTAAACCAAAATGATTCATATACCTATTTACGTATTTCTTATTCTCTTTAGACTGGTTTATCCATAGATTTTATTCTTGGTTTACCTCACACCAAGAAAGTGCGAGATAGTATATTTGTGGTGGTGGATAGGTTTTTGAAAATGGAACACATTGTTCCATGTCATAAAAAAGATAATGCCACACATATTTTTGATATTTTCTTCCATGAGATTTTACAACTTCATGGCATCCCTCGCACTATTATATCCTGACAAGATACAAAATTCAAAAGTCAATTTTGAAAGTTATTATAGAGTAAGATAGGTATGAAACTTCTTTACTCCACTAGTCAGTGATAAACCAATGGACGAACAAAGGCAATAAACTGCATTATAGGTTCTTTACTTTGAACGGTTATAGGTAAGAATAATCGTTATTGGGAAGAATGTTTACCTTTTGTTGAAGAATTTACATGCAACATGTCAATTCATTCTACCATGGGATATTATCCATTTGAGGTTGTTTTTAGATTCAATCAGATAACTAGTTTAGATCTAATTCCTTTTACTTTAGATCAAATTACAAGTTTAGATGGAGAAAAGAATGTTGTAATAGTGAAAGATATTCACACCAAAGCTATGCAAAAGATCGAGAAAACATATGAAGCAATTGCAAACAGAGTCAATAAAACATGATGACATGTCATCTTTGAACTCGGTGATTGGGTTTGGGTACACATGAGAAAAGAAAGATTTCCTAGTCATTTAAGCTAGATCCTCGTGGAGATGCTTCATTCCAATTCATTAAACGGATCAATGACAATGCTTACCACATTGATCTCCTGAGTGAGTATGACATGAGTGAATCTTTTAATGTTTTTGACCTATCTCTTTCTAACGTTTCTGATTTGTGGATGAATTCTGCTAAGGAGGGGAGATGATACTGGACTACAAGCCACAACTCTAAGGAAGATGGGTTTACTCTTCCAATCACAAAAGGTAAGGCAAAACTCCTAAAGGAAAAGCTCCAAACTGTAGTTCAAGCCTTCATTAGCAAAGGAATACAAGCACGCATAGGATAGAAAATGACCCATCCTGCCCCCTCCACATTAACTTGGATCACCATAAAACAAATTGAAAGTAATTCAGGACCAAATTGCAAGATTTGAGTAGAAAATCCTAAGAATATTTTTAATCCCTTTTAAATAAAGAAACCCTTTGTAAAAAATACCCATCGCTAAATTTATAAAGCATGGATAACTTTCCCCATTAGGTTTTAGATATTTAAGTTCTTACTTTACATTTGATTAAAATAAGGGTAATGGGTACTTGTTTGCAGTTATAAAGCCCTAAATAGCTTATCATATAGGCATAGTTGCCCATCACTCACTTGGCCGCCTATAACCCTACTTATCAAGCATATCACCTTGTTTATCACAAGCTTGGCCATTGAATAAGTGTTGATTACTTGGACCTTTGAAGCATATTTTCATTAAGTTCTTTTCAAGTTCTCTACGAGAGAGATCTTCACATTCTGGGTTGTCTCTTCATTTTTATTAGGACAGCTAATTAGAGTTGATTATAGAGTTTGCTAGTTAATTGTAGCTAAGAGGGTTTGTAGGATACTTATCCATCGATTTCTATCATATCTATCATCATCATCAACTAATAAGTGTTTAATATTACATATTATTATTATTATTATTTACCTCTCATTTATTGGTTGGATATTGCTAGTTTTTTTTTTGTATTTTAGGTTTATTTTGAACAAGAGTCTCATTGGATTAATTAACTCAAAAACCAACAGATTTCGACAGTCTAGTTAGTAACTTCTAGAAAATCAATAGAATTATTTTTGAATATTTAATTTAGCATTTATATGAGACAATGTTATCCAAAAGATGAAGCTGAATTCAACCGGAGCTACCCGACTTAAATATTTATTTTTTTCTTTTGTGAAAAGCCTTGTAAATTTAAGATTTAAAATTTATTATTTTTTATTTATTAAGGAATTAGTTATTTACTTAGAACTCTTAGTTTCATTATATTATTATCTTTTATTTATAGATTAGATATTTTATTTAGTCATAAATCTTGGGTTATAAACACCCCTTAGGTTGAACAGTTGAAAAATATATTGAAATTTATTTTTCCTTGGTTTATTATTGAAGTTGTGCTTGTCTTTCATCCCTACTTTTCTTTCTTTATTTTCTTTCATTATTTTATTTTCGCAATGCTAAGCATGATCCAATCCATGCTTAGCTTAACTTTAACTTAGCCAAACGTTTTTGCAAAACTCAATTCTAATCGTGAGAATCGAGTCTTGATCTTTATACCTTTATAGTGCATTCTTCGATTCTCTGGAAACTAGGAGTTGCAATCGACCATTCCCTTAAAAGTTATTACATCTTCAACTCAAAAGGTGAATGATGATTTGAACACTATTTTGCTTGAAGTTTGGTAGTAGGATTGCTTGATTGTAATTCAACTTTCTATGAACAAACTTAGTGGTGAAGGGGAATCAAGATCAAATTTGATTCTCGGTAAGACACTATAACTCGAGTAGGGTTTTTCTAAGAACTTAAAGTTATTTTGGATATAATGATGATAGGCATTGCTAAACCAAAAATAATTGGATTTCGAAGATAGACATGGAAATTTTGGTTAACCGAAGAGAAGAGTTAGTTGTAGGGGTTGGGCCATGTTGACTATAACCGATGTATATCACGAAGGGAAAATTTTATTTCAATGATTGATCGAAATAGAGGCTAAGCAAAATCTAAGCCTATAACACATCTATTGAATTCTTCTACTTTATTTACTATATTTATTTTTTCATTATTTTTATTCAATATTGTTTTATTATTCACTTTCATTAATTTTAAAATCACCTGCTGTTTTTTGTAGTTGATTAAATTTGAGAAACGTTATTATTAAACTTCCTTATTCCCTATAGGTTGACCATACTTCCCTATACTATTTTATTTATTTATTTGAGAGTTAGGAATTATTTTTATTTGGAAAATTCGACACTTGTAAATTGGCACTGTTGTTGGGGACATCGTCAAAGTTACAAATATTGTTTCTTGTTTTGATATATAACCAGTCAGATATAAGAGTATTAATGAATTATGAACCTGAAATCAAAGAACTTTCTAGGAGAATACGTGGAGAAACTATTCAATGAACGAAACAACAACACAACATCAATTGAAGTTTGATTTAAACTTAAAAAAATATCTTACATAGAAGATTTAATCACATTTGACACAGAAGAATCAACACATATGGTTGATTCAGTGATCCGAGAGCTAGTTGTGGCAATGGATGAACAACAGTCACTCTGTATCATACTCCTGAATGGAGAAATTTCATTCGAATTAAAGATAAGTTTGATCCATCTTCTGTTAACCTTTCACGGTTTAAAAAAATGAGAAGTTGTATAAACATCTAAAAGAGTTTCATATGATTTCTCTAAGTATGAAAGCACAGGGAGTATCTGAAGACCAAATAAAACTATGTGTCTTTCCTTTTCCCTTAGCTTATTCGATAAATGTTTGGTTATTTTATTTACTTCATGGTTCAATTGATACATGGGTTGATATGTCTCAATTATTCCTTGATAGTTTTTCCCTGTAGGTTGAGCATGTGAACTAAGGAGAAATATTGTAGGGATTCGACAAAAAGATAGTGAATCATTATACGTTTATTGGGAACACTTCAAGAAGCTGTGTACCATATGTCCATCACACGGTTTATAGGAACAAACTCTCATACAATATTTCTATGAAGGATTAATTCCCATGGAGATGAAAATGATTGATGCAACAAGCAAATGAGTCATTTTAAACATGACCCCTCATTCATCTAGAAATTAAATTTCAACTATGGCCACCAACACTCAATAATTTATCCATTCTAATGAATCGACTCGATGGGTTCATGAGATAAATACTCATTCCATTGAAGATAAGATTGATAAACTTATTAATATAGTTTTAACTCTTCTTACAGTTAAAGGATGTCCGGCTCGCGTATGTGGAATTTGTACAATACCAAATAATCCAATAGATTGTTGTTTGAATCTTTAAGAAGACAATACAACACATGTAAATACCGTAGTGAATTTTCTTGGACCACCCCAAAGGCGTTATGACCCTAATTCAACTTTATCAACCATATAATTCATCTTTGGAGTCAATGTCAGTTTGAGAGACTATTTGAATCTTAGCTATGGTTCAAATCCCATAAACAATCAAATTTATCAACCTCGACCACCTATACCTCAATAATATCAACCACATAATTCAACTTTGGAGTCAATAGTAGAAATGCTTGCATTTTCCTAGAAGAAATTCCACCAAAAGACTAAAGCACATTTTCAAGAAATGGACAAACAAATGAGTTAACTTACATTAGTTGTGAGTTGTCTAAAATCTCAGGGAAAACTTCTATCTCAAACAGAACCAAATACGAGACAAAGTGAATGCGCAACTACCCTACAAAGTGGAGTTGCCATTAAATCTGGATCCTGAGAACATATTGGCGTAAAGCCCAAAAGGAAAGGAAAGAACCGAAACTACCAGTGAAACCACTTGTTCTATCTCCATATGTTGTACCTTCCTCATTCCTAAGAAGACTCATCAAACATGACAAAGAGGCTGAAGAAAAAGAGTGATGTTTTTAAAAAAGTCAAAATCAACATTCCATTCCTTTCGAATTTGGGTATTTTTGCTTCACATATAATGAGGAACAAATGGTTCCCACCGTTGAGGAGTACACTGCTTAATTGCGTATTGAGAAGGTTCTAAAGACCAAAGTCTATGTTAGATCCCTTAATACTCAATCGTCTAAACTGAATTTGGCCAAAATTGTCAAAGTTCATTAAGATTGGGTATCCTCTTAAGTCAAGCAAAAGAGAAAAGGAAAAGGTATCTTTTAGATCAATCTCAATGAAGAACTTTAGAGGCATTTCGATAAGAAAGTGTGTTTCTAGCCTTGGAGACTTATGGTCTAGTGATTTTTTCAAAGGGCTTAGGTTATATCGAGTTTACGGTGGTCGAGTTATTCTTGTAACTTTTGAGAGGAACAAATCCAACTTCATCTATACTTGCTGAAACATTCTTCTCCCTAAAAGTTTGTAGAAAGATAAGTTGAAGTCGTTTCTTAGAGTGTGCCCAACTTTTGTATATCTGGATTCAAAGTCATTTCTAAAAGATCGACAATGTGTCATACCATCATTTTAAAACATATTACTCCCCGTCAAAGGACTTCATCAAGTAGAAATGGCCTAAAGGAATCACAAAAGATGATTGGATAAGGGTATTCAGAAATCTTAGAGAATAAGATATAGTGTGGCAAGGCCCTTGGCATATTCGAAGAGATTTTTTTCAGATGTGAGAACAGAAACTGGGTAGATCTACTCCAAATCTAGGGTAGAATTTGCTATGCTCTCTTTCTGGTTTCTTAACAGTTTGGTGGATGAAAGTTTATCCAAGTCATTGTTGGACTTCATACATCTGAGATAGAATTTCATGAAGATAATTATAAGAAATGCCTTAAAGATGCGTCAGAGACTTGGAAAGATATTTTTCACACCAATTTTAGGCCAACCAAAGACATTATATCTCCCAATTATGATAATTGGAGGCATACCCAAAAGAATGAAAATATCCCCCTCCCAGACTAGAGTGAGGGTGTCCCGGTGGAGAAAGTAATTATAGTAGATCCATCCCATATTGAGATCCTTAGAGATGAATTCAAAGCTGAGAAAGATGCTATGGTTAGTGACCTAGAGAAACTGAGGAGCACAGAGTATTTGATTGGCCTTGAGGTTGAGTTCCACACTGCTTAATTTCAGTGGTGAAGGAAAGTAAAGAGGCAGTGGAAGTTGAATTTAAGGAACTAAAGAAATGTTACAAAAATCTCCAGAAGAATAGGAGAGTGCCTAGGCCTAATAAAACCACCGCACAATGGACTCAGGAGCTAAATGCAGAGAAACAACAAGTCCAATAGTTAGTGGTTGAGAATGAGTGTCATTAAAGGAAAATCAAAGATTTGGAGACTAACAAGACACAAGCAAAAATACGGGTTAAAGAGGATGATCGCCATATTCAAGGCTTAAAAAAGGGATCTGCAAAATGAGAAAAGTAGGGTGGTTGAGATAGAGAATGATAGAGTTATGTTGGTTGCCAACTTTGAGGCTGAGATAAATCACCTACTCACTGAGCTAGAGATTTTTGAGAGGATGCTCGAATGACTTGAGGTCAAGATAATAATATGGGACCTAGAAAGAAAGCATAGGGAGATTGTGCTCAAGGTCCAATAGGAGATCACTCAAGATTGGATCCAAAGGTACCGTAATCAGACTAATCAGGTTACAGGCATGGAGAGAAAGTTACGAGAAGCACAAACCCAGTGTTAGGAGCATAGGGCTGAATATCAAGCAAGAATATTGAGTCTCTCCAATACATCACAAGGTTATAGCAATCCCTATTAAATGATAGCGCCCAAAGAAGGCATGGGCATCTTAGTGAGTTGGTCGACTCACTACAGAGTTGGTGTGATGATTTCGAAGAAGATTTACTGGTTCGCCAAAAACAACTGTTAGGACCGTCAGAGTACCTCATTGCATAGTATAAACAAAACGTGATGGTCTCACCAGTGATCCAAGTACGTTATAAAGGGATTCGATTACTTACATTGGGTTCCTTGAAAATCAACAAAGAGAATAACGAGTAATGGTAATCACATACGGTTTTAATCCTAGCCTCCATGAAAAATTGTCTCGACCTCTACCCATTTCACCTTGTTGAAAAGCAATTGAGAACAAAACTTTTCTATAAAATTGATCTAGGAGTTATGGAAATTTTAAAAGGGATTAACAGCTGCTAGACCAATATTTCTCTTATATATATGTGTCGCCTAGCTATTAGGGTTTTATATCCGAATTTAATTAAGAGTATAATTACATTATTTTGATTAAATTTAGAATTCATATTAATTAAAATTACTCACTCACGTACAAACACACATACATATATTAATATTAAATACACATTTTATTCATGTATTATCAAATTGCACATGTATGACACATTTATAAGTTGTTATCTTTTTTAACCATTGGGTGTGACCCTATAGGTTCCTGTAACATTAGTAGTATTAATTATAACAATTCGAATATTACAAACAATGAGTGAGATCTAGCGATATCTAATTGTTACCTAAGTTATGAGAAGTCATGATTCAATATAACATGTATGTGACAAACTCTTTTAATATATTGTATCCTTTTGTCCTTTATATCTAGAATAGGCACGAGTTTTGGAATAGTCACACTTGTGTAGACCATATATTTTTTCTTGATATCTAGAGTAGACCATAATATACAAATAATTTATCATATCTCATGTCAACTTATTCGAGCATAGTCATTCATTTATAGTCTCACTCATTCAAGAGGCATGTGATATATTTTCTATTATGGAGGAAGGACAAACCTTATCTCATTAATTCACACTCCTCTACATATGTTGTGATAAGTTCAATGTCATACTTTATAGTGCAACCAGTTACAGAGCATGTTTAACTTTATCAAAACATACAAAAATATATGTTGAGATTTTATGATCTCTACTCTAAGGATTATACATAAAATTGTCACTATGAGCAATATCGTGACCATCACATAATAATCCAAGACATATGCTCATAATAGGTCAATCAAATATATTGTTCTCTAACAATATATTCATGTATTAATTTTGACATCTCTATGCCAATGACAACTCATTGTTCTCAATCAATATCATGTTAGTCTTAATTGTATTATTATTATACATGCTCATAATAATACTTGACTAAGGATCTTTTAATAATAAGAATATTAATATACGAACATTATTATCTTTTAGTTTATTTAATGCATATAAATACAATAAAAGAAAACAATAGTCATGCATTTATTTGATATATACGATAAATAAAATATGTCAATACAATCATCATACGATTGGTTTTTGGGCATACTCTAACAATCTCCCAATACCACTAAGCCCAATCACTCACATATGTAATATCGACTTAATCAGTGTGATGATCATGCTTCTGATGTTCCAAAGGCATTGTTAAGGGATCAACAATATTGTCATCATTGTGTACTCTACATATCTCTACAGCTCCTCGATCTATGATCTCTCAAATGAGATGGAAACACCTAAGAATTTGTTTGGACTGTTGATGAGCTCTGGGTTCCTTTGTATGTGCAATGGCTCCATTGTTATCACAATGGAGTTCTACAACATCTGATATGCTAGGAACTACACCTAGTTCATGTACGAACTTCTTAATCTAAATGAAATATTTGTTGTGTCATTAGATGAAATATACTCAGCCTCTATTGTAGAATCAACTACTATGTCTGGCTGTGAACTTTTCCAACTCATAACAGCTCTGTTAAGACAAAACACAAAATCTAATTGTGATCGTGAGTTATCCTTGTCAGTTTGGAAGCTGGTATCATATAAACTTTTACATTAAGCTCTTCTTCACCTCCATAGACAAGAAAAATATCCTTAGTTCTTCTTAAGTACTTAAGGACATTTTTACCTACAACCAGTGATTTTCAACAGGATTTTCCTAATACCGAATCGTCACACTCAAGGCATACGATACATCTTGTTGAGTATATATCATGGTATACATGATAGAACTAATAGCCAAAGCATATGGAATCTTACTTATTCGTTCTCTTTCTTGTGGAGTTGAAGAACACATTTCCTTCGAAAGATAAATATCATGTCTCATAAGCAAGAATCCTTTCTTGGATTCTTCCATAATGAATCTTTTCAGCACTTTGTCTATATATGTACTTTGACTCAGACCTAGAAGTTGTCTATACCTAACTTTATAAATCTTAACTCCTAAGATATACGCTATGTCACCTAAATCTTTCATAGAAAATTAACTACTTAACGAAGTCTTAATAGGATATAAATTAGGCATATTAGTTCATATGATAAGTTTGTCGTCTACATAAAAAATTATGAAATAAATAATGCTCCTACTTGCAAACCTTTCCAGTATTTCCTGGAGTGACAAAACCTTCTGGTTGTGTCATATACATATCTTCTTCGAGTTTTCCATTAAGGATAGTGGTTTTGACGTCCATTTTCCATATTTCATAATCATGGAAAGTAGCTATTGTAAGCAAGGTCTGAATGTCTTAAAACATAGCTACATGAGAGAAGGTTTCATCATAGTCTACACCATGAACTTGTCGAAAACCTTTAGCGACTAATTTTCCCCTTATATGTTTGTACATTACCATGTATGTTTGTTTTCTTCTTGAAAGCCCATTTACACCCTATAGGTTTGACGCATTTAGGTGGATCAACAAAAGTTCATACTTGGTTTACTTACATGGAATCCATCTCAGATCTCATGACTTTAAGTCATTTCTCATAGTCTGGGCTTCAAACTCCCTCTTTATAAGTTCTAGGATCATCTTGATCCATAAGAAGAACGTCTCCATGTGTGGTAACGAGAAATCCATATCTCTCAGGTACATGGCATTCTTTTATGGATCTTCGTAGTGGTTATGTTTCTAAATCTGCTTATTGTTCCTCAACTACTTGTGGAACTTATTCAAACTCTGGTTCGCTAATATTTTGTTCTTGAACTTATCAAAGTTTAATATTTCTTCTCTTTTCTTTCTTTTAGAGAAATTATCTCTCGAGAAAGACTCTCATTCGAGAAACAAACACTTTTTTCTCATTAGGGTTGAAGAAATAATATCCCTTATTTTCTTTAGGATATCCAACAAATATACACTTATGAGATTTAGCTTCAAGCTTTGTAGGCATATGATTTTTTAATTAAGATTGACAACCCCAAATTTTCATAAAACACATGCTAAGACACATCCCAATCCATATCTCATATTGTGTCTTTTAAACGGTATTAGATGGAACACGGTTTAATACAAAAATAGTTATTTTAAGTGCATGTCCCTATAAATAAGTTGAAATTTCACTATGAATCATCATTGATCAAACCATGTCTAACAGTGTTCAATTTCTCCTTTCAAAAACCACATTCAACTGTAATGCACCAGATGGTGTAAGCTGTGAGACAATCCCACAGTCTTTCAGTAGTACATCAAATTCTATGCTCAAGTATTTTCTAGCTCGATCCGATTGAAATGCCTTAGTACTCTTGCCTAGTTGATTAAGTACTTCGTTTTGATTTCTTTAAACTTTTCAAATGCTTCATATTTATGGTGCATAAGGTAAATATAGTCATACCGACTAAAGTCTTCATTAAATGTAATAAAGTACTAGAATCCACCTACGGCTTGCGTTTTCATTGGCCCACACACATTACTATGTATTAATTCCAATAAATTACTTTCTCGTTCACCTCTACTATTAAAGGGAGCCTAAGTCATTTTTCCCAACAAGCATGATTCGTATACATCTTATTGTTTGAAAACAAATGAATCTAAGAATCCATCTTTTTGGAGCTTTGACATACATTTCTCACTTTTATGGCCCAAATGACAATGCCAAAGATAAGTTTGATTTGAGTCATTTGTCTTTGATCTTTTTGTATTTGTGTTAAAATAGTGTTATCTTGATCTTAAATATAGAGGCCATTAACTAATTGTGTTGAACCATAGAAAACGTTATCGAGATAAAACAAACAACAATTATTTTTTATAATTATCTCAAAATAAATCTTATCCAAACAAGAAATAGAAATAATTTTTTAGTCGAACTAGGCACAAAATAACAATCCTCTAAATTTAAATCAAGTCCACTAGGAAAAAATACAACATATATCCCTATATCTAATGCATCAACTCTTACTCAATTTCCCACACGTAAGTCTACGTCTCCTGTAGCTAGATTCCTTCTCTTTCGTAAGTCCTTGTATAGAAAAATACCCAAGAAGTAGATGTTAACAAATTGGCATCAATAACATAATTATCTAAAACTAGCGTTCCGTTTGCTTTTGTCTTTTTAACCTCTTAAAGGAAAACATGGTAGTTTCTCTTCCATTTTCCGATCTTGTCGCAATGGAAACGTTTTCCTTCCTTGCTAACTCCTCTTTTGGGTTTCAATGAATCTTTTCATTTGAGCTTGTCCTTGTTATTGCCCTTATACGTTGCCACTATCTTTTTCTTTCCATTTCTTTTTTCCTTGCTAGCGATCAGAATGGGCTTAGGTCAAGCCTTTTTAATGTTACTTTCAACAGTTTGTAACATGCCAAGTAATTATGGCAAAATGTTTTTATTTTCATTTATGTTGAAATTAATAACAAATTTGTTAAAGCTATCCGACAACGATTGAAAGATAACATCCATAGTTGAATTTTATTATTATTTAATTAATTAATAATTATATAATTTTCTTTTACAATTTATATGGAGGTCGTATAATGATGGAGAAATTATATCGTGTGTGCTGCAATATGTTTGGGAGGGTTGCCAATATTGGTGTGTTGTTACACCATTGATCCATTTCACTTTTGTTGATTTCCAATTTTCTGATAGAGTGTTGAGATAGTTTGGCTTCCACCAACCTATTCCACATATTCCAGAGAATCATGATGCTCTCCACAGATTAGATGGCCGGGGTAGGCAAGGTGAGGATTGGGTTGTGAGGCATGCTAACTATATCAATCTTTGGAACAACAGGTATTCATTCTTGACAAATCTCACTCCCATTAAAGCGAATAACTTTGACTTTCAGAATTTGGATTACCTGAATTATTATTGGGAACATGGACAGTCGTTCTTGACAACGAACATCGAAGGACGACAATTTATAAGTATAAGAAAAAAATTTGGTAAAGCTGGAAAACGAAGACGGAGTGGGAGTGTGAGTTCATATCACCATGGAGCAGAACAAGCAGCAATGGATAATATCCCATCAGAATCTTTTGGTGGTACATGACCATTTCATCAAGTGTTTGGTGATTCTGGTGTTACAGCCTATAATCCTCAGCTTATTCCTCAACAATCTCCCATGTTCTCTCCCATGTGTTGGAGCAACCTATGATTTTGATCAGATGATATCTATGATGTCAAATACGAGTATTTGTCCTTAGGCGGGAGAACAGAGTGGTGGTGGGCATGTATTTACAACACCAGATCATATGCCCTCGGTGAATGAGTAGGTTGGTTATGATGAACAAACTCCTGAACAACCGTAACGGCCACAACGAAACCAACGTGTACCTCGATATTACTATTTAACAAAACTCCGACATAGACTGGAGTTGTAAACACTTTATATGTTTGAATTAATAAGTTTTAAGTTGAAACTAAGATTAATATCCATCACATTCATTCAAATATTGATATTAATCAAATTAATTCAAATATTGATATTAATCACATTCATTAAAATATAGAGTCAAAAAATATCCATCATATTAATTCAAAAATATATATAAAACAAAACATTAATTGAAATACAAATATGCAAAAAATTCAATTATTCGTTCAAATGGAAACAAGATTACTAGTGAGGTCTGTACCGTGGAAGGTTTGGACAAGTTCTTTTTGAATGACCTTTACTTCTAAATAATCCACATCTCTTCTGTTGACATTTCTCTCTAATATAGATATCCATACTGGTATGAATACGAGTAGACTCAGGTCGTCCCGTTGGACTTCTACGAAGTAGTGGATTTGGCAATCATTCATCATGATGTTGTTTCATCCAATATGATTCATTTGTGATCTGTCTGAACTCATGGCTTTATATATTTAATATCATCTGTAGGTGAAAGCACTCATCAATATAAGTGTATGAATTTATTCCAATATGCATACATGCAGCGACTATGAGCACACATATATCTCTATGCCTGAAAGCAGCCATAATCACATGATCTTTGTTGTAAATTAACAGTAAACGTTTCTCGCTATGCTCCTTTGTTGCGACGTATGCATGTGATGAAAACAAAAGTATGTCCAATTCGATTAAAGTCATGAATAAACATTGTGGTTGCCAATCACTCATTTACTTCCACTGCTTCCACCACTGTCGGAGCCCAGATTTTACCTCGATTTATTAGACACTCAATCTCTTTCCCTTTATCAAACCAAACTTTAACCAACCTAAAGTATGTCTCTTTCAGCACAATTGTTATTAGGAGATGGTGTGTACCTTTTAGTACTGAATTAATGGCCTTAGCAAGGTTTGATGTCATGTATCCGTATCGCTGACCACCATTATATGCTTGCAAACACTTTACCGCTCGATTTTCAATGCCCACTTCCAAACGCGATCATCTGTGACCTTCAAATCCTGCAATCTATTATCAAAATTTGGTTTGCATAGTTCATATTCTATTTCATAATATATATTGTCTTAACGTCAATTTATAAATAAACATATAAATGGGTACACATGTTGAAAATAAAACTTACCCATGCTAACTATCTCCTTACGAATGTGACAATTTTGAAACTTCTCAATACAATTCTTACCAATATGGTGGATACAATATACATAATATGTGTGCGGAGGTGTCTAATGACTTCTAAGTCAGTCAATTACTTCCAAAAGGCTTGTTCTTCGATCTGATATCAAGGAAACTCCATCTTCTAAGATGACATACTTACGTATATTAGTTAGAAAGAAATCACAAGCCTCTATCATCTCTCCTTCAACAATGACGAATGCAATCGAGAAGATATTTCATTGACCATATTGTGCAACTGCTATCAATAATATATGTTTATATTGATAGTATAACAGCATATCATCTACCTTTGCCCAAAAATATTATGGAATATTCTATTCCCTTGAACAATTTGACCTTCTGGGTTGTATGTAGGCATGGTCTGAGACTTCACGATGGTTCCAGGTATGAATTGTTTCATAGCTTGTAACAAATCAGGTAGCTCTGTGTGTGATGTACCCTACTCACCATATATCAACCTTCTTGCCTTCTACTTCGCATGTCAAATGGGTTTGTATTTTACATTGTATCTGAAATGCTCTCGAATAGATGCATCTAACACCGAGCAAGGGATCCTTGGATTTTATTCAACCAACACCTTCACATATTGACATATTACATCCGAGTCTAGTAGTCAGTAGTATTGTTCGATAGAGTTTTGTAAACATGTGTTTGGACCATTGTTCCTTGTGATGATGCAAGCATCTTGACTCTAGATTTTGGACACTCTGATCAGCCACTTACACTTGGGCCCATATTTAACACACTTTACGTACAGCATTTTCTGGTTGGACTCTGAATCTTGCAATCTACATTGTCTTTTATGCAATACTCTTTAATCAACAGTGTAGCTTCTTTTTTCCCTCTATATTGATTCCTAACTGATAATTCACCAGAGTTTTCAGATTATTCATTCAAGTAGCCTGAAGTTAAATGTGGTATCTCTGGGAATTCAGGTACCCTCATCGCATCATAATCTATCTCATGTATGTGAGGGGTAGGTTGATACGGTGTTATATATTTATCAATATTGATATCAGGTTCATCGCCATCGAAAATATCGTCATCCTCAACCAAAACGTGTTCCTCGGTTTCTTCATCTTCACTGGAATCATCAATATTTCTCCCATCGGTTTTCAGTGTCAACATCAATAGTCGAATGCGGATAATGTATGTTTCTTGCCTCTTACTCTGCTGCTCCAGATGTTCCATCGACTTCATTTGCACTTTTCAACATCACTAGGAAATTGTTTATAGACCTATATGTTGGATTCTCAATCTGACTTTCAAAATCTATTTGAGATGAAGTTACAACCATATTTCTTGATGACCCAGTCACATCAAATATATTACACACCTAAAAAAATAACTCAATAATTGGAATATTTGTTGAGTCATGTAATTCAAT
Organism: Hibiscus syriacus; assembly: GCF_006381635.1. NCBI lineage: Eukaryota > Viridiplantae > Streptophyta > Magnoliopsida > Malvales > Malvaceae > Hibiscus > Hibiscus syriacus. The sequence goes on along the minus strand of NW_024061932.1, from coordinate 1,381,496 downwards.
CATAGTTGTAATATCATCATCTTCTCAAGTGGTATTGCATCATACCTGACTGGATTAAGACATATGTTGAAAACATTTTGATATTTCGATATAACAAATAAATGTGTCAATGAATTTTAATATTTTATATTTTATTTAAATATTATATTCGAATAAATTATTCAAATATTACTCAAAGTTTTACAATATCAATTTTTACTCCTTACTTAATGAAAAATTGAGATTTACACTAAAACTATTTTTTAAATATTTCTTACAAAGTGTTTTGAACTTGAATTGAGTCAAAAATAGAATTTTAATAGGGTAGTACCAATACAATAAACACGGTACCGATATTACTCCTTTGGTTTTGACTCCAAATTTTAACAAAATGCAAAAATAGTACTGATACCATTGTTGGTATCGATAGTAGTATCGATACTCATTAGATGGTATCGATACCGTTGTGCTACAACGGTCGAAAAATATGAATTTATAACAAGTAGTATCGACACCCCTTAGTTGAGTACCGATACCAAGACACTCCCAACAACTATTTTGAGTGGAAAACACATCCCAACGACTTTATTGACTCTCACAACATCTCCAACATTTAGAATTGATCTGAGGAGTATTTAAACAAGCTTTGAAGCCATTGGTGAACAAGAGCTATAGAAGAGAAACAGGAGAAACTATTGTGAAAGCCTTAAACTTCAAGTTTCAGCAAATTCAAGTCAACATTCATTCATATTCTTTTTGCTTTCCAAAGAACACAATTTGTGCTCATTTGTATTTATTTCTTGAGTGTTCTTACTTGCTCTGAATTGTGCAAATAATCTTTCTTTGAGAGGTTTTCTTTAAGTTTGCGAAATTTGTAATTTTCTCCTTGAGAGAGAGTGTTTCAAGAATTTGGGGTATAATTCTTGAGGGATTTGTAAGGTTACTCTTTTTCCTCAAAAGAAAGAAAAATTAGTGAATTTGTGGAAATCCTTAATGTGGATAGCTAAGGTAGTGGAAGTAGATTTTGGTTGAGAAAGTTAAACCACTCTAAATCGCTGCGCAAATTATTTCTATTTTTTGTCAAGCTTCTACCAAAAGTTTAATTCGAAATTCACCCCATCTTGGCTAATCCATCCTATCAATTGACTCAACAATTGGTATCAGAGCTAGACTCATTTGAAGGTTTTATCACCTCTTTCGAAGATCTTAGAAGAGTTCAATCGTTATCAAAGTCATTCGGCCTCTACATCAAACTTTGAGTTCATTCTTAATTCTCAGCCCGTCAACAAGCCCCCATTCTTCAATGGAGCTAGCTATGCTTATTGAAAGAATAAGATGAAGTTATTCATTCAAGATAGTGATTTGGGAGCATGGAATACCATGATGAAAGGTTAGTCTACACCATCCAAAGATATGGAGATATGGAGTGAAGAAGATATGAGACAATTCCAGCTCAATTCAAAAGCTATACATATTCTATTTTGTGCACTTGGACCGCATGAATACGATAGAATATCATCTTGTTCAACCGCAAAGGAGATATGAGATAAGCTCCAAGTCACACATGAAGGAACTGACGAGGTAAGAGAAACCAAAATAAGTCTTATTAATCATAGCTATGAAAATTTCAAGATGAAACCATACGAAGATATCAAAGCTATGACGGATAGATTTTCCATAATTTTCAATGGTTTCAAGGGATTCGAAGAAATAATCCCCAATGAGAAGCTTGTAAGGAAGATGATCTATTCTCTTCCAAAATCTTGACAATCAAATAAGACAACAATTATCGAAGCTAAAGACCTAAAGTCTTTAACTCTCGATGAGCTAATTGGTTCTCTCCTTACTCATGAAATGATGATTAAATACGAGGAAGATCAATAGAATAAAGATGATTCAAACAATAATATAGAGAAGAAGAACATTGGTGGTGCTCTCAATTCCACAAAAGGTAAGAGTGACTCTGATGATGACGAGGATGAACAAATGACATTGTTTTTCCAAAAGACTCAGAAGATTAATGAAGTCAAATAGAGGAAGAAAACTCCAATGAAATTAAGGCTTAAAAAATGAGTCCAATGAGAAGACCCAATAATATGCTTTGAGTGCAAAAAGCTTGGGCATATTAAATTCGACTGTCCACAATTGAAGAAAAAGGTATTTCCAAGAAGAAACATCAAGCACATGTGGCTACTTGGAGTGATGATTAATCATCCGATGAAGAGGAATAATAAGTAGCTAACTTGTGTTTAATGGCCACCAAGGAGGAATCTCAAGTAACCTCTAACTCATCCATGTTCGAAGATTATTCTTTTGATGAGTTATTAGAGGCATATTATGAGTTGGCCTCAGAGTATAAGATCTTATTTTCAAAAAACAAGAAAAGTAGTTCAAAACTAAAAGATGAAAAAGATCTCTTATCCAAGACCAACAGTGAACTCGAAAGTAAGATTAAGGACTTGCCAAAACTTACTTTCAAGTGTTAATGATGATCATCAAAAGAAAATTGATGATCTTAAAGCTTCTTTTAATAGAGTTGGAACAAACCGTTTTGAAAAAGGACAAAATTCTAATTCCAACTATGTTAGAAAGAATTTTAAAACTTACAATCATAGAGGTCCCCAAAAAACCTTAAATGGTAAGATCATTAAAAGTGTATGGGTCCCTAAAGGACTCATTACTACTAAAGATAAGAATATCCTAAGTAAATGGATACCCAATGGGACTAAGCTGTTAGGGACTAATGAATATAGACCAAAAAAAATTTGGGTACCAAAAATTAATCTATGTTTGTTGGTGAAGGAGCATTTCTTCAAGGCACAAAACACAATATCAAATTCACGGTACCTTGATAGTGGATGCTCAAGACATATGACCAGAGATAAGAGACGGTATTCAGAGCTTAACGACAAAAATGGAGGAGTAGTAACCTTTGGTGACAACTTGAAAGGTCACATAGAAGGTATAAGTACTATTGGTAATACCTCTTCCATACAAATTGAAAATGCTTTATATGTGAACGGGTTAAAGCATAATCTTTTAAGCATTAGTCAATTATGTGATAAAGGATACAATGTCATATTTGAATCAAATGGATGTAAAATTATTGACATTGCATCTAATGGGATTATGCTTATTGGTCATAGAATGTGGAACATATACATGGTGTATTTAAATAAGATCAACATGACTAATTTATGCCTAGTAGCCAAAGATGAGCATGATTGTTGGTTATGTCATAGGAAGCTAGGACATACTAGTATGAGTATTTTGCAAAGACTTAATCAAGGTAATTTAGTAAGAGGTTTGCCAAAACTAAAATTTGATCATGATAAAATCTGTGATGCATGCGCAAAAGGAAAATATAAGAGAACTTCCTTTAAACATATTAATGATGTATCAACTAGTAGAGTATCACAATTAATCCATATATATCTTTTTGGGCCAATTATAACTACTAGCTTGGGGGGGAAACAATATGCTTTTGTGTTGGTAGATGACTATTCTAGGTTTACTTGGGTTCTTTTCTTAAGTACAAAAGATGAAGCTTTAGAAAATTTTATCACTTTTTCAAACGTAATCCAAAATGAAAAAGGTTACTCTATTTCATGTGTTAGGAGTGATCATGGAACTGAATTTGAAAATCTTGGATTTACTGATTTTTGTAATTCAAATGGAATTAGCCATAATTTTCAGCACCTAGAACCCCTCAATAAAATGGAGTTGTTGAGAGGAAAAATAGAACTTTAGAGGAAATGACAAGAACCATGCTTTGTATGAACTTTTCAAAAATAAAAAGCCTAACATTAGTTGTTTTCACCCTTTTGGATGTAAATGTTTTGCTTTAAACAACGGTAAAGATAATCTTGGTAAATTTGATGCTAAAAGTTATGAAGGAATTTTTTTGGGTTATTCCTTAAATTCTAAAGCATATAGTGTGTTTAATAAAAGAACTTTAGTGGTAGAAGAGTCTATTCATGTTGTTTTTTATGATAATATGTTTCCTATGAAGGATTCTTGTGTTAATGATGATGTAGGTATATTAAATTTAAATGACGTGGGAGAATCATCGTTAAAAGAAGAAGTGAAATATGAGGAAACTCAAGATGCCTTCGAGAATCTAACCATATAAGAAAGGGAGATTACATACCCAAGGGAGTATAACTATGTCAAGGTTGGTGAGATTTTAGGTGATCCATCCAAAGGGGTAACTAGATCTTCTCTTAGAAATATTTGTAATTATGTTGCATTTATCCATGCATAGAGCCTAAGAATGTTAAAGAAGCATTAAATGATGAAAAGTGGATTATGGCTATGCAAGATGAGTTAAATCAATTTGAGAGAAGTAAAGTATGGACATTAGTTGAAAGGCCAAGTAATAAATCTACTATATGTACTAAATGTGTGTTTAGGAACAAACTAGATAAAAGTGGTAACATAGTGAGAAACAAGGCTAGACTTGTTGCTCAAGGGTATACTCAAGAAGAGAGAATAGATTTTAATGAAACATATGCTCCCATAGCTATTATGGAAGCAATTATAAAGCTGTTAGCATTTGCATGTTTTCATGAATTTAAATTATATCAAATGGATGTTAAAAGTGCATTTTTAAATTGTTTTAGAAAAGAAGAAGTGTATGTGGAACAACCTCTTGGTTTTTGAAGATTCAAAATTTCCTAATCAATAGCTTGGTATGAAAGATTTTCAAAATTTCTAATTGAAAAATGTTTTTCAAAAGGGAATGTTGACACTACATTGTTTTTAAAACGAAAAGGTAAAGATTTATTAGTAGTTCAAATTTATGTTGATGATATAATTTTTTGTTCTTCTAATGATGCTCTTTGCCAAGAAATTGCAAAGTTAATGCAAGGTGAATTTGAGATGAGCATGATGGGGAAGCTTTTATTTTTCTTGAGGCTCCAAATCAAGCAAAGAAAAGATGGCATCTTCATCAATCAAGCAAAGTACGTCAAGGATATGCTCAAGAAATTTGGATTGGAATATGTCAAACCTCAAGCCACTCCTATGAGCCCATCTACAAAGCTTGACAAATATGAAGAAGGTAAATGTGTAGATGTTAAACTTTATAAGTCTATGATTGGCTCTTTGCTTTATCTAACTGCAAGTATACCGGATATTATGTTTAGTGTTTCTTATATTCTAGATTTCAATCATGCCCTAAGGAACCTTATCTACAAGCCATTAAGAGGATCTTTAGATACCTTAAGGATACTTCTAGTATAAGACTTTGGTATTCTAAAGACTCTAGCTTTAGTTTGCATGCCTTCTCGAATGCGGATTAAGGAGGATGCAAATTAAATATGAAAAACACCTCCGGTACACATTAATTCCTAGGAAACATGTTAATTTCTTGGTTTTCAAAGAAGCAAAATAGTGTTGCATTATCTACCACTGAAGTGGAATACATTTCAGCCGGTAGTTGTTGCGTACACATTTTATGGATGAAACAACAACTTTTTTACTATGGAATTGAAGTAGGTACCATTCCTATCAAATGTGACAATACTAATGCTATTTGTCTCACTAAAAATCCCATCCAACACTCTAGAACTAAGCACATTGAAATTAAACGTCATTTCGTTAGAGATCATGTCTCAAAAGAAGATGTAGTTCTAGAATATGTAGATACTTTGTACCAATTAGCGGATATTTTTACAAAACCTTTAGATAAAGATTGATTTTGGACACTTAGGAGAGAATTAGGTCTAACAAACCTACCTTGATTTTGTATTTAAAATAATTTTAGCACTTTTATGAATAAAAGAAAAATACATGTAAAAATTATATTTTTAAATGCCTTCTATGCTAATAGATAGAGGGAGTTTATGAGTTTTCATGAAAATTAACAATATGTTCAAATTATGCTTAAGTTTGATTTGATTGATTGAACATAATTATTTTTCGTAATAAGGGTTGTCTATACCACTAGAGTTGATAAATTTTTCTTGTAAAGTGTTTAATTCCATATTTTGACCATTTTGTGCACCTGGTATCGATACTACTCACATAGTATTGATACTACTCTTACTAGGTATTGATACTACTAGCCTACTATCGATATTGTTCTTATCGAGTATCGATAATGTTCTTACAGTACCGATACTACTTGAATGGGTATCGATACATTGGTATCGATACTTCTCAAAAAGCCTTGAAGTATCGATACTCCTATAGGAGTACCGACCGATACTACTAGTCGGTTTTAGGCTATAAATCCCTAAAATATTTCATTTTTCTAAAAACCAAACCCTAAACACTCTACCTACCATTCATACTCTCTCAACCCCTATTTTCACTTTGCTTCATTCCAACAAATACAAGTCATAAATCTATCATTCTTCAACTCTAAATCCTGTTAGCTCCATTAAATTTGTGCATACAACATCAATTCCTTCTCATACTAAATTCCAAGGTAATTTCTTCAAAACACTATTTTATTATTTTTTTAACATAGGACTAGTTTTAGATAGTTTTAGTTCAAATTAGTGAATGGGTATTTCTTAGATTGTAGTTTTACACTAGAATCTACAACTAATTTTTCAAAAATATCATAAATTTCAAAAATTTAAAAAAACTGTTTTCGTTTTGATTATATATATATATATATATATATATATTCATAAAAATAATACATATTATAATTTTCAACTTTGGTTTTCAAAATTTTCCCATTATACATTAGTTTTAGAAAACCTTGAATTGAGGACTCATATAGAGTTTTGGGAATTAATTGTTTTGCATGCATATGTTGTTTAATTACAGGTATTCTATTCTGATTTTCCTAAAATATGTCTAAAAGAGCTAGGTCATCTTCTAGTCGTTTCAATCAACCACCAAACCCACCTCCAAATCCTCTTCCAAACCCTCCTCCCAATCCTCAAGAAATGAATATTCTAAACTCGTGTTTTAACTAACATAACCGTAGAAATCTATACTCTATGTACGTTAATCACTTTGAGTCTTATAATATTAGGGATGAGCATCTCCCTTCTCTAAAGGCTATGGAAGAAATGAACTTTAAATATCTCCTAACCTTAAAAGCTTCAAAATTTGACAACACCTTTAAATTTAAACCCGTTGTCTTCCAACAACTTGTTCGTATTTTCTATTCCAACGCCGTCTGTATTCAAAATGAGTCTAGTACTCTAACCGAAAGTATTCGTTCCTATCCCTTAGGTAAAAACATCACTATAGATTCTGACTCTATAGCTCGAGCCTTTGGATTAGAAAATAGAAAGTAAGATAATGAGAGAGATTTTGTGCCCTCATCATATGAAGTCAATAAAAGTGCTAGTGTTCTAGATTACCAAGAACGATTTTTGTACTTCATGATCTCTTGGTGGTTTACACCATCCAGAGGTAAATATTCCTCCTTCCGTAGCATAGACTTATGGTGGATTCACTGTATCCAAACAATAAAAGAATAAATCTACCTCAAATTATCTTCAGATAGTTAGTATAAACCATTAACAATGTACCTTCTAAAAGAGTAGAATCCTTAGTTTACGGTTGTTTATTAAGAAATATGTTCATTAAATCCAATCTTAAGGTAGACCTCGATGTAACCATCCTTCTGAGTACCCAAATCGACTTTACCTCTCTACGCAAATCGGGATGGAAATGAGATAAAACAAACTGGGTTCGATTAACTAAGAAGACTCCCACTGCTAGTTCATCACGAGTAGCTCCAACTCTGGCTCTAGATCAAGAACTCAAAGACGTTTAACGAGATGTCGACGATCTTGTAAATCAACCTGAAGATGATCTCGCTAGTCAAGGTAGTATAATGCCTCCATATTTTCAGTCGTTTATGGAGACATTGGACTTACGGTTTGCATCCTTGGCCTCTACTTAGTTCACCCGATTGAGAGCAAAATTTTCTTTTCCCAAAATTGGTTTTGAGAAAAACGGCTGAAGTAAAACGACTGCTAGAACTTACCTCATTTAAATATATATCAATTACCCTAACATCTTAGGGTTTTTAAAGTTATTTCTAATTAATAAATAAAATATTAATTAGTTAATTAAAATTAAATATACATTAAAGACTTATAATCTGAATTACAAACTTTAATGTTTATTTAAAACTTATTTAATTATTCTGAATTATATAACAATTAAAAGAGTTGTAATCTAAATTACATTATTTTAATGCTTACTTACTAATATAAATTACATTCTTTTAATGCTTACTTACTATATCTGGGATAATTAAAATCATATGTATATCAAATATACAAATCTTAACTCTAGATATATTTTAGTAACATACAACAAATTGTACATCTTTGCTCATTTCAATCCTAGGGTGTGACCCTGTAAGTTCTTGTAACGTTAGTAGTAATTATTACAACAATTCTAATATTACATACAATGAATGACATGTAGTAATATATCATTGACACCTAAGTTACAAGAAATTATGATTCGATATATTATCTTTGTGATTAACTCTTTTATGTATTACATCCTTTTGTCCTTTATATGTAGAATAGGCACAAGTCTTAGAATAGACACACTTGTATAGCCCATCTATTGTTTCTTGATATCTAGTGTAGACTATAATTAACGAATAATTTTTGATATCACATATCAACTTGTTCGAGCATGGCCATGCATTTCTAGTCTCACTCAATCAAGTGGCCTGTGATAAATTTCCTATTATGTAGGAAGGACAAATTCTATCTTAACCATATACACCCCACTACATATATCGAGATATATTCAATAATAGTCTTTATAGTGTAACCAGTTATGGAGCATGTTTAACTATATCAAAATATACAACAATATATGTTGGGATGACATTTATCTCAACTCTGAGGATCATACATATAATCATCACCATAAGCAATGTTATGACAGTTACATAATAATCCAAGACATATGCTCATGATGGGTCAATCCAATACATTGATATCTAACAATATAATCATGTATCAATTTTGACATCTTTATGTCAATGACAACTCCTTGTCATCAATCAATAACATGTTAGTCTTAAGCGTATTATTATTGTCCATTCCCATAATAATACTTGACTATGGATTCTTTAATAATGTTACTATATGGACTTTATTATCTTTTAGTTTATGTTAAACACAGACATATTACAGAAAATAATATTGGCAATGCCTTTATTCAATAAAATTGGTAAATAAATGTATTATTACAATCATCATATGATTGGTCTTTGGGCATACTATAACAATATAATTTATTTAACCCTAGTATATAAGTTCTACTACTACAATTCAAGGGTATCGATACAACCCTAAGTACATATACCAATTTATCTCTTGATGTTCATAAAAATATCCTAATATTAATACCCCATCCAGAGCATCGATACTTCCCAATTGGTATCGATACTAACCCTGAGAATGGATATTAGAATAAGCATGAATGTTTTGAAAAAATTGTTTAGTATTAATACCACGACCCTTAGTATTGATACCTAATAAACAATATTGATACCTTACAAACATGGTATCTATACTACCCTTCAAGGGTATCGATACAACCCTAAGTACATATACCAATTTATCTCTTGATGTTCATAAAAATATCCTAATATCAATGCCCCATCCAAAGCATCGATACTTCCCAATTGGTATCGATACTAACCCTGAGTATGGATACTGAATAATCCTGAATGTTTTGAAAAATATATCAGTATTGCTAAGGCCCTAATGTCTTTTTTTAAATCTTATGAGAGGTAAATAGCTTCATAATACAATCTTTTTTATACACAAATACCGATACATCAAAGGAAGATGAAATATCTCTTTCAATTGATCCACACAACCAAGCCTTGAAAAAAAACCAAAACAACAGAAGACTTACGATGACTTTTTGAATGAGATCTGGGTGTTATTTGGTCAACATACCTTTTGAAGGTTCAACCAGTTATCCCTTAGCTTTCCAACGATACTTGAAACGTATCAATCCGATGACAGGAACTCAACATATGTTCATTTTAGAGAATACACCGCATGTAGAAATTCCTATGCGAGATTAATATGAGATTTTATAAATATTACTAATTTTCAATATTTTTATTATTTATAATTTAATTTAATATGTGAAGTTGAATTATAGTTTAAGAATAGATTTATTATTTTATTAAGAATTAGAATCAAATATTATCTCTAATTATTATTATTTTATTCATTAGTTACTTATAACTTTGGAACTCTTATCCTCTATAAAGGAGGTTCTATCAACCATTGTAAACTAGATTTCTTTGATCAATAATACAACGAGAGTTCATTTTTGCAAGTGCTAATTACCTTGTGCCTTCGAAGCATTCCTCATTATTAAGTTCTTTAAGTTGTTCTTGAGGGAGATCTTCACACTCTGGTTTGCCTTCTTATTGCAATTAGGAGGGCTGGTTAGAGTCAATTATTGAGTTTTCCTAGTTAATTTTGATTAGGATGGTTCATAGGAAAACTATCTATTAGTCACCATCATCATCAAATAACTATTACGCCTATCATCACAAAAACCTTAATTTTTAAAAATCATCATATCTTTATATTCTTTGTCTTTGTTATATTATTTTCTTAATCTTCATTATCTTTATATTAATATTTTGTTTCTATATTAATTTTCTAGTAAATTTCTTCCCCATTAAAAACTCTAGATTGTGATAAAAATCTAATCCATCTTCCATCTCTTTATTTGATTGAGTCTAGACCCCTAGGCTTGATTCTTCAACTAAGAGAAAATTTCATCATTCTACTACCTTTCCCTATCAATTGGTATTAAATTTGGATCGATTCTTAGAGAGATTAATTGTTTTTACTTGTTCTTGCTTGTATAAACTATTGAGGTATCCCAACGGAGCTAGTTCACAATGATTGGTCGTTTTCATGTTCTTTTTACATTATTTTAATTTTGTTTCAATTAATTCCATATATTTTTATGTTTTTATCAAAAATAAAAGAAACAAACAAAAAATTGACAAATAAAATAGAGAAAGACAAAAATTGAGAACTAACCACAAAAATTCCAGAAAATGCAAATACAATAATCTGGAATTGATTTTCTACAGGTACATTCTTCATCCTAAAAGTAATCTCCAGTTCAAAATTAAGAATAATTGGTTATCAATAGTCCCCTCAAAAGTGTCTCTCAAATTTGTTTGATAGTTTTAGGGTTCTTCATTGAAAATTTTCCAAAATATTCTAGTGAATGCATTTTGTGTTAAACTTTTAAAGGCTTATTTTATATCACATGATCAACGTCTGGTAAAAATATCATATTATTTGGACATAAAAAACCCCTTCAAATGTGATGATCAAGTAAAATTGATAGAATCAAGGTTTCTCCATTCAAGAATTTATCCAAGATAATATTGAATGTATTTTGGGCTAAAAATGTATATACATCTTATATACTCAATGACTAACCTAAAAAAATCAAATCATTTGGTCATCAAAAACTCCTTCAAACACATTGCTTTAGGGTTTGTTTTTCTAATTTTTTATTCTTATTACATTTGGTTCTTTTGTTTTTTTGTTTTTGTTCCTTTACATCATCTAACATATTATTTTTCTTGTATTAGTATAATTAAAAGAGTTTGAATATTTCTTGTTCCTTGTATTCTCATTCAATTGGAGTCATAACCTTTGTTTGACATCTTGGATAATTCTAAATTGTATTTTTGTCTTTGATAAAGATTGAACTCTGTCACGAATATTGTGAGACTTATTGGTAAGAGAAATTTTAAAGAGTACAAGATCGGTTAATTTGTCTTTCAGTGTATCACTTAGTGGTGCTTTTTTAGGATGCTAAAAGATAACAAATTTTCTAAGGCAATGTGAGGACTCATGGATGCTATTAATTGATAAATGGACATGTTTAACGACAATAAAAAAATAGATGCAAAAACAACTCAACTGGCTGACCTGAATATCAAAAGATGACAACAAGAAAATCACCATGTAGACATTCAACCAGCAAAAGCTCCATAAAACCTATTGCAACCAAGACGTGGAAAACCTATGCTTCTAATGTAAAAACTATTTGCTAAACCAAAGTTCACAATCCCACAATTCAAAGGAGACTATGATCTAGAATGATACATCAACTGGGAAAAAAGTTGACCTTATGTTTTCATACCATGATTGTTCTCCATAAGAACGGGTACCGCTCATAAGCATGGAATTTTCAGATTATTCACTCACATGGTGGATGTAAACAAGAAAAGCTATTCATTAAAGAAGAATCCCTAAAATCACCTCATAGGGAGCACTTCAAGTAGCCTTGAGAAATCGTTTTCTTCCAACACAATACATCCATAAAGCTAAACAGGTGATTCGAAGACTACGAAAAGGTCAAATTTCTATGGAAGATTACTACAAGGAGATAAGATCCTTAATAAATCATGCAAACATCAATGAAAAAGAAGAAGATGCCGTGACTAGATTCATTGTTGGTTTGAATCAGAACATCATTGATCTTCTTAACTTACATGTGCATGAAAACCTTCAAAACACATTAAAAAGCAATAACAATATAAGTACAACTTCAAAGGATGTTTTGGTTGAGAGATAATTACCAATATACTTCAATTCCTTCCAATTCTTCGTCTACTCCACCTTCTACCATGAATAATAAACCAAACACTAACAATATCCAATACAATGTAGAATGAATTATCGATGTTCAACAAAACATTTCCTAGTCCCTTACACCATTGGAAACAAAAGATGCACTTGAAAGTCAAGTGATGAAACTTTGTAAGAAGGGTGGGGAACAAAAAAGAAAATAAAATAAAATAAAATAATGAAAATGAGGCAAAAAAAAGAGGTCACTAGTTACAAAAGCCAAAAGAATAATGACCCACGAGTGGTGAGTGAACCTAATTGTAAGAAGAAAAGAGTGACTCAAAATACATATGTGAGCACAAAATAATTGAAAGAGAGCCTCATTCATAAAGAGCCTTGTATTCTTGTCCACTTTAGATAACCATTGGCTTCAATTTCTAACAATAACACTAGCTTGCCTAATAAGTTTGTTCCTCTTTTATGGAGTTATCGAATGGTGTTAGGCAATCCACATTATGAGTTACCATCATAAAGCTGTAATCATTGTGTCATCTCAATGATAAATCACCATTTACAATAATCTAAAGGTAAGTTGTTAGAACTAAATCATAATAAATACAAAATTAACAAGGATTTAATCATGTCAAATCATCAATAATAAAATAATTACTAGATGTGGAAGTGTACCTAAATTAATTTATATGTTGAAATCCTTGAATCTCTATTTAGTTTTGATTTTCCAAGAAGATAGAGTTCCCTTAATTATAAACTCTTGATGGGGATAAGAATAAATAAAAGATTTTTTATTTCTTAGGGACCATAACCACTGTATATGTCTGATTTAATAATCAATTATTGTCTGTACTTATAACCCTGCCCCTCATCAAATTAGAAATACAAATTTAATAGTATCTACACTTTTATTTCCATGTAACTTATAATACCTTATGACTTTATAACATAATTGGTCACTTAATTTAAGTTATATTTTATGATAATAATATATATTACAAATATGTGCCCATAATTATGAAATTTAATCCAACAATATCTCACTTGGGTTGTAACACCCCAAACCTTGGGTTAGGAGTCTCGAGTTAAACCATTAGGGCCTTTGAATGGCCAAACTAGCTTATGGGAAACCTTGGTATAAAATTGAGTGGATTTGGACTTGGTCTAGGCCCTACATGAAATAAAAAGGGTGTTTTTAATCTTAGTAAAGAAGTGGAAAGAACAAATGAGCAATTAGACCCTTGTTAAAAATAAAAGCTTAATCCCCTTAATTGGACATAAACTCATGTCTACATTACACACCCCTTTGTTTATCTCATCTTCCTTACTCTTCATTTTCTCATTTCACCTTCAAGCCTAGCAAAGTTGGAAGCTTTAAGAGTCTCAAACACCCATTGAAACGACTAAGGTAAGAATCATAGCCTCTATCTTCCTATCTTTAAATTGAGCCCCTAAGTGTAAGTTTTGGTCATGGTTTCATAAACTTGAATTTTAGTGGGGTTTATGAAATCTAATGTTTTAAACCATTTTTAGTATATTTAAATATTGTGAAGTTTTTATAACTTCAATCTAAGCCTTTAAAATGGGTTGGTAACTCAGTTGTTTTGGTTTGATTAAAAAAAGAAGTTGGTGTGTGTTCAAAAGCTAAAGAAAAGGAAATGTTGCATATTGGGTAATTTCAGGGAGTATCCAACAACTAGGAAACCTAGGTAACACATTTATAACTCGTACATACCCTTAATGGTCATTAGAGATTCATTTAGCTTCTAAGTTGAGTTTCAAACCTTGAATTAACATGCTTGGTAGGTTCCACATTTTGGTGTTTTTAGCATCTTTCAAACCTTTTTTATGACCCTTAAAATGCATAAGACTTTAATAACACTTGGAAACCTCAATAGGGATGTTAGAGAAGTTATCAGAGTCAATTTCATGCCTAAGTAAGTATTTCTTGGCACGAGTATCGATACTAGAAGAACAATACCAATTTTATTCTTCAGGTACAAGAAAAAAGGGGTTTTTGGGAAGTGAAGTATCAATACCTCTTCATAGAGTATCGATACTCGTATCAATACTAGTAGGGTATTATCGATACCGTGCAAACTTAGCAAATTCCAGTAGTCAATTTTGGTACCGATACCTATCGATACCGGTACCGGTACTCCCCAAAGGAGTATCAATACTCAAACTTTTATCAAAACATATTTTGATACCGGTACTCATGGAAGTATCAATACCTGGTCCGATACTAGGATAGAAGTATCGATACTCCCCCTTGAAATTTTACCAATTTTTAAGCTAGAGGTATCGATACTCAAGGGTGAGTACTTATACCCACGTATAGTTTTAGGTAACAAGCCTAAGTGAATTAGAAACATAGATGAGGGACCCACGGATACTATGCTATATTCGAATAGGACTTCAAGTAAGAACCACTAATTATGATTCAAGAACAACTAGGAACGATATCAAATATGTTGTCATAGTATGTTTGACACACAGGAAAATGATCAGGACACCCGATTTACTTTAGTGATTGTCGATAGCTACGACGTATAGACTGTCCGGATATCCTTAGAAAGTGCACAAGGACTTAAGACTAGTCATGGCACAAGGCCTTAATACTCACAAGGGGTGGGTTTGTCAAATATGATACGGTAATTTTGGATTGACATCCCCTGTAGACTAAAGTAGTGCACGAGCTTCGAGATAATCCCTCAGTCTACCATGATGTATACCCTATATAGCATGAGTATGCGTGCATACTTACTTCATTTATCTTATGTTAGCATGAGCATTTGTGAACAATATTAGAATGTCATTGTTGTTAGAGTGACACTGAGCTAGTGAGCTCAACATTCAAAATTGTGTTTCTGTTCGCAGGTCTTTAGGTGGTGTATGCAAGGAGCCAGTCATTTTGTAGATGTTCCATACATCTTAACAGTTACAGTACCTCTTGGTTCTATTTATTTAAAGAGAATGTATAATTCAGAGACCTTCTTGTACGTGACTCGTAACTATTTTTGAATACTTGATGTACTTTTGACATTTATTTGGGAGCTCCTAGTATTTTAAACTTGTGACTATTTTGTATGGTTTAATAGTTTTAAATGATTGTTAATTATTATATTATGAATGGTTTTAAAAGATATTTTTGGGTGGCCACTCTGGTGGTCCTGTGTGAAGTTCTAATCAGTCGATTATGGGTCGTGCCAGTTTAGGGTGTTACAATTAGTGGTATCAGAGCATCAGGTTTAGTCGGTTCTATGACTCGTTGGTTGAGTCAATAAAAGTCAATAAGTATACATGCCCCTAGTGAGACAAGAGTACGAATATGTCTGGAACAGTATCAATGATCCCCTTATTTTATCGTAATTTCAGGATTCAGCTATGAGTGACCACATAGATCCTAGCCACGAGGGCATTGTAGAGAGCATATCCTCTTCAGTTAAAATTGACTTCTTTGGGTTGAGAGACGATGATCCTGTAGTTGTGAACTATTGGTTGATGGAGACTCTAAGGACTCTTCGCCAGCTGCACCTTACCCCTGAGGGTATCATGGAGTGCGTCACTGCTATGTTAAAGGGTGACGCTATAGATTGGTAAGAAACCATCGAGATGGCTATGGAGCCAGAGAGGCCGACATGAGAGATCTTCCACTTTTATTTTAAGGAGAAGTATATTGCGGAGGCTCACACGGATAAGCTAAGGGACCAATTCTTACACATGAGGCAAGGTGATCGTTCAATGATGGACTACAAGAGAGAGTTCATTCGGTTGAGTCTGTATGCACTGGAGCTAGTAATGTAAGAATATCACTATTGTAGGAGGTTTAGATAGGTCCACTATTTTGACATTATCACCCATCTTGGGTTTTTTCGGCCTGACTTGTTAGGAAAAAGTGTTGGAGAGGGTTTTAGGGATGGGAGCCAGTGCTTCTATTATCACCTTTATACGAAGAAAGTGGATGGTTGAGTCTGCAAGGCCTACTTAGTCATAAGTCAAGAGGGCAGAGATTCTCAGTGGTCATGGAGGACCCCATCTAGTTAGTTTAAGAGGCCAACATAGAGCTTAGATCGAGGGGGTAGGTATAGATCTCGTAGGAGGCCATTATCATCAGCTTTTGTGGTGAGTGACAACAGATACGTAGGGACACCATGCCAGACTTTCTCGATGTATGAAAAAAAGCATACTCGGACATGTCTTGCTATGACATGAGAATGTTTTGGTTACAGCTCGACATATCACTTTATTCGAGATAGTCCAAAGAATAGGACTAATACTGTAGATCAGACCTTGAGACCAGTTCAGTCAACTTCTAGGGGTCAGGGATTTGTTAGAGGAGGGAGCTATATTTGAGGATATCACAATAGGGATGTAACTGGGTTAGTGGTAGGTTCTGAGCATAGAGTGGCCTCTCTTCAGTATCTCGTTAGAGCCCAGGAGGAGTGTGACCCCGTAGATGTGATTTTAGGTACATTCATTGTGTTTTATATTCAAGTCACAACATTATTAGACCCAAGATCCACTCACTCATATATATGTTACAATTTAGCTTGGGAGAGAAATCTTGTAGCCGAGAATCTATAAATAAAGGTTATAGTGTCTTTTCTTTTAGGGTTAGATTCCTTAGTAGATAGGGTCCACCGTCGTTGCCTAATTGAGATTCAGGGTGAAGCTTTCATAGCCAATCAGATGGAATTACTCTTTAAAAAGTTAGTTTTAATTTTGGGAACGTATTGGCTCTTAGAACATGATGTTAGCCTGAGGTGTAAGGCTAGACAGCTTAAACTCAAGAAGGTAGACAGAAACAAGGTGGTAGTGACTGGTGACAAGTTGAGATTTACAAGGATTGTGTCAACAATCAAGGTGCAATGATTGTTATAGCAAGGTTGTGTGGCTTTCTTAACTCAGGTAATCGACACTCAAGTTACATCCCCAAGTTTGTGAGATGTTATAACTATGCGAGAATTATCAGACGTATTTTAAGAGGAATTACATGGGCTTCCACTCGATCGAGAATTAGAATTCGGTATCGAAGTTTTCTCGGGTTTTACCCCTATTTCCATCACTCCTACCGAATCGCACAGACAGAGCTAAAGGAGCTGAAAGCCTAAACTCAAGAGTTCAAGACGAAAGGTTTTATTCGGCCGAAATTTCTCTTTGGGGAGGACCGATCCTTTTTGTTAAGAAGAAGTATAGTTCGATGAGGTTGTTTATCAACTACCACAACTGAATAACTTGAAAATCAAGAATTACTACCCACTCCCTAGAATTGATGATCTGTTCGACCAACTTAAAAGAGCATGCTTGTTCTCCAAAATAGACCTTATATCGGGATACTACCAGTTGAAGGTTAACGATGCAGATATAGCAAAAATGACATTTAGGACAATATGTGTCTACTATGAGCTACTTGTGATGCCTTTTGGACTTACCAACGCCCCGAAGACATTTATAGACTTAATGAACTAAGTATTCTACCCATACTTGGATCACTTTGTAGTGTATTAAAGATCATATGAGGAGCATGATCGATACCTCCGTATAGTCTTATAGACCCTCAGAGAGCGACAAATGTTTGCCAAGTTTGGGAATTACGAGTTCTGGTTATCTGAGGTTACATTTTTTGGACACATAGTAGCAGCAGATGGTATTCAGATTGATCCTCAGAAGGTTCAAGTTGTGCTGGATTGGAAACCTCCGAAGAATATTACCGAAGTATGCAGTTTCTTAAGCTTTGCTAGGTATTATCATCAGTTTGTAAAATGTTTCTCGATGATCACTACCTCAATAACTAAATTGTTTTCAAAAACAGATACCTTTTGTTTGGGACAAGAAACAATAAACGTTTTAAGCAATTGAAAGCCATCTAACCCAAGCCCCAGTTTTAACCCAAATAGAGTCGGGTAAGGACTTCACCATTTTTAGCGATGCATCATTGAATAGTCTTGGGTGCAATCTCATGCAATAATAGAGATTTTTAGCTTATGCTTCTTGACAACGCAAACCTCATGAGCGTAATTATCCCACCCATGACATAGAACTGGTAGATGTAGTTTTTACGCTAAAGATATGGAGACACTACCTGTTTAGTGAGAATTGTCACATCTTCATCGACCAAAAAAAGCCTCAAGTGCCTCTTGATGCATATATAATTGAATTTGAGACAACCTAGGTGGTTTGAATTGTTAAAGGATTATAATTGTGTGATCGACTACCAACCAGGGAAAGCGAACGTAGTTGTCGATACGTTGAGCAAGAAGACAATGTTAGAAATGAGGGCATTGCTAGCACATCTGAGGTCTAGAGACGGTGACTTGTTAACTGATTTGAGAGTATAATCCGAGCTTGTATGTAAAGATAGGGAGTTACAAGGATTTGATAGTTATTTTAAGGCTCGTATGGAGCAAGTCCACAGAGGTAAGGCCCTAGATTTTGAGTTTTGAGAGGGTGATGTACTTTTCTTAAAAGACCGATTATATGTTCCCTCTGATGAGAAGTTGTGTAAAAAGATCCTCCATGTGTTGGGACCTTCGGTGCACCCCATGGTGTAACGGAAACAAAACTCAACTGTCTCACCAGCGATCTAAGTACATAAAACCGAAATCGAGAGGAAGAGATGTAAATACTTACAGTGGGTTCCTTGAAAAAAAACAAGGACAACAACGAGAAGTCATGACCACGAACTGTTCGAATTGAAAGCCTCCACAAAAACACATCTCGGCCTCTACTTAGTTCACCCGATTGAGAGAAAAGTTTTCTTTTTCCCAAAATATGTTTTGAGAAAACGGCTGAAGTGAAAAACAACTGCTAGACCTTGTCTCCTTTTAAATATATCAATTACCCTAACATCTTAGGGTTTTTAAAGTTATTTCAAATTAATAAATAAAATATTATTTAATTAATTCAAATTAAATATACATTAAATACTTATAATCTAAATTACAATCTTTAATGTTTATTTAAAAACTTATTTAATTATTCCGAATTATATATATCAATTAAAAGAGTTGTAATCTAAATTACATTCTTTTAATGCTTACTTACTATATTTGGGATAATTAAAATCATATGTATATCAAATATACATATCTTAACTATAGATAAATTTTAGTAGCATACAACAAATTGTACATCTTTTCTCATTTCAAGACTAGGGTGTGACCCTGTAGGTTCTTGTAACGTTAGTAGTAATCATTAGAATAATTCTAATATTACATACAATGAGTGACGTCTAGCAATATATCATTGTTACCTAAGTTATAAGAAATTATGATTCGACATATCATCTTCGTGATTAACTCTTTTATGTATTACATCCTTTTGCCCTTTATATCTAGAATAGGCACAAGTCTTAGAATAGTAACACTTGTATATCCTATCTATTGTTTCTTGATATCTAGAGTAGACTATAATTAACCAATAATTTATGATATCACATATCAACTTATCCAAGCATAGTCATGCATTTCTAGTCTCACTCAATCAAGTGGCCTGTGATATATTTCCAATTATGTAGGAAGGACAAATCCTATATTAACCATATACACCCCACTATATATATCGAGATATATTTAATAACAGTCTTTATAGGGCAACCAATTATGGAGCATGTTTAACTGTATCACAACATATAACAATTTATGTTGGGTTGATATTGATCTCAAGTCTGAGGATCATACATATAGTCATCAACATGATCAATGTTATGATCGTTACATAATAATCCAATACATATTCTTATGATAGGTCAATCTAATACATTGTTCTCTAACAATATAATCATGTATCAATTTTGATATCTCTATGTCAATGATAACTCCTTGTCATCAATCAAGAATATGTTAGTCTTAATCGTATTATTATTGTCCATGCCCATAATAATACTTGACTATGGATCTTTTAATAATGTTATTATATGGACTTTATTATCTTTCAATTTATGTTAAACACAGACATATAACTGAAAATAATATTGGTAAAGCCTTTATTCAATAAAATAGTTAAAAAATGTATTATTACAATTATCATATGATTGGTCTTTGGGCATACTCTAACAATATCCCACTAGCACTAAAACCAATCACTCACATATCTAATACCGAGTGACTCAGTGTGATGATCATGCCTCTTCTGTTTAAGAGGCTTCGTCAGGGGATCAGCAATGTTGTCATCCGTGTGTACTCTGCATATTTCCACATCTCCTCGATCTATGATCTCTCGAATGAGATGAAAGCGCCTATGTTTGGATCATTGATGAAATATGGGTTCTTTTGCTTGTGCAATGGCTCCATTATTGGCACAATGGAGTTATATAGCATCTGATATGCTGGGAACAACCCCTAATTCCAATATAAACTTAATGATCCAAACAACCTTTTTTGATGTTTCACTGGCTACAATGTATTCAGCCTCTATTGTAGAATCAACTATTGTGTCTTGCTTCGAACTTTTCCAGCTCACAGCACCTCCATTAAGACAAAACACAAAACCCGATTGTGATCGTGAGTCATCCTTGTTAGTTTGGAAACTGGCATCAGTATAACCTTTTACACTAAGTTCTTCCTCCCCTCTATAGACAAGAAACTTATCCTTAGTTCTTCTTAAGTACTTAAGGATATTTTTAACCTTAACCCAGTGATTTTCACCAGGGTTTGCTTGATACCAACTCATCATGCTTAAAGCATACGATACATCTGGTCGAGTACATATCATGGCATACCTGATAGAACCAATAGCTGATATATATGTAATCTTATTGATCTGTTTTCTTTCTTGTGGAGTTGAAGGAAACATTTCCTTCAAAAGATAAATGCCATGTCTCATAGGCAAAAATCCTTTATTGGATTCTTCTATACTGAAGCTTTTCAGCATTTTTTCTGTATATGTACTTTGACTCAGACCTAGAAGTCGTCTTAATCTATCTCTATAGATCTTAACTCCTAAGATATACGCTGTCTCTCCCAAATATTTCATAGAAAAACAACTACCTAACCAAGTCTTAACAGACTGTAAAGTAGGTATATTATTTCCTATAATGAGTATGTCGTCTACATATAAGATTAGGAAAGAAACAATGCTTCCACTAGCATTCTTATAAACACAAGGTTCATCTTCATTTCTAATAAAACCAAACTCTTTGATTACATCATTGAAACGAAGATTCCAACTTCGAGAAGCTTGCTTTAGTCCATAAATAGACCTCTGTAGCTTGCAAACCTTTCTAGCATTTCCTGGAATTACAAAACTTTCTGGTTGTGTCATATACACATACTCTTGAAGTTTTTCATTAAGGAAAGCGGTTTTGACATCCATTTTCCAGATTTCATAATCATGGAATACAGCTATTGAAAGCAAGATCCGGATGAACTTAAACATAGCTACAGGGGAGAATGTTTTGTCATAGTCTACACCATGAACTTGTCAAAAACCTTTAGTGACTAATCGCCCCTTGTATGTTTGTACATTACCATCCATGTCAGTTTTCTTCTTGAAAACCTATTTACACCCTATAGGTTTGACCCCTTCAGGTGGTTCAACCAAAGTCCACACTTGGTTTACTGACAAGAATCCATCTCAGATCTCATGGCTTCAAGCCATTTCTCATAGTCTGGGCTAGACACTGCCTCTTGATAAGACCTAGACTCATCTTGATCCGTAAGAAAAACATCTCCATGTGCAGTAACGATAAATCCAAATCTCTAAGGTGCACGACATTCTCTTGTGGATCTGTGCAGTGGTTATGTTTCTAAATCTATTAACTGTTCCTCAACAACTTGTGAAACATGCTCAACTTCAGGTTCATTGATCTATTGTTCTTGAACTTCTCCAAGTTCAATATTTCTACCCTTCCCTTTCTTTGAGAGAAATTCTCTTTCGAGAAAAACTTCTGTTCGAGCAACAAACATTTTGTTCTCATTAGGGTTGAAGAAATAGTATCCCTTAGTTTCTTTAGGATATCCAACAAATATACACTTAAGAGATTTAGGTTCGAGCTTTGTAAACATCTGATGTTTTACATAAGCTTCACAACCTTAAATCTTCATAAAAGACATACTAGGATGCTTCCAGTCCATATCTCGTATGGTGTCTTTTGAACCAATCAAGATGGAACACAATTTAGTGTGAAAGTGGTTGTTTCAAGTGCATGTCCCCAAAAAGAAGTTAGAAGATCACTATGACTCATCATCGATCAAACCATGTCTAACAGGGTTCAATTCTTTTTTTTCAGAAACTCCATTCCACTGTGGTGTACAAGGTGGTGTAAGTTGTGAGACAATCCCTCATTCTTTTAGGAGTTCATCAAACTCTATGCTTAAGTATTCTCCACCTTGATCTGATCAAAGTGCCTTAATACTCTTGCCTAGTTGATTTTGTACTTCATTTTTAAATTCCTTAAACTTTTCAAGGGCTTCAGATTTATGGCGCATAAGATAAATATAACCATACCAACTGAAGTCATCGGTGAAAGTAATGAAGTAATGGAATCCACCTCTGGCTTGTGTATTCATTGGTCCACGTACATCATTATGTATTAACCCCAATAAATCACTTGCTCGCTCACCTTTACTATTAAAACGAGCTTTAGTCATTTTTCCCAACAAGCAAGTTTCGCATACATCATATTATTCGAAAACAAATGAATCTAATAATCCATCTTTATGGAGTTTTGATATGTGTTTCTCACTTATATGGCCTAAACGACAATGCCAAAGATATGTTTGTTTCGAGTCATTTGTTTTTGATCTCTTAGTATTTATGTTATAAATGGTGTTTTCTTGATCCATAATATAGAGACCATTAACCAATTGTGTTGAACCATAAAAAACTATCGAGATAAAAAGAACAACAATATTCTTAATAATAATCTCAAAACCAATCTTATCTAAACAAGAAATGGAAATAATGTTCTTAGTCAAACTAGGCACAAAATAACAATCCTCTAAATTTAAATCAAGTGCACTAGGCAAAGATAAAACATATGTCCCTATAGCTAATGCAATAACTCTTTCTTCATTTCCCACTCGTAGGTCTACGTCTCCTTTAGCCAGATTCCTTCTCTTTTGCAGTCCCTATACAGAAGTACAAATATGAGAACCATAATCGGTATCTAATAGCCAAGAAGTAGATGTTGAAAAATTAACATCAATAACATAAATGCCTAAAACAAACGTTCTGTTTGCTTTTGCCTTCTTGACCTCTTCAAGGTAAACAGGGCAGTTTCTCTTCCAGTGTCCGATCTTATCGCAGTAGAAACATTTTCCTTCCTTTCTAACTCCCCCTTTGGGTTTCAATACATTTTTCCCTTTTGGTTTGGCCTTACCATTGCCCTTAGACTTTGTCACTACCTTTTTCTTTCCCTTTCCTTTTGTCATTATGGACCATCAGAATGGGCTTAGGTCCAACCTTTTCATGTTACTTTCAGTACTTCGTAACATGCCAAGTAACTGTGGCAAAGTCTTGTTAATTTCATTCGTGTTGAAATTAAGGAAAATTGGCTAAAGCTATCTGGCAATAATTGCAGGATAACATCGGTAGCCAATTCATCTTTGAGAGAAAATCCCAGCTTTTCCAACATTTTGATGTAGCCCATCATCTTTATGACATGAGCTCCTACAGGAGTTCCCTCTACCATTTTACATTGAAATAAAGCTTTAGAGGTCTCATATCTCTCTTGACATGCTTGCCCTTTATATATTTCTTTGAGATTTTGAATCATCTCATATGCAACCATGTCCTCATGTTGCTTCTGAAGCTTAGGAGTCATGGTGGAAAGCATTAGACATCCAATATCTAACATATCATCCATATGTTTCTTGAATTTGTCTTTGTCAACTCTTGAAGCATTAGTTGCCTGTTCATCAGGAACAGGTTCCTCAATGACATATTCATTCATTTCCTGTTAAAGAACAATTCTCAAATTATGAAACCAGTCAAGGAAGTTTATCCTTCTCAAGGAGTGATCGCAGTGATAAAGTGTTGTTTTCCATTAAATCTACAACAATGGAAATATTAAAGTAAGTAAATTTACTTAATTAAAATTTATAAATAGAGCTTTATTTGCAAATTACTCCCACTATTTTATTCAAAATTAAAAACCCTCTATGTTTTAATTTAGGAAAAATTAAACAAAAAATTTTCTAGTGGATAGGATCCATAATACATCAATTTCCTAAACCAACTTTGGCTTTTCTTTTAGGATAGTGATTATTTAGGTAAGTAACACTTTACTAGTTACATATCATGTAACTCCTCATTTTTGTGAACAATTATTTTTAAGTCATCTCATGACTTATCCAAATATTTAACCTCTCGGTTTCTAATCCTATTAGAATAACCTAGCTAAGTTATTACCAATATCTCAACCGGTGAATATCACTTGCTTATTCTTCACGTTTAATCAAGATAGACTTATGTGCCAATGCTTTGGCAAATCCCATACAATATCGATCGAAGCCTTAACGAGGGTAAATATTTGACGGTTAAGTTAACTTATATTATAAAGTGGGATTTGCGTAATTATCTCATCATTATTCGTTTTAATATTAGGCCCTTATTGATCTCATCAATATTCATTCTTATTTTATCATTTGATGAATTGCATACATAACAAATATAGCAATAAATAAAATGCAATGGTTATAGCCCAAAACAATGACTAAGATGGCTCATCCCAAGCCAATGGGAGAACCAAAAACCCTAAAGCCTAAGACTACTCTCTATGTATCTTCTCGCCATTCTTCTGCTCCTTGTGAATCTTCATTGGTTTACAATTTTAAAAGAAACTCATTTTACATACGAGGGAATAAGATGAGAAGAGAAATACAACAGAGATTTTAAAATGAACGACTCGCAAATCATATTTCAAATTAAACCATTGTAAATTGAACAAGGAATATAACCATGCATGTCAAACACCATGAAAAAAACATATCATATATATATACACGTTCTTACGCCTTTATAATTAACGAATATTAATATAGGCCTTCAATTTGCATTGCTGATGAGGGGTCAAGGGGTGAAGATTTTATGGAAAAACTTCATGATTTGATAACACTTATCAACAGAATCGTGCTTTTGGGATTTTCAATCCCGAAGATTTTCTACATCAGAACAACCATTATTCCACTGCTAAACACGATCTGCTATTGCACTCCCACGGATCATCATGTCAATGATTGACATATGGATTTCATAAAATCCTTGCAGCAACAAATCGATTGAAAAACATATTAACAAATTAACATATTAATCATTGCAGTTATTGATTCGAACAATGATATCATGCATATTTACCAAAAACGATAAAACTAGAACATGCATCTCATACATATCACATCAACCAAAAATTTAACCCGAATTCAGATCGTACAAGTGGCTCTGATACCACTGTTAGGATCGTTGGCGCACCCCACGGTGCAGCGAAAACAAAACTCAATGATCTCACCAGCGATCCAAGTACGTAAATCCGAAATCGCGAGGAAGAGATGCAAATAGTTACAGCAGGTTCCTTGAAAAACAGCAAGGACAGCAACGAGAAGTGATGATCACGAACTATTCGAATCGAAAGCCTCTACGAAAACACATTTCGATCTCTACTTAGTTCACCCGATTGAGCGCAAAGTTTTCTTTTTCCCAAAATATGTTTTGAGAAAACGACTGAAGTGAAAAACAGCTGCTAGTCCTTGCCTCCTTTTAAATATATCAATTACCATAACATCTTAGGGTTTTAAAAGTTGTTTCGAATTAATAAATAAAATATTATTTATTTAATTCAAATTAAATATACATTAAAGACTTATAATCTAAATTACAATCTTTAATGTTTATTTAAAAACTTATTTAATTATTCTGAATTATATATCAATTAAAAACATATATTCAGGATAATTAAAATGATATGTATATCAAATATATATATATCTTAACTATATATATATTTTAGTAACATACAACAAATTGTACATCTTTGCTCATTTCAATCCTAGGGTGGACCCTATAGGTTCTTGTAACGTTAGTAGTAATTATTAGAACAATTCTAATATTGCATACAATGAGTGACATCTAGCAATATATCATTGTTACCTATGTTACAATAAATTATGATTCGACATATCATCTTCGTGATTAACTCTTTTATGTATTACATCCTTTTGCCCTTTATATCTAGAATAGGCACAAGTCTTAGAATAGTCACACTTGTATAGCCCATCTATTGTTTCTTGATATCTAGAGTATACTATAATTAACAAATAATTTGTGATATCACATATCAACTTATCCAAGCATGGCCATGCATTTCTACTCTCACTCAATCAAGTGGCCTGTGATATATTTCCTATTATGTATGAAGGACAAATCCTATATTAACCATATACACCCCACTACATATATCGAGATATATTCAATAACAGTCTTTATAGTGCAACCAGTTACGGAGTATGTTTAACTGTATCAAAACATGCAACAGTATATGTTGGGATGATATTAATCTTAAGTCTGAGGATCATACATATAGTCATCACCTTGAGTAATGTTATGACCGTTACATAATAATCCAAGACATATGCTCATGATGGGTCAATCCAATACATTGTTCTCTAATAATATAATCATGAATCAATTCTGACATCTCTACGTCAATGACAACTCCTTGATATCAATCAATAACATGTTAGTCTTAATCGTATTATTAATGTCCATGCCCATAATAATACTTGAATATGGATCTTTTAATAATGTTATTATATGGACTTTATTATCTTTCAATTTATGTTAAACACAGACATATAACTGAAAATAATATTGGTAATGCCTTTATTCAATAAAATAGTTAAAAAAAATGTATTATTACAATTATCATATGATTGGTCTTTGGGCATACTCTAACAATATCCCACTAGCACTAAAACCAATCACTCACATATCTAATACCGAGTGACTCAGTGTGATGATCATGCCTCTTCTGTTTAAGAGGCTTCGTCAGGGGATCAGCAATGTTGTCATCCGTGTGTACTCTGCATATTTCCACATCTCCTCGATCTATGATCTCTCGAATGAGATGAAAGCGCCTATGTTTGGATAATTGATGAAATATGGGTTCATTTGCTTGTGCAATGGCTCCATTATTGTCACAACGGCTTCAATGACACAAACATATAACTGAAAATAATATTGGCAATGCCTTTATTCAATAAAATTGGTAAATAAATGTATTATTACAATCATCATATGATTGATCTTTGGGCATACTCTAACACCATAAACCCCTTTATAATATGTTTTCTATTTATCAGGGTAGCAACAAGATGTACCATGAACTTTGATCCTTATACTGGTGGCGAGACAAGAAAAAAGAAGTGCCATAATTCATGGTTAAGTGCTTGATATGCCAACAGGTCAAGACAGAACACCATGTTCCTTCAGCATTACTTCAACCAATTCAGATACCATAGTGGAAATAGGATCATGTAAGATGGACTTTGTGATAGGGTTACCAATGACTAAGCTGAGACATGATGCAGTGTGGGTCATAGTTGACCGGTTGACCATGTATGCTAACTTTCTACCAATTCGGATTGACTATACTTTGAGAGGCTAGCCCATCTGTATGTCCGTGAGAATATGAGGTTATATGGGGTACCATCTTTGATCATTTCAGATAAAGATACATGTTTCACTTCTCAATTTTGGAATGTTCTATATAAGTCTCTAGGAACCAAACTCCACTTTAGCAACGTGTTTCACCCTCAGACAGACGGCCAGTTCGAGTGTGTTATCTAGATTCTTGAGGACATGCTTAGATGTATCATCTGGGACCTTGAGGGTAGTTAGGAGGATAACTTACCACTAGTTGAGTTAACATACAATAATAGTTACTAAGGTAGCATTCATATGGCTCCTTATGAGGTTTAATATGAGCACAAATGGAGGAAGCCAGTTGTTGGATCAAGCTTAGCGAGAGAAAGATAGTGGGTCTACAATTGATTAGAGAAACCAAAGAAAAAAGTTAGGTTGATTCAAGGACGATTAAAGGAATCTTCTGATAAAAAAGATCATACACGGATTTGAAATACAAGGATATTGAGTTTACCGTGAGTAACAAAGTGTTCCTCAAGGTGTTTTCATGGGAGAAAGAACTCCAGTTTGGACGCAAGTTGAATCTGACCCAGCGTTTCATAGGGCCCTACGAGATACTTGAGATAGTAGGACCACTAGCCTATCGGTTAGCACTACCCCTGGAGTTGGAACACATTCACAACGTGTTTCACGTCTCGATGCTTTGGAGGTATCGGTCCAACCCTTCTCACATCTTACACTTGGAGCAAATTGAAGTGAGTAAAGATATGACTTATGATGAAATTTTGATAGTATTCCTAGCATGAGAAGAAAAAGAGTTAAGGAACAAAAAAATTCCTCTAGTAAAGGTCCTTTGGAGTAACCACAGAGTTAAAGAAGTAACTTTAGAGACCGAGGAAGACACACAACTTTAATTTCCTCACCTCTTCCACTCATGTAAATTTCTAGGACAAAATTTCTTAATATGAGTGGAGAGTTGTAAAACCCCAAATCTCAAGTTAGAAGTATATGGTTAAATCGTTAGAGCCTTTGAATAAACAAACTAGCTTATGGGAAGCCTTCGTTTAAAATTTAGTGGATTTGGGCTTGGTATAGGCCTAACATGAAATAAAAAAAGTGTTCCTAATCTTAACAAAGAAGTGGGAAGACCAAATGAGCAATTAGACCCTTATTCAAAATAAAAGTTAAATCCCATTAATTGGAGATGATCTCATGTATGTACTTCACCCTCTTTTTCACCCCTTTGTTTATCTCATCTTCCTTCACCTTAAAGCCTAGAAAATTTGTTTATCTGTAAAATCCAATGAAAATACTAAGATAAGAATTGTAACCTCCATCTTCCTAGCTTCAAATTGAGCATCTAAGTGTAAGTTTTGGTCATGGTTTCAAAAACTTAAGTTTTAGCAGGGGTTTCTGGAATCTAATGTTTTGGCCCATGTTTCGTATATTTGAATATTGGGAAGTGTTAATAATTTCAATATAAGTCATTAAATGGGTTGGTAACTCATTTGTTTTGGTTTGATTAGAAAAAGAAGTGTGTGGATGTTCAAAGGCTAAACGAAATGAAATATTTCATCTTGGGTAATTTTAGGGAGTATCCAGCAGCTAGGAAACCAAGGTAAGATATTTCCAACTCTTACATACCCTTAGTGGTCATTAAAGATGCATTTAGCTTCTAACATAAGTTTCAAAGCTTTAATAAACTTGCATCGTAGAGTCAAAGTTTTGGTGTTTTTAACATGTTTCAAACCTTCTTTGTGACACTTACAATTCACATAAGACTTTAATAACACCTGGGAACCTCAATAGGGCCATTAGAGTAGTTTTATAGGTGAATTTCGTGCCTAAGTAATATATTTATGGGCATAAGTATCGATACTAAAAGAAAAGTATTGATATTGTTTTTCAAGTATAAGAATAAAAGAGTTTTTAGGAAGTGAAGTATCGATACCTCTTCATAGAGTATCAGTACTCGTATCGATACTCGTAGGGTGGTATCTATAACATGTAAACTTAGGAAATTACAATAGTCAATTTTGGTATCGATACCTAGGTTGGTACCGGTAACTAGTATTGGTACTCCCCATAGGAGTATCGATACCCAAAATTTTATCAAAACATTGAAATAGATTTTGATAATGGTACTCGGTGAAGTATCAATACCTAGTATTGATACTGGGATAGCAGTATTGATACTCCCCCTTCAAATTTTACTAGTTTTAAGGTAGTGGTATCGATACTCAAGGGTGAGTACCGATACCCACGTACAATTTAAGACAAAAAGTTTAAGCGAACTCGAAACATAGATGAGAGATGATAACTCCGTAAAAAGACTCAATTTACAGTCTTTTAACTTAAGTTATTGCTCGTCTAAACAAAGTGTGCACAACATTTTAGTTGTATATAGGTTATGTTAGCTTGTGGCGAATAAGTTTTGCTTAGGCAAGATTTTTTTGGTCTGACTGATGCTGCTGAGGAGAAAGAGTTGTTTGGATTGTGTTTGTGCATACAACTTACATAGGAAGAACATTTTAGTCGTGACAACGTAAATTTGCAAAGGACAATGGAACATATAAGAACTTGAGGAGCTGATTTATCTGGCCGAGGCAAGGTTTATCTGAAGAAGTCTGAAGCACGTGTGAAAAAATCGCCTATGTCACACGCCAGCTAGATGAACTACTTCACATGCAAGCAAGCCTTAATTATTCTGACAGCCGCCAGCCATCTTTCCTTTTTAAGTCTGGCCATTTAATAACGGCTATTTAAGGAAACTCCAAAAGCATGTGAAGCCTTAGGAGATCTTTCCTTATAAATAACCAGCCGTAGCCACCAAAGAAAGAAGGCAAGGAAGAAGAAAGAATAGCTTTATGCAAGGCGTGAGTGAGCAATAGCAGTGCTTTCTCACCATTTACCATTCAACCTTCCTTGGTATCCTCCATAGACAGACGGTAGCAGAGCGGTGATCAGGTCTTGAGAGAGGCTGATCACCAAGGCAGGCGCGATGCTGATCAGAATTATTGTGAGAAAATCCCAATTTTGAGTGTCGTTCTTCCTTTGTTCTTAAAGTCTTTATCTATTTAGGGTTGTACTAAACGTTGAAACTTGAATGATTTTTTATAGCACCATGACTGTCTTACTTGGTGTTAAACTTTGTTTTTCCTGAACAATATTTTTATGCTTTATGAATGATGAATTATGTTTTGCTTATGACTGTTTTTCTCGTTGTTTAAATATTTTACCTTACGCTGTAAGAGCATGGAGAGATCATCTGGGGTTTTGGTAACACATGTCTTGGCAATATAAGAGCATCGAGAGATAGCCTTTTGTCTAGATAGTGATTCTTAAATTCGAGAAAATTAAGATAGATCCACATGAGCAATGGAATAAATCCAGGATGGTAAAGTTCTAACTTGTTTACCTTAGAGATAAGGAGTGAGCTTCAAACGACTAAAAGGGATAGACGCTAGAGTATGATAGACAACGCCTATAGTTTACGCTGAGAGGTATTGCTACAACAACAGTTTGACAAACCAATGGTTGTAGTTAACGCTGAGGAGTATTGCCATAGCAACCATCTAAGAATACCTAGTAATCCTGTCGGGAAGCTTTAGCAAGTAATAATAATTCATTCTAGACTTAGAATAATTGTTGTCAATACAAAAGTTTAGCATAAGTGCTCTGTGATAAGTCTAAACATGATAGGTTGTTTGCATTATATTTAAATCAACACTTGTCTTATTTTATTTTATTCCAACAGTCTGCACATTTATCTTGCCTCAACCAAACTTTTCTGCAACGATTATAGCACTTCTTAGTAATATTAGTTCTTAAGTTGACAACTTAGTAGGAATTACACTACTAGAAAAAACCCCTTTAATGACGCGCATTGCGCGTCATCTATTGGTGCGGATGACATACATTTGCCTGTCATTGAAGCCACCGACATGAATTTTAGATGACGCGCAACTGTGTGTCATGAATCTATGACGCGCATTTATGAAACGCATTTATTACGCTCATTGCGCGTCATTGAAGCCCCCATTATAAATTAAGATGACACACATTTGTATGTCATAAATTTATGACAAGCATGTATGAGTTACATTGAGCGTCATTGAAGCCCCCGTCATAAATCTGCTTGACAAAATTTTGTGTGTCATAAATTTATGACACGCATGTATGACTTACATTGCGTGTCATTGAAGCACACATCATTAAAAATGACACACGTTCGTGTGACGTGATTGTATTTCGTAAATTTTATATATATATATTGATAAATAATCAAACTAAATCACATTTAATGCCTCAAAATACTAAACCTTCAGGATTCATATTATATATAATCAATCCATTTGCATACAATATATTCACATTAAGTTATCAAAAATATTGTATTAATCATATGCCGATACAAAATATTAAGGCATAATAAAGTTTGCCACATAAGATACCCATTCTTTGCAAATATCATCAATGTCATCATTCGTGTATTCTTCTTTCCCTAAGTAAAAAATATGAAATAAGTATATAATTTATACTTATTTAAAATGAAGTATATAATTAACTATTAAAGAGTACTAAAATGACCAATTTTACATATGCATTCTTTGAAGCATAATAACATTATGCAAAGTCATCAAATCAATAGCATTATAAAAAGTACCAACTTTGTTCACAACAATATCACCACGAATAATAGAAGCAAATAACAATAAGTTTACCATTAATGTAATCTTTCACTAAGATAAATTCACAAGATTTTTAAGTTTGTTTCAAATTATAAACGATAACCTCTATACAGAAACATGAATCATCAAAATAAAAGAACATTCAAGCTACAAGGTGATAACTAAAAGTCTAGAATAGCATCTAACTATGAGTTTTTCAGCAGAAATAAAAAGAGCATGACAATTCTTATTAATATGAATAGACAAGATGTTGTCGTAGATGAATTTCTAATAATATCATCCTACTTCAAGTCCATATGATAGTTGTATGACTAATGTGTATGTATGATATTACAGATGTGTATCAGAAAAGTCTGATTACATTCTTATTGACTAGCAGTCTGTTCTCGACTATCTCTTTCATGAACTTACAAACATAATATCCACACTCGGTACCTCCCAACTGACGGGGACACTACAAACAGTTTACAATAAAAGATTAGTCAAAATGAAAGCTACAATTTAAACAAGGAATGATCGTTTGAAGTCCTCACCAAAACATTGATCCAATTGAGGCTAACCCTTTTGTTAGATCCACTTTGAGCAGTGTACAATTTCATTGCGCTATAAAAATTGATGAAATATATCAAAGAATATACTATAATGTTTCGATAATTTATGTCACTTACACATCAATAACTTGCTTCAATAGCTTATGGACATTGGTGGGCCCTAAGGAATCAAGATAATAACAACTTGTTACTTTCATATCTATTAGCTCCAACATCCAATGTCTTCTATTAAAACGAAAAACCAAATTAAGTTACTAAAATATATTGATAATCAAATGAAAAATCAAATGAAAAACAAACTCGGGATTATATGGCACTAGGACGATGCCATTGTCCTTTCTTAGGGACAATTGATCTGCAACGCTTCGAATTGCCTCATCACTATTTTTGAATTTTGCCTTACGTTCTAATGGCGAGATTGCAGATGGGCTCATAAAAAAATTCCATGATCTCTTTTTGGCCCATTCTTGATTTCCTCAAACAAGTACCTATATATTAACATTAGACAAGTACGATGATTAAATATATTGTGTATTAATAAAATTAAAATTAAGCACTTACATCATATAACAAGTAATCGCAGAACCGGTCATCTCATCCACAGTAAAAACCACTTCAAAATCTTCCCAAGTTATGTATGTGAAACTCTCGTACTGAAACATATCGTCCTCACATTGCACTTTCACGAACTCCACATTTTTAAGTTGTATATCAACCATACGTGCAAACACTTTCAAAACACGGTTGCTTTCAAATCTTGGCCTTGTCCTCATTTGTGCTCTCATCCTCCTCCTTTGCGGTGTTCCCTCCTCCTTTTCTTTATTTTTTTCCCTCTTCGTTGTCCCTTATCCTTTCCCCTCTTCCTTTTTCCTTTGCAGTGTCCCTTCTCCTTTCCCCTCTTCCTCTTCTTTCTCTTTTTCCTTCTTTGGTGTCCCTTCTCCTTTCTCCTCTTCCTTTTCAACAAGTTTTCTTTGTCGTTTTTTTTCCTTTATTACTTTCTACTTCATCTCCGTTCACACATTTTTTTCCCATAAACGCCAACACTTTTTCCTACAAAAAAAATATAAAGATATCATTTAAATTACACCTATATAATTTCTTTAAATAAATGAAAATATTACCAAATCAAAGCATCGAATGATTAGATATCTAGGCCACTTCACTAGGAACCCCACTGCATCTTTAACCTTGTAAATGAACTCCTCATCTAGTGGAAACGGTAGTAAAGCGTCTCCTTGCACACTCATTTCCATCATTACTTCAATGTTTTCACTTGTTATATAAAGTTAAAAGTAAGATCCAATATTCTAAAAAGTCAAAAAGAAAACTGATATTTTTTGTAATACCTGATAGATCATTGTGCTTCAGTATCGTTCCTTTGGCAACTATATTGGAGGAAATATTAATAGCAAGATAACAGGAAGTATCCTACAAATATATATATATTAGTTTTAGTCAAGACTTACATTTAATTCATACTATAATTTAATAAGACTTACAAGTAATTCCTCGGGTGGGTTGTCTTCAAAATCTGCTTTGCCCCACCCTTGGCAACTTGCGCCTTTAGAAGCATGATTCATCCCTTTTTGTAGTTTCTCTATTGCAGCTTCAATTTGGTTGAACCTTTTTTCAATCTTTTTGTTCTCACCATCTAAGTAGTTCTTCACGGTCTTGGGTAAGTAAAAGTATTGGTGTGGCCTAACAAATTTACCCATCCCTTGTACACGCCCACGTTGTTCCTGGGTACCTAGGGCTTGGGTAAGCATGTCATTTGTTCCACAACTAACCTCTCCTAAAGTTTCTGACTTTTGTATCTCTTCCTGTAGTGAAAGAAATATTCATATTCAAAATATTCAAAGGATTAAAGCTCATATGGTGTTATAAAAATAAGATGAAAATAAATAAAGTAGGAATGTTCACAGGAACTTACCATTTTATCAACAACAATCTGGACATTTGGGTCATAACCTCCTTTTTTCATTTGTCTTGCCTTTTTCCACAACAATGCTCTATCAATCTCATCTTCCTCCTTTCCTGTTTCTTACATCTAAATTATAAAGAATAACAACAATGAATTAACATAAACAAATGTATATCTAAACTATTCAATTAATTTACTACATACAATCTCAATAGTTAGTCCAGCATATCCTTTTCTACTAAACCGATGATTGTATCTATGTTGTCCACGCATTTTTTTAGCTTTTTGACTTGTTTCCTGAATTAGAAACATTAAAACAGTCAAGATTGGTTTCTAAAACTAATATATATAACAAATACAGACTAGTTTCTAACCTCCCATTTCTTTGAAAGTCATTGCGATACAAAAACCTTCTAGTCATATCTTCAAATAAGGATACATCTCTAGAGGGTTGAGCAGATTTACATTAGGGTCATTCTTAAACTTTTCAATGAATTTCTTATACAGATAATGCTTAAAGTTCTTCCACTTTGTCCCAATCGATTGAAGGGTGTTCTTCCGACTCCTTGGATCAAGTTCAAAATTCATCTGAAACATAAAGCATTAATTAAAAAATATTATTTTTAACAAAAAAAAGATTAATTGGACGTTAAGATCAGATGTTAGACTTACCAAAATGTATTGCCATAAGTCTTCTTCTTTTTTCAATTCAACATCTCTCCAAGTGCCATAAGTGATAGTCACCATTGATCTTGCTACCATGCCCTCAAAGGAAGAAGTTTCGTTGCTTCAACACCAATCGGAACACCTTTTTATTGTAAGTAACAATAACTTTTCCTTTGGTAGTTTTTCCCTTTATTGTCGGACCTCTTTGTTTAGAGTCTTCATCAAGACTCGAAAACTGATCCGATTCCATGGTACTAAGTACAACTTGTTTCAACATGATTCAAATCAAAAAAGTTAGTACATTGCTATTTCTTGCAGATGTTGAAATAAAAACATACCAAAAATTAAAGATTTTATTTTGAACAAAATATTTTAAACTAATATGCCCTCACTATCTGGGTATGTACACAAAAAATGATCATCAAGTTCTACTAAAGGGGAGTCTTGTGAAAAATCAAAAGTAGCATGGTATTCCAACATATCATCAGTTTCACCATTTGCTACATACTTGTACATCTTATGTGGTCTGAAGCCGACAACAGACAAATTCACATCTTGTTGATCTTGAATGTAAAAAACTTGCTTGGATTGACTAGCTAATATGAAGCGTTCAGATTGGTGATCAAGCCTAGCAAAGTTAACCATTGTGAATCAAAATCATCTTTTTTTTATTCCACGACTATCAACCCAATCACACGTGAAAACAGGAATAGTGAATATGCGATAATCAAGATCCCATATCTCCTATATACGACCATAGTAAGTAACAGCTCCATACACGTGATTGGAGTCTTTTACACTAGCAATCTGCATAGCATGTTCAATTAGAGATACTCCACTACATTGAGTTGTTCTTGATTCATCTCGAGATTTTGTATGGAACCGATACTCATTTATGGAAAAACCACTATATTTCTTCACAGCAAAACTTGGCCCTTTGGCCAACCAATGAACACTCTCACAAATGTCTTCCCCGTTAATGAGATGTGTATCAACCTTAGTCTTAAGCCAACTAATAAATGTTTAATTGTGTTGAGTCTGCAACCATTTACTATTTCGAGTGGCACGGGGGTTATGATCCTTGAATTCCAACATATGTTGCCTAAATAATATTAGAAGTTAGATTCATATTAGAAGTTAGAAAAAGTTTAATGCATTACATAGATTACAAAGAAGACACAGTGGTTCTTACTCTATATACGACTCCACATCAGCAGTGTTTCGTAATACATAAAGATCAGCTTCATCAAGTAGCTTAGCATCTACAACCTCGACTGTACCCCGTGATAAAACATGTCTTGGCAATATAAGAGAATCGAGAGATAGCCTTTTGTCTAGATAGGGGTTCTTAGATTAGAGAGAAGTAAGATAGAACCACGTGAGTAATGGAATGAATATGGGATGGTGAAGTTCTAACTTGTTTACCTTAGAGATAAGGAGTGAGTTTCAAATGACTAAAAGGGATAGATGCTAGATTATGATAGACAACGCCTATAGTTTACAATGAGAGGTATTGCTACAACAACAGTTTGAAAAACCAAGGGTTGTAGTTAACGCTGAGGAGTATTGCCATAGCAACCTTCTAAAAATACCTAGTAATCCTGTCGGAGAGCTTTAGCAAGTCATAATAATTCATTTTAGTCTTAGAATAATTGTTGTCAATACAAAATTTTAGCATAAGTGCTCTGTGATAAGTCTTAATATATGAGGTTGTTTGCATTATATTTAAATCAATACTTGTCTTGTTTTATTTTATTTCAGCAGTCTGCATATTTATCTTGCCTCAACCAAACTTTTCTGCAACCATTATAGCACTTCTTAGTAATATTAGTTCTTAAGTTGAAAACTTAGTAGGAATTAGTTCATGACACTAGTTCTAGTTGTGGTGAAAATAAATTTCCAATCCAATCCCTGTGGAGACGATACTCACTCACTAGTATATTACTTGCATCGATTGTGTATACTTGCACATATTTGCTTGCTTTAGCATATACATTTACAAGCGATCAAGAGACCCGAGGACACTATGCTTTACTTGAATAAGACTTTAAGTGAGAACAACTAATTATGATTCAAGAACAACTAGGAAAAATATCAAATATGATGGTATAATATTAGCCTTGTTTGACAATAGGGAAAACGACTAGGATACCTGGGTTACTTTAGCGATTGTCGATAGCTTATAGACTATCTGGATATCTTTAGGAAGTGTACAAGGCACTTAAGACTAGCCATGTAACAAGGCCTCAACACTCAAGGGGTGGGTTAGTTGGGTGTCGAATCCGATGCAGTAATTTTGGATTCACATCCCCCGTAGACTAAAGGGGTACGCAAGCTCCGAGATGTAGTAATCCCTTAGTTTTACCATGATGTCTACCCTAGATAGCGTAAGTGTGCGTGCATACTTACTTCATTTATCTTATGTTAGAATGAGCATTTTTGAACACTATTAGTATGACATTGTTGTTAGTGTGGCACTAAGCTAGTGAGCTTGGTGTTCGGAATTGTGTTTTCATTCACAAGTCTTTAGGTGGTGTACGCGAGGAGCCGGTCATTTTGTATACGTTCCAGAAAGTTGAGTAGTTAC
The DNA here is from genome assembly GCF_006381635.1 of Hibiscus syriacus. Taxonomy (NCBI): domain Eukaryota; kingdom Viridiplantae; phylum Streptophyta; class Magnoliopsida; order Malvales; family Malvaceae; genus Hibiscus; species Hibiscus syriacus. The sequence continues at coordinate 1,342,932 of NW_024061932.1, read as the reverse complement.
ATTACTTCTTGAGTCTATTTATTTAGAGTCCATGTGTAATTCATAGACCTTCTTGTACTTGAGTCATAACTATTTTTTAATACTAGATGTACTTTTGACATTTATTTAGGAGTTCCTCAATATTGTAAATTTATGACTATTTCGTATGGTTTAATAGTTTTAAATTATTGTTAATTATTATATTATAAATGGTTTTAAATGAAAATTTTGGGTGGTTGCTCCAATGGTCTTGTGTGACGTTCTAATCGGTTGACTGTGTGTCGTACCAGTTTAGGGTGTTACAAGGGCAACATATATTTCTTGATAAATGTATGACCTTATGAGCTCAAAATTTGTTCTCATACAATAGATATTATATAGAATTATTGTCCATCAACTATATCTATATGGGATCAAAGTGGTCTTTGTTGTATTAATCACGAATAGACCCATTAATGGTCACGTATACAAACATAGTCAAATAACATACATCAATCATGGAGTGTAACATGGAAATTACATGCAATGTGAACCACACATGCCTATTTCCAACTTGTCATCTTTATTGAGATCAAATTTTACCAAAATCAGAGTGGATAAATATCCTTAAACTGAAGTTGTGTTAATAAACGAGCATTAAAATTACGAACTCCCTCTAAAACCGAATATACTTAAATGATATTACACCCACATTTGTAATGTGCTCATGAAAGACCTTGCACTACAAGAAATTTCTACTATTGTGACAAATTTAAATTTGTCACTATTAGTAGTTTTTTGGTGACAAAATAAATAATTGTTGCATTAGATTTAAAAAAGATATACAATTATGAAAGAAGTTAAAACTGTCACAATAATTTGTCACAATTAGCGAACATGTGTAATATATGGTGACAAAATAAATTTTATTACGAATTTTTGTCACAAATGTTTCCCTCCAATTTTTTGGCGCCAAATTAAAGGCATATAATGATAATTTGTTGTAACAAATAATGAGATTTAGAATTATTGTGACAAATTTTGTTTGTAATTATATATTTTAATTATAGTGACAAAATGTATAGCCACAAATGATTATCTCTTATTTTTTGTACAAAATCAAAATCATATAGTGACATGTTTTGTAACTATAAGCTATAATTATTATTATAAAAAAATTGTCACTACAAATAAAGAGATTCAAGTTTTTAGTAAAAAAATAGTGTTTGTCGTTATATATTTTAATTATAGTGATAAAATATATTGTCACAAAGATTTCCCTCTATTTTTTTTTTTTTTTTGCTCCAAAAAAGTCATATGGTGACAAATTTTGTAACTATAAGTGTTAATAATTATTACAAAAAAAGATTGTCACAACAAATAATGATATTCACGTTTTTGTGACAAATTATATTTGTAGTTATAAATTTTAACTATAGTGATAGCATATATTATCATAACTATTTTCTCCACTTTTTTATTTCAAAAGTTATATTGACAATTTTTATAATTATAATTTATAGTTATTTTTATAGAAAAAATTATCATATCAAATAATAAAATTCAAGTTTTTTATAATAAATTATTTTTGTACTTATATATTTTAATCATTATGAAACATTATACTATCACAACCATTTCTCCATATTTTTTAGTTTAAAAATGTTATATAGTAACAAAATATATTGTCATAAAGATTTTCCTTCATATTTTGTTTGCACCAAAAAAATCATATAGTAACAATTTTTATAACTAGAAGTGTTTATAATTATTACAAAAAATATTGTCAAAAAATAATAATATTCACATTTTTGTGACAAATTATACTTATAGTTATAAATTTTAATTATAGTGATGACATATATTGTGATAAATATTTTTCTCCACTTTTTATGTTTCAAAAAGTGATATTGCTAAGTTCTGTAATTATAATTTATAGTTATTGTTATAGAAAAAAGTTATCACATCATATAATAAAATTAAAGTTTTTTGTAGTCAATTATTTTTGTAGTTATATATTTTAATCATTATGAAAAATTATACTATCAAAACAATTTCTCCCTATTTTTTTGTGCCAAAAATGTTATATAATAAAAGTTTTATAGTTATTGTTATAGAAAAATTATAACAAAAAATATATTTTTTAATTAATAAATTATTTTAGTTTTTATGAAAAAATATGCTTGTAGTTATACATTTTGATTATAATGAGAAAATATAATAATTATTATTATAAAAATAAAATGTTCAAAAAAATCAATTTTCTATGATATATAATTCAATGGCATTTTCAAATAAAATATAATAACAAAATATATTATCAAAATATTTTCATTTATTTGTTAGGAAGCTAGTTTGAATTGTATTTTCTTAATTATAATTATGTAAATAATTTGTACAAGTAAAGAATCTGATGTTATAATTTAATTTAATTGTGACAAAAATTTACTTTTTGTGATAAAATAATTATTTTATTTTAACAAATATTTTGTCTCTGTAAGTTACATTTAGTGTCGAAATAGCAACTACGACAAAATAATTTTCGTTGCCTTATGTATTTTCGTCACTAAAACCCTTTATATTTGATGTTTAAATATAAGTTAGTTATGACAAAATGTACTTCTAGTGACGAAATGGTTAATTGATTGTGACAAATATTTTATTGTGATAAGTTAATTATAGTAATGAAATTTCATTGTTACAATAAATACTATACAATGATAACGAACACAATTTTATCACAATATACTTTACATGACAAGGTTTTTCTAACAAACATGGTAACAAATAAAATTGGTTAGAATAAATATATCATGACAAATTTAGTACTTTTAGTGATAAATAATTTTATTGAAACAATCGAAATTTCTTGTAGTGTTGGGTGTTCTTTCGTAAGCGCACAATTATCAATTTGTACCAACATGCTCTATAAACACATAATCACTCTGAATTTTCTTTAAGAACTAGAAACATAATGTCTATGTGCTTAGACTTAAGATGTTTGTGTTATATATGGAAAAAAGAACTACAACTTAGTTGTCACAAAATAACTCAAGTGGTCTTTCTTATCAATCCATAATTAGTAATTCATGTGAAAAAATTTTGCATTCATATTCCAACAAGTCAAAGTCCATAAACCTGATGATCTCTTACTTAAAGACCTCCAAAATGTGAGCATGTAATTGTTTTTCTTAAATATGTATGAATCAATTTGGCTGCTATCCAATAATCATACCCAAATTGCTTAATATATGCTTAATATCCTAAAATCATACGTTATATCTGAATGTGTATAAACATATCTATACATTAAATTGTTTATTTATTTTGAAGAATAAGGGACCTTTTACATTTCATTATTTTCAAAATAATCATTAGGGAACTAATTAAGACTAAACTTGGTTCCTTTAGCAATAAGGGGCATTATTTAGTTTACTCAAGCTAAACTATATATATACATTTATCAACCAAATTTATCTCAAAACCAAACGAGATAACCTTGATGAAGTTGTTATTCAATTAACAAGAGTAATACTTTAACTTATAAATGGATTTCCTTAATTAGTATATTATTATTTTGTATCATTAGATACAATTTTCTAATTGCACCGTATAAAATATTTCATCAATGTTACCATTGAGAAATGCAATTTTGAAATCCAACTTATGTAACTCATAATCAAATATGAGAAACAAGTGTCATCATTATCCCAAAAGTGTATTTCAATGAAACCAAAGAGAAAGCTCTATAAATTAATATCCCATTTATGAGTATCCTTATATACAAGACATTTCTTATATTATACACCATCATTTGTATCCATCTTGATTTTAAATACTCATTTATAATCAATTAACTTTGCACCTTCAAGTACTGGGATAAGTCCTCAAACTTTATTATCTTGTATAAAACTTATACTCTTCTTACTCGACATTAATCAACTTTTGAGAGTGATAACTTTTATGACATGACGAAAGTTGATTAGATCATCTTTCATCATTCTATTGTCATCCTTATTTCTTGTAGAAACATAATAATCTAAAATAGTATTTTTCTCATCTCATGGAGCTTCCTAATGACGCTTGTTCTTTGAGATCGTTGAGTTTGATCTTTCGTAACAATTTTTTTCTTAATTGTAGAATTGTTTAAAATAATCTTATTGAGATTATAGACTCACTTCTTGATTAATAATATGTATGAACACATGGATATCATCAAAAGTGATAATAGAAATTGAATTATAATCCAATTCCTCCTTAAACTTAATTGCTTAATCCTTATTTCTCCCTCAAAACTCATCATCCTAAAAGATAGTGTTATAGATATCACCTTAAAAATATTTTTAATTATGATATCATAAAACTTATAACCCATGGACCACTCAAAATAACCAAAGTAGTTGGTTATTGTTTTAAAATTTAATTTATCATCATATCTCCCAACTTAACTTATAAGAGACCAACTCTTTGTAACATATTGTTATCTCTTTTAAGTTGGACCCTTAACAACTATATTCTGATTTTATTTTTTTTCCCTTATCTTTATATGCACTTTTCAATTGAGTACTTTTAGACTTAATATGCTTCAACCTTTCTTCCTCTTGCACAAAATGAAAAATGAGCTCATTTAAAGTTCATTTCTCCCTTTGAGTCGATTAAACTTTATAAGAAGTGATACTGAAATCACAAAAACCAGTAATTCTTTAGAAAAACTCGATCTTAAGTGTATTAAGTCTTGAAGCAGTATGAAACATATCCATAATGTACTCCCTTACATTTCCTTAACCCTTATACTTTATAGACATCAAAGAAGTCAAAAGTGATGTCATTTAAAACTTATTGTTTTTGGAAAAATATTTCTCAATTTCATCAAGGAAACCATTATCCCTAGTAATTCATTCATTTTATGTTCCCCTAAAAGTCTTCTAAAATTTTGTGCTTCATGATAGTTATTTATGAAATTTAAACAAATTTAAACAAATGGTGTGCTTCATCACCTCTCAAAATCCCTTATACCAATTAAGAATGTTATCCCCATGAGTGGTGGGAATTATTTTTCCTTAACTTAAAGTCTATGTTCATACAACCAAAACCTTATGTAAGTGCATTTTTCCATTCCTTCATATTCACTTTCCTAAGTGTATTTTTCTATAGAGCATATATTGTGGTAGCAATAAATAAATGAATAATTTGAATATAGAATAAAATATAAATAAAACTGAAGCTCAAATCACAAGCAAACAAACAAAATCAAAATTGTGGTTAATTCCCATCACAAGATACCAAACACTACATCAATATCAAATCTTTTGGCATTAATATTAACAGTAAATATTACTCTTGTTGTAGTAATCAAACATTGACAATAAGCTATGTCGAAGAAAAGACTAATATTCGGACTAATGTAATGCTCGCATAAAATAAATATCTTATAATTGTCACATGTTATTACCACAAGTGTCTCTTGAAATCAGGCCAAATATTAACTTTCCTTTGGGTCAATTAATAAACGCATGAATCATAAGAAACATATAATCATCTTGATATTTCAAATAAATCAGTCTACACAAAAGATATCACTTTGGCGGCATTTTGTTTCAACTAATCCATGGATATATCAAACATATCCATAATATGAATTAATTTGTGTCAAAATATACATATTCTATTAACCAACAATCAAAACTGAAAAAACCGAATTGAATAAAATCATAGAAATATTGTCAACCAATCAATTTCTCTTAATTTATCTTTTAATTAATTTAAAAGATAACCAAAATAGTAATTAATTTGAATACACTTAAACCTTATCTCAAGATATCAAATACACTATTAATATTTCATCTTTAGACAAAATATTCTCCTTAAGTGATATTTGATGCGGTAACCAAATACTTATAATAATAACATGTTAAGCAAAAATCTTCCTTTGGGTCAATTTATTACTCACACATCAAACCGAATAATTATCACATTCTTATTACCAAATTTGTCCATGCAATTATGTCAACTATTAATCTTCATTTGGGTCGATCAATACTAACATATCTTAAGTTACATGTACATAACATATAGAAAATATTTTCCATAAATGAGACCACTTTAACTACTTATTACTTTAATTAAGTTATCTCAAAAAAATATTAGTATTCAAATTTAATATTTCTATAAAAATCAAATGTCAAAACTGAAATTTTTGATTACACTACATAATCCGAAATAAACACAAATAAGGTTACATGAAAAGTGCTATCGAAAATCGAAAACTTAAGTCTTTGATTGTTTCTGAAGAATTCCTTCAACTTGCATTTTATTCATAACTTCATAAATTACTAAAGACAAAACGAAAAAAGAACGTTTAACCAAAAGTCAAAATCAAAATACATACTAATGAATATTTTTTCCAAGGATTAAAACAAATATTTTTTAATCAAACTAAATTGAATATAAAAATGTCAAATATATATTCTATAATCCATATCAGTCAAAAATCAAAACTGAATTTTCTAATCACATCATGCTTTCCAAAGTAACCTATAACAAGGTTGTTTAAACGACGTTTAGAAACTGAAGAAAACTTAAATCTTTGACTATTCCTCAAAAACGGATTCGCCAAATTTAAAAAAAACAATACAAGAAACCAAAACAACTATATAGTTAACCAAATAATTTAAATTTAATAAACTTAAAAATATTTCAATAAAAATGAAAACAAACAATACATAATTGCAATCAAATTTCTTAATCATGCAATCAATAATCAATACAAGTTTGTATTATACTTTATGAAACAAGAATCAATGAAACTAAATTTAATCGATAATAGAACTTTACCTTATTGTTTCACTGTTGCACTAATGAAACACCGTAATAAATATTTTATAATTTTATTTACACCAAAGCACCAAAAAAAATACTTCGATCACCATGAAGTACACTATTCCTAGTTTAGCACCAAGTTTGTCTCTTCACACTACAAAAATTTGTTAATTTTTACGTTGAAAATATTGTCATTGAAACCTACATTTATGTCACTATTTGTATTTTGTGACATACAATTCGACGTCATGGCGTTCGATCCTGTCGGAGAGCTTTAGCAAGTCATAATTCATTTTAGTCTTAGATAATTGTTGTCAATACAAAATTTTAGCATAAGTGCTCTGTGATAAGTCTTAATATATGAGGTTGTTTGCATTATATTTAAATCAATACTTGTCTTGTTTTATTTTATTTCAGCAGTCTGCATATTTATCTTGCCTCAACCAAACTTTTCTGCAACCATTATAGCACTTCTTAGTAATATTAGTTCTTAAGTTGAAAACTTAGTAGGAATTAGTTCATGACACTAGTTCTAGTTGTGGTGAAATAAATTTCCAATCCAATCCTGTGGAGACGCGACTCACTAGTATATTACTTGATCGATTGTGTATACTTGCACATATTTGCTTGCTTTAGCATATACATTTACAAGCGATCAAGAGACCGAGGACACTATGCTTTACTTGAAAAGACTTTAAGTGAGAACAACTAATTATGATTCAAGAACAACTAGGAAAAATATCAAATATGATGGTATAATATTGCCTTGTTTGACAATAGGAAAACGACTAGGATACCTGGGTTACTTTAGCGATTGTCGATAGCTTATAGACTATCTGGATATCTTAGGAAGTGTACAGGCACTTAAGACTAGCCATGTACAAGGCCTCAACACTCAAGGGGTGGTTAGTGGGTGTCGAATCCGATGCAGTAATTTTGGATTCACATCCCCCGTAGACTAAAGGGGTACGCAGCCCGAGATGTAGTAATCCCTTAGTTTTACCATGATGTCTACCCTAGATAGCGTAAGTGTGCGTGCATACTTACTTCATTTCTTATGTTAGAATGAGCATTTTTGAACACTATTAGTATGGACATTGTTGTTAGTGTGGCACTAAGCTAGTGAGCTTGGTGTTCGGAATTGTGTTTTCATTCACAAGTCTTTAGGTGGTGTACGCGAGGAGCCGGTCATTTTGTATACGTTCCAGAAAGTTGAGTAGTTACATTACTTCTTGAGTCTATTTATTTAGAGTCCATGTGTAATTCATAGACCTTCTTGTACTTGAGTCATAACTATTTTTTAATACTAGATGTACTTTTGACATTTATTTAGGAGTTCCTCAATATTGTAAATTTATGACTATTTCGTATGGTTTAATAGTTTTAAATTATTGTTAATTATTATATTATAAATGGTTTTAAATGAAAATTTTGGGTGGTTGCTCCAATGGTCTTGTGTGACGTTCTAATCGGTTGATGTGTGTCGTACAGTTTAGGGTGTTACAAGGGCAACATATATTTCTTGATAAATGTATGACCTTATGAGCTCAAAATTTGTTTCATACAATAGATATTATATAGAATTATTGTCCAAACTATATCTATATGGGATCAAAGTGGTCTTTGTTGTATTAATCACGATAGACCATAATGGTCACGTATACAAACATAGTCAAATAACATACATCAATCATGGAGTGTAACATGGAAATTACATGCAATGTGAACCACACATGCCTATTTCCAACTTGTCATCTTTATTGAGATCAAATTTTACCAAAATCAGAGTGGATAAATATCCTTAAACTGAAGTTGTGTTAATAAACGAGCATTAAAATTACGAACTCCCTCTAAAACCGAATATACTTAAATGATATTACACCCACATTTGTAATGTGCTCATGAAAGACCTTGCACTACAAGAAATTTCTACTATTGTGACAAATTTAAATTTGTCACTTAGTTTTTTGGTGACAAAATAAATAATTGTTGCATTAGATTTAAAAAAGATATACAATTATGAAAGAAGTTAAAACTGTCACAATAATTTGTCACAATTAGCGAACATGTGTAACATATGGTGACAAAATAAATTTTATTACAAATTTTTGTCACAAATGTTTCCCTCCAATTTTTTGGCGCCAAATTAAAGGCATATAATGATAATTTGTTGTAACAAATAATGAGATTTAGAATTATTGTGACAAATTTTGTTTGTAATTATATATTTTAATTATAGTGACAAAATGTATAGCCACAAATGATTATCTCTTATTTTTGTACAAAATCAAAATCATATAGTGACATGTTTGTAACTATAAGCTATATTATTATAAAAAAAATTGTCACTACAAATAAAGAGATTCAAGTTTTTAGTAAAAAAATAGTGTTTGTCGTTATATATTTTAATTATAGTGATAAAATATATTGTCACAAAGATTTCCCTCTATTTTTTTTTTTTTTTTTGCTCCAAAAAAGTCATATGGTGACAAATTTTGTAACTATAAGTGTTAATAATTATTACAAAAAAAGATTGTCACAACAAATAATGATATTCACGTTTTGTGACAAATTATTTTTGTTATAAATTTTAACTATAGTGATAGCATATATTATCATAACTATTTTCTCCACTTTTTTTTCAAAAGTTATATTGACAATTTTTATAATTTATAGTTATTTTTATAGAAAAAATTATCATATCAAATAATAAAATTCAAGTTTTTTATAATAAATTATTTTTGTACTTATATATTTTAATCATTATGAAACATTATACTATCACAACCATTTCTCCATATTTTTTAGTTTAAAAATGTTATATAGTAACAAAATATATTGTCATAAAGATTTTCCTTCATATTTGTTTGCACCAAAAAAATCATATAGTAACAATTTTTATAACTAGAAGTGTTTATAATATTACAAAAATTTGTCAAAAAATAATAATTCACATTTTGTGACAAATTATACTTATAGTTATAAATTTTAATTATAGTGATGACATATTGTGATAAATATTTTTCTCCACTTTTTATGTTTCAAAAAGTGATATGCTAAGTTCTGTAATTATAATTTATAGTTATTGTTATAGAAAAAAGTTATCACATCATATAATAAAATTAAAGTTTTTTGTAGTCAATTATTTTTGTAGTTATATATTTTAATCATTATGAAAAATTATACTATCAAAACAATTTCTCCCTATTTTTTTTGTGCCAAAAATGTTATATAATAAAAGTTTTATAGTTATTGTTATAGAAAAATTATAACAAAAAATATATTTTTTAATTAATAAATTATTTTAGTTTTTATGAAAAAATATGCTTGTAGTTATACATTTTGATTATAATGAGAAAATATAATTAATATTATTATAAAAATAAAATGTTCAAAAAAATCAATTTTCTATGATATATATAATTCAATGGCATTTTCAAATAAAATATAATAACAAAATATATTATCAAAATATTTTCATTTATTTGTTAGGAAGCTAGTTTGAATTGTATTTTCTTAATTATAATTATGTAAATAATTTGTACAAGTAAAGAATCTGATGTTATAATTTAATTTAATTGTGACAAAAATTTACTTTTTGTGATAAAATAATTTATTTTATTTTAACAAATATTTTGTCTCTGTAAGTTACATTTAGTGTCGAAATAGCAACTACGACAAAATAATTTTCGTTGCCTTATGTATTTTCGTCACTAAAACCCTTTATATTTGATGTTTAAATATAAGTTAGTTATGACAAAATGTACTTCTAGTGACGAAATGGTTAATTGATTGTGACAAATATTTTATTGTGATAAGTTAATTATAGTAATGAAATTTCATTGTTACAATAAATACTATACAATGATAACGAACACAATTTTATCACAATATACTTTACATGACAAGGTTTTTCTAACAAACATGGTAACAAATAAAATTGGTTAGAATAAATATATCATGACAAATTTAGTACTTTTAGTGATAAATAATTTTATTGAAACAATCGAAATTTCTTGTAGTGTTGGGTGTTCTTTCGTAAGCGCACAATTATCAATTTGTACCAACATGCTCTATAAACACATAATCACTCTGAATTTTCTTTAAGAACTAGAAACATAATGTCTATGTGCTTAGACTTAAGATGTTTGTGTTATATATGGAAAAAAGAACTACAACTTAGTTGTCACAAAATAACTCAAGTGGTCTTTCTTATCAATCCATAATTAGTAATTCATGTGAAAAAATTTTGCATTCATATTCCAACAAGTCAAAGTCCATAAACCTGATGATCTCTTACTTAAAGACCTCCAAAATGTGAGCATGTAATTGTTTTTCTTAAATATATTGTATGAATCAATTTGGCTGCTATCCAATAATTCATACCCAAATTGCTTAATATATATGCTTAATATCCTAAAATCATACGTTATATCTGAATGTGTATAAACATATCTATACATTAAATTGTTTATTTATTTTGAAGAATAAGGGACCTTTTACATTTCATTATTTTCAAAATAATCATTAGGGAACTAATTAAGACTAAACTTGGTTCCTTTAGCAATAAGGGGCATTATTTAGTTTACTCAAGCTAAACTTATAATATATACATTTATCAACCAAATTTATCTCAAAACCAAACGAGATAACCACTTGATGAAGTTTGTTATTCAATTAACAAGAGTAATACTTTAACTTATAAATGGATTTCCTTAATTAGTATATTATTATTTTGTATCATTAGATACAATTTTCTAATTGCACCGTATAAAATATTTCATCAATGTTACCATTGAGAAATGCAATTTTGAAATCCAACTTATGTAACTCATAATCAAATATGAGAAACAAGTGTCATCATTATCCCAAAAGTGTATTTCAATGAAACCAAAGAGAAAGTCTCTATAAAATTAATATCCCATTTATGAGTATATCCTTTATATACAAGACATTTCTTATACTTATCAACACCATCATTTGTATCCATCTTGATTTTAAATACTCATTTATAATCAATTAACTTTGCACCTTCAAGTACTGGGATAAGTCCTCAAACTTTATTATCTTGTATAAAACTTATACTCTTCTTACTCGACATTAATCAACTTTTGAGAGTGATAACTTTTATGACATGACGAAAGTTGATTAGATCATCTTTCATCATTCTATTGTCATCCTTATTTCTTGTAGAAACATAATAATCTAAAATAGTATTTTTCTCATCTCATGGAGCTTCCTAATGACGCTTGTTCTTTGAGATCGTTGAGTTTGATCTTTCGTAACAATTTTTTTCTTAATTGTAGAATTGTTTAAAATAATCTTATTGAGATTATAGACTCACTTCTTGATTAATAATATGTATGAACACATGGATATCATCAAAAGTGATAATAGAAATTGAATTATAATCCAATTCCTCCTTAAACTTAATTGCTTAATCCTTATTTCTCCCTCAAAACTCATCATCCTAAAAGATAGTGTTATAGATATCACCTTAAAAATATTTTTAATTATGATATCATAAAACTTATAACCCATGGACCACTCAAAATAACCAAAGTAGTTGGTTATTGTTTTAAAATTTAATTTATCATCATATCTCCCAACTTAACTTATAAGAGACCAACTCTTTGTAACATATTGTTATCTCTTTTAAGTTGGACCCTTAACAACTATATTCTGATTTTATTTTTTTTCCCTTATCTTTATATGCACTTTTCAATTGAGTACTTTTAGACTTAATATGCTTCAACCTTTCTTCCTCTTGCACAAAATGAAAAATGAGCTCATTTAAAGTTCATTTCTCCCTTTGAGTCGATTAAACTTTATAAGAAGTGATACTGAAATCACAAAAACCAGTAATTCTTTAGAAAAACTCGATCTTAAGTGTATTAAGTCTTGAAGCAGTATGAAACATATCCATAATGTACTCCCTTACATTTCCTTAACCCTTATACTTTATAGACATCAAAGAAGTCAAAAGTGATGTCATTTAAAACTTATTGTTTTTGGAAAAATATTTCTCAATTTCATCAAGGAAACCATTATCCCTAGTAATTCATTCATTTTATGTTCCCCTAAAAGTCTTCTAAAATTTTGTGCTTCATGATAGTTATTTATGAAATTTAAACAAATTTAAACAAATGGTGTGCTTCATCACCTCTCAAAATCCCTTATACCAATTAAGAATGTTATCCCCATGAGTGGTGGGAATTATTTTTCCTTAACTTAAAGTCTATGTTCATACAACCAAAACCTTATGTAAGTGCATTTTTCCATTCCTTCATATTCACTTTCCTAAGTGTATTTTTCTATAGAGCATATATTGTGGTAGCAATAAATAAATGAATAATTTGAATATAGAATAAAATATAAATAAAACTGAAGCTCAAATCACAAGCAAACAAACAAAATCAAAATTGTGGTTAATTCCCATCACAAGATACCAAACACTACATCAATATCAAATCTTTTGGCATTAATATTAACAGTAAATTTACTCTTGTTGTAGTAATCAAACATTGACAATAAGCTATGTCGAAGAAAAGACTAATATTCGGACTAATGTAATGCTCGCATAAATAAAACTTATAATTGTCACATGTTTATTACCACAAGTGTCTTGAAATCAGGCCAAATATTAACTTTCCTTTGGTCAATTAATAAACGCATGAATCATAAGAAACATATAATCATCTTGATATTTCAAATAAATCAGTCTACACAAAAGATATCACTTTGGCGGCATTTTGTTTCAACTAATCCATGGATATATCAAACATATCCATAATATGAATTAATTTGTGTCAAAATATACATATTCTATTAACCAACAATCAAAACTGAAAAAACCGAATTGAATAAAATCATAGAAATATTGTCAACCAATCAATTTCTCTTAATTTATCTTTTAATTAATTTAAAAGATAACCAAAATAGTAATTAATTTGAATACACTTAAACCTTATCTCAAGATATCAAATACACTATTAATATTTCATCTTTAGACAAAATATTCTCCGTAAGTGATATTTGATGCGATAACCAAATACTTATAATAATAACATGTTAAGCAAAAATCTTCCTTTGGGTCGATTTATTACTCACACATCAAACCGAATAATTATCACATTCTTATTACCAAATTTGTCCATGCAATTATGTCAACTATTAATCTTCATTTGGGTCGATCAATACTAACATATCTTAAGTTACATGTACATAACATATAGAAAATATTTTCCATAAATGAGACCACTTTAACTACTTATTACTTTAATTAAGTTATCTCAAAAAAATATTAGTATTCAAATTTAATATTTCTATAAAAATCAAATGTCAAAACTGAAATTTTTGATTACACTACATAATCCGAAATAACACAAAATAAGGTTACATGAAAAGTGCTATCGAAAATCGAAAACTTAAGTCTTTGATTGTTTCTGAAGAATTCCTTCAACTTGCATTTTATTCATAACTTCATAAATTACTAAAGACAAAACGAAAAAAGAAACGTTTAACCAAAAGTCAAAATCAAAATACATACTAATGAATATTTTTTCCAAGGATTAAAACAAATATTTTTTAATCAAACTAAATTGAATATAAAAATGTCAAATATATATTCTATAATCCATATCAGTCAAAAATCAAAACTGAATTTTCTAATCACATCATGCTTTCCAAAGTAACCTATAACAAGGTTGTTTAAACGACGTTATTAGAAACTGAAGAAAACTTAAATCTTTGACTATTCCTCAAAAACGGATTCGCCAAATTTAAAAAAAAAACAATACAAGAAACCAAAACAACTATATAGTTAACCAAATACTTAATTTAAATTTAATAAACTTAAAAATATTTCAATAAAAATGAAAACAAACAATACATAATTGCAATCAAATTTCTTAATCATGCAATCAATAATCAATACAAGTTTGTATTTTATACTTTATGAAACAAGAATCAATGAAACTAAATTTAATCGATAATAGAACTTTACCTTATTGTTTCACTGTTGCACTAATGAAACACCGTAATAAATATTTTATAATTTTTATTTACACCAAAGCACCAAATAAATAATACTTCGATCACCATGAAGTACACTATTCCTAGTTTAGCACCAAGTTTGTCTCTTCACACTACAAAAAATTTGTTAATTTTTTACGTTGAAAATATTGTCATTGAAACCTACATTTATGTCACTATTTGTATTTTGTGACATACAATTCGACGTCATGGCGTTCGTCACCCTAGGTGTGTCACTAAATGTCTAGCGTGATGATGTATCCTTTTATCGTCACTTATTGTTAAACATATAATGACATTTATGTATAATGTCACCTTATAATTTGTATTCAGTGACAACTAATTGCGTCACTAAATGAAATAAAATTTTGCCCTTAATCATTCATATTGTCACTAATAATATTAAATTTTTACTGTATAAACGACGAAGAAAAATATCGTCGTAATTCTTTGTTTAAATTTAAAAAAAATAAAAAATAAAAATTACAATTACAATAAAAGTCTAAAATTTTATATAAATAAAAATAAAAATAATATTTTGATATATTACAATAAAGACCAAAACTTTTATAAATTACAAACAAATGCCAAACTTTTTATAAATTACAAAAAATACCAAAACTTTTTATAAATTACAACAAATGCCAAAAAAATTTAAAAATTACAACAAATTCCAATTGTTTTTATAAATTACAACAAACTCCAATTGTTTTTATATAAATTACAATCAAAGAAAAAACTTCTAATAAATTACAGTAATGACTTGAGAGGAATTTCTCGAACAAACTCTATCACTAGAACTGCTTCCAAACGAATATCAAACAATTCCAACATCATCTCGAATTCAAGATGGATCGGTTTGACAATACCACAATTTCCTTCCAGAATGGATTTGCAAATATTGGAACCATGGAAGATGAATTTACTTCATTCGTAGCACCAATAACAAGTTTACTTGAAGAAATACTCGGCAAGAGCAAGTATTGAACTCAAAAACTAGCATATACCGTCCCAGTAGATAAGATATGAGGAGACTTCTTGGTCAAATGCATCTGTTTTTTCCTTGTTTAACTTTTCCTAGACGAATAAGATCAAACTTCCTGTGCACATATCAATAGCAAAGTATGGGCCAATGTAGAAAGGTACTGCCATTTCCATGGGAATGATGTATCCACATTTCATACTCACCATATCCTTAATGAAGTTTATCAAGATGACTACAGCAAGAAACCCAAAACAAAGTGAGAAGCAAATTTTTGATAGAGTAGAGAAGCCCTAAACCCCAATAATGCCATGTTACAATAAACCCCCACTTATATCAATATAAAACTAAAGTTCTTTTTTTAATTGTAAATTATATGATGCCATTTACTACATTGAATGGAATAATCACGTTTTCATCACATGCAATGAAAAACAATTGTTATATCCCAACTACAAAGCATTTTAATCCATGTTCACATGGTACAATTGAAACGAGTAGATGGCTTACCTTGTATATATCTAAATGGAACAATTGAACAATATGGAGTGAAGTAACTTCTCCGGTTGAGCTTTCAAGTCTTTCCCCCTTGTCAGCATCTAAAATCTGTAAAAAAATATTAACTTGATAAATCAATTGACTCAAGTACCCGCCAAAAAAAAGATAACTTATGAAGTAACCATTCTCCCTTAAATGGATATAAAAGGCTTTCAATAGTAAATACCTCCATTTCTTTGAATTCTTCTCCTCCAACTCCAACAATGAGGATCTACCGGTAGGACATCCGATGCTTTTACCAGGAAATCTTTGGTTTCTTGGATATCAATTACGACCCCATCCTAGAGCAACATTAACAACTGTAAGACACTGTGCAATAATTAGTAAACCTTTTCTAGAAAAAAATAAAAAACTAGTTAATTGTATGATTATATATATATATATATATATATATATATGAACATATGTCCTTAAAAGACGTATGTCCCCCAATAACGTGATCATTCAATTCCATGTTATGATCACTTAAACAATACAATATTAAACAGTATTAAACAATACCTATTAAGTATTACCCATTCAAAGAAACCAACATCAGACAAGAAGCTTGTTCAGACATGATCACTTAGATTTTCCCTAATGCTAATGTTTTTATGACGATACATCATTTGTTCAAATAGAAACACCAAATGATAAAATCAGTATCATAAGTGTAAAAGAAAAACATAGCATTGCAACAATTCTAGACACAATTGTCCACAACATTGTTGCTATCCCCGCAATGTCTTTTTGACCATCTTAATTCCCAAGTTTCTCATTTGGATAAGTGAAGGCGTAGTTATCTAGATTCAACAACGATTTGTCCATTGATGAACCATTGTAAACAGTTTTTCCATAAGAAAAAAATATCATATCAATTATGTAATACCAGAATACAAGACAAAAACTTACAATAAGAAACCATACGGACGGAATATCAGAGGTCACTGGCGGGGACTTCAAATAAGATGATTGAATGACACGAGGATGGGTACTGATCACAGTGTTCTGGTGTTCGCGATTGTACAAGGAGTGCTTGACTCGTGAACGGAGGCATGGTTCACCGGTGATGGCGCGAACGGCGACGACCGAAAGGATGATGAAGTTTAGAATTTGGTTTATTCCTTTTCTATATAAAGGGTGGGTTAGGACTTAGGGTTAGATAAATTTTATTTAATTTAATTTCCAATAATAAAATATGATTTTACCTTTAGCAATTTCGGAGAAATTGAACAATTACAGAGAACATTAATCCTAAATAAATATGAGTAAACTGCAACGTATGCAATTAAACAATTTAGGTTTAACTTTTTAGAATTTCAACTTTTTATTTTTTTATATTTTAGTCTTCGAATTTCATATTTATCACAACCTTAATATTTTATTATAAAATTCAATTAAGTCCTAAATTATTATGACCGTTCATCTAACCCCAATTTTGATTGAATTATTATTATTTTAAGCCCAATTAAGCTATTTTTTCAAAATTTGAAATTTATTTAAAAAATAAAAAAATTAAATATTATTATAATATTAAAATATTTTAAAAATATTTTAAAAATATAAATAAATTTTAATTATTGTTATAAATTATAAAACATAATAAAAATTATGAAATATTACATTTTTATTTTTAAAATTATTCAAATATTTAAAAATATATAAAACTATGTAGCATAGGTTTTCGAACGGGAGATATATGTACGACGCTTCTTCTCCATGGAGATCTACGCCACTATATAACAGTTCTTTCGAGAAGAATCAATGATATCATAACACAACAATTCATCTCACAAGAGTAATTTTTAATAAAGTTTTAATATTTTATATATTTTTTAATCGTCATATAAAAAACAAGAGATATACAATGAGTGACAAATATTTATTTTCGTCATGTTAAACTTATTTTATGACAAAAATAAAATGTCACCTTTTATATCTTATAAAGGATGACAAATAAATTGTCACAGATAAAGTTTATTGGTGACAAATTTGTAACACCACTATTTCATATCGAATCGTCATAATAATAAATCGTCACTAATACTTTTATTTCTTTGGAGATGATTTTACAACGTCACCATTTTACCTAAACATCATTGAAATATTTCCCACCAAATTTTTTTGGAGACAAATTTTGACTCCAAACATATAGTGACGGAAATCAATGACTTTTTTAAAATTGTTATAAAAGAAATATCATTAATCATTAAATGTGACGAAAATTAAAAATCGTCACCTTTAAAGTATATTTTGTGACATTATACAAAATGGCATATAGAAATTTTGTCATAAATTGATAAATTTGTTGTAGTGTCACATCTCTTCATCACCTTGACCAGTTAGCTAAAGTAAAAATAAAAGTCATCTCCAATGATTGAATATTCATCCATTAAGATCTCCAAGCACTCTTCAACAATTTCTGAAAAGGTGGATAACATATACCTTTGGAATATATTTGGAGCATTGCAAAGTCCAAAAGAGATCCTCTTAAAGGAGTAGGTATCATAGGGCATGTAGAGATCATCTTCTCTTGGTCCTCCAATGTTATAGCAATCTGGTTGTATCTTGAGTATCCATTGAGGAAATAGTAAAATGATTTCCCCATCAATTGATCTAACATTTAATCGATTAAAAGGAGTGAAAATGGTCCTTCTTGGTATCCTTGTTGAGCTTTCTATAATCTATACAAATCCTCCACCCATGACGGTCCTTGTAGGTTGGAGCTCATTATCCTAGTTGGTTATTATGGTTACACCTCCTTTCTTTGGGACACACTGCATCGGGCTGACCCACGAGCTATAGAAAATTGGGTAAATAATACCAGCATTTAGCCACTTGATTATTCTTTCATCACCACCTTCTTCATGACTAGGTTGAGCCTTCTTTGGGGTTCAATAGAATTATTGTCTCGTTCATCAAGAAAAATTTTGTGCATGCAAATAGTAGGACATATTCCCTTCAAATTAGAAATTGTCCAACATAAATTTGAGCTAAGACATGTATCAAGTTACTCTCTTGTTTAGGTTTAAGACTGGAATAAATAATCATAGGAAAGTCTCATTGTAGCCCAAATAAACATATTTAAGGTGTGATATAAAAGGTTTTATTTTTAATGTTGGTGGGTGCTCAAGTTAGGGTTTGAAATGATTGAACTCATTAAAATCCAAGGGTTCAAATTTCATACCTTGCCTAGCTATGAGTAGGCTAGACTGCTGCACCTTCCTCAAAAATTCATTGAGCTCTTAATCGTCTTCATTATCCAACTTAAAGTAATTCCAATTATAAAAAAAATACTACAACAAAATTCTAAAACTTCATCATCTGCAATGGAGTCCACATCTTGAAGTTATTAACACTCCTCATAATCATCTTCCAATTATAAGATAACCATTGTGGGTTTTGCATCTCACATACTAAGCTTCATAAATATCAATTTGGGCATGAGGATCACACTTTCACTTAGATCGGAAAGTGCTCTCACCATAGAGTTTTCACCTATATAGTATGGGATAATAAAGTTGTCAAGATCCTTCCTTTTTGGTGGCAAATTGTTCAGCACAACCAAGCATTCAGTTGTTGTAGCAATAGTTTCAGGCTCTCCCATCTTCCTTTTCTTGGTGACTATATCCTTAAAAAATCATATATAAGTGTTCTATCAATGGCCAATAGAAACGTGACATTGATGTAAAATTGATTTAGAATATCCACAAACTTCTTGAACTAAAGGTCTTGATTATGCTTATTTAATCTCTCAGGGAAAAGTGGTGGGGTTTTATCTTTTGTTGTGGCAATATTTTACCTATCATCATTAGGTTCGTTTGTTGAACTTCCATCCATGTTCTTCATTGGAGGTGAATCCTCCTACTCTTCCGACTCTTCATGCACAGTCTCTAGGGTCCGATAATCAAGTTTCTCCACCCCAAACTATTCTTATTTGTTGATCTCAATGCCACTCCTTAGGATGAGTGCACTACACTACAATTTTTCTGGAGCTTTAGTGACTTAAATATCACTTGGTAAACTAACTTGAGATCACACGTGTAATATCCCAAAATTTGGCTAGTGACCAAAATGAATAAATTGAAAAGTTTGTGACCAACGTAAAAACTTAGGAAATTTTAGAGACTAAGTTGTAATTTTCAAAATTATATATTTTGACCCATAAATGAACATTTCACCCCTAAAAATGAAAATTTTGTGTTGCTCAAATTTTTCGTACGAATTTCGTATTAAGAGCTATAAAGCGATAAAGTTTGAGAAAAATTTGGATAGTCGAATCGAATTTGAGATATTTTGAAGGATGATAAGGAAATGTTAATATTTTGGGAGTCGCCATCGGCCTTTTGGGTCAGGTAGGTTGAATACCTAAAAATCATCTTTTAAAAGAGTTTTTAAGAAAACATCGATTAAAAGATAAACTGATATGCGTTTTAACCAAAAATTCATTCTTTTTAATAATAAAAAGGGATTCGTGATCGGTTACGTTTAGGGAAGGATTAGCACCCCTACAACGCCCAAAATTGGTACTTTTTAATTATAAATTGTCTCTATTATTAGAAATTAAAAATTCAAAATATATTTAATTTATAATCCTATTATTTCAAATAATTTTAAGAAAATATATTAATATACATAAATAAGATATTTACTTATTTAGAAATATCAGAAAAGGGCTTCTAGGTGCTTTAAGACAGCTCTTTTCTTTGATATTAAAAAATAAATAAATATCAAAAACATTTTATTTTAATACAGTAAGATATTTATTTTATTCAAAAATATCATAAAAGAGCTTCTAGGTACCTTAAGACAGCTCTTTTCTTTGATATTGAAAAATAAATAAATAACCAAAATATTTTCTTAAAATAAAAATTTATTTTAATAAGATATTTATTTATTTAAAAATATCAGAAAAGGACTTTTAGGTGCCTTAAGACAGCTCTTTTCTTCGATATTAAAAATAAATAAATATCAAAATATGCTTATTTTTCTTAAAAGTAATTTATAAAATTAAATTTATAAATAGGAAAATATAATAAATAAAATAAATATTATATATATTTATAAGACTATATATATTGACATAATTAATAAATAATAATAGTGATAGTAATGATAATTAAATATATATGAACATAAATATATAAAAGTAACATATGATTAAACAATGTTTAAAATAAAATTAAAACATGGTATGAAAAAAATAAAAAGTAATAAAGCTTGTAAAATAAATGAAAATATTAAACTTAGGGACTAAATTATAATCTAATAAAATTAAATACCTAATTTGTAATTAATTATTTAAAATTACAGGGATTAAACATGCTATTTTACCCATTTATTAATTTATTGACTAAAATAAAATTATATAAAATTTTAACATCAAATTAAAATAAAATAGAACATACTGTTCAGGATTAAAATATTAATTAACAAAATTACAAGGACTAAATCTATTATTTATCCTAAAATATATAAATACTGATATGGACTAAATTATAAATTAATACGGTTAGAAAACCGAATTAAAACTTATTAAAATTGAATTCAGTGACTAATTTGTAATATTACAAACTTGGAGTGACTGCGGAAAGGGTATTTCCACGAGCGAAATTACACAGGTACCCCTCATCAAAACGGCGTCGTTTTGATGAGGGTATTAATACCCTTTAAACCGGCTCCCTTGGCCATTTTTCTCTCATTTTCTATTTTGCATTTTTCTCTAAAGAGAGAGAAGCTTTCGTTTTTTCTCTACTGAGGAGAAAACCGGCCACCGTTGGTCACTGTTTCTGGCGCCAATCGCCACCACCGGTCGCCGTCTCCGGTGGCCGAAGATTACCAAACTACACCAAATTAAAGATCTCAACTCCTAAAGGCCAAATCCGGCCTCCTTTTACCCTAAATCCCCTTAGATCGACCTAGATCTAAGTTTTTTTTTTTTACCTTCGACTTTCGGCTTTCCGACGACGCAAGGAGGCTCCGATGACTATGGTTTCCTAGGTAAGTTTCTCTCCTCTCTTCTTTTGATTTCTGTTGTCTACTGGTTGTTGTGGTTACTCTCTGTATCTCTCTTTTTTGGCTACTGCTCGCTGTCTTTTCTGTTTCTGTCTGTGTTTTCCGTTGTTGTCTTTTTTTTTATTTTGCAGGCGGTGGTGGCTTTTATAGCCACCATGGTGCTCGGTATGGACCGGTCACAGAGGGGCTTCTCGGTGAGTCACCGGGTTATGTGGTGACTCACCTTGGTAGCTGCGACTTGGAGGGGCAACTGGCTCTTCTGGAAGTTTCATCGAGGCGGCGTCGTCGTGGTTGCAGCGGATTGGGTCACCTGGCAGTTGAAACGTCGACGTGGGGCGGCTGACCGTCGATAATGGCGAGAGGAGACACCTGGAATCATCAGAGGCGGCTGGAAGCATCTGGAAACGGCTGGGGTCTTTAGGAACGACGACGGCTGAAAGCTCGTGATATAAACCCTAATCAATTTAGGGTTTCTATTTGTAACTGGGCCTGGACCAAGTTGGGTCTGTTGGGTCTGGGCCAGTATGGGTTGTAATTGGGCCTCCGGTCTGGTTTGTAATTTGGGCCTGTAATATAATAAAATTAATAATAAAAATAATAAAAAATAATAAAAATAATAATATTATAATATAATAATAATATTAAAACAAAATAATAATAAAACAAATGAAATAAAAAACTAGTGTCTTCAGTAGGATTTAACATGGACCATTGGATTTAATTTTATTTTCCATGTTAAATCGGGACAGTAAGATAAAAAATGGTGAAATTGTAATTTCGGGATTTTTCAATAAGTTCGAAGATATTAAATTGTCATTTGGCATTGTAATAAACATGAGTTTTCAAGGGAAAATGGTCATTTGTCATTAAATGAATTTTTAATTCATTTTTATATTAAAACATGATAACTTGCTTAGATATTTTGTTAGAATTTTCAAGACTTTCTTTTACATCTCCAATCTATTTATGTGAGTCTCCATGAAGGTAAGAAAATTTTTCTTTTAAATTTTAAGCTAATTTAATAGGATTTTGGATGAAAGCGTGAAATAGAAAATTGTTCTATATGAAATTCTTTACCAATTGGTACCATTATACTTTTCATGCTTGAAACCTTGAATTCTTGAATTACGTGGATGAAGGGGATATTAGATTTTGATGTTAAAAGGTTGGATTATGATGTAGTTGATATTGTCGAATCATTGTCATGCTTCAAAAGTGATAAGAAATAATTGGAAATGGAAATTGTTCAATTCGGTCACCTAGGGTTTATGTTGAATTTGGATGGTTGAAATGTAATTGTTATGGGATTGATTGTGATTTTTTGGAAACGATGTTTATAAGTTGAATTCATGCTTGAATCAAGTTGGAAGTTAAGGTTTAATCTTAAATTCTTGCGATTTGTTTAATCTTAGAATCTTCTTCCTTTCTAAGTCATTTCTTCAATCAATTGCAATTGTCGTGACTTCGTTTCCATTATCCCCCCTAATTTTATGTTTTATTTCTTTATTTAGTTTCCTTTTACTTTTTGATTAGTTATTATACTAAATCCATTTCTTTCCTTTTCTAAATAACTCTTATTTGATTTTCTTACCCTTTTAATTCAATATTCTAAACTAATATTTTTTATTTATTAATTTTTGTATTTGTATGTCCATTTATTATCATTTTTCTTTGTTCGTTCCTTATGTATCTTAGTCCACATACTTATTCTAATTACTTTTAATTTTTATCTTATAATTTTACATATTTTTCATTTAATCATAGATTAATTACTTAGACTTTACATTTAGTCCCTAAATTCGAGAACTTTGAAATTAGTCCTCGAATTTTATTTTAACTAGGGAATATTCAATTTGGCCCTTGCCTTTATGCTCGAGGGTCCATTTCGATTATTCGATTCTAAAATTAAAATAATTAATTAGAATTAACCATTAGAGCCTCCAATTTAGGCTAATTTTCACTTTAATCCCTTAATTTAGGAAATAATTCGATTTAGCCTTCGCGTTAAAATGCCACAGGGTCCAAGTTGATTATTTGACTCAATAATTAGTTAAAATTAATTAGGATTAATATTAGAGATTGTATTTTTAGTGTCAAAAGTTTGGGATTTCCTTAATTAATCCACTAGTATAATTAGGTTCATAAATGGTTGATTGATTGCATCGAATTTTAAAAACCATACCATGTTCATTTATCAATGAGTTAATAGTGTATCCTCTGCATTATGCTCATGGGTGACCCCTGGTAATTCCCGAAGTAAATCGACATCCTTTTCAAAACTATGCATCATATTTTCTTAATTATCAAGGCGATGTTTGTTTATTATGATCGATAATGAAGTTTCGCATAAAATGCCCGAGGGTGGTCGTTATTGGTCTTGGTAAACCAATAACCTTTTTCAAAATTTGCATACATAATGGATTTTAAATTATATAAAACCTTGAACTCAAAATTTCCAATTTTTAAATATAGGGTAATTAACTAAATACCAATTTTTGGGCACTGTGAGGGTGCTAACCTTTCCCCACGCGTAACTGACTCCCGTACCCGATTTTTAGTTTTTACAAACTAATTTAGTATTTTTTAGTAAAATAAATTTTTTTTATTTAAAATAACTGGTTTTAGGTGTTCCAGTCATACCTTAAAAATGATTGGTGGCGACTTCCAACATTTCATCAAAAATCTTTTCAAAAAACCCCTTCGTTGCAACTAGTCGGCTTCCCCCCCCCCAAGGCCCGGTTGCAACACAAAAAAGTTAAACTTCTTAAAACAAGTAAAAAATAAATGGAAATAAAAATACTCCTTTTATTTTGATTTTTTATCGGAAACAGTTGAGCCATGTCACTACACAATTTCTTTAAGACGAATTTTTGGCCACTTCTTTGGTACTCGAGTTCGTTGGTCGTCTATCTCCTAGGATAAAACAACTAGATGATCAGCTATAGTAGCACAACAATATAGATCACAAACTATCATTGCCTTCGTCTATCACCGGAAAACTAGTGGAAGAAAAAACTTTTTCAAGATAAGAGAAGTTTTGATATCTAAGATGAAAACTTATTTAGAATTCAACTTATGTTTAAATTAGCAGGTTAACTCAATATTTATAGGGGATTTCCAAGAGATATTTAATCAAACCAGATATCTTTTAATATTCAACTGTAAACAGATAATGTTTTTTAATTTTAAATATTTAAAAGATAAACGATTTTACCATTCAAACTAAAATTGATATTATTTTAATTTGGAATATACAAAAGTATATAATTATTTTTTATATTCAAAGTTAAAAAGATAATAAATACCTTTTTAAATTGACATACTCAAAGAGTAATCATTCTACTAATATTTAAATTAAAATTATCTTTTAACTTATAATAGTCAAAAGGAATATGAATTTAATATAAATATTAAATTCATTAATTAAATTCACCCTTTTTTCAACACCTTTTAGAAACAGATGTTTGAACTCATGACCTCTAGACAAAATAACATCTCCTTCAATCACTGAAATCATCTAATAGATTCGGCCATAAATATATTTTAATTGTGAATTTTATTATATATTTTAACGTTTAATTCTAATTATAATTTCTTCAAAATATATATTATCTATGTTCTATAGTCACTATCTTATACAATTATTCGAATTGTATTTTAGATATACATTAAAATATAAGTGGAAAAATATACTAGAGACAACATTTTTCCATTTCGGCCGTTGACCCAAATATGTATAGATCGATCAAGCTAAAACTGACCAACAAAAACACTATTTTAAAAACTAAATCTGTCACATTATAAATTTTCGAGGATTTATTAAAAATGTTTTGAAATGTTTCGATTTTTGAGTTCTCAAAAGTGTGGTGGTCTAGTGTGTAATTTACCCAAATTTTGGGTATTTGAAATACTTGTTCCTCCTTTCTTTTCTTTTTCCCTCCAACCGTGCACATCTCCCCAAGTTATTCATCTCTCTCTTTCTTTTTTATTTTTCTCTCAACTATTCGTTCGCTTTTTGTTCCACTACCTCTGCTTCGGTCGTCGTGTTACTCACCGATGGCGTCATTGTGCTCGGCTCATCATTATCGTTCACCCAATACCCTCAGTTTGTCATTTGCTATTTTCGTTAGCGTCTAGTAAGGGAGTTTAGTTTCGAGTTTTTAAGGAAATTTAATTTTGTCCTTCCCCACTGCAAACCGACCTTGGTAAGTTGTTACTCGTGCATTAATATAAGTTTTTGGAATTTTTCGTGCAACAACTGACATCAGACGACATCCCACATGTCGTCGTGCACGTGTGAAAGAGTTTTGGTAGTTCAAAATTAGTTCAACCAATTACTTCTAGACCAAACTGGCTCGACCGGTTGACTCGTTAATTAACCCGGCCCATTGAATGTTGACATTGACTCGTTGACTTTGTGAAGACCCCTATCTTTATATTTTTTGATGTCCAAAGTCTGTTTTGTCGAATTTTGACCCAGAAACCCTGTTTTACATCATTTATCGCTTAAAGTCATAGCTATGTTAAGTGAATTGTGAGATTTTGGACTCACTTTTTGGTATTATTTTTTAAGGTACTCTTGTGTCTCTGGATTGCTCTCCAGTAGACCTTGACCACTCTCATCCTGCTCAGTTCGATTATGATCATTCATCTCGAGATACGTGTAAATGTTATTTAGTGACATAGTATATTTCTATTTAGATATATGGTTTCGATATTCATAGTGTGATGTTATTTTTTTAAGCTCCCATTCTGTAGGACCTAGTGCTACCGATTGTGGGAAGCGTAATGCTTAGTCAGTATCGATTCGTTGCTATAAGTATGTCCCTTTAACCTATATGTTATCTGTGATATTATATACGACTATGTTGTATGATATTGTCTGTGCATATTTTGATTGCTTATGTATGGATTGTGATTGTTCCTTGATTATTGTTGCTTCATTTAAATCTATACGTTGATGCATTCATGATTCTGCATGGGATTAATTCTACGTCCTCTTTCTCATGGGATTTAATCCCCTTCCAATTTATTTCTACATGGGATTTAATCCATGTTCTATTTTTTCAAGGGATTTAATCTCCATCCGATTTCTACTTGGCATCCTCTTCGAAGGGATAGATCTTCATCCTTATTTATGTATTCAGACTTGGGTACCTCTTCAGAGGATAATGTCCTTATTCTGTTTATCCATGATGAAAGGTAAATTTGTGTGTTATTGATGCTACATTATGATGATTAAACTCTGAATTACTATTACACTTTACTTGTATTGTATTATATTATATACACTTTGATATATATTTTACTTTAGCAGATACATTGGGTTTCATAGCTCACTTTCTAGTTTCTATCTTTTTAGATTACTCATACCTTTAGGACTACGAACGGTACTTGGAGGATCATTAGTAGCTCGTTTTCTTTCAAACATTGTATGGATATTATCAGACTTTATCTCATTTCCTTTTTTGTTTAGCTATATATACTTATTTATGTGAATTTGGGATATTAACTACTTTATTTATTTTGGATTTTAAACTCATAGTGTATTACATATATTATGAACTCCTACTTCTCCTTATGTATTTTTTTTTACAATTTATTGATGATGGATGTTAAAATATGAGTTTTCTCTATTTCTGTTCAATCGAAGTATTGTTGTGATCTCTGAGATTCGATCGTTAAGTTGAATCTAGGGAGTTACATATAGTTTGTATTAAAGCCAGGTTTAACTTTTGTTCTGTGTTACCCGTCAAATTTTATATTGTTCTGTAAATATATTTCAGCATGTGTCGAAAAATTTTGGGTATGGAAAATATTTTCTAAATTTTGTTTTGACTATAAATTTTTGTTAAATTATTTTACTCTTTTCCATTTTCGAATGTAAATATTCTATTTCGAGACTCCAATACCTAATCTAACTTTAATTTAAGTGTACTATTCTATTTCAAACATCACACAGTTGATAGTATGCCATCCCATGGGAGTACATGTTGTTCTGTTCCTCCCCACGGATATGATAACAAACCGTCCTCGTCGACCACTATCTGTTTGATAATCGATGCGAATAACCGGTCTGATACACTTCAATTTCTTGAATAATACTTCGCTTGTATAGCGTGACCAGTAATCCTAGAAGGCAGATCCAAGCGATCACAATGCACGGATATGGTTGGGATGTCGAGAGTTCTAACGACCACGACTCAATGGTGAGATAATTCCTAAAGATTATCAATGATCCCTCAGATATAACCTTCAAGAAATCAGATCAGGTTTTGAAAGAAACTAGGAAGTAGTCGTTTTCGATATCTATTAAATGGAAAGGTTGAACCAGTTTCCACAAGTCGTACAGTTTGCTTCGCAAAGTGTTATATACAATGCGTTTGCCTAATAATTTGACAACTGTTAAATCAAGGCTTTTAACCGCCAGGGATTGGATCCTATCCGAAAAGTCGAATGAGATAATTCCATCGACCACATGTCGGGAAACATCACCATCAAGAATTTTTATCTCTTCTTCATCGATGATCTCTTCAACATCAGGAGTAACGATAGAAGTGCCCACAAGTTTATCTTTGTAAGAGAACTTTTGGTTCAGAGCTTCGCAGTTGAAGGCCAGGATCTGAAGTATCCATGGGGACATCTTCCTGCAAAGTGAGAGAACTAAACGGGTCATGTACTGAGTGGGGCCCTTGATGTCAGTCGGCTTCTCTCCACGATGTCTAGGTTTTTTAGAGTTTCAGGAGTCATTCGTTTTTCTCCATTTGATGAAAACCCTAGATATTTAAGTCATAGTAATTATTTCTTTGATTACGAGTATTTTGTGTTAAGGTGGTTTGATTTATGCATTTATTTTAAATATTTAATATAACTTATTGACTCACGTCGTTATCTCACTTCTATACGTAGATTTGTTTTTTAATTACATGTAGACTTTTTTTAACAATATCTATTAGGAGGAGGGAAAGGAAAATTTTTCTATTAATGAATTCAATCCCACAATTTAAGAAGAAGATAACATATCAACGAAAGCTTTTAACTATTTATTTTAAGGATTATTGATAAATTATATGTATTTTTAAATTTCATTTTTAGTAAACTAAAAAATTTCCTTGCATAAATTAATAATGACTATTATATAGACTTAATATTTTTGGCTTATTAATTAAAAGATTTCACCCAACAACACACGTTGTAGATTTGACAGGGTGAGATATATTTATTTATTTATTGTATGAGTGAGGAATAATAATATATACTTTATTCTATTCACTAATGTTTAAAAATAAACTGATGACTTTATTTAAAAAATATAATATTTCATTCCATTGGAATAATAATATTATATAATTTTTCATTAGTATAATTACGGGAAGTCGTATTACAGATTATTTTATTTCTCAACTTAATTTATTCTATTCACTAATGTTTAAAAATAAACTGATGACTTTATTTAAAAAATATAATATTTCATTCCATTGGAATAATTAATTGTTGATAATATTATATATATTATTAATTGTGAGATAGTTTTTAAAATTTATATAACATAAATTAATAATTGTGAGATACAGTTTTTGGAATTTATATAACATAAATTTATTAATTTATAAAAGTATGTAAATATAACAAATATAATCGTGAGATATATATACAAAACAAAATATCTAGGTGTATCAGCAAACACTCCAAAATTTAGTTAAATCTTGGGATAAATAAATTAATGAATGTCATTTATCTTCTTTTATATTTGTGTACTTATACTTACTAAATTAAAAAACTTAAATTTTATCATCGTTTTATAAAATTTTAATCATTTGAGACGTAATTAGTTTGATGGTATGACACGTTAAACAAATAAAAGAATATAAACTTTAAATTTTAGATAAAATGTAAACTATGTATCTTGTATACACCCAAAATAATTTAGGGACAAAAATTTTAAAAAGAAGCCTGTAGACACTTATTTTTCGTCCAATTTTGTTATATATATATATATATATATATATATATTTAGTTTGCAAATGGTTTTTGAAAATAGGTATATAATATATAGTTTTTAAAAAAACATTTTGAAAATGTATATAATATATAGTTTTAAAACATTTTTGACAACTATATACTATATAGTTTTTAAAACATTTTAGAAAATATATATAATATATAGTTTTTTTTAAATCATTTTGAAAACTTATATAATATATAATTTTGAAAACATTTTTGAAAATTTATATAATATATAGTTTTAAAAACATTTTGAAAATATATATAATATATAGTTTTTTTAAACATTTTTGAAAATATATATTATATAGTTTTTTAAAAACATTTTGGAAATTTATATATTATATGTTTTTGAAAATATTTATATATATATAATATATTATTTATTATTATTATTATTATTATTTATTTCTTTTTTTTTTTTGTTTTCTGTCCAGGGTCCAGCCCAATAGTCCAAACAGTCCGAAAACTGGGCCTGAACCAGCCCAGCAGGGGATTAGGGTTTCAAGTTTTCATCTTAGTGCCGCACTACATGGGACCGTTAGATCGAGAGAGGATCAATGGTTAGGAAGCTAGGGTTTTATTTAACCCTCATATTATCATCACGCCGCAAGAGCACGGGAACCGTTGGATCTGGCCGTCTGATCCAATGGCCAGAATCCATTAAGAGCAACCAAGTCACCGACCGACCAAAATCCTCGGCCAAATCGAAGGAAAATTGGAACCAAGACCGACTGTTCAAGCACGGACACCGGGACT
Source organism: Hibiscus syriacus (assembly GCF_006381635.1). Taxonomy (NCBI): domain Eukaryota; kingdom Viridiplantae; phylum Streptophyta; class Magnoliopsida; order Malvales; family Malvaceae; genus Hibiscus; species Hibiscus syriacus. Next base: position 1,311,824 of record NW_024061932.1, on the reverse strand, counting down.
GATCCATCTCGGAAAATCGGCTAGCACCCCACAATATCCAGAGCCACAATAGCCGGTTACGGGGTTATAAAATCCCCAAAGAGAGTGTCATCGAGGGCACCGACACAGAAATCAACAGAGAAAATCGAGAACACATCAGCCATCACAGTACCCACGGTACACAAAAAAATCAACAGAGGCACAACCACAAAACCATCGTACCCAACAAAACAGAAAACCACATCAAAGCAACACGAAAATTAGTGAACGAAAACCAAATACAACACCACTAAAAAACCAAAAACAACAAACATATAAACGGCCAAAGGCCTCTCACCGGAAAATCAAGGGTCACCGGCGAAAAAGGGTAAAAATCGGAACTTTAAACCTAGATCTACTCCGATCGGTGGGTTTTTGGGTAGTTTAGGCTTCGAGTTAGTGTTTAGGATGGTGAGGGGGTCATTTTGGTGTGGTATTTATTGTTTCCAACCACCGATGGCGGTGGCCGGAGCGGCGCCAGCTCGACGAGACACTACAACAAATTTTCTTATTAGTGGCATCTAGGTTATTGTCACTAAAACTTCAATTTATGTCACTAGATGTATTTTGTGACGAAAAAGTCAATCACGACGATTGTCACCCTAGGTGTGTCACTAAATGTCAAAAGTGACAATGTATGTGTTATTGTCATGTATTGTTAAATATATAGTGACGCTAATGGATAACGTCATAGTTTAATTTGCATTCAATGAAAATTACTTTTGTCACCAAATGATGTACATTTTCGTCATTAATAAATCATATCATCACCAATAACACAATAATTTCATTTTATACGTGATGAAAAGAAAATTGTCACATTGTTAGTAACGTAGTATTTTGTCACCTAATAGTTGCATGGATGACATTTATATATAATGTCACTATATAATTAATATTCAATGACAACTAATTATGTCACTAGATTATGGAAAATTTCGTTATTGATGATTTATATCGTCACGAATAATACATTAAAATCAACCTATATGTGACGAAAGAGATATTGTCAAATTTTTAGTGACATAATATAAATGTTACCTAATAATATTATGAATGACGTTTATGCATAACGCGACTTTATAATTTATATTCTATGACAGTTGGTTACGTCACTAAATTAAATAAGATTTCGTTATTGATAATTTATATTGTCAAAATAATGCATTAAAATCAACTTATGTGTGACGAAAGAGATATTATCACATTTTTAGTGACATAATATATTGTTACCTAATAATATTATGAATGATGATTATGCATAACGTCACCATATATAATGTCACCAATATAGTGGCAAAACTCAAAATTGTCACCATATATAATGTCACCAATATCGTTTTGTTCTGAAGTATGTGGGCAACAATGTTGAAAAATAATATCATGAAAATTAAAATAAGCATCTAACGTTTTAAATTCAGTCCCAAAATCTGATTGCACTATTTTAAGTTTACAATTAAACTGTCGTTAAACCATCGCATGAAAAGAAATAACAACATTACGAGCATCAGACTTTCAAGCTAAAAATATATCCAAGTAAACCTAGTACATGCATCTACAAAGCTAATATAATAGCTAGCATTGTTAAACATTAAAGGAGCATGTCCCCATAAATCCATTTGTACAAGTTGTGAAGGTTGATCACAAAGAGAGACAAATTTTTGAAATAGAAGTTTGTGACTCTTGCCTAACTTGCAAGCATCACAAAACAAAAATTTATTATCAACAGAGATATTACATTGTTTCAATCACTTCTCTAAAACACTAACAGAAGGATGCCTTAGTCTCTTATGCCATAGCTCAACAGTAACACCAACAGTATTAGCACATGAATCTTGAATTAAAACATCAGTATGATACCTAACATCACTAGAAGTATGCAAAGAATCTACAGAACTTCGTAAGCATAACACTGTTAGAGTCAGCAACAACACAACCAGAAGCAATCTCACCATCCCTAGAACCAGCAAGCTTATCTACACAACCAGCAGAGGAAAACTCATACAAGCCCTAACTTTCCAAACCATGAAGAATGACCTGTCGAGTTTCCAAATCCTTCAATTTTGAAACAGACAGTAAATTCTTTTTAATAGTAGAAACATGTAATAGATTATTTAAAACCAACGATCTAGACTAAGAATTCAAACTGCTTTCTCAATCTTGGAGATGGGAACAACCATACCATTAGCCACAGAAACCTTACATGCCCCAAGATAAGGAATATAACAAAGAAAGTTTCCAGCATCAGGAGTAAGATGGGTAGTCGCTCTAGAATCCGGATACTAGGTAGTATCCCCATAACCAAAGACACCAAAAACTCTATCTGTAATTGTCACAGCGTTAACATCATGATAATCGAAGTTCGCACCAAGAACAAACTCATCATTGTGAGATTCATCATTAAACTCATCAGCAACATAACAAAAATTCAAATAAGCATTTGACCCAGTAAAACCCTCAAACGATTGATCTAATAAAAAATAACTCTGGCTCGCAAGATAACCAATCTTGTCGCAAATCAAACATTGGACCCGAGGTTGACTATAACCACGGCCTCCACGTCTACGAAAGATAACCCAACTACCTTGAAACGCTCATTGTTGCCTGAAATCGTGCCCTGAAGCCTTTGATGATCCTGAAAAGGTTTCTGAGAGAACGTCGGATTTCCACCAGATAAAACCCCATAAACATTACCACCGTGACCTCCAAGAACATCATATGCGTCGTTTGACATTGCGGAAGCAAAATCAGCACCGTTTGACATCACATAAGCATAGTTAGGGTAACCCCCTTAAAAATCTTGACTCATTGAAGCATTGGTTGGGCAAAACAATCATCCCACTACGAGCTGAATTCTGAACCAAATTAGCCAAAGCACTTTGGCTCAAAAACTCGAGATGTCTTGTAATAACCCGGGAAAAAAATTTAAATCGGTGAAATTTAGTGACTAAATTAAAATTTATGAAAATTTATATGCTAATTTAGAAGTTAAAGGAAATTCAGGGACCAAGCCCTAAATTCCTCTAATAAGTGTCGACAAGTTTGATTATAAACCAAACGTGTTTTCTGATTTCAAAATCAGAAAACACAAGCAATTACTCAAATTTCCTCCTCCCGTACCTCTACTTTCAATCCTGATTCTGACGCCGTCCGACCTCCAATCGTAAAATTAAAACCACCATCGTGTTCATCTTCGACCCGTGATCAAAACACAGTAAACCAATTATAGCGAAACGCTGCCAAACGAAGTGAATTTCGAGTCAAAGTCTCGACTTTTTTTTAGCACCACCGCCGGGAAAATCTTAAATTCATCTCTGATCGTTGATCGGTTTTCGATACCTCCCGCACCATCGTGTTCCTTGTGTCGTTTCGAGTCCGACGGTGTCCTCCTTGTCTCCATAGGCGGCGGCGCGTGAGGGAGGTGAAGCGGTCAAAGTTTCGATTGAAGTGAAATCGAGCTCTCCACCGTTCAAAAATTTGAACCGAGGTTGGTAAGTGACTCAAAATCGCTTAAAAGAATTTTTGGAAATTTTTGCAGGAATTTTTGGAGACCAGAGGCGGACTCACGAGCCCCCACGCGCAGCGCGTGGGGAAGATTCGAACTGGGGTGTTATTGGTTGACCGGCTTGATCGGTCCAAATCGGTATGATCGGTCCAAACCGGTCTGACCGGTCCGAACCGATCTGACCCAACTCGACCCGTTGACTGACCCGACTCGTTGACCAACCCGACCCGTTGACTCGACCCGATCCAGTGATATTTTGGGAATTATTTTGAAAAAGGTGATATTTTGGGATTTTTTAAAAATAGTGACATTCTTGTAATTATTTTTAAAACAGTGACATTTTGGGATTTTTTTGTAAACCAGTGACATTTTGGTAATTATTTTTAAAACGGTGATATTTTAGTAATTATTTTTAAAACGGTGATATATTGGGTGTCGCGATCGTGAATTTTTTTTTTAAATTTTGCACAACTTACCTTAAAGCATAATAAAAATAATTATAATGATGAGAAATCATTTTTAATGATTTTTAAAATGTTTTCTAAGAGAAATTGACATATATATAATATAGTTTAACCAAATAGAAAACTTTAAAAAACCAATGATAAACCAGAATTAAAGAATGATAAACCAAATACAAGAGCTAGCTGCTGGAAACTTGGAATGTCTGCAGAACTGAATCGTTTAGAGGGGAATGTTAAATTATCTCTCAGCTGGGCTAAACCAGCATTAAAGAATGATAAATACAAAATGGTTGTAAGAAGATTACAAGGCCCACCCTACACTCACTTGGTCACTCCATCAGATGATTATTTTGCTGAAATGGGTATGGACAATTGCATTATTTAATAAGGTTGTTAGATTATCTTATTTTTTAACATTAACTGACATAATTTCATGACGTCTTTTAAAATCGTCATATAAAAAGAGAGATAAAAACAAATGAAAAATAATTGATTTCGTTGTGCTAAAACTATTTTTGTGACAATAATAAAATGTCACTTTTAGTGCCTTATAAAATATGACAAATTAAATTGTCAAGAATAAAATTTATTAGTGACAAATGTGAAACGCCACTAATTCAAATTCAATCGTCATTATAATAAATCATCACTAATACCTATTTTTCTTTGGAGATGATTTTATAACGTCATTATTTTATCTAAATGTCGTTAAAAGGTTTCCCACCAAAGAATTTGGTGGGAAGATTTTGACGCCAAACTTATAGTGACAAAAATCAATGACCATTTTTAAAATTGTCATAAAAGATATACCATTAATCAATAAATATGATGAAAATAAAAAAAATGTCACATTATAGTATGTTTTGTGACGATATATGTAACGTCATATAGAAATTTTGTCATAAATTGACAAATTTGTTATAGTGAAAGGGCCACTGGGTGGAGGCCGGGTTTTCACCGAGGATGGGGTTTGGTTAAGAGGATTTGGGGTAGGGGAGATTCTTTTTTGTGGGAGAGGGGTGAAATGAATGTAATTTGATTTTTTTGGTATATATAATGGACCCATTGGTCCAACCCGACCCGAGCGGATCCCCTAGGGGATCCGCGTGTTTTTGAGAAAATGAGGTTAATCCCCTTCTGGTCCCCTGTTTTTATTTCATGTTTTATTTGGCCCCAAAATCAATTATCTCTTCTTTAAATTCGACCCTCTATTGCTATTTTCTTCATATTTAGTCACTTTTACATATTTTATGACTATTATTATTTTATTATTTTTTTTCCTATTTCATTTTTTCTTTATTATTTTATTATTGTTTTTTTATTTAATATTTTTTCCTTGGATTTATATACATACTTATATATATATATATATATTTGTTTATTTTTTTTTCTTTCTTTCCTTTTTGATTTATTTTAGTTTTTTATTATTTTTTCTTTGATTTATTTTGTATATAGTTTATATTTATTTATTACAACTATCTTATTTTGTTTTTTTATTATTATTATTATTATATATATATATATTATTATTTACTTCTTATTATATTTTTTTCTTTTCTTTTCTTTATCTTATATTTTTTGTCTATTTAATATTTTTATTATCTTTTATTTCATTTTTTATTTTTATTTTTTATTTTTTTTCCTTTGATTTATTTATATATATATATATATATATATATATATATATATATATATATATATATATTCCTTTCCTTTAATTTATTTATTAGTTATTTATTTGTTTATTTTCTCTAACATTTTTAACTTTGTAGAGAAATTCCAACTGATCAACGATAAGTAATTTGAATCGAATACTTTAAATTTTATTTTTAATTTTTAATTTTTGTAATTAAAGACACCATATGAATTAATTGGTACCGAAAGAGCGGTTCAAGGGTACTAATCCTTCCTTGATCGTAACCGACTCTAACCCAATTCATTCATGTCGAAGCCTAATTCCAGGCCCACCGAAAGACGGTCGCGATAGCTTGGCGACTCCACTGGGGATAGGTAAGTGAGTCAGGCCAGAATTAATTTTCGGGTGTCTTTTTTATGCGAAAATAGTACATTTTAATTTTAATTTATTTATTCGATTACAATTATTTACCTTTGATTATTTTTCAAATAAATAGTTGTACTGACATTTTTTCCAATGATTTCAGATTTTTGAAAAGTTTCCATCTCTGGCTCTATACCCGAGCTCCAAAGCCCGTTTTAAGTGGGCGTGAAAGTGACGCTCTCGTGAGGATTTATTCTCCGTTTGGGCCTAGCAAGTAATTTCGGAATTCATATACCTTATGCTTTCGTGTGAATTTATTCTCCATATGTGCATAAGAGAATGTATCCTCTCGAGTTTAACTTAGTCCACACAAGCTTGTAATGGGCTTAGGACTAAGGGTCGGGCAAACCCAAGGGGGCACCGGCGAGGAGAACTCGGGTACCTTCTTTAGAACCTAAACCGGGAGAAAACAGGGAATTATGGCCCACCCCAAAACCCCATTTCAAACCCTAGGATGCCTTAATTATTTCCTGTTTTATTTTATGTTCAAAGCATGTGAACTATAAATTTATGCGGTTAGGACTGGTTCAAAATTAACATGTGGGATAGAGATCATGTCTGGGTAGGAATAATAAAGCATGTGGGGTATGACTTTTATTTTTATTATGGTTTTGATTATTATCTTTACCTTACTAACTCTTTTTATTTTTTGTTCTCTTTGATTTTATTTTCATCATTTGTATAATTCAAAAGAGGTGTTGATCCATAAAAAAACATGTTCGTTAAAGGTAAATAATCTGCATTAATGGATAAAGGGGTTATAATTCAAGAGATGAAAAACTCAGAAGTCTAACTATGATCCGAAAGGACCAGGATTTACATTGAGCACACCAAAGATCAACTTTTAAAGCTGGCAAAGGTTGTAGGGGCAGACGAGAAAAAGGGTATTGTCCTAGAGTATCCCTTCAAATACAACAGGTTATTATTGACAAATCCAAGAAGCTAACAAGTGAGTTTCAGATAATTCCATTGAAAGAAGGCTTCCAAAGACGCTTTCATTGAGGGAATACTCAACAGAGAGTGAAAACCAGAGATGCAGCCATTCGAGATTTCTTGGGACAAAACAAAAAGCAACTCATAGAGGTCGAAACGGTTCGACAGGGTATTCAACCGGTGATAGAAAAAGGCGGAAGATGGATCAACCTGTCAGAAGCTGTTCGAGGTCTAAAAGAATATACTTTTAAAATGTTATTTGTCACTTAAGAAATAACACTTTTGTCCCCAATAAGGATTCTTTATAATAACATACACATTTTTGGATCAATGCCTCGAACAATGCATGCATCATACATTCCTGCATATTTCGCATTTTTTTCTTTTTTGTTACATTCACATGTCTCATAAAAAATGGGAACATTTCGATCCTATTCTCATGACTTATAAGAAACTTTACCAACAACTTTTTGACACTCACGTAGTGTCGCCATACCCAGTGGAACCCGTGAAGCCCCCATACCCCAAGTGGTATGATGAGAATTCTTATTGTGAATATCATGGCGGTGTCCCAGGCACACTATTGAGAACCGTTACGTATTCAAGAGAATCGTGCAGAAGATGCATAACAAGAATTGGATCGACTTCAACAACTCGGGGCATCTAAGTGAGGAGGAATATCATTTCATCATTTGCAACATCCTGCTTGAATTTATTTTTGAACTTTCTCATATTTTTGGTGTATTTTTGAACTTTCTTTTTATGATTATTTATATAAATTTATGTTAATTTAAAGACGGTGAGCAATGAATCAAATTTGCAGACTTGAAATTCTTTGAATATCAACTGAATTAAAAAAACTCTGTAAATGGTTGGAGTTATAGATATTTGATAAAGTAACATGATAAAAAACTGATAAAATGAGGACTTTGACCTTACCCAAGAAGATACGCTCAAACACCGTACCCTTCTCTTATAACCAATATAGCTTTCTTCTCTCATAAAAGGAATGAAAAAGAGGCTTGGTATTTAGATGTGCATAGGTGCAGACAACATGGGGCTTCTTTTGCATATGATATTTCTATACTTTTTGTTTAAGACGTTCAGTGATGATAATAATCTTCACAGATGGAATAGTCGAGTAGGTGAATCTAGTTTAGGTTAGTTGCTTGGAAATTGAACTCTAAAGATGAGATTCCTTGACTTTCAACAACACCTAGACTATAACAGGTTCTTCTTGTTCTTCTTGACAAACTTAATAAATTGGATCCGTATACCCAGATTATAATATTATATATATACAATATAGCTTGAGTTGTCCCTCCAGAGTAATTGGTTAAACGCCCCGACTTTATGGATAAGATTCAGCTAGCCTGATAAAGGTGATTACAATATACAATAAAGCTTAAGTTGTCCCTCTAGAGCAATTGGTTAAATGTCCCGGCTTTATGGATAATATTCAGCTAGCCTGATAAAGGTTATTATAATATCTATACAATGACATTGAACTGTCCCTCTAGAGAAATTGGTTAAATGCCTCGGCTTTATGGATTCAGCTAGCTAGACAATGGCAAATTAAATAACGAGTTTCGGTAAAAATTGACTAAGGGAGTTAAGGAACACCTGCTATAGTCAAATTCACACGATCACTCAAGAATTTCATTTTTAGACCGATATTTCTACACTACCTTTGTTAGAGGAACTTGCAAAACTTGAACTAATGGAAGATTTTAGAGAACCGAAATAGAAGGACTAGTAATTGATAATGCTAGTTGCGTCATTTTTTCTGCATCCAATTAAAATGTCAAGCCAAAGAAAAAACATATTGCAACACCCGAAAAATGACATATTTTTTATGGTTGGAACCTTAGGTCAACCTAAAGCCAACTCATCCATTTGAATATTTTTCAAAGAGCTATAACTCTAAAAGCATTAAAAGAGCTATTGATTCCTTTGATATTCTTTGAACTCATGTTTATAATTTGATTCGATTTGATTGCGAGCTTGAATTAAGGGGAAATATTTTACAGAATTCTTCTATTTTCATATCTTTTTTTCCCTCCTAAATAAGAGAAAGGAAAAAACATTTTCAAATAGGAAAGTCTCAAATGTGAAAGGCTACAAGCACGGGAAGAAAATGGGGCATGATCGATTCCAAGGATCAAGATCGGCATACAAAGCACGAGACTCCGTCCAAGGCTAATTCATATTACATGAATCTTAGACATACTTAAAAGCATTACATATATCATTTTTCACATGCATACTTTTTTGCAGCTTTCAGAGTCAAGTTTTGACTTAATGATGAAAGATACTCGATTCGAAAGCTCCTTTAAAGGTCAATGGTGATTGCTTGACTCGGCAGTGAGAAGCTACACCTCAACCAATTTGACCAATCGACAGATTTTAGAATCAGCCTCAAATGGGTTCTAAAGACAATCCATAATGAATTCATTTCAGCTTAACTCAAAGATGAGTAGCAGGTTTCCAGTTAACATTTTTAAGCCATATTTCGATTCCACGACAGAAGAAATCCGGCTCACAGAATTTATCAGTGGGCTTTCCCATGAAGGGGAGTCATCCAAAAATCATATTACTTGGTTCAGACCCGCTTAGAGGAACCACCTGAAGAATTATGACCGGCTTAGACCCGTGAAGGGAATCCATTTTTTTAGAAACTATCGGCAGCATAACTCAAGGCGAGAAAGGTTATCTGTCAGCCAAAGACCTTCGAGTTCGATTACGCTCAGCTCCAAGGCACATCATTTACAGCATAACTCAAGGGAAGAAGGGATATTTGTCACCAAAAGACCTTCGAGTTCGACTACGCTCAGCTTCAAGGCACATCATTTGCAGCATAACTCAAGGCTAGAAGGGTTATCTGCCAACCAAAGACCTTCGAGTTCGACTACGCTCAACTCCAAGGCACATCATTTGCAACATAGCTCAAGGCAAGAAGTGTTATTTGCCACCAAAAGACCTTCGAGTTCGACTACGCTCAGCTCCAAGGCACATCATTTGTAGCATAACTCAAGGCTAGAAGGGTTATCTGCCAACCAAAGACCTTCGAGTTCGACTACGCTCAGCTCTAAGGCACATCATTTGTAACTTAACTCAAGGCTAGAAGGGTTATCTGCCAACAAAAGACCTTCATGTTTGACTACGCTCAGCTCTAAGGCACATCATTTGCAACAAAGTTCAAGGAAAGAAGGGTTATTTGCCAATAAAAGACCTTCAAGTTCGACTACGCTCAGCTCCAAGGCATATCATTTGCAGCATAACTCAAGTCTAGAAGGGTTATCTGCCAACAAAAGACCTTCGAGTTCGACTACGCTCAGCTCCAAGGCACATCATTTGTAACATAGCTCAAGGAAAGAAGGTCTATTCCCCAACAAAAGACTTCGAGTTTGATTACACTCAGCTCAAAGAAACATCATTTGCAACATAGCTTAAGGCAAGAAGGGCGTTCGATTACACTCGGCTCAAAGGCACATCATTTGCAATATAGCTCAAGGTAAGAAGGGCTATTTGCCAACAAAAGACCTTCGAGTTCGATTACACTAAGCTCAAAGGCATATCATTTGCAGCATAGTTCAAGGCAAGAAGGGCTATCTGCCAAAGACCTTCGAGTTCAATTACACTCAGCTCAAAGGCACATCATTTGCAACATAGCTCAAGGCAAGAAGGGTTATTTACCAACAAAAGGCCTTCGAGTTCGATTACACTCAGATCAAAGGCATATCATTTGCAATATAGCTCAAGGCAAGAAGAGCTATTTGCCAACAAAAGATCTTCGAGTTGATTACACTCAGCTCAAAGGCACATTATTTACAGCATAACTTAAGGCAATAAGGGCTATCTGCCAAAGACCTTTGAGTTTGATTACACTCAGCTCAAAGGCACATCATTTGCAGTATAGCACAAGGCAAGAAGGACTATCTGCCAAAAAAAGACCTTCGAGTTTGATTACACTCAACTCAAAGGCACATCATTTGCAGCATAGCTCAAGGCAAGAATGGTTATCTTCCAACAAAAAACCTTCGAGTTTGATTACAGTCAGCTCAAAGGCACATTATTTGCAGCATAACTCAAGACGAGAAGGGTTATATGTCATCAAAGACCTTCGAGTTTGATTACACTCAGCTCAAAGGCTCATCATTTACAGCATAGCTCAAGGCAAGAAGGGCTATCTGCCAACAAAAGACCTTTGAGTTCGATTACGCTCAGCTCAAAGGCACATCATTTGCAGCATAACTCAAGGCGAGAAGGGTTATTTGTCATCAAATACCTTCGAGTTTGATTACACTCAGCTCAAAGGCACATCATTTGTAGCATAGCTCAAGACAAGAAGGGTTATTTGTCATCAAAGACCTTCGAGTTTGATTACACTCAGCTCAAAGGCGCATCATTTGCAGCATAGCTGAAGGCAAGAAGGGCTATCTTCCAACAAAAGACATTCGAGTTCAATTACACTCAACTCAAAGGCACATTATTTGTAGCATAACTCAAGGCAATAAGGGTTATCTGTCATCAAAGACTTTCGAGTTCGATTACATTCAACTCAGAGGCAAATCAAACTTACAGCATAGCTCAAGGCAAGAAGGGCTATCTGTCAACAAAATTACCGAGTTTGATTCCATTCAACTCGATGACACATCAATCATACTACTATCCAGTTGCAGTCGAGGTTTTCAAGTCGAGAAGAAGACCTGGGTTAGACGTGCCTTAGTGACAAGAAACTATTTTCCGGTAGCATAGCTTAAGTCAAGAAAAGCTATCTGCCAGCGAAGACCTTTTGAGTTCGATTTCATTCAGCTCGAGGGCCTATTAACCAAATGGTGGGGGAACTACTTTCCAGTCGAATTTTTAACCAAGGTCTTTAAACCGAGAAGAATACCGAAGTTGACTACGATTTGGTAACGAGAAGCCACGTTCCAATTCAAATTCCGAACTACGACTTCCATTCCATATCACTTCAAGATGGACTCGACTTCGCGCCAGAGGAGCCATCCACAACTCAATTTGATAGGGAGTTATTCTTATACCAGAGTCCATTTTTCAACCCCACCGAACGCAAATTTGTGTCATTATATCTTTGTCCTATTTTTCATTCCACAAAAAAGGATAAAGAGGGGCAGCTGTAGACACTCATTTTTGTCCAATTTTGTTTTATACGTATATATATATATATATTATATAGTTTCCAAACGGTTTTTGAAAATACGTATATAATATATAGTTTTTAAACATTTTTGAAAACTATATACTATATAGTTTTTAAAAAATTTTAGAAAATATATAGTTTTAAAAACATTTTGAAAACATTTATATATTATATAGTTTTTTAAATTTTTTTTGAAAATATATATAATATATAGTTTTTTTAAAACATTTTTGAAAATATATATTTTATAGTTTTTTTAAAACATTTTTGAAAATATATATTTTATAGTTTTTTAAAACATTTTTAGAAAATACATATAATAAATAGTTTTTTAAAAATATTTTTATATATATAATATATTATTATTATTTATTATTATTATTATTATTATTTATTTCTTATTTTTATTTTTTGTTTGTTTTCTGTCTAGGGTCCAGTCCAATAGTCCAAACAGTCAAAAAACTGGGCCTGAACCAGGCCAACAGGGTATTATGGTTTCAAGTTTTCATCCTAGCGCCACACTACAGGGGATCATTAGATCGAGAGAGGATCAACGGTAAAAAAGCTAGGGTTTTATTTAACCCTCATATTATCATCACGCCACAGCCGCACGAGAACTGTAGGATCTGGTCGTCTGATCCAACGGCCAAAATCCATCAAGAACAACCAAGTCATTGACTGACCGAAATCCTCGGACAAATCGTAAGAAATTGGAACCAAGGCCAACTGTTTAAGCACGACCACTGGGACTGAACCATCCCGGAAAATCGGCGAGTACCCCACAATATCTGGAGCCACAACGGTCGGTTACGGGGTTATAAAAGCCCCAAAGAGAGCGTTATCGAGGGTACCGACACAGAAATCAACTGAGAAAACCGAGAACACATCAGCCAACACAGTACCCACGGTACACAAAAAACCAATAGAGCAACAACCACAAAACCATCATACCCAACGAAAAGAAAACCACATAAAAGCAACACAAAAATTATTGAACGAAAACCAAATACAACACCACTGAAAAAACAAAAACAACAAACATATAAACGACCGAAGACCTCTCACAGGAAAACCAAAGGTCACCTGCGAAAAAGGGTAAAAAAACTGGAACTTTAAACCTAGATCTACTCTAATCGGTGGGTTTTTGGGAGTTTAGGCTTCGGGTTAGTGTTTCGGATGGTGAGGGGGTCGTTTTGGTGTGGTATTTATTGTTTCCGACCACCGACGGTAGTGGCCGGAGCGGCGCTGGCTCGACGAGTGGGCCACTGGGCGGAGGCTGGGTTTTTATGTGGGATGGGGTTTGGTTTAGAGGATTTGGGGTAGGGGATATGTTTTTTTTTGTGGGAGAGGGGTGAAATGAATGTAATTTGTTTTTTTTGGCATATATAATGGACCCAATTGTCCAACCCGGCCCAAGCGGATCCCCTAAGGGATCCTCGTGTTTTAGAGAAAATGGGGTTAATCCCCTTATAGTCCCCCATATTTATTTCATGTTTTATTTGGCCCCAAAATCAATTATGTCTTCTTTAAATTTGACCCTCTATTGTTATTTTCTTCGTATTTAGTCAATTCTACATATTTTATGACTATTATTATTATATTATTGTTTTTTTCCTATTTCATTTTTTCTTTATTATTTTTCATTTAATATTTTTTCCTTGGATTTATATACATACTTATATATATATATATATATATATATATTTTCTTTCTTTTCTTTTTGATTTATTTTAGTTTTTTATTATTTTTTCTTTGATTTATTTTGTATATAGTTTCTATTTATTTATTACAACTATCTTATTTTATGCTTTTTTTATTATTTATATATATATATATATATATATATATATATATATATATATTATTTACTTCTTATTATTTTTTTTTATTTTATTTTATCTTATATTTTTTGGTCTATTTAATTATTTTTATCTTTTATTTCATTTTTTATTTGTATTTGTATTTTTTTTCCTTTGATTTATTTTTTATATATATTTTTTCATTTCCTTTAATTTATTTATTAGTTATTTATTTGTTTATTTTCTCTAACATTTTTAACTTTGTAGTGAAATCCCAACTGATCAGCGGTAAGTAATTTGAATCGAATACTTTAAATTTAAATTTAAATTTTTAATTTTCGCAATTAAAGACAACAAACGAATTAATTGGTACCAAAAGAGCGGTTTAAGGGTGTTAATCTTTCCTTGACCGTAACCGACTCTAACCTAATTCATTCACGTCGAAGCCCAATTCCAGACCCACCGAAAGAATGCCGCGACACAGTCCTTTTTTCTTTAATATGTTTTTTTAATCCGATTCTTCAGTAAGCTTCGAATTCTCTCTCCAAAAAGCTGATTCTCCCTCATAACAAAGATCTCTTTCAGAATGTTCATCTCTTGGTCATCATAAGCAAAGTTTTCTTTCATCATCCTTTTATATTACCTCGCATCCATTTCTATAGAAGCTTTTTCCTCTTACAGAAACAAAATCATCGTCCTGGCTTCATTGGCTGCGACCCTTTCTTTCTCCAACTCTAGGCATATAGTAGTATGTTGACATTCTGATGCGATTCACTTCATCTCTGATTAACCCTGATTTTTTCATTAGTGTCCAATTCAGAATATATACATAAGCATGCATATATATATACGTATATATTACAGTATAAAGATTTCACAAGCAATGTGTTTCACTTACCAAGGAAACTATCTTCAATTTAGCTAACTGGACCTAAATTATTCTTAATTTCAGTCCTAGTTTCACCACCAATAATATAAGAACATAAGCCTCCTGCAATAGCTGATGATGGGAAAATACTAGACAATAATGTTGGAGTATATTTTTCATTATCGAAAGCAGTCCTCCGTCACGGCCAAGTTCTCGATTTCTTGCTTCATGTCCATCATGTGACCTGCAACTGAGAAGATGAACAACAATGGAGTGTGCGTCGCAAGCGAAGAAGTTAGGTTTTAGGAAGAAAACATATTAAAAAGAGGTAAATTGAAATTTTGTCCTTAAATTACTTTGGTTAAAAAAATTGATAATTACTTTTTTATCTAAAATGTAGGGATTAAAATAAAAATTAAACTATTTTACTAACGTGCAATATCATCAATCTAATCATTAGGGATGAACACATGATTTTATGTTAAGGGTGAATTTAAACTTAGGGGAGCGAACTTGAACTTATAAAACTTCAAGGGGACGAAAACAAATTTCTAATAGAAAATGCATAGAAAAAATTTAAAATATATGGTAATTATAATTTTTTAGGCGCAAATGCCCCTATTCGCCCCCTTGATCCATCCCTGCTAACTGTATTTAACGTTTCAATCACTAAAACTAAATAAAATGATAATGTAAGTGACCAAAACTTAATAAAACGATAACCCAAAACTTGAGTTTTTTGAATTTGATGAGCAAATAAGTACAAATGTAAAAGGTAGGCAATTATTTCGATAATTTATCCTAAAATATTTTTAATAGTGTGAGATGATTGTGTCACACCTTAGAAATTTCAAGAACAAACTATCGCAATATCAGAGTTAGGGTCTGACGGGACATGCGACCTTAGATGCTTCTTGACACTTCTGGTTCTGGGTCTTCTCTGCCACTAAGTAACCCTTACCCAAGCCTAGTGAGCATGAAAACTCACCAAGGTTGAAACCAAGCCCTCAAGGCTTCTAGGATACAAAAGCTTTAACACCACCGTGGCTACTCCAAGACAATAAGGTTGGACTATGGTGTGGAAGTTCAAACACAAGTGTGGCTACTCCTAGCCACCAAGAGAGGCAACAAGCACCAAGAGAATAAAGAATAAAGAACACATGAACTAGAGTAAATGCCTCATAATTTTATTACTCTCTCCCAAGAGAATAGAGTAATGAGTGAATGAATGGATGGATGATTGAGTGAATACAAATGAGGAGAAGAGTCTCTCTATTTATAGTTTAGCTTTCTCTCAATCAATGGCTTAGTTCGATTTACATCAACGGCTAAGATCCCCCCAATTAATACAAGATCCCCTAAATCAAGGGATTGTATCTACAAGATCTTCTCTTTACTAAGGAAACCCAACCCAATCCTATCTAATTACATCAATTAGTATGATTCTTTTCTTGGATAGGTGTTCACATTGGATATGGAAAGATTCCTCCATAATATATTCATGATTTGTTGTCTCTCGCCATATTTATCGAGCTCTTGTGATCATCTTCGGATATGATGCCACTTTCATTTTCTTTACGGCCAATGTGAACGAGCTCCACATCATTCTCCAAGTGATGGACCAAGTCTAGTAGCCTTGGCAAGCCCACACTCTGCATAAAACCTCTTCAGCAGATACTTGAGCCAATGTCCTGGACCCAAATATCATGAACTATGACATTCTTCCCCACTGAACCTAGCGATGACCTCGTCACTCCACTTGACGATCTTGGGCAACATTAACTTGGGCACTTCTTAACGCCTTGGCTTGTTGATGTCCTCCAATACGAGACTTCTTACCTTGGCTTCTACCGCATGTAACTTCACGATCCCTCGTGCCATACTTCACATCAACTTGGTTGCCTTTCGACGCCTCCCCCCATAAGGACTCGACCTCCCCATAAAGGTTATGATTTCTTTGGCTCTCACTGCCAAGTGATGAAATAGGTTAACATGCCCACAAGTACATCTCTGTCATAGGAACCCTTTCATACAAATCTTGATATGTCTCGGCTTCGACCTTCCTGGCCCTACGACAAAGTCTTGGATCCCTTCCAAACTTTATTTTCTTCGCGATAAAGGTTAGGTCTTACTCGACCTACGCTCACTAAAGATAGAAAATCAAACTCAAAAGAACCCTAGAATCATGTTTAGATGTACCTTCCCCTATGATTTCGTGGCATTTACTCAAAAATATGACATCCCTTCTTACTCTATGAAGTCTGACACTCCTCGCATCAAACCCTCATCATTAGAGTTCTTTGCATCACCATGTGTCTACACTTTCTCATGGCAAAGTCTGATGCCCCTTCTCGCCTTCTCCCTTCTAAAACGAAGTTTGGAGCTCACTTCCTACCATGAAAATGGGTAGTTTCTCTATGGTTGCCTTGTCCCTCAACGTCTTGCCCCCCTTCGACTTTTATCTAATAGTCTCTCAAGGAATGTTCTTTACTTGAACATCTTCGACAAGCACCTCCTTCAACCCCTCTCTTATGATGGTATATAAATTCATGCTCTCTACACAAACATGCTCAGTAAACTCCTCAGACATGGACAACCCTTCTTATACTTTGTTTCTACTCACCTTGGCATAAATAAACCTGATTGAGCCAATTCTCAATTCCTCTTCGATCCTGGGTTCGTCCTTCACCTTGGATGACTCGGCTCCCCTTATGTAATATTGCAACACCTCTGCCATCTTAATTTGGTGACCCTTTATTCCCTTGACTCTTACCCTCAGCTTAAAATATTTGACACTTGAACTTCTTCCAAGTCTACACACATCCTCCCTACCATCTTGTTCATCATTTATTGGCCTCTCACTGCCACTCGAGGAACTATATTCCTCACCATTTGACATGCCTTCATCATGTATTCCCTTTTCCACTACCATCGGCTTTTAGCTTTTCCTTAGAAGTCTTGCTCTTATTGACTCCAAATTCTCTCATGGACTCGGTGGTTGTCAAGGCTTTAGACAACTCCTAGACTTCCCTTTGCTCCAACACTTTGTTCGCCCATGACTTAAATCCAAACATGAAGGTGAAAAACCCATCTTCTTCAGTCAAAAGTCTCAAATTAGACCATGCTTCCATCCTAGCATACTGTGAGCGAGCTTTCTCATTTTCCACCCTCGACTTGATGACTTTATCTTTCGCTATCGCACTGGGTCTTTATCCATGCTTGACTTCTTCGACACCTGTAGTCCTATCACATCTCGATCTTGGATTGACTACTTTGGAACTTGTAGTCAAACCACTTTCTGGCTTGGCGGTATTGACATTTGTAATCACGTCGGGTCTCTTTTCGGGTTTGACTGCCTTAACATCCACAGTCGCACCTCATCTTTCTCTTGGCTCGGTTGTATTGGCACTCGCAATTGATACAAGTCCCTTTATTGGCTTGGATGCTTTGTCACTTACAGTTGTGTCATTTCCTTTCTTGACGACATTGACACTCGCAATCGCGCCAATAGTTGCTACTCCTCAGTCTGGATCATCTATTCCCCTGACGATAGCAGAAAGACGACTCTTCTCGGGACATCATCTAATCAAATGAGGACCATCATAGAAGTAGAACTTCAACTTTTCCTTACTTGCATTCTTGTTCACATCAGACTTAGCCTTGCCATTCTTTCTCGATGGTTTTCCTTGGTTAGGAACAGTTGATGGCACACTTTGGCCCTTCGAAGAGCTTCTTTTACCATCTCTCAGCTGTACTTCTTCCCGATCTCCCCACTATTGCCACTATCCTTGGGCATGGGCCTAGACAACACAACGTTAGTTGGCTTGTCTCTCGCAAGATCGGTCAGCTTTCCGACTATAGCTATGGCCTCTGAAAGCCTCTGGGTATCACCTTGCTCTCCCCCGAGTATCACTCTTGGTCTGAGTCCCTCCAAAAAAATCTTGAGCACACCTCATTCATTCATTGCTCCATTGTATACGAGCAGCTCCTTCTTAAGCTAATACACATCGTTTCTCAAAGCCGTCACCTCGGCTTCATGGAAATTACTCCCTCAAACTATCTCTAACTCGTTGAAAACACAATGCATCTAGTCCTTGAACCTATCCTCCATGGACTCCAATTTATCAAGGTTGAATTCCACAACACCCTGGATCTCCTTGGCCTCTTCCTCATCTTTTTCAAGTCTTATGACCTTCCTTTACCATGAAGTTGAGATATCCTCCAACTTGGCATGCCTCTCCGCATGGAAAGAAAAACCTTTCATCAAATAAGACCATCTCTCTTTTATTGTTAGTCACTCTTCTTGTTCCCCATCAAGACTCTCCTCGTCTTCATGAGTGAATGTACTGTCTTGCTTGAACATGCCTTGAGCTCCACATTTGAGCCTCTCTACCTCGAGATCTAGCTCCTCTTATTTGTACTTTTGTTGCCCCAAGGATTTCTTGCAAACTCATCATGGCATCCCCATGCTTGGATACAGACAATGCTCTCGAGCCCATCAGACTCTCTTCTCATTTCCCACAATGGCTTTCTTTTCCTTAGCGTGCAGAAACTCATTTTCTCGTGTACCCCATCTCTCACTTCTTTACCACGAACTAGTTCAATCACCCATTACTAGCTCGAGCATAACTCCTTGCAAACTTAACTACCAAAGTAAATTGACAATATGGTAAGTAAATCAAACTTACCCGGTTTATCATCTTCCACCAAACATGTATGAAATGATTGTTGTCTCCCCACAATGACTTACTTAGATACCACTTGTCACGCCCTTAGAACCTTCAAGGACAAAATGTCGTAATATCAGAGTTAAGGTCTGACGGGACGTGCAATTTTAGACGTTTCTTGACGCTTTTGGGTCTTCTCTGCGACTAAATAAGCCTTACCCAAGCCTAGTGAGCATGTAAACTCACCAAGGTTGGAACCAAGCCCTCAAGGCTTCTAGAATACGGAAGCTTTAACACCAACGTGGCTACTCCAAGCCACCAAGGTTGGAATATGGTGTGGAAGTACGAGCACAAGTGTGGCTACTCCTAGCCACCAAGAGAGGCAACAAGCACCAAGAGAATAAAGAATAAAGAACATAGGAGCTAGAGTAAATGCCTCAGAGTTTTATTACTCTATTCTAAGAGAAATGGAGGAATAAATGAATGAATGGATGGATGATTGAATGAATATAAATGAGGAGGAGAGGGTCTCTATTTATAGTTGAGCTCCCTCTCAATCAATGGCCTAGATTGATTTACATCAATAGCTAAGATCTGTCCAATTAATACAAGATCCCCTAAATCTAGGGATTGTATCTAAAAGGTCTTCTCTTTACTAAGGAAACACAACCCAATCCTATCTAATTACATCCATTGGTAGGATTCTTTCCTTGGATAGGTGTTCACACTGGATATGGAAAGATTCCCCCACAATATCTTCATAATTTGTTTTCTTTTGTTATATTTACCGAGCTCTTGTCATCATCTTTGGATATAATATCACTTTCCTTTTCTTCACAGCCAATGTGAACGGTCTTCGTAGTATTCTCCAAGTTATGGGCCAAGTCTGGTGGCCTTGGCAAGCCCATACTCTGCATAGAATCTCTTTAGCAGACACTTGCGCCAATGTCCCGGACCCAAATATCACGGCCCGTGACAGTTGTAAGGTAATATTTGTTGTTAAATTTTTATTAAATCTTAATAAAATATTCATGTATGTATTTTTTTAGAAAGATTATTGCATGTAAATTAAAACAAACAATTAAATGTTTAATAACTTCTAATTATGAAATTGAAGATATTATGGGTATTATATAAAAATAAATCAGTCCAAGCGAAATAGAAAGGCTCCCATAGATTATTTTGGTAAGCCGAACCAGCTATAGTGTGTCGGTTTTTTTTGGCCTAATATTTCAGGCGGGTTAATTAATTGGCCCAATAGATCATGCATGAATTTATTTTTTAATCTACGGTAAATGTTACAGTAATTGGTAAACTCATCCCCTTGACGTGATGGATTTATCTGGAAATATTTGTTTAATGGTATATAAATGGATCTCATGTGGTCTAATATTTTAATGTATTCAACGAGATTCGTCATATCGATGTAACGAGTCTATTAGGAAATTAATTTTTTAAATTCATTAAATATTTTAAGAAAAAAACATTTTAAAACCAGTCACGTCGATGTGAAGAGTTTACCTTGAATTTTATAAAAACCAGTCATTGTGCAACGGGTAGTTTCTAAAATTTAAAAAAAAAATTGTTGAAACTCGTCACGTCGACGTGACAAGTTTTGTCTAATATAATTTTAAAAAATATATATTAATTAAAAATTACTATTTAAATAAAGTAAATAAATATAAAATAATTTTATTACAAAATAATAATAAAGAGTTCTTACTAACTAATATAATGAATAAATAAAATTTATTTATATTTTATTAGTTCTTGATGATGCCGAGGAGTGATCGAATGATAAAGGCACGGGACTCGTCAAGTACGTCGGGGTCGTCCGCCTTGATTGTTTTCATCTTCATCTCCATTTGCTTCTTGAAGAGGGTGTGTACTGAACATCACTCCACTTTGAGATCCACTTTTGAAATACGATGATGGGCTTATGGTATTTGATGCTATCATTGTTGTCATTGACTCGAGTTAGATACTTTGTTGACTATATATAATATGATCTCATTGAAACTTGACAGTTGCAGTTGTTCGTTGCACAATAACTATAAACAACTAATTTATTTTTTTCAAATTCAAGACAAACTTGTTTCCTCGACGTGATGAGTTTTGTAATTTTTTTTAAAATATTTTTTCTAAAATATTTAATGAATTTAAAATAATAATTTCTTAATGTACTCGTCATGACGTGACAAATCCTACTGAATATATTAAAAAATTGATTTACATTAGATCCACTTACCTGGGACCATTAAATAAATATTTTCAGATAAATTTGTCACATCGAAGGGACGAGTTTATCGATTACTGTAATATTTACCGTAGATTGTAAAATAAATTCTTACATGGTCTATTGGACCAATTAATTTACCTGCATGTGCATTGGAAAAAAAACCATAGCTTGTCCATGCTCTATGGGCTTTAAATTTACTAACCCTTTTCCGGCCGAATAATTTTCAGAATCTTGATGATCATTTTTTCTTAATTAAAGTTTAGAAAACAATATTTTATTTTGTAATTTGATAATTTAAGTGGTAAAATATAATTTCTTATAAAACATTTTAGTAAAATATATGTTGTCGTAGATTTAGAGAGGGTTCACATCATGTATTATGTGAAGAGTTATTAAGGTTAGAGATGATTGAACCATTAGGGTATGCTTTCTTAAATGTGTCAAGTTAAAAATATATAGTCTAGTTAAAATACATTCTCTGACTTCCTCCCTATTAGTTTATGTTCGGTTATCTACAAACTGCTTACAAAGATTATTGTCAAGCGTCTTCAATCTCTTATGCCTTTGCTAGTTGCCCCCAATTAATAGCTTTATTTCGGGGAGAAACAAAACAGATGATACCACTATCAAACAAGAAGTCATCCATCAAATGCATTCATCCAAATCAAAGCTTGGTTGGATGGCTATCAAGGTTAACCTTGAGAATACTTCTGTTAGGACTTTATGCATGAGATCTTGTCCTTCACCGACCTCCCTCATGATCTCATTCGAATCATCATGAACTATATTACTTCTACTATTCAGATGCAATGGAATAGTAACTTCTCTGAGACCTTTCACCCTGAACGAGGTATCTGTTAAGGAGACCCTCTATCTTCGTATCTCTTTATGCTCTCTATGGAAAGATTATGACACAAGATTCTAAATGCAGTTAATTCTGGAGCCTGGGCGTCCTTCCGATTTGTCAGAGAAGCTACCTCCTATTCCATTTATTCTTCGCGAATGATCTTATCTTGTATCCTTCTGCAGACTTGGAAAATGCTGCTACTATTAACTCTGTTCTGTCCGAATTTGGTCTTCGCTTTGGTCATCGTGTTAGCAAGAATGAGACTTACCTATTTTTCTTTCCCAACACCCCGGTTGATTTATAAAACTCTATCAGTTCCTTGATTGGATTTAAAATTATTGATAGCATTGGCAAGTATTTGGAGTTTCGGTTGTTAATTAACGGATAAGGTGCTCGGATTTTGACTTAATTCTGGACAAAATGTGTTCGCGCCTCTCGGGTGGGCTGCCCAAACATTACCTCTTGCAGGTCGTATCACTCTAGCTAAATCAGTGTTGAAAGCTATTTCCATTTACTTTATGTAAACAACTTTACTTCCTAAAAGAGTTTGTGGGGACATTGAGAAGATCATAAGGAATGTTATTTGGGGGTCCGCCCCCTCGGCTCATAAAATATCTTTAGTCCATTCGGACAAGGTATGCCAACTGATCGATGCGGGTCCTATGAGAATAAAATATCTTTATTCTGAACATGGCCTAGTATATTGGTGATGGAACTTTAATCAATGTTTGGGATGACATTTGGATCCCTCATATAGGTTCTCTTCTTGCTCATGTCCTTCATCCTTCAACGCCAAGCCTCTATCCTTGCTTCACAGACCTAATGACATTTGACAGGTTTTGGAACTTTCCATTGCTTTTCACTCTGTTTCCTCGCGATATTTTCTCGAATATAGCCAGCGTCCGTTGCCCTGACCTCAATGATTTGACTGATTCCTATCGTTGGAGGTGGAATCAAGATTTTTCAATTAGTGAAGCCTACAATCGTCTCATGGAGTCTAGATGGGAGCCTCGCTCTTCCTTCCGACATCAAATCTAGCGTTTATGTTCCTCAAAGAGTTCGCTTATTTATATATGCCTTGCTTTTGAAGAGAGATTGTTGATGAATATTGAAAGAAGGCGCAGATCTCTTTCCAATGATCTATTCTGTCCAATCTGCAAAATGGAGAATGAATCGGTCTTGCACATTCTTCGAGATTGTTGCTCCGCTCGTCGCTTTTGGGATTCTGTCCTGCCAAACTCCTTTCGTACTTCATTTTACAGCATGAACCTTAAGCCTTGGATTCTGAAGAACATCTCCTTGATGGCTAGCTCCATTGTTTCCAACACACTGTGGAACCTCCTCTTCGCTGCTCTAACATGGTATATCTGGAAGTCAAGAAACAACCATTCTTTTTCCAGTAACCCCCAAGATCCAGAGTTCATTATCCAATATAGTATTATCTGGGAAAGACATTATAAACCTCCCTCGGTTGCTCATTCCCAATTAGTTAAAGTGCATGATTCAACTGTTACTATCCAATGGTCCCCTCCGCCTCTTCGATAAACCTGTCTAAATGTGGATGGGACAGTGTGTTCTAATACATGTAAAGCAGTCATCGACGGTATCTTTCGAGATAACTCGGGTGTTGAAAATTCAATATTAGCCTATATGTTCACACCTAAATTAATTTGATGTCATTGCTTACATCAATTTAGTTTTGATGTCATTGCTTACATCAATTTAGTTAGGTGAAAATTAAGTATTTTTCTCATGTTTTAATTTCAATGGTTTAGATTATTTAGTGTTTATTTTAATGAGTGGTTTAGATTGTTTTTTGTAACCTATAAATACCCTACTTGTATTTGAGTTTTATCATCCAACAATCAAAGCTTAATTATAAGCATTTGAAAGCTTTCTTAAGAGTTCTTCCCTTTTGCAATTTTGTGAGATTATTCTAAAGAGAGTTTTTTTTTTGAATCAATTAGAGTTTTTACTCTATTTTGATTCAACATCGGGCTCATGGCTTCACGGCTTTGAACGCACCATCGGCACCTTGGATGCTTTTCAAGCATAGCTCTGGACTATTTACGATGGACTGAATTTTGTTTGGCATCATGGCTTTGAATTTGTCTAGGTCTAATCTGATTGCTTTCGTGTAGTGTCGGTTCTCAATGCTGCAGACGCTCCCGCCAGCCCTTAGGCTCTTGTTCGCTCCATATCCATGCTCATTCAACGAGCCTAGGTAATTGATCTCACTTAGATTCCACGTGAAGCTAATCACATTGCCGATCTTATAGCAAAACATGCTGTTCATAGTTCACATTTTGAAATGTTTGTTCATAACTCTTCCCCGATTTATGTAAAGGCTCTACTCCATAGAGACATTGAGGGACCTCCCTATTGTAAAAGTTAGTGCCCTTAACCTAGTTCCTTAAAGATCATCCTTTTTATTTAAAAAGAAACCACCTTAATCATTTTGAATTTATTAAAAAAATTAAAAAAAACACGTGAATATTATTCATTTATTAAAAAGAACATTACTTTTTTATTTATTAATATTGGTAATTAACTTTTTATATAGTATAATTTTAATATTTTTATATAAAACATTATTCAAACTTAAATCATTAGAAAGAAAATAAATTGTCTTAAATTATTAAAATTATCTAGTAAATTATTTTTATATTATATTTAAATTGTGCTAATAGTGAAAAAGGGGAGAAATACGAGAGGCATTGTCCTGGAAAAGGTAGAATGTTGGATTGTGTGGTTCCGAGGCCGGAAGGGTACCGGAGATCTATACCTTTGCCTCAAAGTCGTGATGAGGTGAGCTTTTGCCTGAACATTATTTGACTATATTTACAATTAAAAAAATCGAATTGGATTGAAATTAGGCTTCCGAGTAGGGAAGTTTGATGATTTTAGTAAGGTATAGATGGGAGTTTGATTGGGTATTGATTTCAAATAATTGCACTTTTGGGTGTTATTGTTGTTTCATTGATGTCAAATGCCTGTGCAAAGGGCTGGAGTTGAACTAAGGTGACAAGAGGGGCTTAGTCAACTTTAAATGTGACAAGAGGTTAGCTAAGAGCTGCGAGCAGGCATCCCTAGCCTATGTGTTGTTTTCATTATTTACAAATATGTGGTCTTTGATTTCTTAGTTATTATGCTAGTAATTTTCTTTCACCTTTTTTTTTTTTGCCTGTTGAGGGTATATCTTGACTGTGACCTATTTACCAAGAACATAGATATCACAAGATTTTAATATTCCTCTTCTAGAAATTTATGGTGTTGAAGTCTTACCATTTTCTATATGCTGTTCCATCTGCCATTCTGTCTATCTAGTTATCATTGCTGCTGCACCTGCTGCTGTGAATACTATTTGGATATAACAACCTTCTTTGGTGCTATATCTCAACTTAACTGTTTTACCGTGCCAAAATCTTATTTAAGGTTCTTTTGGCTAATTGTGACTTATGATTGAAGGTTTGGTCTAGCAATGTGCCCCATACCCGTCTGGTTGAAGATAAAGGTGGGCAAAATTGGATGTCAATAAAGAAAGACAAGTTCATTTTTCCTGGAGGTGGAACACAATTTATTCATGGTGCTGATCAGTATTTGAATCAGATCTCACAGGCTGTCTGCTTTCACATTCTCTAGTTGATAGTAGTACACGTGCTTTTGACATGAGATTTATTATCATCTTTCTGTATGCAGATGGTTCCTGAAATTTCTTTTGGCCACCATATCCATGTTGCATTAGATATTGGTTGTGGAGTTGCCAGTTTTGGTGCCTTTCTTCTGCATCGCAATGTCACCACTTTATCAATAGCACCGAAAGATGTTCATGAAAACCAAATTCAATTTGCACTAGAGCGTGGGGTACCTGCCATGGTTGCGGTATTTGCTACTCACCGACTGTTGTATCCAAGTCAGGCTTTTGACTTGATACATTGTTCAAGATGGAGAATTAAATGGATTCGTGACTGTAAACTATATTTTCTTTATCATGTCCAAAACAGCTGCTATATCTTGAAATATTTGAGAAGTATTGGCATCCAATTAAAATTCAGTGGTCTTTAATTGACTATTGCAACTTAATAATGAAATTTAAATTCTTCCGAAAGATTTCTTTTGTGGTTACAATTGCTTGTGTGCAGGTGTTTACCCTCTGAATGTGCATATATAAATGTGTGTGCCTGTTTTTATGCTTAGTGGGTTGAGATATTAGTTATATACGAATATACATATATGCTGCATGTACTCCGGAGCTCGTTGATCTTGATGCTTCTTTTTTTTTTTTTGCCTATGATGAAGATGGAATTTTGCTTCTCGAGGTCAACAGGATGCTTAGAGCTGGGGGTTATTTTGTCTGGGCTGCACAGCCTGTGTATAAACATGAAGAGATTCTACAGGAGCAATGGAAAGGTATCCCCTCATGTCAAGTTTTTTACAGCCCTCTCTCTCTCTCTCAGCACTCACATGCAGACGTTTTTTATGGTGCATGATATCCCGATACAATGTTTTAGATGCCTTGAATGCTTTGCATCACTTAATTGTTTAAATAAGAAAGAACCAAAACGTCAGTTGTATGTATAACTCCTTGATCAACTATGACCTTCATCCACCTTTATCATCTTTTATCGTGTTCAATGGAAATAAGATTGATACATTGAACATTGAAATACTCGGATATTATTTTAAACTGATTTATCTACAGAAATGGAGGATCTTACCTCTCGCTTTTGCTGGGAGCTAGTAAAGGAGGGATATATTGCCATATGGCGGAAGCCTTTAAACAATACCTGCTATCTTAATAATGATACTGGAGCACTACCTCCCCTTTGTGACCCCAATGATAATTCAGATAATGTTTGGTATGTCCTGCTTCAATACATAAAAGTCACCACATTTAAATGACAATAAAATCTTCCGTTAATTATTTTAACAAATTTGGCTCTAGACCAAGGTTTTGCGACACAGTATCCTGCAATTTTTCTTGAAATTGCTCTTCAGATCATAGCCATGGTGTAAAGAAGAATCAGTAGCTTGAGAGTTAGACTGGAAACTCCGTTAAGTTGAAAAATCTCTGGGTGTGTTTTCTTTTAATTGGTGTACCAAATCTGTATTTTAAGGTTTTAAAAGATTATAGTCAAAATTTGATACCTGTAGTTTGTGCTTCAGAAAACAAAAAATATTTCACTTCTGTGGCCATTTACATTTATTTCAAACCTGCAAGGATCCGGCTATCTAAAGTTAACCAAATGCTTAGGCCGTTCTCTTTTAGTCGTATGCAGAGTTAAACCCATAAATGAAGTACAGATAAGAATAGCATAGAAGAATTGAGAGATCCTTGTTTAAGGCTTGGCTATTAGAAAGTTGAGAGCGGGAAATTTTAGGGTGGGGGCTTGGATTGGGGAATTATCGTCATTATTTTACTAAAATCTCCGGCAATTAAGCATACTGGTAGAGAAAAGATATTGTTTTTGACAACCTTGAATTATATTCTTTTAAGGAGTATTTTTAGCTTGTAGCCTCCTTGTTTCTTTTTTTTGCTCATATTGTATGCTCCTGTAAACTTCGGTATGTCAGAAAAGCTCAAGGAGTTTATACTGCCAAAGTTGAACAACTCGTAACAAGCTACCATGTAATGACGTTTGCAGGTATGCTGATTTGAGGGCCTGCATCACTCAATTGCCAGTGAATGGTTATGGCTCTAATGTTAGCACCTGGCCTGCACGTCTTCATGTTCCACCCGACAGGCTTCAAAGCATAGAAATGGATGGCTACATATCCAGAAAGGAGATCTTTAGAGCAGAGTCAAAATACTGGAATGAAATAATAGAGTTACATACGCGCTTTTCGCTGGAAAGATATGAAACTACGTAATGTGATGGACATGAGAGCTGGACTTGGAGGGTAACATCTTATATACCATGTTGCTGTACATACTTTTCTGATTTTGAAGTATTATGTTTTTCATAAAAATGTAATAGAAATATTGCATTATTTTGAATTTTTTGACTAGTTTTACTCTGGCAGGTTTGCAGCAGCCTTAATTGATCTCCAGATTGATTGCTGGGTTATGAATGTTGTTCCTGTTAGTGGGTTCAACACCTTGCCTGTAATTTATGATCGCAGACTTATAGGAGTTATGCATGACTGGTATAGTGAATGTGCACTTTAAAATCTGGATTTCATATTCTTCTTGCAACATCATGTGCTTGGTGGTATTGTAGCATTTATCCAAATTGTATTTACCCTCGTATAAAGTACATGAAGCTAATTATCTGGAAACAAAGCATACTGTTTTAGACTATGAATAGTAAAAAATATGTACCTCTTGAGGCCGATGTGGAGGAAATAACAGTAAAAAATATCTAAATGAGAAAGGATACCATTTATGTAATAATCAAAATTTCTACTTAGATGTATTTTCTGGAAGCCATGATGTCATTTTTTAGCAAAACCGAGCTGCTTTGGGCTAATCCATGTAGCAGTTAGCACATCTAGTAAATTGACATGAACTAGGGTGAGCCTTAAACTAAGTCAAGAAGCTGTCAAACACGGCCCTTAGTAAAACCAACCTGTGAACCATATGGATAGTTTTTTCATGCTCAAAATTTCACGGTTTA
Organism: Hibiscus syriacus; assembly: GCF_006381635.1. Taxonomy (NCBI): domain Eukaryota; kingdom Viridiplantae; phylum Streptophyta; class Magnoliopsida; order Malvales; family Malvaceae; genus Hibiscus; species Hibiscus syriacus. The sequence goes on along the minus strand of NW_024061932.1, from coordinate 1,282,644 downwards.
AAATTGGTATATTTGTTTTTCATTTGTGATTGAATGGTTTTTGATTGCTCTATGCTTTGGGATTCCTAAATTCTTTTCCAGGTGTGAACCATTTGATACCTATCCAAGAACATATGACCTATTGCATGCATCAGGCCTTTTCTCTGTTGAGAAGAAGAGGTATTATTCATCCCTTTACCGCTTGTGTCCCTAGTTTGTGGTAATGATGCACATTCTTCAGGTACAATTTGTCATGTTCCTTCTCTTGTCAATGTAGGTGTAATATGTCAACCATCATGCTTGAGATGGACCGGATACTGAGACCTAGTGGACGTGTATATATACGGGATTCAATCTCCGTTATAGGTGAACTTAAAGAAATAGCCTCTGCAATGGGATGGGTATCTGCGGTACATGATATAGGTGAAGGTCCACATGCAAGCTGGAAAATTTTAATATCAGAGAACGAATGTGACGTGCTTTCTTGATGAGTATTCGTGAAACCATGTTTTAGACGTCCATGTGGTGTGCACCTTTTGGACACATGGAATCTCACATAGAAAGAAGTCGCAACTCTCCGAACAAAAAAAGTAAGAGCTGCAACTTATTTCCAATGATTTTGAATATCTATTGTTTTATGTTACCCAGCGAACATTACAGATCGATAATTCTACATTTAGACGAAAATACACTAGAGGATTCAATTTCTCTTTTGTATGCCGCGTGTAATTTGTACATTAGAAAATTTGCCATTCAGTATATGTTGAAATTGTTAATGCAACCTTTACTACTGGTTATCTTTAGGAAGTGATCCATGTTTCACTTGAGGGGAAATTTGATTTTATTATGCTAGGTTATTGTTTGCCCCAACTCTTTATTTCTCAAAGAATGTTCGACACGGTTTCTAGCACACATATATGTTCCTCTAAGATCTCGTATTTGACACGAACAAACACATAAGTATTTGATATTCACATTTGTGTGTCTAAATGGCTAATGCATAGCACTTGAATCAAACTTCAAAGGGGACGAGATGATCCATCCATTGACAACTCGTAACATAGATTTCACCAACCAAATAAAACCAAACTTCTTTTATATCTTTCTAAAAGTCCATCCATTATCAAGGATCACAATACAAACTCTATCCAAATGACGACAATTGACTATGATTTTGTCGAAGTATCCTTAAGAACAGCAGTATTAACCTGCTTAGAGAGATAAGCTTCATAAATTTCAACGACAAGTCGAGGATCCTTTTCGACAAGTTCCATATACTCTTCCTTCTTTGTAAGCTTGTCCATGTTGTCCGTAATGAGACTCAAAGCTGCATCGAGCACGAGCTTGGCGCCGTGCTGGTGAGCAAAAGCATAGGTCAAGAGAGAATTATCCCAGTTCAATCTCGACAGAAGGAACTTCTCGCAGAACACTTTGAGATGCTTGACTTGGTATTTTTCAGCCAAAACAAGAAGATCACAAGCCATTTGCTCATCCAGCCATGCTTCTGCAGTGTACAAATAGTTCACAAAGGCTCGAAGAGCATCGTATGATACATCACTGATCTTGATCGTCCCACTTCTGCTTTCTTCCATCTCATTTTCAAGCATTGCTTTGAACACTGGTGAACGATTCACCTGCTCTCATATCAAAATGTTCGTATGTATTTAAGATTCAACATTTAACAACAATCAAACAATTAACGCTTTCTAAAAACATATTCCCTTATTTGGGTTTTACTTATTAGGTACTGCAAAAGCTAATAGCCGTGATCCAAACAAAAATATCGATAATTTCTAGTTTGGGTCACATTAAAAGTTCAAATTTCTACGGTTTTATTTGAAATTAAGCAAATGGATAGTACCAAAACGGCTTTATGGGCGGGAACAGGAACAGGGGGCAAGCCGGGGGAGCCATCATCGGAAGCGACCAAAACGACGTCGGGGAAGATGGGACCGGATGGTGTGGGGGAGCCGCGGTGGGCATGATCGAGCGGAGACCAAAAGCGTAAGAAGGCGACTTTGGCTTTGAGATCTTCGATCTCGCGCTTGAGTTCTTCCTCCGTCTCGCTGGCTTCCTCGTAACACTCCTTGCAGGTGCCGGCGTCGCGTGCGGCGTACTCCTCCTTGCAGGATATGCACCTCATCGTCTCGACGTCGCTTTCGCTCTCCGTTTCGGGTTCCGATTGAACCACCTGGTGAAAATGATGCCGTCGCATGCTTTTGCTCTATAGGAAAGAACGTGAGGCTTTTCCTACTGGGTTGTTTTAATTTTTTTTAATCATTCTTACTTTTAAACCTTTATATTTTAAAATTTATTTACTTTCCTTATTGTTATTTGGTAAACTATGTATTTAGTCATCTAACTGTTCATGTAATTCAGTTTTGGTCACCTAGTTATTTTCTTAAATCATACCTAATGTTACGTTTTGGTCTCATTTTGATCACTTGCAGTTAAGAAATTAAAAAAATTGTTGATGTGATATTTTTTTTTCAATGATGATTGTCGAGAAGGTCCTTCAGAAGTTCATATTTAAGTGAATGATTTATCTTTTTAGAGTCGTCATCGAACTTTTGGATTAGATAGGGTCAAATATATAAATTTTACCTTTTACTAGATCTGTATCTTATAAGAGATTCACTTGAAAGGGTTCGAAAGCCAGTTACGAACGAGGAAGGATGAGCATCCACACAACGCCCGAAATCAGTATCAACATGATTATAAATTGTTTTGATAGCTTAAATTAAAATTCAAGTTAAATTTTATATCTTAAAGATATATTTACTTACTTTTAAGGGTTTACTATTGTAAAACAATTAAAATAAGTTAGTATTGTAACAATAAAAATGCTAACTAAAATTAGGCTTAATTTATATAAAAAAAGTAAAAAGCCAAATTAATCAAATGAAAGATGGATAAAAAATTAAATTAAAAGGAAAAAATAAATAAAATAAATAATAAAGTACTTCAAACAAAATTAAATAAGTAAATAGGTTTGTAAACCACCGTGTGGCTTGAGAAGAGGTTTGTAATCTCATCCGAGATGGTGGCTTTGGTGTGAAACGTTTGTAAGATCAAAATATTGCTTTTTTTATAATAAAAAAAACTTCCGATTTATCTCTCAAAAAGACCAACTTTGGGCAATGGTGTTGCATAAGAAATACAAGATGCTTGAGCTGATTTCGGATTCCATAGATCGTAATGTTTTCTCCCAACCATGGAGATTTGTGGAAAGAGATTCGTGGTGGTATTGTTTGGACGTTGGGCGATGGCTCTAGCATTAACTTTTTGGACGGATGAATGGCTTAGTGACCTCAACCCTCTCTGAAACTATCTCACGCCCAAGATAACAAACGAGTGTACCAAGGTAAAGCGAATGATAAGATGACCTCTAATGGAGAGTAGGATTGGGAGGTTTTAAGGCCTTTGTTACCACAATCAATTCTCTAGATGATTGCAGCAATCAGAACTTCATTATTTAGTGGAAGCCTTGATATTCCAAGTTAGAAATGGGATACTAAGGACGGTTTTCTACCAAAAGTACCTATAACATGTGTAGGGTTGTGGCCGATAGGTATGATTTGTTGATGTGGAGTTTACTGGCCAATTATCGTAACCTACCACATATTATAACTCTTCTCTGGCTGATTTATAAGAGTCGTCTATTGGCGAATGAGGAAAGAGTCCGTCGACACATGAATTTTGATTTGAATTATTCCATTTGTGGCGCTACCATTGAAAATCTATCCTATATTTTTCGTGATTGTCCAACTGCTTCTATGACTTGGACAACTATTTGGCGCCTTTGGTTGCGATGTAGTAACTACATTTTGAATCGGAGAATCTAGTAATGGACAATGTATTGCAGACAAACTCACGATTAATGAGAGAGGTTGTTCGTACAATAAAGAATCGAGAGAAGTGAAATCTGAATCGAGTCTCTCGTGTGAATCAGAACTTACATTGATTTCCGCCGCCTATCTAGTGGTGGAAACTTGTTGAGCATATTCTGGAAGTTGCCAACTCAGCATAGTTGGTTATCCAACTCAACACAATTAGTTACTAGACTTAACAAACTTAACAAACTCAGCTGCTAATGTTAATCTGTTGCAACATGTTGTATAAATACAATGTAGTGTATTATGAACGACGATGAATAAAACTTCTTGATTTACTTCTTCACTCTATCTTCTCAACATGGTATCTGTCGCCATTGGTCTTGGAGGCTTCTTCCCTCCGTTGCTTCTCTGATAATTGCTGCAAAGTTCATCTTCTTCTTTCTCCACTAGTGTTTCGTCCATGGATGCTGAGGATGTTGTGCACAGCCTTGATCTTGGAGAGTCATCGAGACACAATCGCTTGTTCACCAACAAGAAAGTTAATATTGTGCTCAATGAAATGAATTACCTGTTGTGGAAACAACAAGTTCTTTTAACAGTAAGAAGTCATCGCCTGGAACGGTTACTCTCTGGGGAGCTTAAACCTCCGCCGGCGCAGATTCAGTCCGGAGATGGCACACTTGAAGTCAATGAAGATTACGAGATCTTTGTAGCACAGGATAGTGCCTTAGCCTCGTGGCTGTTATCAATAATCAGCGATCACATTTTTCCTCAGTTCGTTGGTGCAGAAACAGCCGTGAATGTGTGGTCAACGATTCTCAAGTTTTTTTCCAACCAATCCACAACGACGATAATGAGACTCCACTGCAAGTTAAGATCGATTAAAAAAGGTGATGAGAGTATGCGATCGTATCTTACACAGATCAAAGAAGTTTATGATGCACTAGCTGCGTGTGGAAGTGCGATTTCAGATTTGGAACAAATAGCCACTATATTGAATGGCTTACCGTTTGATTATCAACCGTTTATGGCGGTTATAGAGGCGAGCAAAGAAGATTTCTCTCTTGATGGAGTAAAGTCTGTGCTAGTTGATGCCGAGGCACAACTTAAGAATTTTCAGCTTCAATCTCAAGTTTCCATGAGTACAAATGTTGCTCGTATGCAGAGCAACAATCAAGGTCATGGTCAGTACAATCGACCTTATATTTCGAGTGGCATATCTGGTGCATGATCAGGAACTCGTGGTCGAGGACGTACTAGGCTTTAATGCCAACTATGTGGCAAGACTGGTCACTCAGTGGACAGATGTTGGCATCGCTTTGATCAGAATTTTCTAGGAGTGTTAGCTCAAAAAGATGAATCTACTGCTGTAGATGTTAACTAGTGTGAGGTGACTAATTCATACAATAACAATGTGCATCCTCAGGTTCATATGGTCTCTCCAACCTCAGACATGTGGATTGTAGACTCGGGAGCCACGCATCATGTCACCCCCGAGGCTTCTAAAGTAATCGATGGCTCAGACTACACTGGTCCAAGTAAGCTGGTCGTGGGTAATGGTCAAGCTTTAAACATTAGTAAAACTAGAACTGTGGTTCTCAATGCTAAGAATCGAGCTTTGTTTCTTCATAACTTACTACATGTTCCATCAGTTACTAAAAACTTACTTTATGTCTCAAAGTTTGCTAGAGACAATGGTGTCTACTTTGAGTTTCATGCAAAGGAGTGTCTCGTTAAAGATGAAGAAACGAATGTTGTTTTGTTGCAAGGACAAGAGAGTGGTGGATTGTATCAGTTTGTTGCCACAGTGGATGATCAGCATAGTGGTGCAAACGGTTTAGAAGCAAATGTAGTTAATAAAGTTTCAAGTGATGTGAAAAGTTCTTATACCTTGTAGCACATGAGACTTGGGTATCCAGCTCATGCCTCACTTGTAAAAGCTTGTAAACACATTGGAATTGTTTTCCCTACTACTGCGAGTACTGTAAATGGTGATATGTGTGTTGCATGTAAAATGGTAAAAATCCATAAGATTCCCTTCAATGAATCCTCTACAGTTTATACAAATCCCTTCCAGCTTGTATTCTCGGATCTGTGGGGGCCCTCGCATATTGTTTCAAGCAGCTTTTACTATTATGTTCCGTTTATTGATGCACACACGGGATATTCCTGGGTATACTTGTTGAAAACCAAGAATCAAGCCTTACAGGCTTATCAGTCGTTTCATGAAATGGTCAAAACACAGTTTGGTGCTGTGATTAAAGAAGTGCAAACGGATTGGGGAGGTGAGTATCGTCATATATCTTCACTGTTGACAAAGCTGGGTGTTCACCATCGGTTGTCTTGCCCACATACTTCAGAACATAACGGAGTGGTCGAAAGGAAACACCGCCACATCATTGAATTGGCCCTTGTCTTGATGGCTCAAGCATCCTTGCCATTTAGATTTTGGTCATATGCAGTAAGCACTGGAGTTCATCTAATCAATCGCCTTCCCACATGAGTTTTGCAAGGAAAGTAACCATTTGAGGAGTTTTATAACAAATTACCAGATTATGGTTTTTTAAAAGTATTCGGGTGTAGGTGTTTTCCTCATCTTCGAGCTTATCAAGGTCATAAACTTAGTTATAGGTCATAACCGTACACCTTCCTTGGATATAGCACACATCATAAAGGATATCAGTGCATGGCGTCTGATGGGAGGATTTACACCTCGAGACATGTCATTTTTGATGAACAGTTTTTTCCTTTTGCAGGTAAACAAGATGTTCAAAAAAATGGTCACAACCCTACAAAATTGACCATGCAGCTGCCTGTGGTTAATGGAGCAGGTAGGGTTTGCATGACAGTAGGTGTGCCACACGAAAGTCAAGAACAACCACCCATCGTGCATGTGCAACCTAACACAATGTCTCCAGATATAGGACAACAAACGTCTAGTGCTAGTCCTACTATGAACTCAACTAGAGACAGTGTGGGGCACTCGAATGAAGTTGAACAAGAGATTACCAATCAATTACCTAATGACACTAGTTTAACTCAAGGTGGGTTGCAAGGTATGATGCAGAACACGAGTGATGAAGCACAGTCAGCAGCTGCTCCTGTTGCTCGACACCCTATGATGACCAGGAGCAAATGCGGGATATTCAAACCAAAGCTCTATTCCATAGCTCATGTCGAGGCTGAGAAGGAACCAAGCTCGATATATGAGGTGTTACAGTCCCCTCAGTGGAAGATAACAGTTAATGAGGAGTATGAAGCATTAGAAAGAAACAACACGTGGTTCCTTTTTAGTTTGCCTGAAGGGCGGTCTATAGTGGGGTGTAAGTGGATCTTTCGAGTAAAAAAAATGCATATGGATCGGTGCAGAGATACAAGGCCAGACTTGTGGCCAAGGGATTCACACAAGTTCCTGGATAGAATTTTTAGGAAACTTTCAGCCCGGTGGTTAAAGCCTCTACCGTTAATGTCATGTTAGCACTTGCAGTCCAGAACAAATGGGAGTTGAGGCAAGTTGATGTGAATAATGCCTTTTTGAATGGTGAGCTTCATGATGATGTATTTATGCGGTAACCTCAAGGCTTTGAGAAGGTAGCTCCAGATGGTTCTCAATTAGTCTGCAAGCTACATAAAGCTTTGTATGGTCTTCGCCAAGCCCCGCGTAACTGGTTTTCAAAATTGAGGAATTATGTGATTAGCATCGGTTTTAAGAGCTCACAAGCTGACAACTCACTTTTTATTAAGCAAGAAGAAGGGCAAGTGATGTACATTCTGGTTTATGTCGATGATATAATCATCACTGGCTGCTCGAAGGATGAGATTGAAAAGATAGTTGTCTTGCTAAGCAAGAAGTTTTTCCTAAAAGATCTTGGTCAGTTGAACTACTTTCTTGGCATTGAAGTTAAGCATACAGGTAATGTTATCTTCTTTAGCCAAAAGAAATACATCATGGAGTTGTTAACCAAGATGCGAATGGATACAACTACTTCAACTCCTACGCCTATGATTTCTTCACTAAAGCTTTTCAAAGATTCGGGTGATGAGATGAACGATGCAAAAGAGTATCGAAGCCTGGTGGGATCACTCATGTATGGGTGTCATACAAGGCCGGATATTGAATTTAGTGTGAACAAGTTAGCTCAATTCATGCATGCACCTCGGGAACAACACTTTGTTGCAGCAAAACAGGTTCTACGATACCTTCGAGGGACTCTTGACTATGATCTGGTGTTTTCTCTGAGTAATGAGCTGGTTCAACTTACAGCATTTGCAGATGCTGATTGGGGAGGTAGTATAGATGACCGACGCTCGATATTCGGGTGTTGTGTATATCTAGGTGGGAATCTTGTCATGTGGAGTTCAAGAAAATAGAAAATGGTGTCAAGGTCCACCACTGAAGCCGAGTATCGAAGCTTAGCAGACGTTACATCGGATGTAACTTGGTTGGATACGTTGTTAGCAGATATGGGCATTCGAGTACAAGCCTCACCTGTTATTTGGTGCGATAACTCAAGTGCAATTGCAATGAGTGAAAATATTGTGTACCATTCAAAAACTAAACACGTTGAACTCGATGTTCATTTCGTTAGAGAAAAGGTTGCAGCTGGAAAGTTGAAGGTCAATTATGTACCCACTGAACACCAGGTGACTGATGGCCTAACCAAGGCTCTGGAAAAAGATCATTTTGCTGAGTTTCGGCAAAGGCTGGGAGTGTTGCCATTTGAAAGCTTGGAGCAGCAGAAAGGATGTTGAAGAGTTGAAGCAGCATGGAGGATGTTGAGCATATTCTGGAAGTTGCCAACTCATCATAGTTGGTTATCCAGCTCAGCACGATTAGTTACTAGACTTAACAAACTTAACAAACTCAGCTGCTAATGCTAATATGTTGCAATATGCTGTATAAATACAATGTAGTGTATTATGAACGACGATGAATAAAACTTCTTGATTTACTTCTTCACTCTATCTTCTCAACAAAACTAAACACCGATTACACCATGAATGGGATCACAAAGGCTGCTGCATGTTGTGCTCCGATTTGATCACATATAGGAGAGTGGATCATAGGTTTCTTGAAGACCATCAGGATTTGTTCAGTATTTGATACGGAGCTTTGGAGTATTTTTGAAGATCTTTGTATTGCTTAGGAAATGAATTTGAGACATGTTATTACCGAATCTGATAGTAAGGAGGCTATTACAACGATAACGGGAGGGTCAGGTATGAAGGTTGCTTCGTCAATGATTTCGCACATTGCTTTTAAAAATCGAGATTGGTACTTTTTCGTTTTGCTCCTCATGAATATAATAAAGTGGCTGATGAACTTGCTAAATGGCTTGAAAGCTCCCGAATGACATTTAAAGATTTTAGACTTCACCGAATAAATATTATTGAGTTATTGTAAAGTGGAGCCACTAGCAACGATAGAGGGCCTACGCATGGGAATATTATTACCATGGAAAATACACGGGAGACCACCAAACTATGCTCAATAATCAATCAGACCACCGAACTATTTTTTGTCTTAATCAGACCACCAAACTTTTTAATTGATTCAATCAGACCACCGCGCCGTTAATTTTTAACAGATTTGGTGACTTGTCTGTTAATAAATTGGTATAATTATATATTTGATTCTTAATATTTACATATTCTATCAATTTAGTCACTATTTTAATTCAATTAAATAAATTTAACTATCCAATTAAATTGTGACACACATCAATATATGATTGGAAGGTTTTATTTATGAATTTTAAATTATTTAATTAAATAATTTTTATATCCAATCAGGTGATGACACGTGTCACCACCCAATTGAAATGAAAATAAATGGACAAATTTGTGCCCAAGGTGAATTGAACCAGGGACAAGGGGGATAAAGCTTCCAGGCGGCAAACCATTGGGCCAAAGGTCCCTAATGGTTTAAAGTTGCAATAAGTTTTATTTAACTTGTAAAAGTTTGTTAAGGATAACAAATTAAACAAATTATTTATTTAAACAAATTATTGTTTAATTAAATAAATTATTCATGACTAATAATTTTCAAATAAATTTTGGTTCGATTAACGGTTAAAGAAAAAAAAATTGGTTAATTCGGTTCGGTTAATCGAACCGAATTAACCAAATTTTTTTGAAAATTATTAACAGAAATAATCGAAGCAAAAATTCGATTAATTCGGTTTGGTTAATCGAACCAAAATTTATTTGAAAATTATTAACTGAACCGAATTAACCAATTTTTTAATTATTAATCGAATTAATCGAAGCAAAAATTTGGTTAATTCGGCTCGGTTAATCTAACCAAAATTTATTTGAAAATTATTAACCGAACCGAATTAACCGATTTTTTTCAGTTCGGTTAATCGAATCAAAATTTATTTGAAAATTATTAACCGAACCGAATTAATTTAAAAATTATTAACCGAACCGAATTAACCGATTTTTTTTCTTTAACCATGAATCGAACTGAAATGTTTTTGAAATTTTTTAACCGAACGAACAAATTTCATTTAATTCAATTAATTTTCGAATTAATGAATTTTTTTAATATTTTCTAAGTTATATAAAAATTAAATATTTTTAAATTCAAATAAATAATTTACAATTAATTTAAATAATAATTTGTTTAAACAAATAATTTGTTTAATTTTTTATCCTTAACAAACTTTTACAAGTTAAATAAAATTTGTTGTAACTTTAAACCATTGGGACCTTTGGCCCAATGGTTTGCCGCCTGTAAGCTTTATCCCCTTGTCCTTGGTTTGATTCTCCTTGGGCATAAGTTTTTCTTTTATTTTCATTTCAATTGGGTGGTGACATGTGTCACCACCTGATTGGATAGAAAAGTTATTTAATATTTTAAAATTCATAAATAAAACCTTCTATTCATATATTGACGTGTGTCACATTTTAATTGGATAGTTAAATTTATTTAATTGAATTAAAATAGTGACTAAATTGATAGAATATGTAAATATTAAGGACCAAATATATAATTATACCAATTTATTAACGGACACGTCACCACATCTGTTAAAAATTAACGGTACGGTGGTCTGATTGAATCAATTAAAAAGTTTGGTGGTCTGATTGAGAAAAAAAATAGTTCAGTGGTCACATTGACTTTTGACCATAGTTTGGTGGTATCCCGTGTTGTTTACCCTTATATTAAAAGAATAAGTAAACAGGGAAAGAAGTCGCCAAATCCTTTAACGTGGTTTGAATGATCAATTTCTTTTAAATTCAATTTCAATTTTATCGTGGCTAGAATGATCTGGCAAAGTGAAAATTCTTTTACGTGCTAGCAGAACTTCCCACCAAATGAATCGCAGTTGTTTGCCGAGATGGATATAGTCATTGATGGATATAGTCATTGATCTTGAAAGAAGCATTTGCAAGAGCTTTAGTAATTTAAACCATATAGAATGACATTAAATATCCGTAGTTGAATAATTCGACATTCGCACTCTAAAATAAAAATAAGATAGAAAATAAAACCTCTCGTAGAGAAATTTAGAAAATAATATTGATTTATTTATGGATTTTTCTCCCTTTAACGGGGTGGAGAATATCTTTATTTATAGGCGAGTCTCCTTATTTCCAGTTCTATCTAATCACATTAATTACCATAATCTTTTCTTTTGATAGGAGATTACATTGGATATGGTAATATTCTTCTAAGATATTCTTTGATATGATGTCACTATATTTTTTCCGAAATTAGTGTGAACGAGATCTCTAACATTCTTGAATGATGTTGTATTATCTTATGATGACATATCAACATTACCGATAATTTTTTTAAGTGTAGTGACCAAAAAGAAATCAAAGCGTAATGTTAGATATAATTTTGAAAAAAGAATAGTTGAGTGACCAAATATAACCACATAAATAGTTAGGTAACTAAATACATAGTTTACCCTTTTATTTATCATTTTAAAAAGGTTTAATTTGAAAAATAAGTATTCAAACTATATCTCTTATTAACTTTAAGTTCCTAAAGTTTTTTTTTGTTAAGGTAGGTGTCTAACGTTTCCTTTGTTATTATTTTAATTTTATAGTTGTTAAAGACTGCTAAAATATGTTAAAAATTAGTTAACAATCAATTGTTTGACATGTAACCTAATTTTTAATTTCCTTTATTTTTTTAAAAAATAAATTCATAATTAAGAAAAAAACCTTTAATTTTTTTTATTTTTTACAAAACACTCAAAAATTTATAAACTTTTAATTCTCAAATCTCTAAAATATTAATTTCCTAATTAAGTTTGGGGATTTAGAGGAATTAGACGACATTAAGAAGATGGTTGATATTGGACGTCCAACTATGAATGGGTGAACATTTGACGATTATGGTGATGATTGGCGATGAGAATGGATTAGGATTAAAGGTTTGTGTATTTGAGATTTATGAATTTATGTAGATTTAGAGATTTAAATTTAGAAATTTAGTGAATTGGGACCACTGTAACACCTGACTTTAGACTTGATAGTTAGTGGCATTTAGAAGCAGTTATTAGATAATCAATAAAAAATTCTAGAACAGTCGTTTTTGAAAATTAAATTGAGAAATATTTTGATAACGTGAAAGTCACAAATGTTTTGGGTCAAACTTATATTTATAAAATATCGATTTAAATGTTAAATATCAAAATTAGGACTATTTGAATTGAGGATAAAAGTGAAAGTTTCAAAAGTGTATTATGTCGCTCTTTGAGAAGATAGATTAATTTTTTTAAAAGAATTCAACTTTCAAATAATATCTATAAATATTTTCATAAACTTGCTTTTAATATATATATTTTTCTGAAAATAATTTATTTTAATACTAGAGATTAACAAAAATAGCTTTTAATTGATTTTAACAAACCTAAATAAAGTTTGACTAATAAGTCACAATTCATCTTTTTCTTGTCAAACATCCTTGATTTCTCTTGAAAGTCCATCTTTTTCACAAAAACCTCTCTTATTTTCATCAATTTCCTCAAGTTTTTAGTTTAACTTTTGGTAGAAACGTTAATCCTCCTTCCTGGGCATTTATGTTATTCTTTTTACCTTTAAAGGTCAATAAATGTCCTCTCTTATCATGCTTCTAGTTTAATTAAAGATTATGTGCAAAACTGAGGTATATTTTTTAGACTTTTGTATAAATATTTCTAACAAAATTCATGTAAGATTAATGTATTTTGATGTTTTAATATAAAGTTACTATGTATAAAAATTGTTAAGTGTTAATTTAAAAGATTTGTTAATGATTTTGGATGTCAAAATTAGATGTTTATGTCAATTTAAAATTTTTTCTTGATTGATCAAAATAGATTTTGAGATTAAATATGGTGATTAGAGTTTGATTATGGATGATTTTTATGTGTTTAACTGGGTAATTAAATTATATAAAAGATATGATTAAGATTGAGACTGAATTAGTTAAGAAATTGCTAGACTCATTCTTGTATCGTTGCTTTGGTTATAAGATTTTCATACTGTTGTTGGTGATATTTTGGAGTGAAACTCGATTGATACCTGATGATATTTGTGTTCTTTATTGTCTCATTGCAGCTTCTAATCCATCATAGGCTTCAAGCAGCAAACAAAATAGAAATTTATGGTTTATTAAAGCAATTAATGGTATTATTGTGTACCGATGAGCGAAATATTGATTGATACATTATCATATTTGTTAATTAGTGTGTTAATAATTTGGGAGGAAAAAATAACCAAAATGATATCAATATAAAATAAGACATGCAAAGGAGATGCAGAGGAGACGGGATTTAATGTGATTAAACCTTGCCTACCTCAATGGGTGAGATGAACAACAATCCAATATAAATGTAGAGAACACGAACAGTACAAATACATGATATCAAATGTATCCCAAAACCCAATATAGATCCCAAAACCCGATATATCCCAAAACGCTATTACAACATCTCTACAACTATCTCTGTAACATAAGCCCCAAAAGTTGAATCCAAAATAATTCTCTCACATAACTCTAAAGGTTAAAACATAGTATCTATTTGTAGAGCCAAATACTAGGCCATCAATAATTTTTATTCTATAAGAATTCTTGCCTAAAATAAATATTTACTTTACTAAATAAAGTCAATTATCAAGAAATCTTCAACCACTAGAATTACAATAAAATCTAATTTAAATATCAATTATAATTTGGATCAAAATTATAAAAATTCCCCCCTTACCAAAATTTCATCAAAAATTGACCTTCAAGTATTCAACAACTTCAATCTTTACGTAAGTCGCATATATGTTGAAGCACCGTTGTCAAATCTTCAACAACTTCAATTCTTACACAATATCCATTGGAGTATCATTGGATCAATTGAGAATTACTTATATGCAAATGAAAATTCATTACAACAAATTCATCTTGTATGTCTCTAAAATCGCTAACAAAATCCATAACAATAAATTCCTTCAAAACTCCACAACTCGAACCATAACTCTAACACCACTCGTTAAGAATTTGGGAGTGAAAAAATAACCAAAGTGATATCAACATAAAATAAGACATGCAAAGAAGACAAGCTTTAATGTGGTTCAACTTTGCCTACCTCCACGAGAGAGATGAACAACAATCCAATATAAACTTAGAGAACACATATATTACTAATACATGATATCACATGTATCCCAAAACCCAATATAGAAACCAAAACTCGGTATATAAAAAATTACTCTTCTAACATCCCTACAAAACTAGCTCTGTAACACAAGACCCAAAAGTTGTAGAGATCTCAAAAAGGATTACATTTATCCAAAATAATTCTCTCTCACATAACCATAAAAGTTAAGACATAATCTATATGTATAGAGTCAAATACTTGGTCACTAAGAATTCTTATGGAATAAGAATTCTTGTCTAAAATAAATATTTACTAAATAAAGTCAATTATCAAGAAATCTTCAACAACTAGAATTACAATAAAATCTAATTTAATTATCAATTATAATTTGGTTCAAAATATAACAAATATTTTTAAAAATACCAGAATGATTATTGACAAACATGGAGAATGAAGACTTTAAGTAAGAGAAACCACTTCTTTTACCATCCATATCAACTTGGATCACCACAACTCAAATTGAAACTATTTTATGACCAAATTACCAAGATCACAATGATAATCTTGAAAATTTGTTCAAGCCTCCTTGAATGAAAACCATCTTGTAAAGTTACCTATTGCTAAGTTGAAACTCAGGTTGTTATTTTCATTTTAATAAGATAAGGGTAAAAAGGGTAAATGATTGTAATGACAATGCCTTGATAGGTTATCACTATACCGCCCATCATCGTGCTTATCATAAGCTTGACCGCCTATCACCTTACTTATCATATGCTAGCCGTCTATCACCTTCTAGAAGACCCATCTAGGTCGTTCATCTTATCTCAAAAGCTAATGGACTTAATCAAGCTTTCAAAATCCTTGTTTTTTATGATTACCGTTGGATTAAACACTACATCACGGGTCTACATTTGAGCCACCCATCCATGAAGACTATGATAGCTTTTATTTATTATTTTTATTCTTATTTCAATACTTAGTCATGTTACAACAAGGACTCGTTTAAAACTATATAAAGGATGCTCTTCCCACCGTTGTAATCACATATTTTCTTGAATCAAATACATTGAGAGTTTATTTTTGCAAGTGTTGATACTTGTGCCTTCAACGTATCTTTTCATTGTGTTCTTTTCAAGTTATTTGTGAGAGAGATCTTCACACTTCGGTTTACCTCTTCATTGCGATTAGAAGGCTAGTTAGAGTAGATTATAGAGTTTGCCTAGTTAATTACGACTAGGAAGATTCTTAGGACACTTATCCATTGATTTCCACCATCATCATCATCATCAACATTCAACCACCCACTATCTCTATTCATTCAAGCTTGCATTAACTCATATATACTATGGGAAATTTCAATTTCAATTTTCTCTTAATATGTTTATCCTTTTTCAATTCCGTTTTCATATTCACATTACTTATTTAATTACCTTTCTAACACCTATCTACTTGTTCCATTTTGTTTGAGGATCAATTTTGTCAAAAACCCTAATTTGGCTAGCTTCTTCCTATCCTATTTTTTGGGATTACAATGAAGCTCAAATTAATCAACCGAATAATTTGCCAAAAGGGGGTGAATTGGCTTTTTGAGTTTAGGGAGTAAGGAGTATAAAGATGAAATAATTTGCATAAGGATTTATAGTGGTTCAACTTCTCAACCAAGTCTACATCCACTACCTAAGCTCCCCACTTAGGTTTTTCTAACAAATTCACTAATTTGTTCTTTCTTTTTCCTGGACAATTTATCATTGGGGATTATTTTTTTGCAAAATAAAACTACTCAGGACATGGAGTATCGATACTCTTTTAATGAATATCGGTACTACCTTTGTAATATTTAAAAAAACTAGTCGTTAAAGACCGTTGGACTTGACCAATATCGATATTATGCTTCATGGTATCGATACCACTGTGTAAAGTAGTATTGCTACCCCTTTGAGTATCGGTACCTATTTTGCATTCTGGAATTTGAGCAATTTGGAAAACAACTAGTAGTATCAATACTACCTAGAGAGTATTGATACTTATCTTACCTTTGGTATCGGTACCACATGAACAGTATCGGTACTGTTCATGGAGTATCAATACTGTAAGAACAATATCATTATTATGTACCTAGAAAACCTGTTTTGTGCTCAAATTCTAGTTTAATGGACTTTGAATTATTTTAGAAAACTTTGAATAAATTCAATCAAGTCCAGAGACATTTTGCCTTATTTTGTTATATCAAAACATTATAAAACATGATTCAACAATCTCCTCATTTTTTATATAACAAAACATTTGAAAAATTGTTTTGGCAAAACTCCCATTTAATAAAATATTTCATGAAAAAGAGAAATATTTGGAAAATATTAAAGCTCACCCTTTTTCATTGAGAAATTGAATTTCTCAAACCTATAATTATCCTCTTTTTTGTTATATAAAAAATAATTCAACTTTAAAGTTTAAAAATAACAATGGAGAGTAAGTGGTAAATGTTAACATAAAATCATTTGAAAAATCAAAGCTCCCCCTCAATAAAAGCATTCCAAACAAAAATTTGACTTTAAAAGCTTGACACTTAAAATTTAATTTCAACAAAGATGAACAAACATGTTAGTAACACATGAAATTCAATATATCCAAGTCTAATATATTTTATACAATACCAATTTTATGTATTTAAGTGCATGTGCATAAAGTTATGCAAAAATGTTATGCAAAAATGTTATGCATTTGAAAAATTGATATTAATTGTTAGAGAGATATCATTTTGAATAAATCACATGCATAAACATTTAAATTAAGGTCAAAAATTAAAATTTGTAAAAATAAAACATTAAAACAAATTTTGACCAAAATTCATTATGATGAACAAACATTTATGAAAAATCATTAAAACTTTAGAAAATGTTCATCCCAATTCTTTTTAACATACATGAGATAGAAATTCAACACAAAATCATTTAAGTTCAAAACTCATGCATGCATACAAAAAATAGGCAACCAATTAAACAAAACAAAAGCATTAAGCTTAGAGGTTACCCATTCCTTTTCATGTGTGGGTAGAGCATTTGAGTATCTTCACGTTCATCACCATTGCTCTCACACACCTACAAGAGACATTTAATTGGATTTTGGTATCCAAATTGTTTTGGATCCTTGGACGTTATTTTCAATGCCCCTTGTTTCCTTAGGAACCCATACTTGTCTAATTCTAAAATGTTTTCCTTTCTTTATAGGACAAGTATGTTCCATATGACCATGAAAATGACAATGTGAGTATTTTTCCATTTTTAATATAGATGAATTATTTATAGAAATTATTTCCTTATCTTTTGTTAAGCATTCAAGCTTAACTTTCAATTCAAGATTTTATTTTTCCAAATCTTTAATTTTTGTTTTTGAAAACTCAAAATCATTTTTCAAAATTTCATTTTGCTTTTCAATCTAATTTTGATTTGAAAAGAAAATCATTTTCAACTTTGAATTTTGAAATTAATTTCTTATATTTGGAATTCATGGTCTCAAATTCCAAATACAATTCATTATAGACAACTTGTAACTCACTAAAAGAATAAGAATTTGATTCACTAGAGCTAGAAATTAACATTGAATCTTCTTCGATGGCCATGAGGCATATGTTGTCTACTTCATCTTCATCATTGGAGTCATCTTCATCACTCCAAGCCACCATAAATGCCTTCCTCTTACTTGATCTCTTATTCTTTAGGAGGGGACAATCATACTTGACATGCCCCGTTCTTTGACATTTGAAGCACACTGGGAGACTCTTCTTTTTTCTTCATTCATGCTTCACTTCCTTAGAAGTCATGAATCTCTTGAATCTTTTGAAGAGCTTGGCCATCTCTTCTTCATCATCATCATCCACATCTTCACTTGAGTCTTGATTACTCTCATTGGTGGATTTGAAGGCAGTGTCTACCTTCTTCTTCTTCTTGTTTCTCTTTTCTTCATCTTCTTCTTCCTTTACCATCAATGCATGAGTGAAAAGAGAACCAATAAGCTCATCAAGAGAGAGAGACTTTAGGTTCTTAGCCTCGATGATCGTCGTCATCTTCGATTGCAAAGACTTTGGAAGAGAATAAATCATCTTCCTTATAAGCTTCTAATTAGGGATAACTTCTCTAAATCCCTTGAGACCTTTGACAATCACAGAAAATATATTCGTCAAAGCTTTAATGTTTTCATCCAATTTCATCTTGAAATTCTCATAGCTATGGTTGAGAAGACTAATTTTGGTTTCCCTCATTTCATTGGTTCCTTCATGAGTGACTTGGAGCTTGTCCCAAATTTCTTTGGCATTAGAACAAGAGGAGACTCTTCCATATTCATCTGAGTCTAATGCACAAAATAAAATGTGCATAGTCTTTGCATTGAGTTGGAACTTCTTCTTTTCTCTATCACTCCAATCATCCATCTCATTGGTTGTAATGAAATATCCCTTCATAATTGAGTTCCAAGATCCTATATTGTTGGCTTGAATGAAGAGCATCATCCTATTATTCCAATAGACATAATTTGCTTCATTGAAATAAGGTGGGTTGTTGACTGGTTGAGAGTCTTCAATGTATTAGGAGTCGGAGGTCGCAATCATCTTCTCGGTTGCATCAGAAATTGGTAAAACATCTTCAAGGATTATCTCAAGGTTGTTAAACATTCTAATGAGTTAAGCTCTGATACCAATTGTTAAGATTGCGATGAAGCTCAATTTGATCAACCAAATAATTTGCCAAGAGGGGGTGAATTGGATTTTTGAGTTTAGGGAGTAAGAAGTATAAAGATGAAACAATTTGCACAATTATTTATATTGGTTTGACTTCTCAACCAAGTCTACATCCACTACCTAAGCTCCTCACTTAGGATTTTATAACAAATTCACTAATTTGTTCTTTTTTTCTAGGATAAATAGATAACCTTTACAACTCCCTAGCTTTTCACAGGTTAAGGTAGAACCAATTCCCTTTACAAAATGAAAAGATTTAAACAAGAAAACCTCTTAAATGAAGGTGTTTACAAAAATTAAGCTCACTAAAACACTAATATTTACAAGAAAGGAAAATAAGAATAAAAAGCTTTTCTCCTGATCTCTTTTGCTTGGATAGGTGTTCCAACATTCTTCAAGTGTCCTCAACACTCTTCAAGTGTCCTCAACTTGTTTTTATAAGTTGGAATGAGTTTGTGGTTGTTTCTAGCCCTTAGGAATGTTTTGGAGCCGTTGGGGATTAATTTCTGTAAAATAAAATTATCCATGACAGGGAGTATCGATACTCCTTTAATGAGTATCGGTACTATATTTGTAATATTTAAATAAACTAGACATTAAAGACTGTTGAGCTTGACCAATATCGATACTATGCTTCATGGTATAAATATCAGTGTGTAAAGTAGTATCAGTATCCCTTTGAGTATCGGTACCTATTTTGCATTATGAAATTTGAGCAATTTGAAAAACAACTGGTAGTATCAATACTACCTAGAGAGTATCAATACTTCTCTTACCTTTGGTATCGGTACCACATGAACAGTGTAAGAACTGTTCATCAATACTGTAAGAACAGTATTGGTACTACGTACCCATAAAAGCATTTTTGTGCTCAAATTCTAGTTTAATCGACTTTAAATTATTTTTGAAAACTTTGAAAAAATTCAATCAAGTCAAAAAACATTTTGCCTTAATTTGTTATATCAAAACATTATAAAACATGGTTCAACAATATTACATCAATTGTCCTTATTCTTCATTGTCTTTACATTATCCTTATCTATTCTTTGTCTTAATCTATTATTTGTTTTAATTTCCACCAACCCTAATTCAAATATCATACATCTTTATTGTCGTCCATATCTACACGTTCTCTCTTGTTTTTTTATCTAGTCTAATGCTTTCTAGGTTTGATTCTTCAAAAAGAGCAACATCCATTCATCCGCTACCACTTCTATATCAATTAGTATCAGATTTGGGGTGATTATTGGAGAGAATCAAGCACATTTGATTGTTATTTCGAGAATAACCGCAAGGTACCCCAACGGAGCTATTTCACGCAAGTTCATCATTTTCAGGTTCTTTTCAATTATTTTAATTTAGTTTCAATTCTTTTTTGTTACTTTGCTGATTTTAATAAAAAATAAAACCATTAATAAAAAATAAAAAAATAAAAGAAAAAAGGCAATAAAAATAAAAAGCCAAAAAAATCAAAAAAAAATCCATAAATCACAAATGAAAAAATTTGGGGCTAATTTTTTTACAGGTAAAATATTCATCCTAAGAGAAATATTTAGTTCAAAATTCAGGCCAGTCAAACTTATTAGACCCCTCAAAAGAATCATTAAATTTTGACCGACATATTTGGGACTTGTCGTTGATGAATTTCTAGAGAATTCTAAAGACGGAATTTTGCACTGAAAATTTCTCGATTGAAACTACGCACACAGTACGACATTAAAAAAAGTTCAAAATTTTTGGAAATCAAAAACCCCCTCAAAATCATTGCTCAAGTTGATCATGCATTTTAGGTTTTTCAGGTTTGAGATTTGCAATTTTTTATTCTTATTGCTTTAGGGTCCTTTGTCTTACCACAATTCTTTGTTCCTATACATCATCTAACATATTCTTCTCCTTGTTCTAGTAGGATTAAAAGAGTTTGCATACTTCTTCTTCTTTGCGTTCTCTTCCACTTGTAGTTATACATTTCTTTGACCTCTTAGAGCTTTGTAAGTATTTCTTCGCTTCTTTGTTAGTGATTGAACTCTGATATGAATTTGGTAAGAGAGTTTTAAGGAGTACAAGATCGACTTACTTGCCTCTCAGTGTATTACTTTCTTGGAGTGACTTGTGAGTTTTCTTATTTTCTTTGATTTTTTTTCTTTTACAGTTTAAAATTTTCTTTGAATGTTGTGACTTTTAGGATGACAAATGAAGAAGTTTTCAACGAGGCACTCAATGGCTTCTTGAATGCTATACAACAACAGACAAACATACTTACTAGAATTCAACAATAGTTTGACGAACTCAATCTTACCCTAAGATAACAACAACCACCACCACCCATTGATCATCCGAGACAAGCCGACGAAAACCAACCAAAAAATCTCATGTTACCAAGATGAGGACAACTGAAATTCAACATGTCGGAACTCTTTGCAAAACCAAATTTCACAATCCCATAATTCAAATGAGAATATGACCCAGACACTACATAGATTGGGATAGAAAAGTTAACCTTTTATTTTCCTACCATGATTGTCATTTGGAAGAACAAGTTCCACTCATCACCTTGGAATTCCAGAATTATGCTCTCACTTGGTGGATGCAAACAAGAAAGGCTATACAAGAACGCTTATTACAAGAAGTCACATCATGAGAAGCTCTTAAGTCTTCAGGAGGAATCTCTTTCATCCGACACATTACATTTGTGAAGTTAAGTAACGACTTCACCGACTTCAACAAGAAAGAAGTTTAGTTGAAGAATACTACAAGGAGATGCAATCCTTGTTGCATCGTACCAACATCATTGAATAAGAGGAGGACACAGTTTTGAGATTTTTAGTCGGCTTAAATCCAAGTATAGTCGACCTCCTTGATTTACATGACTGTGGGAGACTTGAAGATACACTGAAGAAGGCCATGATAATTGAAACACAACTCCAGAGAAAGTACCGCTTCCCAGACAATTTTTAAGGTACTTTATCTAATTTACAAGGTACTTCATCTACTTTCATTTTTTCTTATACTCCACCTTCTGTTGCAATAAAGAAATCAAGGGATGAAAAGTCGAGGATGGCTAATAAAGAAATGATTGAAAACCTTAAAGACTCGAATAAAATATGCCTTATTATTTAAATGCAAAGGATATGGTCATGTTAGTCGTGATTGTCCGAGTATAAAAATTTGATGATTAGTGAGAATGACACTTGTTGGTCTGAATTGGAAACAGATTGTCCTGGTCCTAAGGAAAAAGATGATCTCATAGAATTAGATGGTGATGGCTTTGACGAAAATTGATTGGTAATTAGGCAAAAACTAAGTATGCAAGAAGTGGATGACTCAGATGTGCAGAGAACAAACATCTTTCAAACAATATGTTAGATAAAGGAAATCACATATTCCTTTATCATCGACAATGAGAGTTGCATTAATGAGATAAGTAGTTATGTGGTGGATACACTTAACTTGACTTGTCAACGACATCCTAAGCCATATTGTATACAATGGCTAAACTAGAGTGTGAAATTGAAAGTCACTAAGAAGTGCAATGTCAACTTCAAGATGGGTAAATATTGTGACGATTTGTGATGTGATATACTTTTAATGCAATCCTTTCACATTCTTTTAGGAATACCATGGCTTTATGATAATGTCACCACCTACTATGGTAGAGGAAACAAGTACTCAGTTAACATCCATGATAAACCATACAGTCTTTGATCGATGTTATCGAAGGACATACTATTGGATCAAAATAGAATTAGCGAGGAGGTTGGTAATTTAAAAAATGGGGCAAAAGAAAAAGAGGTCACAATTGAGAAAAACAAAAAATGAACAATAGGAGGTGAGAGAACCTAGTTGTGAGCAAAAAATAATTTCACATAACATTTATTCTAGTACAAAACAATTGAGAGAAATCTTTACCCACAACAAGCCATGCATCCTTATCCGATTCAAAGACTCATTTTTTTCAATTTTCACTGATATAACAAACTTGCCCAGTGTGTTTTCTTCTCTTTTAAAAGATGTGTTGAGTTAATCGATCGACAGAATCGACCAAGAGGGGGGTGAATTGGCAATAAAAATTTTGATGGAAGCTTTTTGCAGAAAATAGAAAATAATTGCACAGCGATTTACAGTGGTTCGACTTTCTCAACCAAAGTCTACGTCCACTACCTTAGCTACCAACACTAAGGATTTTCCAAAAAATTCACTAATTTGTTCTTTCTTTTGAGGCCAAAGAGATAACCTTACAATTCCCTCAAGAATATACCCCAATTCTCGAGAACACTCTTTCTCAAAGAGAAGATTACAAATTCGAAAACTTAATGAAAAACCTCACAAGGCAAATGTGTTTGCACAATTTTAGAACAAAGAAAGAACACTCAAGAATAAATACAATTGAGCACAACAAGTGTTATTGAAAGAAAAGATGAATATTGAATGAAATAAGCTTGAAATTACTCAAACTTGAGGTTTGATGCTTTCTATTTAATTCTCTCTTGTTTCTTGATGATTGTTGTTGATCAATGGCTTCTAAACTTGTTTAAATACACCTTGGGTCACTTCTCAACTTTGGGGATTATTAATGGAGTTAATAGAGCCGTTATTGTGTGAAAACAATTAATAAAACAGGTGGGAGCGTATGGTGCATCAATGCATAAGGCTAGTGCATCGGTACTTGTGTAAAATTCAAATATTTAGACTGTTGGAAGACTTAGTGCATTGGTACACTTATGGTGCATCGATGCATATAATACATTTGATGTTTCATACAAGCCTGGAGTGCATGATGCATGGTATGTGCATCGATGCATAAAATGCATTCGATGTTTTAAAAATAGCTGGGGTGCATCGATGCATGGATTATGCATCGGTACAATAAATACATTTGAAATTCAATTTAATTAGGAGTGCATCGATGCATGACATAGTGCATCGGTACATCCTTTAGAAAATTCAATCTTTGGCTCGTTTTTGGTTCGAAATAATTTGTGAAAATTGTTTCAAAAATATTTTAAGTATAAAACACAATTTTACACATTAGTAAGGATTGAAATTGATCTTTAAAAGACTTGGAGTAATAATTTGATATTCAAATAATTGTATCGAATATTCTTAGAAAATCATTTGTAAAATCTTAGAAATCATTTATTCTTAGTTTGTTATATCGAAACATCAAAATGTTTTCAACAATCTCCCCCTTTTTGATATAACAAAACATTTGAGTAATTTTTAATATTTTATTTGAAAATAATTTTTGTAAACAATTTTGAAAATTAATTTACTCCCCCTTACTATAACACATCTTTTCTCCCCCTTTTTATTAAATCAAAAAGACTAAAACGTTTTTAAACAAGGGTTTTGAAAACTTAGTCAATTGATATTTAGAAATTTTAAACTTAAGCTGCTAAGATCACAAGCAAAAGAGATATTAGTCATTAGTTTCAATAATTCAATATTCATAAATAAATATGTAATGGAAAATTGGTCATATGATGCAAAAATAATAAACATTTAAGCTCAAAAATGAAAATAAAATATATAACTTCAAACATCCATAAAACATCAAACAAATTCAAACATCCAACAACCAAAGTAAAACAATCACAAAAGCATTCAAAATGTTTTAACAATAAGTTCTAGATTCAACCCAAAAAAAATCAAAGCAAAATAAGGTCTACTCCATAGGAGGATCGGGAGGAGGAGGAAAGTGTGCTCGCATCTCAAGAGTGAGAGCATCCATATGTTCATTCATTTCCCTTTGAAATTCAGTAAGATGAGACTCTATTGAGGCAAACCGTAGATCAAATGTCTCCATAAATGATCTAAAATATGAAGGCACTTGTTCTTCTTACTGTGCCGGTGCCCGTGCCGGAGAATCATCATCGACATCATCAGGTACGACTTCATCAATATCTTGCATGAGCTACTGAAGTTCAGGATCATCGTCCGCAGCCAGTGGCGGTGGCGGTGGAGCTCATGAAGAGCTTGCTCCCAGATTTTGCTTAGCGGGTCGAAAAACCCATTGACATGTTACCTCATACTGTTAGCATTCAGCTTTCTTTAAGGAAGTGAGATTGATTTTGTTTTGAAGAGGGATTGAAATATCTAGAGAAACACTAAGACCGAGTTTGATAAAAAGTTTACGAAGTAGACACCCATAAACTAAAGTTCCTATATGTTTGGTTGGGATAATATTTATGGTATCTACTAGTTCACTAAAAATGATTTGTGGCAAATTTATCTTTTTATAATGCTGGATACAATGTATCCACCATAAATCTCTGACACGAAGAGTGGAGTACCTACCTCCGGATGGTCTAAACCACCAAGAGATCATCAAATAAAGGAATCAATCGTGATGAGATCGTAAAGTACTAACACTAGCATTGGGTAGATAAGGAGATGCCACAATCTCTTTTTCATTATATAAACCATCGTCATCTAGTCCAAATTGTTTAACGATAGTCTCGGAGTTGACATAAACAAATTGTCCTAAAAGGTATGATCTAATTCCTATAATACTAGCTTGTCGCTCGTTTTGGACACATACCGCATTAGAGTAGAAAATGCGGACTAATTGGTGATAGACAATGGGTTGAAGGTGACAAAGTTTATCAAACTTCCAAGAGCGAAAGACTGGAAGATTTTCGAAGTTTATATCGAGAATGGCTTGAAGGGAATGAATACGCTCTTCCCGGATTTTGTAAGACTCGAAACTATTATGGTATTGATGGTAGAGTTATTCTCTACGACGATCTGGAACATTAAAACAGGAGTTTAGAATGGTCATATTTTGGTCATTCGAGTTTGGATTTTG
The DNA here is from genome assembly GCF_006381635.1 of Hibiscus syriacus. Lineage (NCBI taxonomy): Eukaryota > Viridiplantae > Streptophyta > Magnoliopsida > Malvales > Malvaceae > Hibiscus > Hibiscus syriacus. Next base: position 1,256,703 of record NW_024061932.1, on the reverse strand, counting down.
AGGTTGAGGAGGAATAAGATTAGGAGGTCGGTTAGAACGACTTGAAGAGGACCTAGGATGTTTAGGGTTGGACATGGTTTAAGAATCAGAATTGGATAGGTAACCTGCAAATTTAAAAACATGTATACAATATAATCAATCCCAAAACTCAATTGAGTCCGTAATAATTCAAGGTTCTCTAAACCGAATCCTAATGGGCAAGATTTTGAAAAACTATTTGAAAATAATATTTGAAAAATCATAATACGTATAGTTTTCATGAAAATAACACAATTAAATCAAAAATATCAATAATTTTTTAAACTATTTTTTTTATTTCAAAAATTCAATGAAATGTTTCGAAAAATTGTTTGTTTTTGACGAAATTGATTGTAAAATATGGTTTAGAATCATAATATAATCAATGCCCGATATAATGTTCATCCTAGAACTAATTTAAACTAGTTCTAAAATAAAAATTTGATAAAATAGGGTTTTTAGAAAAATACCTTGAAAAAATTGAATTTTATGAGAATGTGATGATTTTTGCACGAATTTGATGATTCCAACAGGTTTAAAAGTTGAAGAGCAGTTGGATTCCGACTTCTAAACGATGATTTGAGAAAGAATGGAGATTTTGGATAGAGAGGGATGAACGGCGGGCTTGCGAGTTTTTTTAAGAGTGTTTGAGAAAATAAAAAAGAAATAAGGTTTTTAATCAAAAACCCGACGGATGCATCGATGCATGGTTTTGTGCAATGATGCACATTCAAGGAGTGCATCAGTGCATATTCATAATGTATCGATGCACATTCAAAAGTATCAACAAATTCTAGAACTACATCTTCATTAGCGACATGGTCTCTAATGAAGTGATGTCTAATTTCAATATGCTTAGTTCTAGAGTGTTGGATGGGATTTTTAGTGACACAAATAGCAGTAGTATTGTCACACTTGATAGAAATGGTACCTACTTCAATTTCATAATCAAAAAGTTGATGTTTCATTCATAAAACTTGTACATAACAACAATCGACTGAAATGTATTCCGTTTCAGTGGTAGATAATGCAACACAATTTTGTTTCTTTGAAAACCAATAAATCGGCATATTTCCAAGAAATTAACAAGTACCAAAGGTTCTTTTCCTATCTAATTTGCATCCTCCATAATCTGCATCTGAGAAGGCATGCAAGCTAAAACTAGAGTCTCTAGGATACCAAAGTCCTAAACTAGGAGTGTCCTTAAGGTATCTAAAGATCCTCTTAACGGCTAGTAAATGTGATTCTTTAGGACAGGATTAAAATCTAGCACATAAGTAAACACTAAACATAATGTCTGGTCTACTTGCGGTTAGATAAAGCAATGAGCCAATCATGGATATATATAATTTAACATCCACACATTTACCTTCTTTATCTATGTCAAGCTTTGTAGAAGAACTCATTGGAGTGGCATGAGGTTTCCTATTTTCCAATCGAAACTTCTTAAGCATATCCTTGACGTACTTAGCTTGATTGATGAAGATGCCATCTTTTCTTTGCTTGATTTGGGGTCCCAATAAATATGAGAGCTCCCCCATCAGGCTCATCTCGAATTCACCTTGCATTAGCTTAGAAAATTCTTGGCAAAGAACATCATTAGTATAACCAAATATTATATCATCAACATAAATTTGAACTACTAATAAATCTTTACCTTTTCTCTTTAAAAACAATCTAGTGTTAACCTTCCCTTTTGAAAAAACCTTTTTCTTTTAAAAAGTTTGATAATCTTTCATACCAAGCTCTAGGGGCTTGCTTTAAACCATAAAGTGCTTTCGTCAATTTAAAAACATAATCTGGAAATTTTGAATCTTCAAAACCTAGAGGTTGTTCCACATACACTTTTTCTTTTATAAAACCATTTAAAAATGCACTTTTAACATCAATTTGGTATAATTTAAATTCATTGAAACATGCAAATGCTAATAATATTCTAATTGCTTCCATCCTAGCTACGGGACACATGTTTCATCATAGTCTTATCATTCTTCTTGAGTATAGCCTTGAGCAACAAGTCTATCCTTGTTCCTCACAATATTACCACTTTCATCAAGCTTATTCCTAAATACCCATCTAGTACCTACAATAGATTTATTACTAGGCCTTTCAACTAATTTCCATACTTTACTTCTCTCAAATTGATTTAACTCTTCTTGCATAGCCATAATCCAATGTTCAGCAATTAATGCTTCTTTAATGTTCTTAGGCTCTATGCATGAAATAAATGCAACAGAATTACAAATATTTCTAAGAGAAGATCGAGTTGTTACCCCTTTGGATGGATCACCTATAATTTCACCATCATTGACATAGTTGTACTCTCTTGGGTAAGATACTTTCCTTTCTTCAATGGTTGGATTCTCGAGAGGATCATGAGTTTCCTCATCTTTCGTTTCTTCTTTTGATGATGGTTCTCCAACGTCATTTCTAATGACATTTGCTTGTATAATAACTACATCATCATCAACACAAGAATCCTTCCTCGGAAGGGGATTATCATCGAAAACAACATGTATAGATTCTTCTACAACCAAAGTTGTTTTATTAAATACCCGATAAGCTTTAAAATTTAAGGAATAACCCAGAAAAATTTCTTCATCACTTTTAGCATCAAATTTGCTAAGATTATCTTTATCGTTGTTTAAAACAAAACATTTACAGCCAAAAGGATGAAAATAGCTAATGTTAGGCTTTTTATTTTTGAAAATTTCATATGGAGTTTTATTTAAAATTGGCCTAATCATTACTCGGTTTAAAACATAACAAGAGGTATTTGTGGCTTCCGCCCAAAAATATTTTGGCAAATTATTTTCACAAAGCATGGTTCTAGGCATTTCTTCTAAAGTTCGATTTTCCTCTCAACAACTCCATTTTGTTGAGGGGTTCTTGGTTCTGAAAATTATGGCTAATACCATTAGAATTACAAAACTCAGTAAATCCAAGATTTTTAAATTCAATGCGATGATCACTCCTAACACTAGTGATAGAGTAACCTTTTTCATTTTGGATTATTTTTGAAAATGTGATGAAATTTTCTAATGCTTCATCTTTAGTACTTAAGAATAGAACCCAAGTATATCTAGAATAGTCATCTACCAAGACAAATGTATATTGTTTTCCACCCAAGCTAGTTGTTCTAGTTGGCTCAAAAAGATCTAAATGAATCAATTGTAATACTCTACTAGTTGATACGTCATTAATGGATTTAAAAGAAACTCGCTTTTGTTTTCCTTTAGCACAAGCATCACATATTTTATCATTATCAAATTTTAGTTTAGGCAACCCTCTTACTAAGTCTCCTTGAATTAACCATTGCAAAACACTCATGCTAGCATGTCCTAGTCTCCTATGCCATAACCAACTATCATGCTCATCCTTAGCAACTAGGCATAAATTAGTCATATCAATAGAGTCTAAATGAACCATGTATATGTTTCCTATTCTATAACCAATAAGCATAATCTGATTAGATGCAATGTCGATTACTTTACAACCATTAGTTTCAAATAAGACATTGTATCCCTTATTGCATAATTGACTAATACTCAATAGATTATGCTTTAATCTATTCACATATAAAACATTCTTACTTTGTATGGAAGAGGTATTACCTATAGTACCTATACTTTCGATGTGACCTTTTGAATTATCACCAAAAGCCACTTCTCCTACATTTTTGGCATTAAGCTCAATGAATCGGCTCTTGTCTCCGGTCATGTGTCTTGAGCATCCACTATCAAGGTACCATGAGATTGAATTTGTTTCCCGTTCCTTGTAGCAATGCTCATTTTCCTACAAACATAGATTAATTTCTAATTTTTGGTACCCAAATTATTTTGGGTCCATATTCATTAGTTTCTAAAATTATAATCCCCTTAGGTATCTATTTGTGTAGGATATCCTTATCTTTAGTAGTAATGAGTCATTTAGGAACCCATATACTTCTAACGATTTTACAATTTGAGGTTCTTTGAGGACCTCTATGATTGTAGTTTCTAAAACTTTTTCTAACAAAGTTGGATTTTGAATTTTCACCTTTTTCAAAACGTTTTGTTCCAACTTTATCAAAAGAAGCTTTAAGATCATCAATTTCTTTTTGATGATCATCATGAACTTTTGAAAGTAAATTATGCAAATCAATATTTTTCTTTTCAAAGTCATCAATTTTGATTTGCAATTCTTTAATTTTACTTTCAAGTTCATTGTTGGTCTTGGACATAAGACTATTTTCATTTTTCAATTTTGAAACATCATTTTTGTATTTTGAAAATAAAGTCTTATAATCCGAAGCCAAACCATTATAATCCTCTAATAACTAATCATAAGATAATTCATCTGAATCAAATGAGTTAGAGGTTACCTGAGAGTTTTTCCCGATGGCCATCAAACACAAGTTGGCTACTTCTTGTTCCTCTTCATCGGAACCTTCTTTATCGCTCCATGTAGCTACATGAGCCTTGTGTTTCTCTTTGGATTGACCCTTTTTCTTCAATTGAGGGAAATCATATTTGACATGCCCCGACTTTTTGCATTCATAGAAAATGAGCGGGTCTTTCTCATTCGATTCAGTTTTGAAGCCTTCATTGCTTTTGAATTTTCTTCCTCGGTGGGGCCTCATCAATTTTCTGAATTGTTTGGCAAATAATATCATTTCCTCGTCATCGCCATCTTCATCCGTATCGCTCTTATCTTTTGTGGATTTGAGAGCAACTCCAATGTTCTTTTTCTTCTCATTCTCCTTTGATGTCTCGTCAATCTTATCGAGGTCTACCTCATCTTCAAGCATCATTTCATGAGTGAGGAGGGAACCGATTAACTCTTCAAGGGTTAAGGACTTTAAGTTCTTAGCCTCGATGATTGTCGTCTTCTTTGATTGCCACAATTTTGGAAGTGAGTAAACTAACTTCCTCACGAGCTTTTCGTTTGGTATGATCTCTCCATATGATTTGAGACCATTGAAAATTGTTGAAAATCTATCCGTCATAGCTTTGATATCTTCATTTGGTTTTATCCTGAAATTTTCATAGCTATGTGTTAGAAGACTAATTTTAGATTCTTTTACCTCGTCCGTGCCTTCATGAGTGACTTGTAGTTTATCCCATATCTCCTTGGCGGTTGTACATGATGAAACTCTTCCGTATTCATCCGGTCCATGTGCACAAAATATGATATGGATGGCTTTGGAGTTGAGCTGGAACATTCTCGTCTCTCCTTCACTCCACAATCTTGGATGAGTGGAAGGTTTGATGTATCCATCTTCTACGATATTCCATGCTCCCATGTCACTTGCTTGAATGAAGTATATCATCCTATTATTCCAATAGGCATAGTTAGCTCCATTGAAGAAAGGAGGCTTGTTGACGGGCATCGAATCGAGGCCGGAGTTGAAGTTTGAAGCGGAGGCCATTGATGACTTGATTTTCGATGTAACTCTTCCCGAATCGACTAAAGAGGTGATTAAACCTTCAAATAAGTGGGGCTATGATACCAATTGTTGAGTTAATCGATCGACAGAATCAGCCAAGAGGGGGTGAATTGGTAATAAAAATTTCGGTGGAAGCTTTTTGCATAAAATAGAAAATAATTGCACATCGATTTACAGTGGTTCGACTTTCTCAACCAAAGTTTACGTCCACTACCTTAGCAATCCACACTAAGGTTTTCCAACAAATTCACTAATTTGTTCTTTCTTTTGAGGCCAAAGACATAACCTTACAATTCCCTCAAGAATACACCCCAATTCTTGAGAACACTCTTTCTCAAAGAGAAGATTACAAATTCGCAAACTTAATGAAAAACCTCACAAGGCAAATGTGTTTGCACAATTCTAGAACAAAGAAAGAAAACTCAAGAATAAATACAATTGAGCACAACAAGTGTTCTTGAAAGCAAAGATGAATATTGAATGAAATAGGCTTGAAATTGCTCAAACATGAGGTTTGATGCTTTCTCTTTAATTCTCTCTTGTTTCTTGATGATTGTTGTTGATCAATGGCTTCTAAAATTGTTTAAATACACCTTGGATCACTTATGAACGTTGGGGATTATTAAAGGAGTCAATAGAGCCATTATTGTGTGAAAACAATTAATAAAACAAGTGGGAGCGAATGGTGCATCGATGCATAAGGCTAGTGCATCGATACACTATGTGTAAAATTAAAATATTTCGACCGTTGGAAGACTTAGTGCATCGGTACACTTATGGTGCATCGATGCATATAATACATTCGATGTTTCATACAAGCCTGGAGTGCATCGATGCATGGTATGTGCATCGATGCATAAAATGCATTCGATGTTTTAAAAATAGCTGGGGTGCATCGATGCATGGATTATGCATCAGTACACTAAATGCATTCGAAATTCAATTTAATTAGGAGTACATCGATGCATGACATAGTGCATCGGTACATCCTTTAGAAAATTGAATCTTTGGCTCGTTTTTTGTTCGAAATACTTTGTGAAAATTGTTACAAAAATATTTTAAGTATAAAACATAATTTTACACATTAGTAAGGATTGAAATTGATCTTTAAAAGACATGGAGTAATAATTTGATATTCGAATAATTGTATCAAATATTCTTAAAAAATCATTTGTAAAATCTTAAAATTCATTTATACTTAGTTTGCTATATATATAAACATCAAAATGTTTTTAACAATCTCCCCCTTTTTGATATAACAAAACATTTGAGTAATTTTTAAGATTTTCTTTGAAAATAATTTTTGTAAACAATTTTGAAATTTAATTTACTCCCCTTACTATAACACATCTTTTCTCCCCCTTTTTGTTAAATCAAAAAGACTCTAAAACATTTTTAAACAAGGGTTTTGAAAAACTTAGCCAATTGATATTTAGAAATTTTAAAGCTTAAGCTGCTAAGATCACAAGCAAAAGAGAGACTAGCCATTAGTTTCAATAATTCAATATTCATAAATAAATATGTAATGGAAAATTGGTCATATGATGCAAAAATAATAAACATTTAAGCTCAAAAATGAAAATAAAATATATAACTTCAAACATCCATAAAACATCAAACAAATTCAAACATGCAACAAACAAAGTAAAACAATCACAAAAGCAATCAAAATGTTTTAACAATAAGTTCTAGATTCAACCCAAACAAAATCAAAGAAAAATAAGGTCTAATCCATAGGAGGATCGGGAGGAGGAGGAAAGTGTGCTCGCATCTCAAGAGTGATAGCATCAATACGTTCACACATTTCCCTTTGAAATTCAGTAAGATGAGACTCTATGGAGGCAAACTGTAGATCAAATGTCTCCATAAATTATCTAAAATATGGAGGCAGTTGTTCTTCTTGCTGTGCCGGTGCCCGTGCCGGAGAATCATCATCAGTATCATCTGGTACGACTTCATCAATATCCAGCATGAGCTGCTGAAGTTCAGGAACATCGTCCGCAACCAGTGCCAGTTGCAGTGGAGCTCGTGAAGAGCTTGCTTCTGAATTTTGCTTAGCGGGTCGAAAAACCCATTGACCAGTTACCTCATCATGTTTCCATTCAGCTTTCATTAAGGAAATGAGATTGATTTTGTTTTGAATAGGGATCGGAATATCTAGAGAAACTCTAAGACCGAGTTTGATAAAAAGATTACTAAGTAGACACCCATAAACTAAAGTTTCTATATGTTTGGATGGGATAATATTTATGGTATCTACTAGTTCACTAAAAACGATTTGTGGCAAATTTATCTTTTTATTATGTTGGATACAATGTATCCACCATAAATCTCTGACACGAAGAGTGGAGTACCTACCTCCGGATGGTCTAAACCACCAAGAGATCATCAAATGAAGGAATCAATTGGGATGAGATTGTAAAGTACTAACACTAGCATTGGGTAGATAAGAAGATGCCACAGTCTCTTTTTCATTATATAAACCATCGTCATCTAGTCCAAATTGTTTAGCGATAGTCTCGGAGTCGACATAAACAAATTGTCCTAAAAGGTAGGATCTAATTCCTATAGTCCTAGTTTGTAGCTAGTTTTGGAAACATACCGCATTAGAGTAGAAAATTTGGACTAATTGGTGATAGACAATGGGTTGAAGGTGACAAAGTTTATAAAACTTCCAAGAGCGAAGGACTGGAAGATATTTGAAGTCTATATCGAGCATGGCTTAAAGGGAATGAATATGCTCTTCCCGGATTTTGTAAGAATCGAAACTATTATGGTATCGATGGTAGAGTTATTCTCTACGATGACCTGGAACATTAAAACATGAGTTTAGAATGGTCATATTTTGGTCATTCGGGTTTGGATTTTGAGGTTGAGGAGGAATAGGATTAGGAGGTTGGTTAGAACGACTAGAAGAGGATCTAGGATGTTTAGGGTTGGACATGGTTTAAGAATCGGAATTGGATAGGTATCCTGCAAATTTAAAAACATGTATGCATTATAATCAATCCCAAAACTCAATTGAGTCCGCAATAATACAAGGTTCTCTAAACCAAATTCTAATGGGCAAGATTTTGAAAAACTATTTGAAAATAATATTTGAAAAATCATAATATGTATAGTTTTCATGAAAGCAACACAATTAAATAAAAAATATCAATAATTTTTGAAACTATTTTTTTATTTCAAAAATTTAATGAAATTTTTTGAAAAATTGTTTGTTTTTGACGAAATTGATTGTAAAATATGGTTTAGAATCATAATATAATCAATGCCCGATATAATGTTCATCCTATAACTAATTTAAACTAGTTATAACATAAAAATTTGATAAAATAGGGGTTTTTAGAAAAATACCTTGAAAAAATCGGATTTTGTGAGAATGTGATGATTTTTGCACGAGTTTGATGATTCCAATAGGTTTAGAAGTTGAAGAGCAGTTGGATTCCGAGTTTTAAATGATGATTTGAGCAAGAATGGATATTTTGGATAGAGAGGGACGAACGACGAGCTTGAGAGTTTTTTAAGAGTGTTTGAGAAAATGAATAAGAAATAGGGTTTTTAATCAAAAACCAACGGATGCATCGATGCATGGTATTGTGCATCGATGCACATTCAAGGAGTACATCGATGCATATTCATAATGTATCGATGCACATTCAAAAGGATGCATCGATGCACTCTCTAGTGTATCGATGCATTATGCAAAAAAATGTCAAAAATCCGTTTTAAACACTTTAAATGCTAAATTAATTAGCTCTAGTGGTATTGGCAACTCATATATTGAAAATTAATCATGTTCAATCAATCAAATCTATCTTTAAACATTATTTGAACATATAATTAATTTTCACTAAGTATCATAAACTTCCCCTAACTAATAGCAAAGAATGCAATCAAAATATTATTTTCATTAGCATTTTTAATTTCTAATTAAAAGTGCTAAAATTATTTTAAACACTAAGTGAAGATAGGTCAGTTAAACCTAACTCTCTCCTAAGTATCCAAAATCTTTCTTTGTCTAAGGGTTTTCTAAAAATATCCGCTAATTGGTGTAAAGTATCAACAAATTCTACATCTTTCTTAGCGACATGGTCTCTAATGAAGTGATTTCTAATTTAAATATGCTTAGTTCTAGAGTGTTGGAAGGGATTTTTAGTGAGACAAATAGCACTAGTATTGTCACACTTGATAGGAATGGTACCTACTTCAATTTTATAATCAAAAAGTTATTGTTTCATCCATAAAACTTGTGCACAACAACTACCGGCTGAATTGTATTCCGCTTCAGTGGTAGATAATGCAACACAATTTTGTTTCTTTGAAAACCAAGAAATCAGCATATTTCCAAGGAATTGACAAGTATCGGAGGTTCTTTTCATATCTAATTTGCATCCTCCAAAATCCGCATCCTCTAAAATCCGCATCTGAGAAGGCATGCAAGCTAAAACTAGAGTCTCTAGGATACCAAAGTCCTAAACTATGAGTGTCCATAAGGTATCTAAAGATCCTCTTAACGGCTAGTAAATATGATTCTTTAGGGTAGGATTAAAATCTAGCACATAAGCAAACACTAAACATAATATCCGGTCTATTTGCGGTTAGATAAATCAATGAGCCAATCATGGATCTATATAATTTAACATCCACACATTTACCTTCTTTATCTATGTCAAGCTTTGTAGAAGAACTCATTGGAGTGGCATGAGGTTTCCCATTTTCCAATCCAAACTTCTTAAGCATATCCTTGACGTACTTAGCTTGATTGATGAAGATGCCATCTTTTCTTTGCTTGATTTGGAGTCCTAAGAAATATGAGAGCTCCCCCATCATGCTCATCTCGAATTCACCTTGCATTAGCATAGAAAATTCTTGGCAAAGAACATCATTAGTATAACCAAATATTATATCATCAACATAAATTTGAACTACTAATAAATCTTTACCTTTGGTCTTTAAACACATTGTAGTGTCAATCTTCCCTTTTGAAAAACCTTTTTCTATTAAAACGTTTGACAATCTTTCATACCAAGCTCTAGGGGCTTGCTTTAAACCATAAAGTGCTTTTGTCAATTTAAAACATAATCTGGAAATTTTGAATCTTCAAAACCTGGAGGTTGTTCCACATACACGTTTTCTTTTATAAAACCATTTAAAAATGCACTTTTAACATCAATTTGGTATAATTTAAATTCATTGAAACATGTAAATGCTAATAACATTCTAATTGCTTCCATCCTAGCTACGAGAGCATATGTTTCATCATAGTCTAATCATTCTTCTTGAGTATAGCCTTGAGCAACAAGTCTAGCCTTGTTCCTCACAATATTACCACTTTCATCAAGCTTATTCCTAAATACCCATCTAGTACCTATAGTAGATTTATTACTAGGCCTTTCAACTAATGTCCATACTTTACTTCCCTCAAATTGATTTAACTCTTCTTGCATAGCCATAATCCAATGTTCAACATTTAATGCTTCTTTAATGTTCTTAGGCTCTATGAATGAAATAAATGCAACATAATTACAAATATTTCTAAGAAAAGATCGAGTTGTTACCCCTTTGGATGGATCACCTATAATTTCACCATCCTTGAGATAGTTGTACTCTCTTGGGTAAGATACTTCCCTTTCTTCAATGGTTGGATTCTCGAGAGGATCATGAGTTTCCTCATCTTTCGTTTCTTCTTTTGATGATGGTTCTCCTACGTCATTTCTAACGTCATTTGCTTGTATAATACCTACATCATCATCAACACAAGAATCATTCCTTGGAAGGGGATTATCATCGAAAACAACATGTATAGATTCTTCTACAACAAAAGCTCTTTTATTAAATACCCGATAAGCTTTAGAATTTAAGGAATAACCCAGAAAAATTTCTTCATCACATTTAGCATCAAATTTGCCAAGATTATCTTTATCGCTGTTTAAAACTAAACATTTACATCCAAAAGGATGAAAATAACTAATGTTAGGCTTTTTATTTTTGAAAATTTCATATGGAGTTTTATTTAAAATTGGCCTAATCATTACTCGATTTATAATATAACAAGCGGTATTTGTGGCTTCCGCCCAAAAGTATTTTGGCAAATTATTTTCACAAAGCATGGTTCTAGCCATTTCTTCTAAAGTTTGATTTTCTTCTCAACAACTCCATTTTGTTAAGGGGTTCTTGGTGCTGAAAAATTATGGCTAATACCATTAGAATTACAAAACTCAGTAAATCCAAGATTTTCAAATTCAGTGCCATGATCACTCCTAACACTAGTGATAGAGTAACCTTTTTCATTTTGGATTATTTTTAAAAATGTGATGAAATTTTCTAATGCTTCATCTTTAGTACATAAGAATATAACCCAAGTATATCTAGAATAGTCAACTACCAAGACAAATGCATATTGTTTTCCACCCAAGCAAGTTGTTCTAGTTGGCCCAAAAAGATCTAAATGAATCAATTGTAATACTCTACTAGTTGATACGTCATTAATGGATTTAAAAGAAACTCGCTTTGTTTTCCTTTAGCACAAGCATCACATATTCTATCATTATCAAATTTTAGTTTAGGCAACCCTCTTACTAAGTCTCCTTGAATTAACCGTTGTAAAACGCTCATGCTAGCATGTCCTAGTCTCCTATATCATAACCAACTATCATGATCATCCTTAGCAACTAGGCATAAATTAGTCATATCAATAGAGTCTAAAAGCACCATGTATATGTTTCCTATTCTATGACCAATAAGCATAATCTGATTAGATGCAATGTCGATTACTTTACAACCATTAGTTTCAAATAAGACATTGTATCCCTTGTCGCATAATTGACTAATACTCAATAGATTATGCTTTAATCCATTCACATATAAAACATTCTTAATTTGTATGGAAGAGGTATTACCTATAGTACCTATACCTTCGATGTGACCTTTTGAATTATCACCAAAAGTCACTTTTCCTCCATTTTTGGCATTAAGCTCAATGAACCGGCTCTTGTCTCCGGTCATGTGTCTTGAGCATCCACTATCAAGGTACCATGAGTTTGAATTTGTTTCCCGTGCCTTGTAGAAATATTCATTTTACTACAAACATAGATTAATTTCTAATTTTTTGTACCCAAATTCTTTTGGGTCCATATTCATTAGTTTCTAAAATTATAGTCCTCTTAGGTATCTATTTGTGTAGGATATCCTTATCTTTAGTAGTAATGAGTCATTTAGGAACCCATATACTTCTAACGATTTTACCATTTGAGGTTCTTTGAGGACCTCTATGATTTTAGTTTCTAAAACTTTTTCTAACAAAGTTGGATTTTGAATTTTCACCTTTTTCAAAACGTTTTGTTCCAACTTTATCAAAAGAAGCTTTAAGATCATCAATTTATTTTTGATGATCATCATGAGCTTTTGAAAGTAAATTATGCAAATAAGTATTTTTCTTTTCAAAGTCATCAATTTTGATTTGCAATTCTTTAATTTTACTTTCAAGTTCATTGTTGGTCTTGGACATAAGACTATTTTCATTTTTCAATTTTGAAACATCATTTTTGTATTTTGAAAATAAAGTCTTATAATCCGATGCCAACCCATTATAATCCTCTAATAACTAATCATAAGATAATTCATCTGAATCAAATGAGTTAGAGGTTACCTGAGAGTTTTCCCCGATGGCCATCAAACACAAGTTGGCTACTTCTTGTTCCTCTTCATTGGAACCTTCTTTATCGCTCCATGTATCTACATAAGTCTTGTGTTTCTTTTTGGATTGACCCTTTTTCTTTAATTGAGGGAAATCATATTTGACATGCCCCGACTTTTTGCATTCATAGCAAATGATCGGGTCTTTCTCATTCGATTCAGTTTTGAAGCCTTCATTTCCTTTGAATTTTCTTCCTCGGTTGGGCCTCATCAATTTTCTGAATCGTTTGGAAAATAATGTCATTTCCTCGTCATCGTCATCTTTATCCGAATCGATCTCATATTTTGTGGATTTGAGAAAAACTCCAATGTTCTTCTTCTTCTCCTTCTCATTTGGTGTCTCGTCAATCTTATCGAGGTCTACCTCATCTTCAAGCATCATTTCATGAGTGAGGAGGGAACCAATTAGCTCTTCAAGGGTTAAGCACTTTAAGTTCTTAGCTTCGATGATTGTCGTCTTCTTTGATTGCCACGATTTTGGAAGTGAGTAAACTAACTTCCTCACAATATTTTTGTTTGGTATGATCTCTCCATATGATTCGAGACCATTGACAATCGTTGAAAATCTATCCGTCATAGCTTTGATATCTTCATTTGGTTTTATCCTGAAATTTTCATAGCTACGTGTTAGAAGACTAATTTTAGATTCTTTTACCTCGTCCGTGCCTTCATGAGTGACTTGTAGTTTATCTCATATCTCCTTGGAGGTTGTACATGATGAAACTCTTCCGTATTCATCCGGTCCATGTGCACAAAATATGATATGGATGGCTTTGGAGTTGAGCTGGAAGATTCTCGTCTCTCCTTCACTCCACAATCTTGGATGAGTGGAAGGTTTGATGTATCCATCTTCTACGATATTCCATGCTCCCATGTCACTTGCTTGAATGATGTACATCATCCTATTCTTCCAATAGACATAGTTAGCTCCATTGAAGAAAGGAGGCTTGTTGACGGGCATCGAATCGAGACCGGAGTCGAAGTTTGAAGCGGAGGCCAATGATGACTTGATTATCAATGTAACTCTTCCCGAATCGACTAAAGAGGTGATTAAACCTTCAAATGAGTGAGGCTGAGATACCAATTGTTGAGTTAATCGATCGGCAGAATCGACCAAGAGGGGGTGAATTGGCAATAAAAATTTCGGTGGAAGCTTTTTGTAGAAAATAGAAAATAATTGCACAGCGATTTACAGTGGTTCGACTTTCTCAACCTAAGTTTACGTCCACTACCTTAGCTATCCACACTAAGGATTTTCCAACAAATTCACTAATTTGTTTTTTCTTTTGAGGCCAAAGAGATAACCTTACAATTCCCTCAAGAATATACCCCAATTCTTGAGAACACTCTTTCTCAAAGAGAATATTACAAATTCGCAAACTTAATAAAAAAACCTCACAAGGCAAATGTGTTTGCACAATTCTAGAACAAAGAAAGAACACTCAAGAATAAATACAATTGGGCACAACAAGTGTTCTTGAAAGCAAAGATGAATATTGAATGAAATAGGCTTGAAATTGCTCAAACTTGAGGTTTGATGATTTCTCTTTAATTTTCTTTTGTTTCTTGATAATTGTTGTTGATCAATGGCTTCTAAACTTGTTTAAATACACCATGGATCACTTCTAAACGTTGGAGATTATTAATGGAGTCAATAGAACCGTTATTGTATGAAAACAATTAATAAAACAAGTGGGAGCGTATGGTGCATCGATGCATAAGGCTAGTGCATCGGTACACTATGTGTAAAATTCAAATATTTTGACCGTTGGAAGACTTAGTGCATCGGTACACTTATGGTGCATCGATGCATATAATACATTCGATTTTTCATACAAGCCTGGAGTGCATCAATGCATGGTATGTGCATCGATGCATAAAATGCATTCGATGTTTTAGAAATAGCTGGGGTGCATCGATGCATGGATTATGCATTGGTACACTAAATACATTCAAAATTCAATTTAATTAGGAGTGCATCGATGCATGACATAGTGCATCGGTAAATCCTTTAGAAAATTCAATCATTGGCTCGTTTTTGGTTCGAAATACTTTGTGAAATTTTTTTCAAAAATATTTTAAGTATAAAACACAATTTTACACATTAGTAAGGATTGAAATTGATCTTTAAAAGACTTGGAGTAATAATTTGATATTCGAATAATTGTGTCGAATATTCTTAGAAAATCATTTGTAAAATCTTAAAATTCATTTATACTTAGTTTTTTATATAGAAACATCAAAATGTTTTCAACAATCTCCCACTTTTTGATATAACAAAACATTTGAGTAATTTTTAAGATTTTATTTGAAAATAATTTTTGTAAACAATTTTGAAAATTAATTTACTTCCCCTTACTATAAACATCTTTTCTCCCCCTTTTTGTTAAATCAAAAAGACTCTAAAACGTTTTTAAACAAGGGTTTTGAAAAACTTAGCCAATTGATATTTAGAAATTTTAAAGCTTAAGCTGCTAAGATCACAAGAAAAAGAGATATTAGCCATTAGTTTCAATAATTCAATATTCATAAATAAATATGTAATGAAAAATTGGTCATATGATGCAAAAATAATAAATATTTAAGCTCAAAAATGAAAATAAAATATATAACTTCAAACATCCATAAAACATCAAACAAATTCAAACATCCAACAACCAAAGTAAAACAATCACAAATGTATTCAAAATGTTTTAACAATAAGTTCTAGATTCAACCCAAACAAAATCAAAGCAAAATAAGGTCTACTGTTCTGGAGGATCGGGAGGAGGAGGAAAGTGTGCTCGCATCTCAAGAATGAGAGCATCCATACGTTCACGTATTTCCCTTTGAAATTCAGTAAGATGAGACTCTCTGGAGGCAAACCATAGATCAAATGTCTCCATAAATGATCTAAAATATGGAGGCACTTGTTCTTCTTGTTGTGCTGGTGCCCGTGTCGGAGAATCATCATCGGCATCATCAGGTACGACTTCATCAATATCTTGCATGAGATGTTGAAGTTCGGGATCATCGTCCGCAGCCGGTGCCGGTGGCAGTGGAGCTCGTGAAGAGCTTGCTCTTGGATTTTGCTTAGCGGGTCGAAAAACCCATTGATCAGTTACCTCATCCTGTTTCCATTCAGCTTTGTTTAAGGAAATGAGATTGATTTTGTTTTGAAGAGGGATCGAAATATCTAGAGAAACTCTAAGACCGAGTTTGATAAAAATATTACTAAGTAGACACCCATAAACTAAAGTTTCTATATGTTTGGATGGGATAATATTTATGGTATCTACTAGTTAACTAAAAATGATTTGTGGAAAATTTATCTTTTTATTATGATGGATACAGTGTATCCACCATAAATCTCTGACACGAAGAGTGGAGTACCTACCTTCGGATGGTCTAAACCACCAAGAGATCATCAAATGAAGGAATCAATCGTGATGAGATCGTAAAGTACTAACACTAGCATTGGGTTGATAAAGAGATGACACAGTCTCTTTTTCATTATATAAACCATCGTCATCTAGTCCAAATTGTTTAGCGATAGTCTCGGAGTCGACATAAACAAATTGTCTTAAAAGGTAGGATCTAATTCCTATAGTCCTAGTTTGTCGCTCGTTTTGGACACATACCGCATTAGAGTAGAAAATGCGGACTAATTGGTGATAGACAATGGGTTGAAGGTGACAAAGTTTATAAAACTTCCAAGAGCGAAGGACTGGAAGATATTCGAAGTCTATATCAAGCATCGCTTGAAGGGAATGAATACGCTCTTCTCGAATTTTGTAAGACTCGAAAATATTATGGTATCGATGGTAGAGTTATTCTCTACGACGACCTGGAACATTAAAACAGGAGTTTAGAATGGTCATATTTTGGTCATTCGGGTTTGAATTTTGAGGTTGAGGAGGAATAGGATTAGGAGGTCGGTTAGAATGACTCGAAGAGGACCTAGGACGTTTAAGGTTGGACATGGTTTAAGAATCGGAATTGGATAGGTAACCTGCAAATTTAAAAACATGTATGCAATATAATCAATCCCAAAACTCAATTGAGTCTGTAATAATTCAAGGTTCTCTAAACCGAATCCTAATGGGCAAGATTTTTAAAAACTATTTGAAAATAATATTTGAAAAATCATAATACGTATATTTTTCATGAAAACAACACAATTAAATCAAAAATATCAATAATTTTTGAAACTATTTTTTTATTTCAAAAATTTAATGTTTTTTTTAAAAATTGTTTGTTTTTGACGAAATTGATTGTAAAATATGGTTTAGAATCATAATATAATCAATGCCTGATATAATGTTCATCTTAGAACTAATTTAAACTAGTTCTAAAATAAAAATTTGATAAAATAGGGGTTTTTAGAAAAATACCTTGAAAAATTCAGATTTTGTGAGAATGTGATGATTTTTGCACGAGTTTGATGATTCCAACAGGTTTAGAAGTTGAAGAGCAGTTGGATTCTGACTTTTAAACGATGATTTGAGAAAGAATGGAGATTTTGGATAGAGAGGGACGAACGACGGGCTTGAGAGTTTTTTTTAAGAGTGTTTGAGAAAATGAAGAAGAAATAGAGTTTTTTTTAAGAGTGTTTGAGAAAATGAAGATGACTTTTAATCAAGGAGTGCATCAGTGCATATTCATAATGTATCGATGCACATTCAAAAGGATGCATCGATGCACTCTCTAGTGTATCGATGCATTATGCACAAAAATGTCAAATATCCGTTTTAAACACTCAAAATGCTAAATTAATTAGCTCTAGTGGTATTGGAAACTCATATATTGAAAATTAATCATGTTCAATCAATCAAATCTATCTTTAAAAATTATTTGAACATATAATTAATTTTCACTAAGAATCAAAAACTCCCCCTAACTAATAGCAAAGAATGCAATAAAATATTATTTTCATTAGCATTTTTAATTTCTAATTAAAAGTGCTAAAATTATTTTAAACACTAAGTGAAGATAGATCAGTTAAACCTAACTCTCTCCTAAGTGTCCAAAATCTTTCTTTGTCTAAGGGTTTACTAAAAATATCCGCTAATTAGTGCAAAATATCAACAAATTCTTGAACTACATCTTCCTTAGTGACATGGTCTCTAATGAACTGATGTCTAATTTCAATATGCTTAGTTCTAGAGTGTTGGATGAGATTTTTAGTGAGACAAATAGAACTAGTATTGTCACACTTGATAGGAATGGTACCTACTTCAATTCCATAATCAAAAAGTTGTTGTTTCATCCATAAAACTTGTGCACAACAGCTACCGACTGAAATGTATTCCGCTTCAGTGGTAGATAATGCAACACAATTTTTTTCTTTGAAAACCAAGGAATCAACATATTTCCAAGGAATTGACAAGTATCGGAGGTTCTTTTCCTATCTAATTTGCATCCTCCATAATCCGCATCTGAGAAGACATGCAAGCTAAAACTAGAGTCTCTAGGATACCAAAGTCCTAAACTAGGAGTGTCCTTAAGGTATATAAAGATCCTCTTAACGGCTAGTAAATGTGATTCTTTAGGGCAGGATTGAAATCTAACACATAAGCAAACACTAAACATAATATCCGGTCTACTTGCGGTTAGATAAAGCAATGAGCCAATCATGGATCTATATAATTTAACATCCACACATTTACCTTCTTCATCTATGTCAATCTTTGTAGAAGAACTCATTGGAGTGGCATGAGGTTTCCCATTTTCCAATCCAAACTTCTTAAGCATATCCTTGACGTACTTAGCTTGATCGATGAAGAT
Source organism: Hibiscus syriacus (assembly GCF_006381635.1). Taxonomy (NCBI): domain Eukaryota; kingdom Viridiplantae; phylum Streptophyta; class Magnoliopsida; order Malvales; family Malvaceae; genus Hibiscus; species Hibiscus syriacus. The sequence continues at coordinate 1,237,793 of NW_024061932.1, read as the reverse complement.
GTCGTCTTTTCTTTGCTTGATTTGGAGTCCCAAGAAATATGAGAGCTCCCCCATCATGCTCATCTCGAATTCACCTTGCATTAGCTTAGAAAATTCTTGGCAAAGAACATCATTAGTATAACCAAATATTATATCATCAACATAAATTTGAACTACTAATAAATCTTTACCTTTTCTCTTTAAAAACAATGTAGTGTCAACCTTCCCTTTTGAAAAGCCTTTTTCTATTAAAAAGTTTGATAATCTTTCATACCAAGCTCTAGGGGATTGCTTTAAACCATAAAGTGCTTTCGTCAATTTAAAAACATAATCTGGAAATTTTGAATCTTCAAAACCTGGAGGTTGTTCCACATACACTTCTTTTATAAAACCATTTAAAAATGCACTTTTAACATCCATTTGGTATAATTTAAATTCATTGAAACATGCAAATGTTAATAACATTCTAATTGCTTCCATCCTAGCTACGGGAGCATATGTTTCATCATAGTCTAATCCTTCTTCTTTAGTATAGCCTTGAGCAACAAGTCTAGCCTTGTTCCTCACAATATTACCACTTTCATCAAGCTTATTTCTAAATACCCATCTAGTACCTACAATAGATTTATTACTAGGCCTTTCAACTAATGTTCGTACTTTACTTCTCTCAAATTGATTTAACTCTTCTTGCATAGCCATAATCAAATGTTCATTATTTAATGTTTCTTTAATGTTCTTAGGCTCTATGCATGAAATAAATGCAACATAATTACAAATATTTCTAATAGAAGATCGAGTTGTTACCCCTTTGGATAGATCACCTATAATTTCACCATCCTTGACATAGTTGTACTCTCTTGGTAAGATATTTCCCTTTCTTCAATGGTTGGATTCTTGAGAAGATCATGAGTTTCCTCATCTTTCGTTTCTTCTTTTGATGATGGTTCTCCAACTTCATTTCTAACGTCATTTGCTTGTATAATACCTACATCATCATCAACACAAGAATCTTTCCTCGGAAGGGGATTATCATCGAAAACAACATGTATAGATTCTTTTACAACCAAAGTTCTTTTATTAAATACCCGATAAGCTTTAGAATTTAAAGAATAACCCAGAAAAATTTATTCATCACTTTTAGCATCAAATTTGCCAAGATTATCTTTATCGTTGTTTAAAACTAAACATTTTCATCCAAAAGGATGAAAATAGCTAATGTTAGCTTTTTATTTTTTGAAAATTTCATATAGAGTTTTATTTAAAATTGGCCTAATCATTAGTCGATTTAAAACATAACAAGCGGTATTTGTGGCTTCCGCCCAAAAATATTTTGGTAAATTATTTTCACAAAGCATGGTTCTAGCCATTTCTTCTAAAGTTCGATTTTCTTCTAAAGTTCGATTTTCCTCTCAACAACTCCATTTTGTTGAGGGGTTCTTGGTGCTGAAAAATTATGGCTAATACCATTAGAATTAGAAAACTCAGTAAATCCAAGATTTTCAAATTCAGTGCCATGATCACTCCTAACACTAGTGATAGAGTAACCTTTTTCGTTTTGGATTATTTTTGAAAATGTGATGAAATTTTCTAATGCTTCATCTTTAGTACTTAAGAATAGAACCCAAGTATATCTAGAATAGTCATCTACCAAGACAAATGCATATTGTTTTCCACCCAAGCTATTTGTTCTAGTTGGCCCAAAAAGATCTAAATGAATCAATTATAATACTCTACTAGTTGATACGTCATTAATGGATTTAAAAGAAACTCGCTTTTGTTTTCCTTTAGCACAAGCATCACAGATTTTATCATTATCAAATTTTAGTTTAGGCAACCCTCTTACTAAGTCTACTTGAATTAACCGTTGCAAAACACTCATGCTAGCATGTCTTAGTCTCCTATGTCATAACCAACTATCATGCTCATCCTTAGCAACTAAGCATAAATTAGTCATATCAATAGAGTCTAAATGCACCATGTATATGTTTCCTATTCTATGACCAATAAGCATAATCTAATTAGATGCAATGTCGATTACTTTACAACCATTAGTTTCAAATAAGACCTTGTATCCCTTATCGCATAATTAACTAATACTTAATAGATTATGCTTTAATCCATTCACATATAAAACATTCTTAATTTGTATGGAAGATGTATTACCTATAGTACCTACACCTTCAATGTGACCTTTTGAATTATCACCAAAAGTCACTTCTCCTCCATTTTTTGCATTAAGCTCAATGAACCGGCTCTTGTCTCCGGTCATGTGTCTTGAGCAACCACTATCAAGGTACCATGAGTTTGAATTTGTTTCTCGTGCCTTGTAGAAATGCTCCTTTTCCTACAAACATAGATTAATTTCTAATTTTTGGTACCCAAATTCTTTTGGGTCCATATTCATTAGTTTCTAAAATTATAGTCCCCTTAGGTATCCATTGGTATAGGATATCCTTATCTTTAATAGTAATGAGTCCTTTAGGAACCCAAATACTTCTAACAATTTTACCATTTGAGGTTCTTTGAGGACCTCTATGATTGTAGTTTCTAAAAATTTTTCTAACAAAGTTGGATTTTGAATTTTCACCTTTTTCAAAACGTTTTGTTCCAACTTTATCAAAAGAAGCTTTAAGATCATCAATTTCTTTTTGATGATCATCATGAACTTTTGAAAGTAAATTATGCAAATCAGTATTTTTCTTTTCAAAGTCATCAATTTTGATTTGCAATTCTTTAATTTTACTTTCAAGTTCATTGTTGGTCTTGGACATAAGACTATTTTCATTTTTCAATTTTGAAACATCATTTTTGTATTTTAAAATAAAGTCTTATAATCCGAAGCCAACCCATTATAATCCTTTGATAACTAATCATAAGATAATTCATCTGAATCAAATGAGTTAGAGGTTACCTGAGAGTTTTCCCCGATGGCCATCAAACACAAGTTGGCTACTTCTTATTCCTCTTTATCGGAACCTTCTTTATCGCTCCATCTAGCTACATGAGCCTTGTGTTTCTTTTTGGATTGAACCTTTTTCTTCAATTGAGGGCAATCATATTCGACATGCCCCGACTTTTTGCATTCGTAGCAAATGATCGGGTCTTTCTCATTCGATTCAGTTTTGAAGCCTTCATTGCATTTGAATTTTCTTCCTCGGTTGGGCCTCATCAATTTTCTGAATCGTTTGGCAAATAATGTCATTTCCTCGTCATCGTCATCGTCATCTTCATCCGAATCGCACTCATCTTTTGTGGATTTGATAGCAACTCCAATGTTCTTCTTCTTCTCATTCTCTTTTGGTGTCTCGTCAATCTTATTGAGGTCTACCTCATCTTCAAGCATCATTTCATGAGTGATGAGGGAACCGATTAGCTCTTCAAGGGTTAAGGACTTTAAGTTTTTAGCCTCGATGATTGTCGTCTTCTTTGATTGCCACGATTTTGGAAGTGAGTAAACTAACTTCCTCATAAGCTTTTCGTTTGGTATGATCTCTCCATATGATTTGAGACCATTGACAATCGTTGAAAATCTATCCGTCATAGCTTTGATATCTTCATTTGGTTTTATCCTGAAATTTTCATAGCTATGTGTTAGAAGACTAATTTTAGATTCCTTTACCTCGTCCGTGCCTTCATGAGTGACTTGTAGTTTATCCCATATTTACTTGGCGATTGTACATGATGAAACTCTTCCATATTCATCCGGCCCAAGTGCACAAAATATGATATGGATGGCTTTGGAGTTGAGCTGGAACATTCTCGTCTCTCCTTCACTCCACAATCTTGGATGAGTGGAAGGTTTGATGTATCCATCTTCTACGATATTCCATGCTCCCATGTCACTTGCTTGAATGAAGTACATCATCCTATTCTTTCAATAGGCATAGTTAGCTCCATTGAAGAAATGAGGCTTGTTGATGGGCATCGAATCGAGACCGGATTCGAAGTTTGAAGCGGAGGCCATTGATGACTTGATTATTGATGTAGCTCTTCCTGAATCGACTAAAGAGGTGATTAAACCTTCAAATGATTGAGGCTCTGATAACAATTATTGAGTTAATCAATCGACAGAATCGACCAAGAGGGGGTGAATTGACAATAAAAATTTCGGTGGAAGCTTTTTGCAGAAAATAGAAAATAATTGCACAACGATTTACAGTGGTTCGACTTTCTCAACCAAAGTTTACGTCCACTACCTTAGCTATCCACACTAAGGATTTTCCAACAAATTCACTAATTTGTTCTTTCTTTTGAGGCCAAAGAGATAACCTTACAGTTCCCTCAAGAATATACCCCAATTCTTGAGAACACTCTTTCTCAAAGAGAAGATTACAAATTCGCAAACTTAATGAAAAACCTCACAAGGCAAACGTGTTTGCAGAATTCTAGAACAAAGAAAAAACACTCAAGAATAAATACAATTGAGCACAACAAGTGTTCTTGAAAGCAAAGATGAATATTGAATGAAATAGGCTTGAAATTGCTCAAACTTGAGGTTTGATGCTTTCTCTTTAATTCTCTCTTGTTTCTTGATGATTGTTGTTGATCAATGGCTTCTAAACTTGTTTAAATACACCTTGGATCACTTATGAATGTTGGGGATTATTAATGGAGTCAATAGAGACGTTATTGTGTGAAAACAATTAATAAAACAAGTGGGAGTGTATGGTGCATCGATGCATAAGGCTAGTGCATCGGTACACTATGTGTAAAATTCAAATATTTCGACCGGTTGAAGACTTAGTGCATCGGTACACTTATGGTGCATCGATGCATATAATACATTCGATGTTTCATACAAGCCTGGAGTGCATCGATGCATGGTATGTGCATCGATGCATAAAATGCATTCGATGTTTTAAAAATAGCTGGGGGTGCATCGATGCATAGATTATGCATCGGTACACTAAATGCATTCTAAATTCAATTTAATTAGGAGTGCATCGATGTACGACATAGTGCATCGGTACATCCTTTAGAAAATTGAATATTTGGCTCGTTTTTGGTTCGAAATACTTTGTGAAAATTGTTTCAAAAATATTTTAAGTATAAAACACAATTTTACACATTAGTAAGGATTGAAATTGATCTTTAAAAGACTTGGAGTAATAATTTGATATTCGAATAATTGTATCGAATATTCTTAGAAAATCATTTGTAAAATCTTAAAATTCATTTATACTTAGTTTGTTATATCGAAACATCAAAATGTTTTCAACAAGATGTTTTTGATGTTCTGAGTGATCCACTAGATGGTTATGTTGGGATTTATGATGCTCTATCGATCAACCGAAAAAGTTTTAAGAGGGGGTGAATTGGAAAAATAACAATTTTGGGAGTATGGAGAGAAATGATAGAAAATTTGCACAAGTATTTAAAGTGGTTCAAATTCTTTAATGAAGCTTACATCCACTACCTTAGCTCCACACTAAGGATTTATAATAAATTCACTAATTTGCCTTTTCTTTTTCTAGGCTCAAGAGTAACCTTTTACAACTCCCTAGTTTATAAAAAGAATGTAAACAAGAAACCTCTCAAAGGAAGGTGTTTACAAATTAAGCTCACTAAAAACACACTATTTATAAGAGAAAATAAAGAATAAAGAATTAAAGTTTTTCTCTTGATTATCAATGCTTGGATAGGTGTTATGTAACCTTATTCAAATGCCTTGAACTTCATTTTATATGTTGGAATCTGTTTTTTATCGTTCCTAGCCATTGGGGACTTAATTGATGCAAAATAAAACTGCCTAGACCAGGGAGTATAGATACTCGAGATTGGAGTATCGATATTGTACTAATAAAAACTAGTCGTTTTTCAATCGTTGGACTGGGAATATCGATACTAGGTTTTACGGTATCGATACTATTTTGCAATAGTATCGATACTCCTCTGAGTATCGGTACCAAAAGTTCCTACTGTAATTTGAACATGTTTGAAACCATAAGGTAGTATTGGTACTACCATAAGAGTATTGGTACTATTCATGTGGTATCGATACTGTAAGAATAATATTTGTATTTCTTTGCCATAAACATGTTTTTGTTCAAATTCATGTTTAGTAAACTTTTAATTATTTTTAAAAGCTTTGAATAAATTCAATCAAGTCCAAAAACATTTTGCCTATTTAATTTGTTATATCAAAATAGGTTTAATAGTTTACCACCTACATGAGACATATAACATCAAATCGACTTCATTCTTGGTTCCTCCATACCTAATTGTCTTGCATATTGGTGTAATCCTAAAGAAATAAAGGAATTAGAAAGATAAGTGGATGCATTGTTACAAAAAGGCTATATCCTTGAAAGCCTTATTCCTTGTGCAGTTCCAGTCATCTTAGTGCTAAAGAAAGATTGCATATTCTAAATGTGTGTAGACTGCAAACCTATAAATAGGATAACAATCAAGTATATGCACCTTATCCCACACTTAGATGATATGTTAGATAGACTTCACGGAGCATGCATCTTCACAAATATTAACTTGAAAAGCGGTTTCCATCAAATCCGAATGAAATATGGTGATGAATGGAAAACAACTTTCAATACAAAGTTCAGACTATACAAATGGCTTGTCAAGCCTTTTGGACTCACAAACGCACATAGCACATTCATGGGACTAATGAATCATGTTTTGAAGGAGTTTATAGGTAAGTATGTTGTTGTTTAATTTGATGATATTATCTACTCACCTTCTCTTGAATCTCATATCTCCCACGTTCGCTTGGTTTTTGAAGTTCTTCGACGATAACACTTATATGCTAACATGGACAAGTGCGTGTTTTGTAGTGATAAGTTTATCTTTTTAGGCTTTATAGTAAGTGCACAGGGAATCCATGTCGATGATGACAAGGTGAAAGTAATTCAATAATGGCCCACGCCATCTTCCATAACCGAGGTAAGATTATTTCATGGCTTAGCAAACTTCTACCACTGTTTTGTCAAGGATTTTTCCACTATTGTTGCACCTTTGTTGGTAATCATCAAAAAGTCGGTTGAATTCAAATGGGGACCAAAATGAAAAGAAATATTTGAACTTATTAAAGGTAATTTATCTTTTGTCCTATTCTTTCTCTTCCCTATTTTTCCAACATTTTTTAGCTAAAAGTTGATGCTTCAGGTATAAGCATAGGTGCAATTCTTATGCATGAAATACAACCTATCACTTACTTTAGTGAGAAATTAAAATTTGCACAATTAAATTACTCTACCTATGACAAAGAACTTCTGGTGTTAGTATGTGCACTCAAAGTATGACAACACTATCTTCTTCCTAAAGAGTTTTTCATACACACCGACCACGAATCTTTAAAGTAATTAAATGGATAAGGTAAGATAAACAAACGGCATGCTCGATGGATTGAATTCATCGAATCTTTTCTTTACGTAATGAAATATAAATAAGGGAAATATAACATTATAGCCCATGCATTATCTCGAAGTTACACTCTCATCACAAAAATGCATGTTACACTGGGCTTTGGACATATCAAAGCAATTTACTCTATCGATCTGGATTTCTCTGAGATTTATAAACAATGTGTAAAAGGTGATTTTAACAAGTTTTATCTTGTAGATGGATTCCCTTTTTTTTGCTTGAACAAGTTTTGGATTCCACAAGGCTCACTGAGATAATTTATGGTTAAGGAATCACATTCAAGAAGACTAATGTCTCACTTTAGCGTTGACAAGACTCTTGACATGGTCACAAAACACTTCTTTTGATTTTACATGAGGAAAACCATAGAAAATGCATGTTTTTCATGTATCACATACAAACAATACAAATCTAAGATAAACCCAAATGGTTTGTATACTACTCTACATATTTCTTGTTTGCCTTGGACTGATTTATACATGGATTTTATTCTTGGTTTACCTCGCACCAAGAAAGGGCACGATAGTATATTTGTGGTCGTGGAAAAGTTTTTAAAGATAACATACTTTATTCCATGTAACAAAACGGATGATGCCACCCATATTGCTGATTTTTTTAAGAGATAGTATGATTTCATGACATTCCTTGCACTATTGCATCTGATCAAGATACAAAATTCATAAACCACTTTTGGAAGGTATTATGGGGTAAAATAGGTATGAAACTTCTATACTCCACTAGTTTCATCCACATACTGATGGACAAACAGAGGTAATAAATTGAGTTCTAGGTTCTTTACTTAGAATTATGGTAGGTAAGAACACTCGAAACTGGGAATAATGTTTACCTTTCGTTGAATTTGCATACAACATATCTATTCATTCCACTACAGGTTTTTCTCCATTTGAGATAATTTACGAATTTAATCCACTAACTATTTTAGATCTCATTCATTTTCCTTTAGATCATATTATAAGCATTGATGGAGAACATGAATCTATATTAGTCAAGGACATTCACGCCAAAAATAAACAAAGGATGGAGAAAACATACGAAGCAGTTGCACACATAGTCAACAAAAGAACGACAATATGCCATCTTTGAACCCGGTGACTAGGTTTGGATACATATGAGAAAAGAGAGATTTCCAAAGCAAATGAAATTTAAGCTTGATCCACTGATAAACCTTTTCAAGTGCTCGAGTGGATCAATAACAATGCTTACCGTATTAATCTTCCAGGTGAGTATGACGTGAGTGCATCTTTCAATGTTTCTAACTTATCTCTTTTTAACGTTCCATATTTGTGGACAAATCCTTCTAAGAAGGGGGAGATGATGCGAGCACCATATACCACAACTCTTGAGAAGATGAGCTAACTCTTCCACTTGGCCCAATCACTCGAGATCAGGCTAAACTTCTTAAAGTGAGGCTTCAAAACACTGTGCAAGCCTTCATAAGCAAGAGCTTACTTGGACACATGGAGAATGAAGACTTTAAGGAAGAGAATCCACATTAACTTGGATCACCACAACTCAAGTTTAAACTATTTTAGGACCAAATTGCCAAGATCACATTGATAATCTTGAAAATTTGTTTAAGCCTCCTTGAATGAAAACCATCCTGTAAAAGTTACCCATTTCTAAGTTGATAAAGCATGTGATAACTTTCCTTTTTAGGATTTTAGTTATTTAGATAATTATAAAGTTGTTATTTTTATTTTATTAGGATAAGAATAAAAATGATATTTGATTATAATGATAAAGCCTTGATAACTTATCACTATGATGCCCATCACCTTGCTTATCATAAGTTTGGTCGCCTATCACCTTGCTTATCACATGCTAGCTGCCTATCACCTTCTTGCAGACTCATCCATGCCATTCATCTCATCCCACTAGTTAAAGGACTTAAACAAGCTTTTAAGCTCCTTGTTTTTATCACCATCGTTGGATTAAATACTATATCAAGGGTTTACATTTGTTCCACATATCCTATGAAGACTAGGATAACTATTTTTATTATTTTTATTCTATGTCAATACTTAGTCGTGTTACAACAAGGACTCCTCTAAAACAATATAAAGGATGATCCCACCATTGTAATCACATCTTTTTCTTGAATCAAATACATTGAGAGTTTATTTTTGTAAGAGTTGGTACTTGTGCATTCGAAGCTTCTTTTCATTGAGTTATTTTCAAGTTCTTTGTGAGAGAGATCTCCACACTTTGGCTTGCCTCTTAATTGTGATTAGGAGGGCTAGTTAGAGTCGATTATCGAGTTTGTCTAGTTAATTACAACTAGGAGGGTTCTTAGGACACTTATCCGTCGATTTTCATCATATCCATCATCATCATCAACATTCAACCACCCACCATCTCTATTCATTCAAGTTTATGTTAACTCATACATACTAGGTAAAATTTCAATTGCAATTTTCTCTTAGTCCATTTATCCTTTTTCAATTATGTTTCCCTATTCATATTCCTTATTTAATTACCTTTCTAACTCATATATACCTTTTCCATTTTCTGTCAAGATCAATTTTTTTAAAACCCTAATTTGGCTAAGTTCTTCCTATCCATTATCCTTATTTTTCGTTTTCTTTACATTATCCTTATCTAGTCATTATCTTAATCTCTTATTTGTATTAATTTCTAGCAACCTTAATTCAAACATAGTCTATCTTTACCATCGCCCACATGCAATCTTTCCCTCTCGTTTTTGATCGAGTCTAAAGCTTTCTAGGTTTGATTTTTCAACAAGAGCAACATCCATTCATCCGTTGCCACTTATCTATCATCACCTCATATACAACACCCCTAAAAGCGGTTATCTTCAATAATGGACACCGGTTGAATCCAAGCTTTTTCTAAGCTTGGATTTAGTCTTCATATCGACATGGTTATCATAAGTGCCAACTTTGCTCACAAATGTAACACCACAAGAAATATCATCCAAAACATAAACCCTGATCATAAATCATAATTTTGTCTTCAAATTCGTTATGTCCATGAAATTAAACTCTTTTCTATTTCACATAACCATTATGCTCACATTTATCTTGTTCAACAATTTTTTTTTCTTAATTTAGTCGAGATGTTTTTACCAGTAACATCGTTATTTGACACGGGGGAGGAAGCATCAGCTGCAATATATAAAACTGTTGAACCTTGAAGAATATAAAACTTGTCAGACTTTCTCTATCCTTTCATCACAATAAGTGAGTCTATGAAAATTCTCATAGCTCTACCATAACTGGAGAATTTGTACTCTTTTGAATCTAGGGTACCTAACGAAATTAGATTTTTACTCAAATCTGGAACATGTCTCACATTACCAAGTGTACGAATAATCCAAATCAAACATATTAATATTGATTTTTCCAATACTTGTGACTTTACAAGAGACATTATTTCCCAAAAATATATCACTTGTAGTTACAACTTTATACGTCACAAACCAGACTCATATGAAAACTACTACCAGAGTTAAGTATCCACTCATCACTTGTTATAGAGTTGTCATTAGCCGCAACTAGGATTTCTCCATCATCGCACTCATCTACTACATTGACCTTACCGGATTTTTTTACAGTTTTACTCTTCAACTTCTCTTTTGATTTTATTCTATAACTTTTAATACTCCGATTTAAGATGACTTTTTTTTTTACAAAACTGACAAGTTTTACCTTGGTTGGAAGGTTTTGATCTTCCCATTTCTTTAGTACTAGAAGAATAATCGCCTTTTCTTCCACGGTCTATACTGGTTGATCCATGAACCATGAGACCTTTTACCTGGGGCTCGAAACCAGATACAAGATATTTCATATTGTCGAACGAGTGCATTTAGTGTACACCTCTTCAAGAGTGAGTGTTTCCTGACTAAGATTGTGTCTCTGAAAAATGAGTCAAAATGAGGTAACAAACATAAGAAGATCAATTCTAAGTCTTCTTGGTCATATTTCACTTCTAAAGTCTCTAGATTAGATACATTTTCCTTGAATGCATTCATGTTCTCTTAAAGAGTTAAACGTTCTGCCAATTTGAGCGAATAAAGACACTACTTTAAGTGTAACTTGTTGGTCAACTATTTTTTCGTGCATAGTTCCTCCAATTTCGCCCAAAAAGAAGTAGTATTTTTTTATTTCAACACATCCTACAACATTTGATTTTATAAATATAAACAAACCTAATAAAGGGCTTTACAATTCTTACGATTTTCCTTATTCGCCCATTGTGTTACCAACTTCTATAAAATTCTTCTATTGTATCGTCGGGATCTAACTGTGCAAGAACATCCAGAATCTTCACCTACCTAGTGAGAACCTGGTGTTTAGATCCAATAGCAGAATATCATACTTTGTTATTACCATAATCTTGATCTCGAAGCTCTAATACCAATTTGTTATAATATCGAAACGATTATCGGCAAACACATAAACATGATCGAAAAAGAGAAAAAGACAAAGAACACCAAGATTTATGTGGAAAACCCCAAAAGAGAAAAACCATTGGTAGAAGAGAATAATTTCACTAATATGAAGGAAAAAATTCAAGAGGATTTTGGTGAAAGAAAAATTTGATATCAAACCCTTTACCCTTAGTATCTATTTATAGGGATAAATACTTGATTACAAACGAAAGTTAAATAGAGTAGAAATATACTTTAATAAAGTTCTCTACTTTTAATGAAAATAGGGTTCTTACTTTTCTAGATTTAAATATTAATTAATTTGTACTACTTTAAATTCGAGTCAAACTCTAACATATTGATTTGTGAATTGCATTAACTAACCACTCTACAATTTATTAAATCTTTATATTGCAAATTGAAATCTTCTCATCCATAATTGTGGGTAGGTTTTAGTATAAATAAGATTTAGTTTGAATCATCTGCGCTGGTATGAGATAGTTAACTAAGGGTTATGTGTCTTTAATTCTTAAAGTAGTTGAATAGATTATATCCTAAAAGTGTATATGTGATATTATATAATTAACAAGAGAATTAATCACTCAAGCGTCTTTTTGGTTCACAATAAATAAAAAAAGATTAGATTATTAACACATCTCAAGTAACTATAACCAACATATTCAAAAAGAGTTTAGATAATCTTAAACTAAAATATATGATTAAATCATGAATTATATTCTACAAATTATCTTAACTAGATATTCTCTCATAATTAAATTTCACTTTATTTTTAATTACTTTCTTTTAATTAAATTTGTTAATTTAATTTGTAATATAAAAATTCTCCCATCTTATCTATTTTCTTTTGCTTATTTTTATAAAATTAATCTAGCATCATTCTTTGTAGATTCAACCTTGCTTAGATTACTAAAAAATTAATTTACAGTATGAATTATTTTTGAGGACTTTTACAACTTGTCACTATTGTTATTGATTTTGTTGCTGTAGATGTAGTTGTACATCTTGGGAAGCTTGAAACTCTACTTGTAGGTTTCTTAGTTTGACTTGCAAGTTTTTGATTTAGAGAAGGTTTTGGTCATAAGTGTATATATACCGGTAATAATTCTTTTGGGGAAATAGTGACTGGATCGATTGTAGGTGACATAGTAAGCTTGATACTATCCTTAATATGGTAAGTCGTACGCATTATATTGTTGTTGGTAAGAAGAACCAAATACATCAAATGTGTTTTGAGACGAAGATAACATGTTAGACTGATTAACCTGGAATGACTCTAGGGGACTTATCATGGTTCTTTGAATATGAGGCGTGCTTTACACTCACCACATCAATTATTAATGAGATAACTATGATTAAGTTGACTAATGGTGATTCACCTATTTTGATTTGGACAAAAAGCTATAGTCGGTGATCGAGGAATGTATGAAGATATTGGTTGAGGTGTATTGAGGGAAAAGAACTTTGTAATTAAGGATAAAGTAGTCGAAGTTCCATTTTTTTATGTTATTGAGGTTTATATATTGACCTTGAAGTAACTCTCTATGCATGCTTGGGTCAGATCTAGAATCATTATTGGTATATATTGGTCAAAAGGTTGTACAAATGTAGTCATCAGTTAGTAGATTTAGTCAGGATAAATCTCTTGAATTTATCAAGTGTCTTATCAAGAGTCATGTTGATGACTTATGCTCTCTAATAAATCACTTCGCAATTGTTGATTGTTGATAGATAAATGGAGAATGATATTTTCAAAGTTAGAACAACTTCTTACTTCTAATTAAATTAGGTTTCTTAGTTTCCTCATTTTTTTCTAAATTAATTTATTTCACATCAAATTTGAGTTAAACTTCTATCAATTTTTACTTTGACACGAATTTTGACAATACGAAAGATTTGAGATAATCTCAAATTCGATGAAACACGCATACTCAATAACAAACCAATTCTTTACCTCGACAAACAAATTCATCACCATAAGAACATATTTTCAATTTCTTCTATGAAACCTCTAAAAAACATATTCTTCAACAATGAACTTCAAACAAGCCCAAACAATACTCAAACTTGGTTGTAAGAAGTGAATTAGTTAACATATATGTAAGATTATCATGAACGCTATTTTTTCTCACAACAATATAACCTTGAACAATAATATCACGTGATATCAAATATCAATGTATTTTGTCCTCATATAAAATATTTGATCAATGTATTTTGTCCTCATATAAAATATTTGATCTTTTGTGAGAAAGATGACACTTTGACTATCACATGACATTGTATTGATTTGAAGATTTTCACTTAATTCACTAAAGAGTCACTTTAACTAAATTACTTTTTTACAGACTTCAGTAATTGTCATGCACTCAATTTCAGTAGTCGACAAAGCAACCATAATTTATAAGGTAGCATTTCAGCTAATGGCACAACCTCCAATTAGAAATATTCTCTTCTCAGAATCTCTTGTAAAATTAGAATCAATGTATCTAATAACTCTCTTTATGGTTATTCGAAATTGTAAACGTACATCAGAAGTACCTTGGTGGTATAAAAAAATTCATTGGATAACTTTTCATTGTTATTTTCTCGAATTCACCGTGTATCTATTGATTATATTAATTACATATGTTAAGTCTAGAACGATTAAAAATATCTTATAATCAAAATTTTGTTTATAACTTTTTATAATCAAACAACTCAAGTAATCAAAGATTTATTTATATATTTTATTCTAATTATTTTTGTTCATAAATAGAATAATATTCATCAGTACATTTTATATTTTACGTTGGATTTGTTCTTAATAATTTTTTAAAATAAAAATGAATTTAATGATAAAATAACAGTAGTAGGTAATGAAATTTTAATAGAATTGTCAAAATTTAAAATTATAAATTTTTAAACATTTATGTTAAAATTTTATATTATATAAATTATGTGTAAACTTAGGATGTATTCATATTTACAATTGTATCATTATAATAAAAAAAAAAGAAAGAGTTGTATAAAGAAAATTTTTATATGAATAATATAATTTTTATATTTACGTAAATAGTATTTAAAAATTATTTAGGGTAATATAATTTTTTTTATCACGTAGGACGAAGGTGTGCTTAGTTAAAGATGTCTTAGTGAAGGTCCATCATTGCTGACATGATAACATATTAAGTCAAATTTTATAGCGTTTGCGCTATTTAAGACCAAAATAAAAGAAAAAAAAAGGTCAAAAGTGTACAAAAATTACAAATTTTATATAAAAAAAATCACTTGCTCTAAGTGTTGAAGACACGTAATTGGAAGGCCAAGAGTCGATTTGGACGACGGTGGTAACACATACCTATAAACCTTGGTTTTAATCACTTCATTAGTGTACATTTAAAAAAATTATATTTAAACATTTGAAAAGAAATCCATATCTAATTAATGTAAGATTTTAGAATCTTATGATAAAACTTGTTAGATTTTAGATCGTCAAAGTTATGAACTTAATTAAATTCATGTCGCTATGGCAATCTTTTAAATATACACTGATTAAATGATTAAAGAAAATACATGTACTCATGCACGACACATATCTTTTTTTTTAAATAAAATTTATAATTTTTTAAAATATTTTTAACCTTTATTTTCATCATCTTTCTTTTTTTCCTTACCATGTAAATTTCTAAAACTCTATCCAAATTATATTCCACATAACTATTTATTAAGGAGTATTATTTTAAAGGCTTAATATAAAAATAAATATCCAAATTATATCAATTTTTATTTAGGTATTTAAATTTTTTCGGTCAATCCAGATGCTTAATGTTTTCAATGTTACACTTTTAGGTGTTTTGGTCTATCAAATTTTTAATTTTGTCGTTAAGTGACATGATTTATGCTCAAATAATTTTGAATTTTTTTTAATTTTTTTTAAATTTTATAAAGATACATCATTTAACGACATAATTCAACAACAATAACGATCCAAACACCTAAAATATAATGTTGGAAACATTAGCCATTTGGACTGATAAAAAATAGTTTAGACACTAAATGAGAAAAATTATAATTTGAGAACTTATTTTATATTAAACATATTTTAAATATTATTTATATAATATAATTAATAAATAAATATTATTCCCATAAAATGACTTGGAGAATGTGGTAATTTGAAGTAAATGTGTTTTTCCTGATTGGTCAGAAATATACGTTTGAGATTCTAACAGTAGATTGACTTGAACTTTGACTTTTGAATTGAGCACTTTATTTGCCTTAAACAACCGGCATCTGTCGGTGTCAACACACTATCAACCGGAATCGTCCGGTCGGATCCAACTAAACAAACTGAAAAATTAAAACAGTAAACTAAAGAAATGGGATAAGACGAGAAGTTGCAGAGTAAAGATTAAAGTTTCCGAGAAAAATAACCCTGACCACATTCTCTCAAATCTTTTTAGGGTTTCATATTGCAATTTATGCTCTCAATTTTTCAACTCAGGTATACCTACTTTGTTCTTCTTTCATTTTCATTATCAGTTTTCTTTATGTTATTTGCTGTTTGGTTCTGGAGAAATGCAGGTAGGGAAAAAGAGAGACAGAGACAGAAAACGTACTTGTTTAACTATTGGAATTTCTAATTCTTGAACTTTAAATAGTTTAAATAGTGAAGCGTGAAGTTCTATTAAATTACTTTGCTTAGTTTGTATTTTCTCTCTCTTTGTTTTCATCGTTTTTACTGGAATTAGAGAGCAGAGGAAGGTTTATTTGCTGTTCAATTTTCTTTTTCTTTTTTATTTGATTTCTTAGTTTCATACCGATTATTTTCATTGAATTTGATGATTTTAAAGTTTTTATTTGATGGTTTTGTGAATTCGGAAGATGACGCTGGTTTATTACAATGAAACCCTAACTCTGTGGTGAAATGGTTTGGAAACTAGGGTTTTGTGAATGGTAAAAATAGGTCTTGAGGAGGGGGCAAGCAATGGTCAATAAACAGAGTGTGGGAAGGAGATTAAATGCTTAAGGAGTGAACCAGTGGGTAATGGGTGTGGATATGAATGTATGAATGATTCTGGTGATGGAAGTTCTGGAGCAAGTGAGAGTTTTTGAACATATGAGAGGCGCAAACAGTTAAGTTTGAGTTCAAAGATCAGAGTGCAAGATGGCGGTAATGCATCAACTGACCAGGTAGATTTTGATAAATGTGTCTGAATATGTATGCTTGCAGTTGTATCTGTTAAATTTCTTTTGTTGTTGTAATGTTTAATGTTGAGATGGGCATGTTATGATTAAGGTACTTTTCACCAGGACATGTTTAAAGATAATTTTTCCCAAGAGCTTACTTATTGTAAATTTAGGCTGTTGATAAAAAAAATTGTTTGCAAAGAGATGGAAAGATCTGATTGGAGACTATCCTATGGTTATGATGAAGATTTGACTGGGTTGTTGGGTACTTCAAAGAAAAGTTCAAGCTATTGTATTAGGTTTATTACTATTGTGCATAGTATGCAAGCTTGTAATGCCTAGAAATCTACAATGAGTAGTTGTTTCTTGTTGATGGTATTTTGGAACTCATGTAGTATTTGGGTGGCTTTGTTGGTTGAAAGAAGGTGATTCTTTTTTAAATGTAATTTCTTCTTCCATGAGACTAGAAATTGTTTGCAAGTGAAAGCATATTCAGCAAATATTCTTAAAAGTTGGCCTTAGCCCTCCAACATAGTTCTCTAAGGCTTCATCAAGATGTGTGTTGAAAGGGAGTGAGATGTGAAAATGTTAAAATTTTCTCTTATGGTAACATCAGCTTATTTCTCTCATGTCTTTAAGAGGAATAAGGGCTAATGTTTTTGAGAATTTTAATCCTGTTATCCTGTCTTACAATGATAATTGAAAGTGATAGTTGTTTTTGACAAGTTTCGTTTTTCTATTCCTTAAGTATCCTGTATCTTTAATAAAGAAAATCTTTTCGGCATTACATATAAACCCCATAAATAAATTCTTACTTTATGACTATTAGTAATCTTTAGGTAACTAAGGAAGTAGAAGCTTCTGAAATTAGAGAAGCAATCTATGATAGTGTATGCCACCCTTCTCTGTAATGTATGGATGATAAAAGTGTAAAGATTCTGAATTATATACAGCAAGATTTATAATTTGGCCCTATGTTATCCAAACATAAGCATTTTATCAGTTCTCTTTTTTTCGTGTATACCCAATATTCTTTTTACACTGATAAGTTCTTGTCTTTTTTGTTCTTTTGAAGAAAGATGTTTGGCTTTTGAGACCACAAAGTACATCTTCACATGCTAATGGATTATACTTACTGTGAGCAGGTCACTCTTCCTGGGATTGATCATTGTGTTTTTTAAGTGAAAAATTATCGTCTACAAAGGAAGTGGAGAAATGTTGTATTGGAGCACATGCATCAGTTATTAAGTGGTGATGAAGGTGGTATACAGCGTTGCATTCAAGATGCACTTTTATTTCGAGAAAATGGTTGTAATGTGACATTTAAGTTTTATGTTTTTATCTAAATTCAATGTGGTCTATCATGCCTTGCACTAATCCTTCTCTTTTCAATTTTCTTTCTGATGTATTGGAATATTAACTTTCTACATGATTCTGAGGAGCTGGAGGCTGTTATATGTAACATGTCCTTAAAGGAGTCAAAACCTCAAACCACCACTGAGAAGTGTTAGCGTGTTTTCTTTGAAGTTATAATTTCTGAAAACTTCACATCTTTGTGCAAGCTTCTATTTGACAATTTCCAAGGGATCAAGTTTGATAGCCTCTTTCACTTAGGTCTCATGAAATCAAGGATGAAGGATGGAGCTTATAAGAAATCACCTATGCTATTCTCATCAGACATTCAGGAGGTGATTTATGCAATCGTTTTTATTTGCATACCATACACTACTTGAATGGACTTGCTTAGTTAAAACTAGAAATGTTACATCGATTGAATTAAAGTTTTATAAGCTTCAGTTTTGGTTATGTTTAGAACAGTATTACATTATGGGGCCTTAGTTGGATGATGTTGGATTCTACATTGTCGAACTGTTGTGAAGGATATCCATATAAATTATCTTGTTTTCAGTCACCTAATTTGCTCTTTTCTTAATGTAGAACATTCTAAAAGTCAACATCTATGGTTCATATACCACTTTTATTTAGATAGATTTGTGAGACCACAGTAATACTGAGAACTTTTTTTTATAGAAGATTAGGCCTCATTAAAACCCATTCATACCCTAAATGTTACATTAGTAACATGAAGGACATGGGAAGGAGGAAAAGAGTGCCTCTGAATTTTATTAATCTGAACAATAATACACATCCAGTACCTAACCACTAACTGTTTACAACATAACACTTAATACATAACACTGATTACATAACACTTAAACCAAAACACCCTTCTAAAATACAAACAGAACACATCACCTTAAGAACCACAACACATAACCTATTAGTCAACTTATACCAGCTTTAGCTAAGTCATCCGCTTCCCAATTAGCAGCTCTCAGAATATGCCTTGTAATAATACCCTGTCCTTCCACACGAGTAGCTATATCTCACACCAAGGACTGAAACAAATAGGTACATAAATCCGGATTTTTAATCCACTTCAAAGCACTAGTAGAATTCGATTCCAGGATAATCCTCTAACTTGGAATAGATCATGCTTCTTCAATAAGAATCAACCCTCTTTTGATCGCCAACAGCTCTGTAAGTATAGGAGGACCGCCCCCAACCTTCTCTAAAAACGAACCAAGCAGCATAACTCTGCCATCCCTAATCAGTCCACCTATTCCTCCTTTATCCCATCCCTTAGCCATCACACCATCTACATTAAGTTTTATGAACCCTTCCGGAGGAGGTACCCACCTAGATGAAGGAGAACACCCCTTTTTCTTTATTTTTGCTAAATCTGCTAATTTTATATCCCCCACTAAGGAGTCGAAAGGAATATGAACATCCTTAAATCTAGCTCCAAACCAAGAAGCAGTTCTAAATCGAGCAAGAAAGAACAACAACGCAATATCCACCTTCCCTTTCTAGAAAATTATCTCATTCATGTACTTCCAAACCGACCACAACACCGCCCTTGGAATGAATCCAAATAGTGGAGCTCGAAACTAAGTCATCCCACAAAATTATAAAATCAATCAAATTCTTAAGAACCACAAAAGAAACATTCCAGTAATTCAAGAATCTAGACCACAAATCCCATACCACCTCACAGTGCAAAAACAGATGTGAAACCGACTCCTCACACTTCCCACACATCGGGCATAAAGGGTCACCAATCCCAGCCACTCTTCTCTTCAACAGTTCCTCCTTAACCGCCACTCTCTGATGTGCAACTTGCCAAACAAAAGTTTCCATTGGGGTGATGTTACATTAGTAACATGAAGGACATAGGAAGGAGGAAAAGAGTGCCTCTGAATTTTATTAATTTGAACAATAATACACATCCAATCTCTAACCACTAACTGCTTACAACATAATACTTAATACATAACACTGATTACATAACACTTAAACCAAAACACCCTTCTGAAATACAAACATAACACAACACCTTAAGAACCGCAACACATAACCTATTAGTCAACCTATACCAGCTTTAGCTAACTCATCCGCTTCCCAATTAGCAGCTCTCAGAATATGCCTTGTAATAATACCCTGTCCTTCCACACGAGTAGCTATATCTCACCAAGAACTGAAATAAAGGGGTACATAAATCCAGATTTTTAATCCACTTCAAAGCACTAGTAGAATCCGATTCCAGGATAATCCTCTGAATTGGAATAGATCTTGCTTCTTCAATAAGAATCAACCCTCTTTTGATCGCCAATAGCTCTGCAAGTATAGGAGGACCTCCCCCAACCTTCTCTGAAAACGAACCAAGCAGCATACCTCTGCCATCCGTAATCAGTCCACATATTCCTCCTTTATCCCATCCCTTAGCCATCACACCATCTACATTAAGTTTTATGAACCCTTCCGGAGGAGGTACCCACCTCGATGAAGGAGAACACCCCTTTTTCTTTCTTCCTGCTAAATCTGCTAATTTTATATCCCCAGTAAGGAGTCGAAAGGAATATGAACATCCTTAAATCTAGCTCCAAACCAAGAAGCAGTTTTAAATCGAGCAAGAAAGAACAACAACGCAATATCCACCTTCCATTTCTAGAAAATTATATCATTCCTGCACTTCCAAACCGACCACAACACCATCCTTGGAATGAATTTCCAAATAGTGGAGCTCGGAACTAAGTCATCCCACAAAATTATAAAATCAATCAAATTATTAGGAACCACAAAAGAAACATTACAATAATTCAAGAATCTAGACCACAAATCCCATACCACCTCACAGTGCAAAAACAGATGTGAAACCGACTCCTCACACTTCCCATACATTGGGCATAAAGGGTCACCAATCCCAGCACTCTCTTCAACAGTTCCTCCTTAACCGCCACTCTCTGATGTGCAACTTGCCAAACAAAAGTTTTCACTCGGGGTGGTGCTACCCCTGCTCATACATGTCTTTCCCAAGTACCATCCTTCCCGTCATTACCATCCCGATCAAAAAAATTCTTGATGCATGATTTAGCTGAAAAGCAACCCTCTCCATTCCCTAAACATATCCAACAATCTTCCTCTAATAATGACAAAGTGGTACTATTCAACAAGGAAATAAGCTGCAACCACTGCTCAACCTCCCAATCCACCAAGTTCCTTCTCACTTGAATATCCCAAACCCATTCCGAAGCATTATTCAGCCTGAACTCTGCAACCTTACCCCCTTTATTGTTCGAAAGAGCAAAAAGCCATGGAAACCGATCTTTAAGAGGAACCAGACCTAGCCATACATCATGCCAAAACTCCACTGATTCTCCATTTCCAGCTCTCAAACACATATTTTTCCTAAGATAATCCCCAAATTCATCACTAGAAAAGTTCTTAACGAATCCTATCCAAATCCAAGAAACACGTGCTATCCAAGTATTCCCAATCATCATAGAATTTGGATCCAAGTTGTACACACAACACAACTTTTTTCCACCAAGAACTCTTTTCTGAAGGAAATTTCCATACCCATTTCCCCAGAAGAGCCCTGTTCAAGAGAAACAAATTTGGGATCCCTAAACCCCCAACCTCTTTGGCTTACACACCATCTTCCAATTCACCCAATGAATGTTCCTTTTTTCTGTCGAACCCCCATAGAAAAGATGTCATGATAGAGTTTAATTTGTTGAACACACTGATTGGGATCTGAAAAATAGAAAGGAAGTAAATGGGAAGAGAGCACAACACATATTTCACCAAAACTGCCATTGCAGCCAACGATAGAGACTTAGCCTTACATCCAGCCAAATTGTTATAGAATTTTTGTACAACCGGCTCCCACAAGGCAAACGAGTTCCTCTTGGCCCCCATCGGTAAACCTAAGTACTCCGATGGAAAAGATCCCTTTGAACAACCAATTTCCTTAGCCCAAGAAGCTAACACCTCCTCCTCAACATTAATTCCAAATATTATGCTCTTACCTAGATTTAACTTCAATCCCACCAACAATTCAAAAATTAATAGTACCCTTCTAACATTCAGCAAATCACAAATAGTTGTCTTGCTTAAAATTATAAGATCACCCGCAAATTACAAATGTGATAACATGAAGAAACGTTCATGAGTACCTAGCTCGAAACCCGAAAACAACCCCTTTTCCACTGCTTTAACCGACAACAAGTGCAATAACTCACCTCCCAAATTAAACAACATAGGAGATAACGAACAAGCCTGTCTTAATCCTCTTGAAGTGTGAATTTTCTCCGTAGGTGTCCCGTTCACTAAAACCGAAATGGAAGCAGTTGACACATATTGATAAATCCAAGAACACCATTTATCTCCAAATCCCATTTTAGTCATTATTTTCTGCAAAATCACCCAATCCACCAAATCATAAGCTCTCTTAAAGTCCACCTTAAAAACTACCCCCTTCAATCTTCCAAAAATCAATACCTTCATTTGCAATAAACGAATAATCCATAATATGTCCCCCCGGTATAAATGCAAATTGTGACGGACTTATAACTTCATTAATGCACAAGCTCAACCTTCTAGCTAAGACATTTGAAAGAATTTTATAAAATCCTCCAACGAGGCTAATTGGCCTAAAATCTTCTAGCCCCTCCGGATTAACCCTATTAGGTATAAGAGAAATGAAAGAATGATTCACCTCTCTGTCTTATTCCTTCTCCTCATAAAACTCCTTAAAAAACAACAACATAACTTCTTTCAAACTTGGCCAGAATTTCTTAAAAAAACTTAAATTCAGTCCATCAAGTCTAGGTGCTTTGTTGCTATCCGAATTAGCAATTGCTTCCCAAATTTCCTCTTCAGTAAATGGCTTCTCAAGGGCCATACTTTGCACTTTCAAAAGTTTTAAGAACTCCAAATCCAATTCCTCAACCTTCAATGTATTTTTTTGGTTAAACAGTCCTTTAAAAAACTCCAACACCGAAGCTTTAATTAAACTAGGATCAGAAGTGAATTCATTGTCCACTTTGAGGGACTTAATACATTTCCTCCTTCCTCTACCTCTAACACATTGATGAAAGAATCTTGTGTTCTTGTCTCATTCCAAACTTCACTTCAGTCTTGACTTTTGTAACCAAATCGATTCTTCTTTCTTATAAAGGTCCCATAGTTCTTTTTTTGCTTCCACTAATTGCTTCATAAACACCATGGGAAGGCCTTGTTGCATATCTAATTCCATGTCCTCAATTTCTTTCTCCAACCTACTAATTTTTCCGGGAAGCTCTAGGTAGCCCTTCATAGACCATCTCTTTACCGCTTCCTTCACCTCTTTTAACACACTGGAGATTGGTTTTTTCTTCTCTACTTTACATAATTTAACCAACTCCTCCATCATCTCACCAAACCAATCATCCTCCATGACATAGTTAAACATCTTGAACGGTTTAGGACCCCAATTCCATCCCCTATTTTCCAGTAAAATCATATTATGATCCGAAACAGACCTTGCTTGCAGGCTTTGGCTTATCATGGGAAAAAATGATAAAAATATCTGATCCACTAGAAAACGATCCAATCTCACATAAGTTGGAGCTTGCCTATTGTTACACCATGTAAATCGACCTCCAGACAAAGGCAAATCTACCAAGTTAGCTTTACTCACAAAGTGATATAAGACGAATCTACACTCTTCAATGGAAGTGAGTAGATAGCCTTATTGTTGTCCTGATCTAGGAATGACAAGTAGTAATGCCCTTGAATTCTAAGTATGGCTTCAATAAGAAGATAAATGGATAATATTAGTAATGGTATAAAGAAATGGATAAGTAAATAAATAATGGAAAAAGATAAGAAATAGTTGGCTGCGGAATTGAATATGATGATGGAAGATGGTTGATGGTGTCTAAGTTTGAATGGTTGATGGTGATGAAAGTGTATCTCAAACACGCCAAAGATGAAGCTATGTTATATAACACAACCCCGGTCTTCACAAACTTGCTTGAGGGATGGTATAGGTGTCTTTAACCCACTAGATATATGATCTAGGAATTATAAGAATCAAGATGAAAGGAATGACGCCATAAGTATAGAAATATACTTTCTTAATCGATAAAGTTCTCAAAGAACTTTGAAGAGAGATTTAACTCACAATAAATTGTTTATACTATGAATGAGATGAGTACAAATGAAAGCAAGCCTCTCAATTTATAGGAAATGAGAGGGCTTGACCGAATAGTCACCTAATATTATGCTAAGTACATAACTTTAATTGAAAATACATAATGCTTTAAGTGAATGAATGAGTCCCTTGGCATGCTGATGGCTCGGCTTTCTCTTTAAATGAGTCATGATGGTTCGGCTAGGATGAAGATACATCAACCTTGGCCGAATGGTGACATGTTGTTTCATCTTGGCGCCAATGTCTTCATGTGCAAGGCATGTGGGTGGTGGCCAAATAGGAATAATGCTTGCCTCATGTCTCTTCATGATTTAGGCCTCCAATGGATGTAATCTCTTCACCAACGTGCACCTTGATGAACGGGCATCTTCATGGACAACAACATTCATGAAAGGTCACAATTGTTGAAAGATAACCTTTCATGTTTGAGCTAGTTCTAAGGTGAATGAGCTGGAGGTGAGCTGGCCATAGGTGAGTTGTAACATGATGAACATTATGGCAGCTCCTTGTGGAAAGGTATCTCTTGGGATGACAACTATTCGCGAAAATGTACGATTTCACAAAATTTAACTTATGACATATTTGAAGTGTCCTAAGTGGTGATGATGATGGTGCAGCTCCCCAGCTGAATTGAAGTCATCTTGTAGCTCAAATCTTCAGCTCAATCCAGCTATGAGCTCAATGGTCTCCGGATCAGTTTTCACCAATTGTTCCTTATGCTCTCCTAAACATCCTCATGTAAGTTTCCTTGTTTCTTGCACCATTTAGCTCCAAATTAGCTCCCAAGTTGTGGCCGAATGTACCTACACTTAAAACATAGAAAATAAGTTAAGTGCATGAACTATATTAATGTGTATATGATAAATATGTGGATTATAATATATAATAATAACTTATGCTTCACATAATAATGAACAAGTTATTATCATTATAGCTATATATGTAATATATATATATGAATATAGCTATGTTATAGCAAACAAAATATGCATCATTATGTAGGAAAATAGAAAGTTTCTACCCTTGAAAGGTTGGAAATGCAAAGTTAAATATGATGTTGAATTGGATCACATCATCCTCCTCTTCTTTTGATCGATTTGTCCTCTAATCGAAAGGTGTTCTTTTCCTAGTATCCTTCCATCCACTAGTTTCAACAGACACCTTTATGAAAAGGTTCATGTCCTTTGAATGAATTCCTTGAAGATCCATGATCTGAAAAGAAAGAACTTTCATAAGAACAAATTTGATTAAACATAATTAAAAACAAGATGTACTCCCTGTTAGATGAATATTCAAAGTTCATGTCTATTGAAGACATATTACTTTGAATGTTTATGTCCTTTAAAATCCTAAAAGTCATGTTTCTTGGTCCTCCAATTGAATCATGAAGGGTTATAACTCTTGGAATGGAAATGTCCTCAGAATCCTCACAAGTCACGTCCTTTGGATGATAAATTGTCTCCCTTTGCTTCTCATTAGACGCAACTTTTGGCTTTTTGAAGGTCACATCCCCTAGCCTCCCAATTTGATAGGTTATGTCGCTTGGAACATCTTGTAAATCAAAAAAAAATTATTCATTTTCAAAGTTAGAAAAATCTTATTCGAACTTACGTCTTGGCAATAAACATTGCTGTAACAAGCACTTAGAGGTATAAGCACTTGTTTTCTGATTAGTTTCCTTCTTTCTTGATGTCGGTTTTCCTTTCCTCATGGTCTCAACACTTTGCTTCATCTTGATTTGATTAATTTGGACTTGTTCAGGCGTCAAAGGTGTAAGAATAATCTTCTTCCCTCCATGTTTGAACGAGTATTGATTGGTAAAACAATCATGGATAGTCCTTTTATCATATTGCCATGGTCTTCCAAGAAGTAAATGGCTAGCATGCATAGGAACGGCATCACACATAACCTCGTCCTTGTATTTGCCAATTGAAAAAGGAACCATCACCTGTTTATTGACGTTAAGTTCTCCTCGTTCATTGAGCTATTGTAGTTTATAGGGACTTAGATGCTTCAAGGTTTATAATCCCAGCTTTTCCACTATGATTGAACTCGCTACGTTGGTACAACTCCCACCGTCTATGATCATGAAACATACCTTTTCATTCACATGACATCGTGTATGAAAGATATTTTCTCGTTGTGCATTGTCCTCCATCATTTGTGTACTCAGACTTCTTTTAAGCACTAGAGCTTCTCCTTCCACGGGAGCCCTAATTTTCGCTTATTCCTCGACTTCTATTGGTGCTGCTTCTTCTTCTTCATGGTCAGATTCAATATCACCATTTCCAAGTAGAAGCATGGTGTTTCGGTTGGTACATTGTGTAGAAACATGCCCTCTCCCAAGACATTTAAAACACTGAATGTCTCTTGATCATTCAAGTGTTTCTTTTCCTCGATTGTCCTTGTTTAATTGTTGAGCATTGGATGATTCGACCTTCACTTTACTAGGAGTAGGAGTAGATTTCTTCAAGTTGTTTGTACTCCATCTTGAAGGTGTAGGTATAACATTGCGAGATGTAGATCTTCTCCATAGTTGTCTTTCTATCTTCATTGCCATTTGCATCATTTCATCTATCTCAATATAATGGTATAACTCCAAGGTGTTGGCAATTTCTGGATTTAGTCCTGCAAGAAATCTAGCCATGGTTGCTTCACGATCCTCCTCAATATTAACTCGGATCATTGCCACTTCTATCTCCTTATAGTAATCCTCCACACTCCGTTGGCCTTGTTTAAGATTCTGCACTTTTTGAAACAAGTCCTGGTGATAATGAACATGAATGAAACGTTTATGCATGATACCTTTCATTTCAGGCCATGTTGAGATTGGTCTTTCTCAATTCCTCCTTCTGGCAAGAGTAAGTTGATCCCACCATATCAAAGCGTAATCTACAAACTCCATGGCTGCCAATCTTACTTTCTTTAGTTCGGAATAGTTGTGGCAACTAAAAACATGTTCCACCTTGCTTTCCCATTCAAGATAGGCTTCGGGATCAGTTTTCCCTTGGAATTGAGGAATCTTGATCTTGATATTACTCATGTTATCATCAACATTGGCACGCCTAGGTCCTTGTAATATTGTTGGTTCTACTTCATCATAATTTTCTAGGACATCATCTTCTTGGAGAGGTTGTTGTCTCCGAGGGGTATCATTATTTCGAGCTTGTGTTGGATCTCGTCGTTGGTCTATCTTGTCATGAAGAGTATCAAACTCTTCACGAAACATTCTCATCATTTCTCCAATCAATGCTTGCATTTGCAAGTTTGGTTGACCTGCATTTTCTCTAGGACTTTGAGTCATGGTTAGTAAACAAATAAAATAAAGTAAATCTTACCAGCACACTCACAAAGCCTCACAAGCTTCACTCCAAAGCTTTGGAAAAGAAGATCAGAACAGCAGCAGACTTGAGATGACTTTTTGAATGGGATCCTGATCTTATTTGGTCAACATGTCTTCTAGATATACAACCGACTGTCTCTTATCTTTCCAACGGTTCTTGAATTGCATCAATCTGATATCAGGAACTCAAGATATGGTCATTTTACTGAAGATGATGCATGCAGAAAATCCTATATGTGATTAATACGGGATTTTGTAAATATTACGAATTTTTAATATTTTATTGATTATTTGTAATATAACTTAATATAGGATGATGCATTATCTTTTAGGATTAGATTTATTATTTTATTAGGAATTAAGGTTGGGTTTAAATATTATTTTTAGTTATTATTATTTTATTAGGAATTAGAGTTAAGACATGTTTAGTTTATTATTATTTTATTCATTAGCTATTTAGGACCTTTAGAACTCAGCCCCTATATAAAGGAGGCTTCATTCAACTTTGTAAATCATATTTCTTTGATTAATAATACAACGAGAGTTCGTTTTTGCAAGTGATGATTGCCTTGTGCCTTCGAATCTTCTTCTCCTGGAGTTCTTTCAAGTTCTTGTGAGGGAGATTAATCTTCACACTCCAATTTGCCTTTTCATCGCGACTAGGAGGGTTGGTTAGAGCCATTTATCGAGTTTGCCTTTTCATTGCGACTAGGAGGGTTCGATAGGACACTTATCCATCTATTTTCCGCAAATCCATCCGCACCATCAATCATCTTTACCGTCCACCTTCATAAGGGAGATCTTTTGATTTCTTTATTATCTTATTTTATTTTCAATTTCTTTATCTTTTGTTTAATTTTTTCTAATCTTCATCTATTCATCTCCCTTTGTTCTCCATCGAGTATAGAGCTTTCTAGGTTTGATTCTTCAATAAGAGCAACGTTCATTAACCCGTCACCGCTACCCTATCAATTGATATCAGATTTGGGGCCGATTCTTGAAAAGAAGCAAGCAATGTTGTTTGTTCTTTGTGAGTTTTTCCTTGTTTGCATCCACCAAGTTCGAGCATATCCTTCGAATTGCATGGTGATGAGGGGAACTTGTTTAGCTTGGGGGTAGTCATGGTATGCGAACATGAGATCAACTTTTCCTTCCCAATCGATGTACCTTTCTGGATCGTTGTCTCCTTTGAAAGATGGGATCATGAACTTTGGTTTTGCAAAGAGTTCGGGTGCTTGGAAACGTTGTTGTTCTCGTCTGGGTACCAAAAGTTCAGCATTGTTTGGTCTTGGATTCTGGTTTGGTAGATCCAGTTGTGGTTCTTGTCGTTCTCTCACGGTATTGGTAAGTTCATAAAATCTTTCAACTTGAGTCGTGAGTCGTGCAAGTGCAGCTAAGATAGTCGTAAGTGTCTTGTTATTATTGTCGCCCATCCTGAAATCATAACACTCGAAAAAAAAATTTAAAGTAAAATAAATATAAAAGAAAGAAAATTCAACAAAGCAAGAAACCTCACAAGTCACTCCAAGAAAGTAACACAACGAGAGGCAAGTAAGTCGATCTTGTACTCTTTAAAACTCACTTTACAAAGTAGTCTTTCACAGTTCGTATCGGAGTTTGATTACTAGCAAAGGCGATAAGAAAAACCTAAAAGCTCTAAGAGGCCAAACAAAGGTTAGACTCAAAGAGAACGAGAATGCAAAAAGGAAGAAGTATGCAAACTCTTTAGTCCTACTAACACAAGGAAAATAATGTGTTAGATAATGCAAAAGAACAATAACAGGGACCAAACCAGAAAACCTAGAAAACGCTGGATCAACTTGAGCAACGCTTTTGAGGGGGTTACTGGTGTCCAAAAATTCTGGAACAATTCTTGAATGTCTTTCAATGCGTTAAGCAACCACCTGTAAAATTTCAGAACCAAATACCTTCAGTAGTATCCAGTAGACTCTGTTGAACGGTGAGTCCTCAAACAATTTGTTTTTCTTGATTGCTTTGTTCGAAGTTCTTTTTGATCTCCAAAATTTCTGATTTTTTGTGTGAATGATCTCCAATATATGAAGTTTCAATCTGGAAATTTTCACCACAACATTCCTCCTGTAGAATTTTCAAGAAATTCGACAATATTCTAGATCGAATCTGTCGATAAAACTTGAATGATGTATTTGAAGACTCTAATGAACTCTGATTGAAGTGAATTTTGGATTGGATATTACACTTAAGATGAATATGATATCTGGAGAAACGCAGCCCTAAATACCCTCGTTTGCAATTTTTTTTTGAAATTTTGGCTTTTTTTTGTTTTTTTTTGTTTTTTTAAAAAAAGTGCAAACTAACAAGAAGGATTTGAATCTAAATTAAAATTAAATAAAAATAACTTGAAACGATGAATCTTATCTGAACTAGCTCCGTTGGGGTACCTTGACGGTGTTGTGTGCAAGAACAAACAAGATTGCTTGCTTATTTCCAAGAATCGGCCCAAATCTGATACCAATTGATAGGGAAGCGGTGACGGGTTAATGAACGTTGCTCTTATTGAAGAATCAAACCTAGAAAGCTCTAGACTCGATGGAGAACAAAGGGAGATGAATAGATGAAGATTAGAACAAAATAAACAAAAGATAAAGAAATTGAAAATAAAATAAGATAATAAAGAAATCAAAAGATCTCCCTTATGAAGGTGGACGGTAAAGATTGATGGTGCGGATGGATTTGCGGAAAATAGATGGATAAGTGTCCTATCGAACCCTCCTAGTTGCAATGAAAACGCAAACTCGATAAATGACTCTAACCAACCCTCCTAGTCGCGATGAAAAGGCAAATTGGAGTGTGAAGATTAATCTCCCTCACAAGAACTTGAAAGAACTCCAGGAGAAGAAGCTTTGAAGGCACAAGGCAATCATCACTTGCAAAAACGAAATCTCGTATTATTAATCAAAGAAATCTGATTTACAAAGTTGAATGAAGCCTCCTTTATATAGGGGCTGAGTTCTAAAGGTCCTAAATAGCTAATGAATAAAATAATAATAAACTAAACATGTCTTAACTCTAATTCCTAATAAAATAATAACTAAAAATAATATTTTAACCCAACCTTAATTCTTAATAAAATAATAAATCTAATACTAAAAGATAATGCATCATCCTATATTAAGTTATATTACAAATAATCAATAAAAATATTGAAAATTCGTAATATTTACAAAATCCCGTATAGGACTTTCTGCATGCACCGTCTTCAGTAAAATAGTCATATCTTGAGTTCCCGATATCGGATTGATGCGATTTAAGAACCGTTGGAAAGATAAGAGACAGGCGGTTGTAAATCCAGAAGACATGTTGACCAAATAAGATCAGGATCCCATTCAAAAAGTCGTCGCAAGTCTGATGTTCTGATCTTCTTTTCCAAAGCTTGGACGAGTGTATCATTTGGAAGAGTTATTACTTCTTCCTTTGATGTGAGCCTTGTGATGCATGTATCACAAAGCCTCACATGCTTCACTCCAAAGAAAAGATAAGATCACTCCACTCAACACTCGTGTTTACTCTCGAGAATATGATTTGGCTTTTGATAATTCCCCTTATGATCTCACTCAATATGCCTTTTCCACTGTATCTCTCTTGTTAGGTCCTTTGTAGAACTAACTCAAGATTAGACAAATATTTCTCTCTTGTGTGCGTCGGTTGCAAAATAGGTTAGGGTAGAAAGGGAAAGAATAAATGGAAAGGTAGAAGAAATGAAATGAAAAGAAGGAAAAGGTTTAAGACAAGGAAAAGAAAAGAAAGGAATAGGTGACTTACAACCCAAGAACAACATTTACTGCACCCTTTCACAAGACACAATAAGGTTATCTTCCTCAGTGTAGATATGCCTCCTTGAATGAATTGTAATGGTAGAACACTTTTCATTGGCTTTGCCTTTCTTTTTTGTTGGAAATTCTTTTCTTCCTTTTTGATTTTCTTTCTGTTTTTGCACTCCTTTGTTTGTTGTAGGAGTCTTGATTTCCTTTTTGAATTTTTCTTTTTGCTTTTGTTGTTGCACGCCAATAACACTTTTGTTGTCAATCCAACTATGCTCTGAATACCGCTTGATATAGGCTAATCTACACTCTTCAAGGGAAGTGAGTATATAGCCTTATTGTTGTCCCGGTCTAGGAATGACAAGTAGTAATGCCCTTGAATTCTAAGTATGGATGCAATAAGAAGATAAATGGATAATATTAGTAATGATATAAAGAAATGGATAAGTAAATAAATAATGGAAAAAGATAATAAAGAGTTGGCTGCGGAATTGAATATGATGATGGAAGATGGTTAATGGTGTTGAAGTTTGAATGGTTGATGGTGATGAAAGTGTATCTCAAACACGCCAAAGATGAAGCTATGTTATATAATACAACCCCGATCTTTATAAACTTGCTTGAGGGATGGTATAGGTGTCTTTAACCCACTAGATATATGATCTAGGAATTATAAGAATCAAGATGAAAGGAATGACACCACAAGTATAGAAATATACTTGCTTAATCGATAAAGTTCTCAAAGAACTTTGAAGAGGGATTTAACTCACAATAAATTTTTTATAATACGAATGAGAGGAGTACAAATGAAAGCAAGCCTCTCAATTTATAGGAAATGAGAGGGCTTGGCCGAATAGTCACCTAATGTTTCGGCTAAGTACATAACTTTAATTGAAAATACATAATGCTTTAAGTGAATGAATGTGTTCCTTGGCATGGTGATGGTTTGACTAGGATGAAGATACATCACCCTTGGCTGAATGGTGATATGTTTGTTCATCTTGGCGCCAAAGTCATCTCCCTTGGCCGAATGATGACATGTTGGTTCATCTTGGCGCCAATGTCTTCATGTGCAAGGCATGTGGGTGGTGGCCGAATAGGAATGATGCTTGCCTCATGTCTCTTCATGATTTAGGCCTCCAATGGATGTAATCTCTTCACCAACGTGCACCTTGATGAAAGGGCATCTTCATGGACAACAACATTCATGAAAGGTCACAATTGTTGAAAGATAACCTTTCATGTTTGAGCTAATTCTAAAGTGAATGAGTTGGAGGTGAGCTGGCCATAGGTGAGTTGTAACATGATGAACATTATGGCAGCTCCTTGTGGAAAGATACTTCTTGGAATGACAACTATTTGCAAAAATGTACGATTTCACAAAATTTGACTTAAGACATATTTGAAGTGTCCTAAGTGGTGATGATGATAGTGCAGTTCCCCAGCTGAATTGAAGTCATCTTGTAGCTCAAATCTTCAGCTCAATCCAGCTATGAGCTCAATGGTCTCCGGACAGGTTTTCACCAATTGTTCCTTATGCTCTCCTAAACGTCCCCATGTAAGTTTCCTTACTGTTGCTTGCATTATTTAGCTCCAAATTAACTCCCAAGTTGTGGCCGAATGTACCTACACTTAAAACATAGAAAATAAGTTAAGTACATGAACTATATTAATGTGTATATGATAAATATGTGGATTATAGTATATAATAATAACTTATGCTTCACATTATAATGAACAAGTTATTATCATTATAGCTATAGATGTAATATATA